>NC_090443.1:916635277-917330693 GCF_031143425.1 Pleurodeles waltl
AACAGAACCTGGTCCGAGCCCCGCAAGTCACCCCATCTTGGATTCCCCTAGGTCTCTAGTTTTCAGAAATGCACAGGTTTGGTACGTTTCCCTGGGTGCCGGCTGAGCTAGAGGCCAAAATCTACAGGTAGGCACTTCGCAAAAAACACCTCTGTTTTCTTCCAAAAATTTGGATGTGTCCACGTTGCGCTTTGGGGCGTTTCCTGTCACGGGCGCTAGGCCTACCCACACAAGTGAGGTATCATTTTTATCGGGAGACTTGGGGGAACGCTGGGTGGAAGGAAATTTGTGGCTCCTCTTAGATTCCTGAACTTTCTGCCACAGAAATGTGAGGAACATGTGTTTTTTTTAGCCAAATTTTGAGGTTTGCAAAGGATTCTGGGTAACAGAACCTTGACGAACCCGCAAGTCACCCCTCCTTGGATTCCCCTAGGTCTCTACTTTTCAGAAATGCACAGGTTTGGTAGGTTTCCCTAGGTGCCGGCTGAGCTAGAGGCCAAAATATACAGGTAGGCACTTCGCAAAAAACACCTCTGTTTTCTTCCAAAAATGTGGATGTGTCCACGTTGCGCTTTGGGGCGTTTCCTGTCGCGGGCGCTAGGCCTACCCACACAAGTGAGGTATCATTTTTATCAGGAGACTTGGGGGAACGATGGGTGGAAGGAAATTTGTGGCTCCTCTCAGATTCCAGAACTTTCTGCCACAGAAATGTGAGGAACATGTGTTTTTTAGCCAAATTTTGAGTTTTGCAAAGGATTCTGGGTAACAGAACCTAGTCATAGCCGCGCAAGTCACCCCTCCTTGGATTCCCCTAGGTCTCTAGTTTTCAGAAATGCACAGGTTTGGTAGGTTTCCCTAGGTGCCGGCTGAGCTAGAGGCCAAAATCTACAGGTAGGCACTTCGCAATAAACACCTCTGTTTTCTTCCAAAAATTTGGATGTGTCCACGTTGCGCTTTGGGGCGTTTCTGTCGCGGGCGCTAGGCCTACCCACACAAGTGAGGTATCATTTTTATCGGGAGACTTGGGGGAACGCTGGGTGGAAGGAAATTTGTTGCTCCTCTCAGATTCCAGAACTTTCTGCCACAGAAATGTGAGGAACATGTGTTTTTTTAGCCAAATTTTGAGGTTTGCAAAGGATTCTGGGTAACAGAACCTGGTCCGAGCCCCGCAAGTCACCCCTCCTTGGATTCCCCTAGGTCTCTAGTTTTCAGAAATGCACAAGTTTGGTAGGTTTCCCTAGGTGCTGGCTGAGCTAGAGGCCAAAATCTACAGGTAGGCACTTCGCAAAAAACACCTCTGTTTTCTTCCAAAAATTTGGATGTGTCCACGTTGCGCTTTGGGGCGTTTCCTGTCGCGGGCGCTAGGCCTACCAACACAAGTGAGGTATCATTTTTATCGGGAGACTTGGGGGAACGCTGGGTGGAAGGAAATTTGTGGCTCCTCTCAGATTCCAGAACTTTCTGCCACAGAAATGTGAGGAACATGTGTTTTTTTAGCCAAATTGTGAGGTTTGCAAAGGATTCTGGGTAACAGAACCTGGTCCGAGCCCCGCAAGTCACCCCTCCTTGGATTCCCCTAGGTCTCTAGTTTTCAGAAATGCACAGGTTTGGTAGGTTTCCCTAGGTGCCGGCTGAGCTAGAGGCCAAAATCTACAGGTAGGCACTTCGCAAAAAACACCTCTGTTTTCTTCAAAAATTTGGATGTGTCCACGTTGCGCTTTGGGGCGTTTCCTGTCGCGGGCGCTAGGCCTACCAACACAAGTGAGGTATCATTTTTATCGGGAGACTTAGGGAAACGCTGGGTGGAAGGAAATTTGTGGCTCCTCTCAGATTCCAGAACTTTCTGCACAGAAATGTGAGGAACATGTGTTTTTTTAGCCAAATTGTGAGGTTTGCAAAGGATTCTGGGTAAGCGAACCTGGTCCGAGCCCCGCAAGTCACCCCTCCTTGGATTCCCCTAGGTCTCTAGTTTTCAGAAATGCACAGGTTTGGTAGGTGTCCCTAGGTGCCGGCTGAGCTAGAGGCCAAAATCTACAGGTAGGGACTTCGCAAAAAACACCTCTGTTTTCTTCCAAAATTTGGATGTGTCCAAGTTGCGCTTTGGGCGTTTCCTGTCGCGGGCGCTAGGCCTACCCACACAAGTGAGGTATCATTTTTATCGGGAGACTTGGGGGAACGCTGGGTGGAAGGAAATTCGTGGCTCCTCTCAGATTCCAGAACTTTCTGCCACAGAAATGTGAGGAACATGTGTTTTTTTAGCCAAATTTTGAGGTTTGCAAAAGATTCTGGGTAAGAGAACCTGGTCCGAGCCCCGCAAGTCACCCCCTCCTTGGATTCCCCTTGGTCTCTAGTTTTCAGAAATGCACAGGTTTGGTAGGTTTCCCTAGGTGCCGGCTGAGCTAGAGGCCAAAATCTACAGTTAGGCACTTCGCAAAAAACACCTCTGTTTTCTTCCAAAAATTTGGATGTGTCCATGTTGCGCTTTGGGGCGTTTCCTGTCGCGGGTGCTAGGCCTACCCACACAAGTGAGGTATCATTTTTATCGGGAGACTTGGGGGAACGCTGGGTGGAAGGAAATTTGTTGCTCCTCTCAGATTCCAGAACTTTCTGCCACAGAAATGTGAGGAACATGTGTTTTTTTAGCCAAATTTTGAGGTTTGCAAAGGATTCTGGGTAACAGAACCTGGTCCGAGCCCCGCAAGTCACCCCTCCTTGGATTCCCCTAGGTCTCTAGTTTTCAGAAATGCACAGGTTTTGTAGGTTTGCCTAGGTGCCGGCTGAGCTAGAGGCCAAAATCTACAGGTAAGCACTTCGCAAAAACACCTCTGTTTTCTTCCAAAAATTTGGATGTGTCCACGTTGCGCTTTGGGGCTTTTCCTGTCGCGGGCGCTAGGCCTACCCACACAAGTGAGGTATCATTGTTATCGGGAGACTTGGGGGAACGCTGGGTGGAAGGAAATTGTGGCTCCTCTCAGATTCCAGAACTTTCTGCCACAGAAATGTGAGGAACATGTGTTTTTTTAGCCAAATTTTGAGGTTTGCAAAGGATTCTGGGTAACAGAACCTGGTCCGAGCCCCGCAAGTCACCCCTCCTTGGATTCCCCTAGGTCTCTAGTTTTCAGAAATGCACAGGTTGGTAGGTTTCCCTAGGTGCCAGCTGAGCTAGAGGCCAAAATCTACAGGTAGGTACGTCACAAAAAACACCTCTGTTTTCTTCAAAAAATTTGGATGTGTCTACGTTGCGCTTTGGGGCGTTTCCTGTCGCGGGCGCTAGGCCTACCCACACAAGTGAGGTATCATTTTTATCCGGAGACTTGGGGGAACGCTGGGTGGAAGGAAATTTGTGGCTCTTCTCAGATTCCAGAACTTTCTGCCACAGAAATGTGAGGAACATGTGTTTTTTTAGCCAAATTTTGAGGTTTGCAAAGGATTCTGGGTAACAGAACCTGGTCCGAGCCCCGCAAGTCACCCCTCCTTGGATTCCCCTAGGTCTCTACTTTTCAGAAATGCACAGGTTTGGTAGGTTTCCCTAGGTGCCAGCTGAGCTAGAGGCCAAAATCTACAGGTAGGTACGTCACAAAAAACACCTCTGTTTTCTTCAAAAAATTTGGATGTGTCTACGTTGAGCTTTGGGGCGTTTCCTGTCGCGGGCGCTAGGCCTACCCACACAAGTGAGGTATCATTTTTATCAGGAGACTTGGGGGAACGATGGGTGGAAGGAAATTTGTGGCTCCTCTTAGATTCCAGAACTTTCTGCCACAGAAATGTGAGGAACATGTGTTTTTTTAGCCAAATTTTGAGGTTTGCAAAGGATTCTGGGTAACAGAACCTGGTCCGAGCCCCGCAAGTCACCCCACATCTTGGATTCCCCTAGGTCTCTAGTTTTCAGAAATGCACAGGTTTGGTAGGTTTCCTGGGTGCCGGCTGAGCTAGAGGCCAAAATCTACAGGTAGGCACTTCGCAAAAAACACCTCTGTTTTCTTCCAAAAATTTGGATGTGTCCACGTTGCGCTTTGGGGCGTTTCCTGTCACGGGCGCTAGGCCTACCCACACAAGTGAGGTATCATTTTATCGGGAGACTTGGGGGAACGCTGGGTGGAAGGAAATTTGTGGCTCCTCTTAGATTCCTGAACTTTCTGCCACAGAAATGTGAGGAACATGTGTTTTTTTAGCCAAATTTTGAGGTTTGCAAAGGATTCTGGGTAACAGAACCTTGACGAACCCCGCAAGTCACCCCTCCTTGGATTCCCCTAGGTCTCTACTTTCAGAAATGCACAGGTTTGGTAGGTTTCCCTAGGTGCCGGCTGAGCTAGAGGCCAAAATATACAGGTAGGCACTTCGCAAAAAACACCTCTGTTTTCTTCCAAAAATGTGGATGTGTCCACGTTGCGCTTTGGGGCGTTTCCTGTCGCGGGCGCTAGGCCCTACCCACACAAGTGAGGTATCATTTTTATCAGGAGACTTGGGGGAACGATGGGTGGAAGGAAATTTGTGGCTCCTCTCAGATTCCAGAACTTTCTGCCACAGAAATGTGAGGAACATGTGTTTTTTTAGCCAAATTTTGAGGTTTGCAAAGATTCTGGGTAACAGAACCTAGTCCGAGCCCCGCATGTCACCCCTCCTTGGATTCCCCTAGGTCTCTAGTTTTCAGAAATGCACAGGTTTGGTAGGTTTTCCTAGGTGCCGGCTGAGCTAGAGGCCAAAATCTACAGGTAGGCACTTCGCAAAAAACACCTCTGTTTTCTTCCAAAAATTTGGATGTGTCCACGTTGTGCTTTGGGGCGTTTCCTGTCGCGGGCTCTAGGCCTACCCACACAAGTGAGGTATCATTTTTATCGGGAGACTTGGGGAACGCTGGGTGGAAGGAAATTTGTTGCTCCTCTCAGATTCCAGAACTTTCTGCCACAGAAATGTGAGGAACATGTGTTTTTTTAGACCAATTTTTGAGGTTTGCAAAGGATTCTGGGTAACAGAACCTGGTCCGAGCCCCGCAAGTCACCCCTCCTTGGATTCCCCTAGGTCTCTAGTTTTCAGAAATGCACAAGTTTGGTAGGTTTCCCTAGGTGCTGGCTGAGCTAGAGGCCAAAATCTACAGGTAGGCACTTCGCAAAAAACACCTCTGTTTTCTTCCAAAAATTTGGATGTGTCCACGTTGCGCTTTGGGGCGTTTCCTGTCGCGGGCGCTAGGCCTACCAACACAAGTGAGGTATCATTTTTATCGGGAGACTTGGGGGAACGCTGGGTGGAAGGAAATTTGTGGCTCCTCTCAGATTCCAGAACTTTCTGCCACAGAAATGTGAGGAACATGTGTTTTTTTAGCCAAATTTTGAGGTTTGCAAAGGATTCTGGGTAACAGAACCTGGTCCGAGCCCCGCAAGTCACCCCTCCTTGGATTCCCCTAGGTCTCTATTTTCAGAAATGCACAGGTTTGGTAGGTTTGCCTAGGTGCCGGCTGAGCTAGAGGCCAAAATCTACAGGTAAGCACTTCGCAAAAAACACCTCTGTTTTCTTCCAAAAATGTGGATGTGTCCACGTTGCGCTTTGGGGCGTTTCCTGTCGCGGGGCGCTAGGCCTACCCACACAAGTGAAGTATCATTTTTATCGGGAGACTTGGGGGAACGCTGGGTGGAAGGAAATTTGTGGCTCCTCTCAGATTCCAGAACTTTCTGCCACAGAAATGTGAGGAACATGTGTTTTTTTAGCCAAATTTTGAGGTTTGCAAAGGATTCTGGGTAACAGAACCTGGTCCGAGCCCCGCAAGTTACCCCATCTTGGATTCCCCTAGGTCTCTAGTTTTCAGAAATGCACAGGTTTGGTAGGTTTCCCTAGGTGCCGGCTGAGCTAGAGGCCAAAATCTACAGGTAGGCACTTCGCAAAAAACACCTCTGTTTTCTTCCAAAAATTTGGATGTGTCCACGTTGCGCTTTGGGGCGTTTCCTGTCGCGGGCGCTAGGCTACCCACACAAGTGAGGTATCATTTTTATCGGAAGACTTGGGGAACGCTGGGTGGAAGGAAATTTGTGGCTCCTCTCAGATTCCAGAACTTTCTGCCACAGAAATGTGAGGAACATGGTGTTTTTTTAGCCAAATTATGAGGTTTGCAAAGGATTCTGGGTAACAGAACCTGGTCCGAGTCCCGCATGTCACCCCATCTTGGATTCCCCTAGGTCTCTAGTTTCAGAAATGCACAGGTTTGGTAGGTTTCCCTAGGTGCCGGCTGAGCTAGAGGCCAAAATCTACAGTTAGGCACTTCGCAAAAAACACCTCTGTTTTCTTCCAAAAATTTGGATGTGTCCACGTTGCGCTTTGGGGCGTTTCCTGTCGCGGGCGCTAGGCCTACCCACACAAGTGAGGTATCATTTTTTATCGGGAGACTTGGGGGAACGCTGGGTGGAAGGAAATTTGGGGCTCCTCTCAGATTCCAGAACTTTCTGCCACAGAAATGTGAGGAACATGTGTTTTTTTAGCCAAATTTTGAGGTTTGCAAAGGATTCTGGGTAACAGAACCTGGTCCGAGCCCTGCAAGTCACCCCATCTTGGATTCCCCTAGGTCTCTAGTTTTCAGAAATGCACAGGTTTGGTAGCTTTCCCTAGGTGCCGGCTGAGCTAGAGGCCAAAATCTACAGGTAGGCACTTCGCAAAAAACACCTCTGTTTTCTTCAAAAAATTTGGATGTGTCCACGTTGTGCTTTGGGGCGTTTCCTGTTGCGGGCGCTAGGCCTACCCACACAAGTGAGGTATCATTTTTATCGGGAGACTTGGGGGAACGCTGGGTGGAAGGAAATTTGTGGCTCCTCTCAGATTCCAGAACTTTCTGCCACAGAAATGTGAGGAACATGTGTTTTTTTAGCCAAATTTTGAGGTTTGCAAAGGATTCTGGGTAACAGAACCTGGTCCGAGCCCCGCAAGTCACCCCATCTTGGATTCCCCTAGGTCTCTAGTTTTCAGAAATGCACAGGTTTGGTAGGTTTCCCTAGGTGCCGGCTGAGCTAGAGGCCAAAATCTACAGGTAGGCACTTCGCAAAAAACACCTCTGTTTTCTTCCAAAAATTTGGATGTGTCCACGTTGCGCTTTGGAGCGTTTCCTGTCGCGGGCGCTAGGCCTACCCACACAAGTGAGGTATCATTTTTATCGGGAGACTTGGGGGAACGCTGGGTGGAAGGAAATTTGTGGCTCCTCTCAGATTCCAGAACTTTCTGCCACAGAAATGTGAGGAACATGTGTTTTTTTTAGCCAAATTTTGAGGTTTGCAAAGGATTCTGGGTAACAGAACCTGGTCCGAGCCCCGCAAGTCACCCCATCTTGGATTCCCCTAGGTCTCTAGTTTTCAGAAATGCACAGGTTTGGTAGGTTTCCCTTGGTGCCGGCTGAGCTAGAGGCCAAAATCTACAGGTAGGCACTTCGCAAAAAAACCCTCTGTTTTCTTCCCAAAATTTGTATGTGTCCACGTTGCTCTTTGGGACATTTCCTGTCGCGGGCGCTAGGCCTACCCACACAAGTGAGGTATCATTTTTATCGGGAGACTTGGGGGAACGCTGGGTGGAAGGAAATTTGTGGCTCCTCTCAGATTCCAGAACTTTCTGCCACAGAAATGTGAGGAACATGAGTTTTTTTAGCCAAATTTTGAGGTTTGCAAAGGATTCTGGGTAACAGAACCTGGTCCGAGCCCCGCAAGTCACCCCTCTTGGATTCCCCTAGGTCTCTAGTTTTCAGAAATGCACAGGTTTGGTAGGTTTGCCTAGGTGCCGGCTGAGCTAGAGGCCAAAATCTACAGGTAAGCACTTCGCAAAAACACCTCTGTTTTCTTCCAAAAATTTTGGATGTGTCCACGTTGCGCTTTGGGGCGTTTCCTGTCGCGGGTGCTTTATTGGGAGACTTGGGGGAACGCTGGGTGGAAGGACATTTTTGCCTCCTCTCAGATTCCAGAACTTTCTGCCACAGAAATGTGAGGAACATGTGTTTTTTTAGCCAAATTATGAGTATTGCAAAGGATTCTGGGTAACAGAACCTGGTCCGAGCCCCGCAAGTCACTCCTCCTTGGATTCCCCTAGGTCTCTACTTTTCAGAAATGCACAGGTTTGGTAGGTTTCCCTTGGTGCCGGCTGAGCTAGAGGCCAAAATCTACAGGTAGGCACTTCGCAAAAAAACCCTCTGTTTTCTTCCAAAAATTTGTATGTGTCCACGTTGCTCTTTGGGGCGTTTCCTGTCGCGGGCGCTAGGCCTACCCACACAAGTGAGGTATCATTTTTATCGGGAGACTTGGGGGAACGCTGGGTGGAAGGAAATTTGTGGCTCCTCTCAGATTCCAGAACTTTCTGCCACAGAAATGTGAGGAACATGAGTTTTTTTAGCCAAATTTTGAGGTTTGCAAAGGACTCTGGGTAACAGAACCTGGTCCGAGCCCCGCAAGTCACCCCTCCTTGGATTCCCCTAGGTCTCTAGTTTTCAGAAATGCACAGGTTTGGTAGGTTTGCCTAGGTGCCGGCTGAGCTAGAGGCCAAAATCTACAGGTAAGCACTTCGCAAAAACACCTCTGTTTTCTTCCAAAAATTTGGATGTGTCCACGTTGCGCTTTGGGGCGTTTCCTGTCGCGGGCGCTTTATTGGGAGACTTGGGGGAACGCTGGGTGGAAGGAAATTTTTGGCTCCTCTCAGATTCCAGAACTTTCTGCCACAGAAATGTGAGGAACATGTGTTTTTTTAGCCAAATTATGAGTATTGCAAAGGATTCTGGGTAACAGAACCTGGTCCGAGCCCCGCAAGTCACCCCTCCTTGGATTCCCCTAGGTCTCTAGTTTTCAGAAATGCACAGGTTTGGTAGGTTTCCCTAGGTGCCGGCTGAGCTAGAGGCCAAAATCTACTTGTAGGCACTTCGCAAAAAACACCTCTGTTTTCTTCCAAAAATTTGGATGTGTCCACGTTGCACTTTGGGGCGTTTCCTGTCGCGGGCGCTAGGCCTACCCACACAAGTGAAGTATCATTTTTATCGGGAGACTTGGGGGAACGCTGGGTGGAAGGAAATTTGTGGCTCCTCTCAGATTCCAGAACTTTCTGCCACAGAAATGTGAGGAACATGTGTTTTTTTAGCCAAATTTTGAGGTTTGCAAAGGATTCTGGGTAACAGAACCTGGTCCGAGCCCCGCAAGTCACCCCTCCTTGGATTCCCCTAGGTCTCTATTTTTCAGAAATGCACAGGTTTGGTAGGTTTGCCTAGGTGCCGGCTGAGCTAGAGGCCAAAATCTACAGGTAAGCACTTCGCAAAAAACACCTCTGTTTTCTTCCAAAAATGTGGATGTGTCCACGTTGCGCTTTGGGGCGTTTCCTGTCGCGGGCGCTAGGCCTACCCACACAAGTGAAGTATCATTTTTATCGGGAGACTTGGGGGAACGCTGGGTGGAAGGAAATTTGTGGCTCCTCTCAGATTCCAGAACTTTCTGCCACAGAAATGTGAGGAACATGTGTTTTTTTAGCCAAATTTTGAGGTTTGCAAAGGATTCTGGGTAACAGAACCTGGTCCGAGCCCCGCAAGTTACCCCATCTTGGATTCCCCTAGGTCTCTAGTTTTCAGAAATGCACAGGTTTGGTAGGTTTCCCTAGGTGCCGGCTGAGCTAGAGGCCACAATCTACAGGTAGGCACTTCGCAAAAAACACCTCTGTTTTCTTCCAAAAATTTGGATGTGTCCACGTTGCGCTTTGGGGCGTTTCCTGTCGCGGGCGCTAGGCCTACCCACACAAGTGAGGTATCATTTTTATCGGAAGACTTGGGGGAACGCTGGGTGGAAGGAAATTTGTGGCTCCTCTCAGATTCCAGAACTTTCTGCCACAGAAATGTGAGGAACATGTGTTTTTTTAGCCAAATTATGAGGTTTGCAAAGGATTCTGGGTAACAGAACCTGGTCCGAGCCCCGCAAGTCACCCCTCCTTGGATTCCCCTAGGTCTCTAGTTTTCAGAAATGCACAGGTTTGGTAGGTTTGCCTAGGTGCCGGCTGAGCTAGAGGCCAAAATCTACAGGTAAGCACTTCGCAAAAACACCTCTGTTTTCTTCCAAAAATTTGGATGTGTCCACGTTGCGCTTTGGGGCTTTTCCTGTTGCGGGCGCCAGGCCTACCCACACAAGTGAGGTATCATTGTTATCGGGAGACTTGGGGGAACGCTGGGTGGAAGGAAATTTGTGGCTCCTCTCAGATTCCAGAACTTTCTGCCACAGAAATGTGAGGAACATGTGTTTTTTTAGCCAAATTTTGAGGTTTGCAAAGGATTCTGGGTAAGAGAACCTGGTCCGAGCCCCGCAAGTCACCCCTCCTTGGATTCCCCTAGGTCTCTAGTTTTCAGAAATGCACAGGTTTGGTAGGTTTCCCTAGGTGCCAGCTGAGCTAGAGGCCAAAATCTACAGGTAGGTACGTCACAAAAAACACCTCTGTTTTCTTCAAAAAATTTGGATGTGTCTACGTTGCGCTTTGGGGCGTTTCCTGTCGCGGGCGCTAGGCCTACCCACACAAGTGAGGTATCATTTTTATCCGGAGATTTGGGGGAACGCTGGGTGGAAGGAAATTTGTGGCTCTTCTCAGATTCCAGAACTTTCTGCCACAGAAATGTGAGGAACATGTGTTTTTTTAGCCAAATTTTGAGGTTTGCAAAGGATTCTGGGTAACAGAACCTGGTCCGAGCCCCGCAAGTCACCCCTCCTTGGATTCCCCTAGGTCTCTACTTTTCAGAAATGCACAGGTTTGGTAGGTTTCCCTAGGTGCCAGCTGAGCTAGAGGCCAAAATCTACAGGTAGGTACGTCACAAAAAACACCTCTGTTTTCTTCAAAAAATTTGGATGTGTCTACGTTGCGCTTTGGGGCGTTTCCTGTCGCGGGCGCTAGGCCTACCCACACAAGTGAGGTATCATTTTTATCAGGAGACTTGGGGGAACGATGGGTGGAAGGAAATTTGTGGCTCCTCTTAGATTCCAGAACTTTCTGCCACAGAAATGTGAGGAACATGTGTTTTTTTAGCCAAATTTTGAGGTTTGCAAAGGATTCTGGGTAACAGAACCTGGTCCGAGCCCCGCAAGTCACCCCATCTTGGATTCCCCTAGGTCTCTAGTTTTCAGAAATGCACAGGTTTGGTACGTTTCCCTGGGTGCCGGCTGAGCTAGAGGCCAAAATCTACAGGTAGGCACTTCGCAAAAAACACCTCTGTTTTCTTCCAAAAATTTGGATGTGTCCACGTTGCGCTTTGGGGCGTTTCCTGTCACGGGCGCTAGGCCTACCCACACAAGTGAGGTATCATTTTTATCGGGAGACTTGGGGGAACGCTGGGTGGAAGGAAATTTGTGGCTCCTCTTAGATTCCTGAACTTTCTGCCACAGAAATGTGAGGAACATGTGTTTTTTTAGCCAAATTTTGAGGTTTGCAAAGGATTCTGGGTAACAGAACCTTGACGAACCCCGCAAGTCACCCCTCCTTGGATTCCCCTAGGTCTCTACTTTTCAGAAATGCACAGGTTTGGTAGGTTTCCCTAGGTGCCGGCTGAGCTAGAGGCCAAAATATACAGGTAGGCACTTCGCAAAAAACACCTCTGTTTTCTTCCAAAAATGTGGATGTGTCCACGTTGCGCTTTGGGGCGTTTCCTGTCGCGGGCGCTAGGCCTACCCACACAAGTGAGGTATCATTTTTATCAGGAGACTTGGGGGAACGATGGGTGGAAGGAAATTTGTGGCTCCTCTCAGATTCCAGAACTTTCTGCCACAGAAATGTGAGGAACATGTGTTTTTTAGCCAAATTTTGAGTTTTGCAAAGGATTCTGGGTAACAGAACCTAGTCATAGCCGCGCAAGTCACCCCTCCTTGGATTCCCCTAGGTCTCTAGTTTTCAGAAATGCACAGGTTTGGTAGGTTTCCCTAGGTGCCGGCTGAGCTAGAGGCCAAAATCTACAGGTAGGCACTTCGCAAAAAACACCTCTGTTTTCTTCCAAAAATTTGGATGTGTCCACGTTGCGCTTTGGGGCGTTTCCTGTCGCGGGCGCTAGGCCTACCCACACAAGTGAGGTATCATTTTTATCGGGAGACTTGGGGGAACGCTGGGTGGAAGGAAATTTGTTGCTCCTCTCAGATTCCAGAACTTTCTGCCACAGAAATGTGAGGAACATGTGTTTTTTTAGCCAAATTTTGAGGTTTGCAAAGGATTCTGGGTAACAGAACCTGGTCCGAGCCCCGCAAGTCACCCCTCCTTGGATTCCCCTAGGTCTCTAGTTTTCAGAAATGCACAAGTTTGGTAGGTTTCCCTAGGTGCTGGCTGAGCTAGAGGCCAAAATCTACAGGTAGGCACTTCGCAAAAAACACCTCTGTTTTCTTCCAAAAATTTGGATGTGTCCACGTTGCGCTTTGGGGCGTTTCCTGTCGCGGGCGCTAGGCCTACCAACACAAGTGAGGTATCATTTTTATCGGGAGACTTGGGGGAACGCTGGGTGGAAGGAAATTTGTGGCTCCTCTCAGATTCCAGAACTTTCTGCCACAGAAATGTGAGGAACATGTGTTTTTTTAGCCAAATTGTGAGGTTTGCAAAGGATTCTGGGTAACAGAACCTGGTCCGAGCCCCGCAAGTCACCCCTCCTTGGATTCCCCTAGGTCTCTAGTTTTCAGAAATGCACAGGTTTGGTAGGTTTCCCTAGGTGCCGGCTGAGCTAGAGGCCAAAATCTACAGGTAGGCACTTCGCAAAAAACACCTCTGTTTTCTTCCAAAAATTTGGATGTGTCCACGTTGCGCTTTGGGGCGTTTCCTGTCGCGGGCGCTAGGCCTACCAACACAAGTGAGGTATCATTTTTATCGGGAGACTTAGGGAAACGCTGGGTGGAAGGAAATTTGTGGCTCCTCTCAGATTCCAGAACTTTCTGCCACAGAAATGTGAGGAACATGTGTTTTTTTAGCCAAATTGTGAGGTTTGCAAAGGATTCTGGGTAAGCGAACCTGGTCCGAGCCCCGCAAGTCACCCCTCCTTGGATTCCCCTAGGTCTCTAGTTTTCAGAAATGCACAGGTTTGGTAGGTGTCCCTAGGTGCCGGCTGAGCTAGAGGCCAAAATCTACAGGTAGGGACTTCGCAAAAAACACCTCTGTTTTCTTCCAAAATTTGGATGTGTCCAAGTTGCGCTTTGGGGCGTTTCCTGTCGCGGGCGCTAGGCCTACCCACACAAGTGAGGTATCATTTTTATCGGGAGACTTGGGGGAACGCTGGGTGGAAGGAAATTCGTGGCTCCTCTCAGATTCCAGAACTTTCTGCCACAGAAATGTGAGGAACATGTGTTTTTTTAGCCAAATTTTGAGGTTTGCAAAAGATTCTGGGTAAGAGAACCTGGTCCGAGCCCCGCAAGTCACCCCTCCTTGGATTCCCCTTGGTCTCTAGTTTTCAGAAATGCACAGGTTTGGTAGGTTTCCCTAGGTGCCGGCTGAGCTAGAGGCCAAAATCTACAGTTAGGCACTTCGCAAAAAACACCTCTGTTTTCTTCCAAAAATTTGGATGTGTCCATGTTGCGCTTTGGGGCGTTTCCTGTCGCGGGCGCTAGGCCTACCCACACAAGTGAGGTATCATTTTTATCGGGAGACTTGGGGGAACGCTGGGTGGAAGGAAATTTGTTGCTCCTCTCAGATTCCAGAACTTTCTGCCACAGAAATGTGAGGAACATGTGTTTTTTTAGCCAAATTTTGAGGTTTGCAAAGGATTCTGGGTAACAGAACCTGGTCCGAGCCCCGCAAGTCACCCCTCCTTGGATTCCCCTAGGTCTCTAGTTTTCAGAAATGCACAGGTTTTGTAGGTTTGCCTAGGTGCCGGCTGAGCTAGAGGCCAAAATCTACAGGTAAGCACTTCGCAAAAACACCTCTGTTTTCTTCCAAAAATTTGGATGTGTCCACGTTGCGCTTTGGGGCTTTTCCTGTCGCGGGCGCTAGGCCTACCCACACAAGTGAGGTATCATTGTTATCGGGAGACTTGGGGGAACGCTGGGTGGAAGGAAATTTGTGGCTCCTCTCAGATTCCAGAACTTTCTGCCACAGAAATGTGAGGAACATGTGTTTTTTTAGCCAAATTTTGAGGTTTGCAAAGGATTCTGGGTAACAGAACCTGGTCCGAGCCCCGCAAGTCACCCCTCCTTGGATTCCCCTAGGTCTCTAGTTTTCAGAAATGCACAGGTTTGGTAGGTTTCCCTAGGTGCCAGCTGAGCTAGAGGCCAAAATCTACAGGTAGGTACGTCACAAAAAACACCTCTGTTTTCTTCAAAAAATTTGGATGTGTCTACGTTGCGCTTTGGGGCGTTTCCTGTCGCGGGCGCTAGGCCTACCCACACAAGTGAGGTATCATTTTTATCCGGAGACTTGGGGGAACGCTGGGTGGAAGGAAATTTGTGGCTCTTCTCAGATTCCAGAACTTTCTGCCACAGAAATGTGAGGAACATGTGTTTTTTTAGCCAAATTTTGAGGTTTGCAAAGGATTCTGGGTAACAGAACCTGGTCCGAGCCCCGCAAGTCACCCCTCCTTGGATTCCCCTAGGTCTCTACTTTTCAGAAATGCACAGGTTTGGTAGGTTTCCCTAGGTGCCAGCTGAGCTAGAGGCCAAAATCTACAGGTAGGTACGTCACAAAAAACACCTCTGTTTTCTTCAAAAAATTTGGATGTGTCTACGTTGAGCTTTGGGGCGTTTCCTGTCGCGGGCGCTAGGCCTACCCACACAAGTGAGGTATCATTTTTATCAGGAGACTTGGGGGAACGATGGGTGGAAGGAAATTTGTGGCTCCTCTTAGATTCCAGAACTTTCTGCCACAGAAATGTGAGGAACATGTGTTTTTTTAGCCAAATTTTGAGGTTTGCAAAGGATTCTGGGTAACAGAACCTGGTCCGAGCCCCGCAAGTCACCCCATCTTGGATTCCCCTAGGTCTCTAGTTTTCAGAAATGCACAGGTTTGGTAGGTTTCCCTGGGTGCCGGCTGAGCTAGAGGCCAAAATCTACAGGTAGGCACTTCGCAAAAAACACCTCTGTTTTCTTCCAAAAATTTGGATGTGTCCACGTTGCGCTTTGGGGCGTTTCCTGTCACGGGCGCTAGGCCTACCCACACAAGTGAGGTATCATTTTTATCGGGAGACTTGGGGGAACGCTGGGTGGAAGGAAATTTGTGGCTCCTCTTAGATTCCTGAACTTTCTGCCACAGAAATGTGAGGAACATGTGTTTTTTTAGCCAAATTTTGAGGTTTGCAAAGGATTCTGGGTAACAGAACCTTGACGAACCCCGCAAGTCACCCCTCCTTGGATTCCCCTAGGTCTCTACTTTTCAGAAATGCACAGGTTTGGTAGGTTTCCCTAGGTGCCGGCTGAGCTAGAGGCCAAAATATACAGGTAGGCACTTCGCAAAAAACACCTCTGTTTTCTTCCAAAAATGTGGATGTGTCCACGTTGCGCTTTGGGGCGTTTCCTGTCGCGGGCGCTAGGCCTACCCACACAAGTGAGGTATCATTTTTATCAGGAGACTTGGGGGAACGATGGGTGGAAGGAAATTTGTGGCTCCTCTCAGATTCCAGAACTTTCTGCCACAGAAATGTGAGGAACATGTGTTTTTTAGCCAAATTTTGAGGTTTGCAAAGGATTCTGGGTAACAGAACCTAGTCCGAGCCCCGCAAGTCACCCCTCCTTGGATTCCCCTAGGTCTCTAGTTTTCAGAAATGCACAGGTTTGGTAGGTTTTCCTAGGTGCCGGCTGAGCTAGAGGCCAAAATCTACAGGTAGGCACTTCGCAAAAAACACCTCTGTTTTCTTCCAAAAATTTGGATGTGTCCACGTTGTGCTTTGGGGCGTTTCCTGTCGCGGGCTCTAGGCCTACCCACACAAGTGAGGTATCATTTTTATCGGGAGACTTGGGGGAACGCTGGGTGGAAGGAAATTTGTTGCTCCTCTCAGATTCCAGAACTTTCTGCCACAGAAATGTGAGGAACATGTGTTTTTTTAGACCAATTTTTGAGGTTTGCAAAGGATTCTGGGTAACAGAACCTGGTCCGAGCCCCGCAAGTCACCCCTCCTTGGATTCCCCTAGGTCTCTAGTTTTCAGAAATGCACAAGTTTGGTAGGTTTCCCTAGGTGCTGGCTGAGCTAGAGGCCAAAATCTACAGGTAGGCACTTCGCAAAAAACACCTCTGTTTTCTTCCAAAAATTTGGATGTGTCCACGTTGCGCTTTGGGGCGTTTCCTGTCGCGGGCGCTAGGCCTACCAACACAAGTGAGGTATCATTTTTATCGGGAGACTTGGGGGAACGCTGGGTGGAAGGAAATTTGTGGCTCCTCTCAGATTCCAGAACTTTCTGCCACAGAAATGTGAGGAACATGTGTTTTTTTAGCCAAATTTTGAGGTTTGCAAAGGATTCTGGGTAACAGAACCTGGTCCGAGCCCCGCAAGTCACCCCTCCTTGGATTCCCCTAGGTCTCTATTTTTCAGAAATGCACAGGTTTGGTAGGTTTGCCTAGGTGCCGGCTGAGCTAGAGGCCAAAATCTACAGGTAAGCACTTCGCAAAAAACACCTCTGTTTTCTTCCAAAAATGTGGATGTGTCCACGTTGCGCTTTGGGGCGTTTCCTGTCGCGGGCGCTAGGCCTACCCACACAAGTGAAGTATCATTTTTATCGGGAGACTTGGGGGAACGCTGGGTGGAAGGAAATTTGTGGCTCCTCTCAGATTCCAGAACTTTCTGCCACAGAAATGTGAGGAACATGTGTTTTTTTAGCCAAATTTTGAGGTTTGCAAAGGATTCTGGGTAACAGAACCTGGTCCGAGCCCCGCAAGTTACCCCATCTTGGATTCCCCTAGGTCTCTAGTTTTCAGAAATGCACAGGTTTGGTAGGTTTCCCTAGGTGCCGGCTGAGCTAGAGGCCAAAATCTACAGGTAGGCACTTCGCAAAAAACACCTCTGTTTTCTTCCAAAAATTTGGATGTGTCCACGTTGCGCTTTGGGGCGTTTCCTGTCGCGGGCGCTAGGCCTACCCACACAAGTGAGGTATCATTTTTATCGGAAGACTTGGGGGAACGCTGGGTGGAAGGAAATTTGTGGCTCCTCTCAGATTCCAGAACTTTCTGCCACAGAAATGTGAGGAACATGTGTTTTTTTAGCCAAATTATGAGGTTTGCAAAGGATTCTGGGTAACAGAACCTGGTCCGAGCCCCGCAAGTCACCCCTCCTTGGATTCCCCTAGGTCTCTAGTTTTCAGAAATGCACAGGTTTGGTAGGTTTGCCTAGGTGCCGGCTGAGCTAGAGGCCAAAATCTACAGGTAAGCACTTCGCAAAAACACCTCTGTTTTCTTCCAAAAATTTGGATGTGTCCACGTTGCGCTTTGGGGCTTTTCCTGTTGCGGGCGCCAGGCCTACCCACACAAGTGAGGTATCATTGTTATCGGGAGACTTGGGGGAACGCTGGGTGGAAGGAAATTTGTGGCTCCTCTCAGATTCCAGAACTTTCTGCCACAGAAATGTGAGGAACATGTGTTTTTTTAGCCATATTTTGAGGTTTGCAAAGGATTCTGGGTAAGAGAACCTGGTCCGAGCCCCGCAAGTCACCCCTCCTTGGATTCCCCTAGGTCTCTAGTTTTCAGAAATGCACAGGTTTGGTAGGTTTCCCTAGGTGCCAGCTGAGCTAGAGGCCAAAATCTACAGGTAGGTACGTCACAAAAAACACCTCTGTTTTCTTCAAAAAATTTGGATGTGTCTACGTTGCGCTTTGGGGCGTTTCCTGTCGCGGGCGCTAGGCCTACCCACACAAGTGAGGTATCATTTTTATCCGGAGATTTGGGGGAACGCTGGGTGGAAGGAAATTTGTGGCTCTTCTCAGATTCCAGAACTTTCTGCCACAGAAATGTGAGGAACATGTGTTTTTTTAGCCAAATTTTGAGGTTTGCAAAGGATTCTGGGTAACAGAACCTGGTCCGAGCCCCGCAAGTCACCCCTCCTTGGATTCCCCTAGGTCTCTACTTTTCAGAAATGCACAGGTTTGGTAGGTTTCCCTAGGTGCCAGCTGAGCTAGAGGCCAAAATCTACAGGTAGGTACGTCACAAAAAACACCTCTGTTTTCTTCAAAAAATTTGGATGTGTCTACGTTGCGCTTTGGGGCGTTTCCTGTCGCGGGCGCTAGGCCTACCCACACAAGTGAGGTATCATTTTTATCAGGAGACTTGGGGGAACGATGGGTGGAAGGAAATTTGTGGCTCCTCTTAGATTCCAGAACTTTCTGCCACAGAAATGTGAGGAACATGTGTTTTTTTAGCCAAATTTTGAGGTTTGCAAAGGATTCTGGGTAACAGAACCTGGTCCGAGCCCCGCAAGTCACCCCATCTTGGATTCCCCTAGGTCTCTAGTTTTCAGAAATGCACAGGTTTGGTAGGTTTCCCTGGGTGCCGGCTGAGCTAGAGGCCAAAATCTACAGGTAGGCACTTCGCAAAAAACACCTCTGTTTTCTTCCAAAAATTTGGATGTGTCCACGTTGCGCTTTGGGGCGTTTCCTGTCACGGGCGCTAGGCCTACCCACACAAGTGAGGTATCATTTTTATCGGGAGACTTGGGGGAACGCTGGGTGGAAGGAAATTTGTGGCTCCTCTTAGATTCCTGAACTTTCTGCCACAGAAATGTGAGGAACATGTGTTTTTTTTAGCCAAATTTTGAGGTTTGCAAAGGATTCTGGGTAACAGAACCTTGACGAACCCCGCAAGTCACCCCTCCTTGGATTCCCCTAGGTCTCTACTTTTCAGAAATGCACAGGTTTGGTAGGTTTCCCTAGGTGCCGGCTGAGCTAGAGGCCAAAATATACAGGTAGGCACTTCGCAAAAAACACCTCTGTTTTCTTCCAAAAATGTGGATGTGTCCACGTTGCGCTTTGGGGCGTTTCCTGTCGCGGGCGCTAGGCCTACCCACACAAGTGAGGTATCATTTTTATCAGGAGACTTGGGGGAACGATGGGTGGAAGGAAATTTGTGGCTCCTCTCAGATTCCAGAACTTTCTGCCACAGAAATGTGAGGAACATGTGTTTTTTAGCCAAATTTTGAGTTTTGCAAAGGATTCTGGGTAACAGAACCTAGTCCGAGCCGCGCAAGTCACCCCTCCTTGGATTCCCCTAGGTCTCTAGTTTTCAGAAATGCACAGGTTTGGTAGGTTTCCCTAGGTGCCGGCTGAGCTAGAGGCCAAAATCTACAGGTAGGCACTTCGCAAAAAACACCTCTGTTTTCTTCCAAAAATTTGGATGTGTCCACGTTGCGCTTTGGGGCGTTTCCTGTCGCGGGCGCTAGGCCTACCCACACAAGTGAGGTATCATTTTTATCGGGAGACTTGGGGGAACGCTGGGTGGAAGGAAATTTGTTGCTCCTCTCAGATTCCAGAACTTTCTGCCACAGAAATGTGAGGAACATGTGTTTTTTTAGCCAAATTTTGAGGTTTGCAAAGGATTCTGGGTAACAGAACCTGGTCCGAGCCCCGCAAGTCACCCCTCCTTGGATTCCCCTAGGTCTCTAGTTTTCAGAAATGCACAAGTTTGGTAGGTTTCCCTAGGTGCTGGCTGAGCTAGAGGCCAAAATCTACAGGTAGGCACTTCGCAAAAAACACCTCTGTTTTCTTCCAAAAATTTGGATGTGTCCACGTTGCGCTTTGGGGCGTTTCCTGTCGCGGGCGCTAGGCCTACCAACACAAGTGAGGTATCATTTTTATCGGGAGACTTGGGGGAACGCTGGGTGGAAGGAAATTTGTGGCTCCTCTCAGATTCCAGAACTTTCTGCCACAGAAATGTGAGGAACATGTGTTTTTTTAGCCAAATTGTGAGGTTTGCAAAGGATTCTGGGTAACAGAACCTGGTCCGAGCCCCGCAAGTCACCCCTCCTTGGATTCCCCTAGGTCTCTAGTTTTCAGAAATGCACAGGTTTGGTAGGTTTCCCTAGGTGCCGGCTGAGCTAGAGGCCAAAATCTACAGGTAGGCACTTCGCAAAAAACACCTCTGTTTTCTTCCAAAAATTTGGATGTGTCCACGTTGCGCTTTGGGGCGTTTCCTGTCGCGGGCGCTTGGCCTACCAACACAAGTGAGGTATCATTTTTATCGGGAGACTTAGGGAAACGCTGGGTGGAAGGAAATTTGTGGCTCCTCTCAGATTCCAGAACTTTCTGCCACAGAAATGTGAGGAACATGTGTTTTTTTAGCCAAATTGTGAGGTTTGCAAAGGATTCTGGGTAAGCGAACCTGGTCCGAGCCCCGCAAGTCACCCCTCCTTGGATTCCCCTAGGTCTCTAGTTTTCAGAAATGCACAGGTTTGGTAGGTGTCCCTAGGTGCCGGCTGAGCTAGAGGCCAAAATCTACAGGTAGGGACTTCGCAAAAAACACCTCTGTTTTCTTCCAAAATTTGGATGTGTCCAAGTTGCGCTTTGGGGCGTTTCCTGTCGCGGGCGCTAGGCCTACCCACACAAGTGAGGTATCATTTTTATCGGGAGACTTGGGGGAACGCTGGGTGGAAGGAAATTCGTGGCTCCTCTCAGATTCCAGAACTTTCTGCCACAGAAATGTGAGGAACATGTGTTTTTTTAGCCAAATTTTGAGGTTTGCAAAAGATTCTGGGTAAGAGAACCTGGTCCGAGCCCCACAAGTCACCCCTCCTTGGATTCCCCTTGGTCTCTAGTTTTCAGAAATGCACAGGTTTGGTAGGTTTCCCTAGGTGCCGGCTGAGCTAGAGGCCAAAATCTACAGTTAGGCACTTCGCAAAAAACACCTCTGTTTTCTTCCAAAAATTTGGATGTGTCCATGTTGCGCTTTGGGGCGTTTCCTGTCGCGGGCGCTAGGCCTACCCACACAAGTGAGGTATCATTTTTATCGGGAGACTTGGGGGAACGCTGGGTGGAAGGAAATTTGTTGCTCCTCTCAGATTCCAGAACTTTCTGCCACAGAAATGTGAGGAACATGTGTTTTTTTAACCAAATTTTGAGGTTTGCAAAGGATTCTGGGTAACAGAACCTGGTCCGAGCCCCGCAAGTCACCCCTCCTTGGATTCCCCTAGGTCTCTAGTTTTCAGAAATGCACAGGTTTGGTAGGTTTGCCTAGGTGCCGGCTGAGCTAGAGGCCAAAATCTACAGGTAAGCACTTCGCAAAAACACCTCTGTTTTCTTCCAAAAATTTGGATGTGTCCACGTTGCGCTTTGGGGCTTTTCCTGTCGCGGGCGCTAGGCCTACCCACACAAGTGAGGTATCATTGTTATCGGGAGACTTGGGGGAACGCTGGGTGGAAGGAAATTTGTGGCTCCTCTCAGATTCCAGAACTTTCTGCCACAGAAATGTGAGGAACATGTGTTTTTTTAGCCAAATTTTGAGGTTTGCAAAGGATTCTGGGTAACAGAACCTGGTCCGAGCCCCGCAAGTCACCCCTCCTTGGATTCCCCTAGGTCTCTAGTTTTCAGAAATGCACAGGTTTGGTAGGTTTCCCTAGGTGCCAGCTGAGCTAGAGGCCAAAATCTACAGGTAGGTACGTCACAAAAAACACCTCTGTTTTCTTCAAAAAATTTGGATGTGTCTACGTTGCGCTTTGGGGCGTTTCCTGTCGCGGGCGCTAGGCCTACCCACACAAGTGAGGTATCATTTTTATCCGGAGACTTGGGGGAACGCTGGGTGGAAGGAAATTTGTGGCTCTTCTCAGATTCCAGAACTTTCTCCCACAGAAATGTGAGGAACATGTGTTTTTTTAGCCAAATTTTGAGGTTTGCAAAGGATTCTGGGTAACAGAACCTGGTCCGAGCCCCGCAAGTCACCCCTCCTTGGATTCCCCTAGGTCTCTACTTTTCAGAAATGCACAGGTTTGGTAGGTTTCCCTAGGTGCCAGCTGAGCTAGAGGCCAAAATCTACAGGTAGGTACGTCACAAAAAACACCTCTGTTTTCTTCAAAAAATTTGGATGTGTCTACGTTGAGCTTTGGGGCGTTTCCTGTCGCGGGCGCTAGGCCTACCCACACAAGTGAGGTATCATTTTTATCAGGAGACTTGGGGGAACGATGGGTGGAAGGAAATTTGTGGCTCCTCTTAGATTCCAGAACTTTCTGCCACAGAAATGTGAGGAACATGTGTTTTTTTAGCCAAATTTTGAGGTTTGCAAAGGATTCTGGGTAGCAGAACCTGGTCCGAGCCCCGCAAGTCACCCCATCTTGGATTCCCCTAGGTCTCTAGTTTTCAGAAATGCACAGGTTTGGTAGGTTTCCCTGGGTGCCGGCTGAGCTAGAGGCCAAAATCTACAGGTAGGCACTTCGCAAAAAACACCTCTGTTTTCTTCCAAAAATTTGGATGTGTCCACGTTGCGCTTTGGGGCGTTTCCTGTCACGGGCGCTAGGCCTACCCACACAAGTGAGGTATCATTTTTATCGGGAGACTTGGGGGAACGCTGGGTGGAAGGAAATTTGTGGCTCCTCTTAGATTCCTGAACTTTCTGCCACAGAAATGTGAGGAACATGTGTTTTTTTAGCCAAATTTTGAGGTTTGCAAAGGATTCTGGGTAACAGAACCTTGACGAACCCCGCAAGTCACCCCTCCTTGGATTCCCCTAGGTCTCTACTTTTCAGAAATGCACAGGTTTGGTAGGTTTCCCTAGGTGCCGGCTGAGCTAGAGGCCAAAATATACAGGTAGGCACTTCGCAAAAAACACCTCTGTTTTCTTCCAAAAATGTGGATGTGTCCACGTTGCGCTTTGGGGCGTTTCCTGTCGCGGGCGCTAGGCCTACCCACACAAGTGAGGTATCATTTTTATCAGGAGACTTGGGGGAACGATGGGTGGAAGGAAATTTGTGGCTCCTCTCAGATTCCAGAACTTTCTGCCACAGAAATGTGAGGAACATGTGTTTTTTAGCCAAATTTTGAGGTTTGCAAAGGATTCTGGGTAACAGAACCTAGTCCGAGCCCCGCAAGTCACCCCTCCTTGGATTCCCCTAGGTCTCTAGTTTTCAGAAATGCACAGGTTTGGTAGGTTTCCCTAGGTGCCGGCTGAGCTAGAGGCCAAAATCTACAGGTAGGCACTTCGCAAAAAACACCTCTGTTTTCTTCCAAAAATTTGGATGTGTCCACGTTGTGCTTTGGGGCGTTTCCTGTCGCGGGCGCTAGGCCTACCCACACAAGTGAGGTATCATTTTTATCGGGAGACTTGGGGGAACGCTGGGTGGAAGGAAATTTGTTGCTCCTCTCAGATTCCAGAACTTTCTGCCACAGAAATGTGAGGAACATGTGTTTTTTTAGACCAATTTTTGAGGTTTGCAAAGGATTCTGGGTAACAGAACCTGGTCCGAGCCCCGCAAGTCACCCCTCCTTGGATTCCCCTAGGTCTCTAGTTTTCAGAAATGCACAAGTTTGGTAGGTTTCCCTAGGTGCTGGCTGAGCTAGAGGCCAAAATCTACAGGTAGGCACTTCGCAAAAAACACCTCTGTTTTCTTCCAAAAATTTGGATGTGTCCACGTTGCGCTTTGGGGCGTTTCCTGTCGCGGGCGCTAGGCCTACCAACACAAGTGAGGTATCATTTTTATCGGGAGACTTGGGGGAACGCTGGGTGGAAGGAAATTTGTGGCTCCTCTCAGATTCCAGAACTTTCTGCCACAGAAATGTGAGGAACATGTGTTTTTTTAGCCAAATTGTGAGGTTTGCAAAGGATTCTGGGTAACAGAACCTGGTCCGAGCCCCGCAAGTCACCCCTCCTTGGATTCCCCTAGGTCTCTAGTTTTCAGAAATGCACAGGTTTGGTAGGTGTCCCTAGGTGCCGGCTGAGCTAGAGGCCAAAATCTACAGGTAGACACTTCGCCAAAAACACCTCTGTTTTCTTCCAAAAATTTGGATGTGTCCACGTTGCGCTTTGGGGCGTTTCCTGTCGCGGGCGCTAGGCCTACCAACACAAGTGAGGTATCATTTTTATCGGGAGACTTGGGGGAACGCTGGGTGGAAGGAAATTTGTGACTCCTCTCAGATTCCAGAACTTTCTGCCACAGAAATGTGAGGAACATGTGTTTTTTTAGCCAAATTGTGAGGTTTGCAAAGGATTCTGGGTAAGAGAACCTGGTCCGAGCCCCGCAAGTCACCCCTCCTTGGATTCCCCTAGGTCTCTAGTTTTCAGAAATGCACAGGTTTGGTAGGTGTCCCTAGGTGCCGGCTGAGCTAGAGGCCAAAATCTACAGGTAGGGACTTCACAAAAAACACCTCTGTTTTCTTCCAAAATTTGGATGTGTCCAAGTTGCGCTTTGGGGCGTTTCCTGTCGCGGGCGCTAGGCCTACCCACACAAGTGAGGTATCATTTTTATCGGGAGACTTGGGGGAACGCTGGGTGGAAGGAAATTCGTGGCTCCTCTCAGATTCCAGAACTTTCTGCCACAGAAATGTGAGGAACATGTGTTTTTTTAGCCAAATTTTGAGGTTTGCAAAAGATTCTGGGTAAGAGAACCTGGTCCGAGCCCCACAAGTCACCCCTCCTTGGATTCCCCTTGGTCTCTAGTTTTCAGAAATGCACAGGTTTGGTAGGTTTCCCTAGGTGCCGGCTGAGCTAGAGGCCAAAATCTACAGTTAGGCACTTCGCAAAAAACACCTCTGTTTTCTTCCAAAAATTTGGATGTGTCCATGTTGCGCTTTGGGGCGTTTCCTGTCGCGGGCGCTAGGCCTACCCACACAAGTGAGGTATCATTTTTATCGGGAGACTTGGGGGAACGCTGGGTGGAAGGAAATTTGTTGCTCCTCTCAGATTCCAGAACTTTCTGCCACAGAAATGTGAGGAACATGTGTTTTTTTAGCCAAATTTTGAGGTTTGCAAAGGATTCTGGGTAACAGAACCTGGTCCGAGCCCCGCAAGTCACCCCTCCTTGGATTCCCCTAGGTCTCTAGTTTTCAGAAATGCACAGGTTTGGTAGGTTTCCCTAGGTGCCGGCTGAGCTAGAGGCCAAAATCTACAGGTAGGCACTTCGCAAAAAACACCTCTGTTTTCTTCCAAAAATTTGGATGTGTCCACGTTGCGCTTTGGGGCGTTTCCTGTCGCGGGCGCTAGGCCTACCAACACAAGTGAGGTATCATTTTTATCGGGAGACTTGGGGGAACGCTGGGTGGAAGGAAATTTGTGGCTCCTCTCAGATTCCAGAAGTTTCTGCCACAGAAATGTGAGGAACATGTGTTTTTTTAGCCAAATTTTGAGGTTTGCAAAGGATTCTGGGTAACAGAACCTGGTCCGAGCCCCGCAAGTCACCCCTCCTTGGATTCCCCTAGGTCTCTAGTTTTCAGAAATGCACAGGTTTGGTAGGTTTCCCTAGGTGCCGGCTGAGCTAGAGGCCAAAATATACAGGTAGGCACTTCGCAAAAAACCCCTCTGTTTTCTTCCAAAAATTTGGATGTGTCCACGTTGCGCTTTGGGGCGTTTCCTGTCGCGGGCGCTAGGCCTACCAACACAAGTGAGGTATCATTTTTATCGGGAGACTTGGGGGAACGCTGGGTGGAAGGAAATTTGTGTCTCCTCTCAGATTCCAGAACTTTATGCCACAGAAATGTGAGGAACATGTGTTTTTTTAGCCAAATTTAGAGGTTTTCAAAGGATCTGGGTAACAGAACCTGGTCCGAGCCCCGCAAGTCACCCCATCTTGGATTCCCCTAGGTCTCTAGTTTTCAGAAATGCACAGGTTTGGTAGGTTTCCCTAGGTGCCGGCTGAGCTAGAGGCAAAAAATCTACAGGTAGGCACTTCGCAAAAAACACCTTTGTTTTCTTCCAAAAATTTGGATGTGTCCACGTTGCGCTTTGGGGCGTTTCCTGTCGCGGGCGCTAGGCCTACCCACACAAGTGAGGTATCATTTTTATCGGGAGACTTGGGGGAACGCTGGGTGGAAGGACATTTGTGGCTCCTCTCAGATTCCAGAGCTTTCTGCCACAGAAATGTGAGGAACATGTGTTTTTTTAGCCAAATTTTGAGGTTTGCAAAGGATTCTGGGTAACAGAACCTGGTCCGAGCCCCGCAAGTCACCCCATCTTGGATTCCCCTAGGTCTCTAGTTTTCAGAAATGCACAGGTTTGGTAGGTTTGCCTAGGTGCCGGCTGAGCTAGAGGCCAAAATCTACAGGTAAGCACTTCGCAAAAAACACCTCTGTTTTCTTCCAAAAATTTGGATGTGTCCACGTTGCGCTTTGGGGCGTTTCCTGTCGCGGGCGCTAGGCCTACCCACACAATTGAGGTATCATTTTTATCGGGAGACTTGGGGGAACGCTGGGTGGAAGGAAATTTGTGGCTCCTCTCAGATTCCAGAACTTTCTGCCACAGACATGTGAGGAACATCTGTTTTTTTAGCCAAATTTTGAGGTTTGCAAAGGATTCTTGGTAACAGAACCTGGTCCGAGCCCCGCAAGTCACAACCTCCTTGGATTCCCCTAGGTCTCTAGTTTTCAGAAATGCACAGGTTTGGTAGGTTTCCCTAGGTGCCGGCTGAGCTAGAGGCCAAAATCTACAGGTAGGCACTTCGCGAAAAACACCTCTGTTTTCTTCCAAAAATTTGGATGTGTCCACGTTGCGCTTTGGGGCATTTCCTGTTGCGGGCGCTAGGCCTACCCACACAAGTGAGGTATCATTTTTATCGGGAGACTTGGGGGAACGCTGGGTGGAAGGAAATTTGTGGCTCCTCTCAGATTCCAGAACTTTCTGCCACAGAAATGTGAGGAACATGTGTTTTTTTAGCCCAATTTTGAGGTTTGCAAAGGATTCTGGGTAACAGAACCTGGTAAGAGCCCCGCAAGTCACCCCTCCTTGGATTCCGCTAAGTCTCTAGTTATCAGAAATGCACAGGTTTGGTAGGTTTCCCTAGGTGCCGGCTGAGCTAGAGGCCAAAATCTACAGGTAGGCACTTCGCAAAAAACACCTCTGTTTTCTTCCAAAAATTTGGATGTGTCCACGTTGCGCTTTGGGGCGTATCCTGTCGCGGGCGCTAGGCCTACCCACACAAGTGAGGTATAATTTTTATTGGGAGACTTGGGGGAACACTGGGTGGAAGGAAGTTTGTGGCTCCTCTCAGATTCCAGAACTTTCTGCCACAGAAATGTGAGGAACATGTGTTTTTTTAGCCAAATTTTGAGGTTTGCAAAGGATTCTGGGTAACAGAACCTTGACGAGCCCCGCAAGTCACCCCTCCTTGGATTCCCCTAGGTCTCTAGTTTTCAGAAATGCACAGGTTTGGTAGGTTTCCCTAGGTGCCGGCTGAGCTAGAGACCAAAATCTACAGGTAGACACTTCGCAAAAAACACCTCTGTTTTCTTACAAAAATTTGGATGTGTCCACGTTGCGCTTTGGGGCTTTTCCTGTCGCGGGCACTAGGCCTACCCACACAAGTGAGGTATCATTTTTATCGGGAGACTTGGGGGAACGCTGGGTGGAAGGAAATTTGTGGCTCCTCTCAGATTCCAGAACTTTCTGCCACAGAAATGTGAGGAACATGTGTTTTTTTAGCCAAATTTTGAGGTTTGCAAAGGATTCTGGGTAAGAGAACCTGGTCCGAGCCCCACAAGTCACCCCTCCTTGGATTCCCCTTGGTCTCTAGTTTTCAGAAATGCACAGGTTTGGTAGGTTTCCCTAGGTTCCGGCTGAGCTAGAGGCCAAAATCTACAGGTAGGCACTTCGCAAAAAACACCTCTGTTTTCTTCCAAAAATTTGGATGTGTCCACGTTGCGCTTTGGGGCGTTTCCTGTCGCGGGCGCTAGGCCTACCCACACAATTGAGGTATCATTTTTATCGGGAGACTTGGGGGAACCCTGGGTGGAAGGAAATTTGTGGCTCCTCTCAGATTCCAGAACTTTCTGCCACAGACATGTGAGGAACATCTGTTTTTTTAGCCAAATTTTGAGGTTTGCAAAGGATTCTTGGTAACAGAACCTGGTCCGAGCCCCGCAAGTCACAACCTCCTTGGATTCCCCTAGGTCTCTAGTTTTCAGAAATGCACAGGTTTGGTAGGTTTCCCTAGGTGCCGGCTGAACTAGAGGCCTAAATCTACAGGTAGGCACTTCGCAAAAACACCTCTGTTTTCTTCCAAAAATTTGGATGGGTCCACGTTGCACTTTGGGGCGTTTCCTGTTGCGGGCGCTAGGCCTACCCACACAAGTGAGGTATCATTTTTATCGGGAGACTTGGAGGAACGCTGGGAGGAAGGAACTTTGTGGCTCCTCTCAGATTCCAGAACTTTCTGCCACAGAAATGTGAGGAACATGTGTTTTTTTAGCCGTATTTTGAGGTTTGCAAAGGATTCTGGGTAACAGAACCTAGTCCGAGCCCCGCAAGTCACCCCTCCTTGGATTCCCCTAGGTCTCTAGTTTTCAGAAATGCACAGGTTTGGTAGGTTTCCCTAGGTGCCGGCTGAGCTAGAGGCCAAAATCTACAGGTAGGCACTTCGCGAAAAACACCTCTGTTTTCTTCCAAAAATTTGGATGTGTCCACGTTGCGCTTTGGGGCATTTCCTGTTGCGGGCGCTAGGCCTACCCACACAAGTGAGGTATCATTTTTATCGGGAGACTTGGGGGAACGCTGGGTGGAAGGAAATTTGTGGCTCCTCTCAGATTCCAGAACTTTCTGCCACAGAAATGTGAGGAACATGTGTTTTTTTAGCCCAATTTGAGGTTTGCAAAGGATTCTGGGTAACAGAACCTGGTAAGAGCCCCGCAAGTCACCCCTCCTTGGATTCCGCTAAGTCTCTAGTTTTCAGAAATGCACAGGTTTGGTAGGTTTCCCTAGGTGCCGGCTGAGCTAGAGGCCAAAATCTACAGGTAGGCACTTCGCAAAAAACACCTCTGTTTTCTTCCAAAAATTTGGATGTGTCCACGTTGCGCTTTGGGGCGTATCCTGTCGCGGGCGCTAGGCCTACCCACACAAGTGAGGTATAATTTTTATTGGGAGACTTGGGGGAACACTGGGTGGAAGGAAGTTTGTGGCTCCTCTCAGATTCCAGAACTTTCTGCCACAGAAATGTGAGGAACGTGTGTTTTTTTAGCCAAATTTTGAGGTTTGCAAAGGATTCTGGGTAACAGAACCTGGTCCGAGCCCCGCAAGTCACCCCATCTTGGATTCCCCTAGGTCTCTAGTTTTCAGAAATGCACAGGTTTGGTAGGTTTCCCTAGGTGCCGGCTGAGCTAGAGACCAAAATCTACAGGTAGGCACTTCGCAAAAAACACCTCTGTTTTCTTACAAAAATTTGGATGTGTCCACGTTGCGCTTTGGGGCTTTTCCTGTCGCGGGCACTAGGCCTACCCACACAAGTGAGGTATCATTGTTATCGGGAGACTTGGGGGAACGCTGGGTGGAAGGAAATTTGTGGCTCCTCTCAGATTCCAGAACTTTCTGCCACAGAAATGTGAGGAACATGTGTTTTTTTAGCCAAATTATGAGGTTTGCAAAGGATTCTGGGTAACAGAACCTGGTCCGAGCCCCGCAAGTCACCCCTCCTTGGATTCCCCTAGGTCTCTAGTTTTCAGAAATGCACAGGTTTGGTAGGTTTCCCTAGGTGCCAGCTGAGCTAGAGGCCAAAATCTACAGGTAGGTACGTCACAAAAAACACCTCTGTTTTCTTCAAAAAATTTGGATGTGTCTACGTTGCGCTTTGGGGCGTTTCCTGTCGCGGGCGCTAGGCCTACCCACACAAGTGAGGTATCATTTTTATCGGGAGACTTGGGGGAACGCTGGGTGGAAGGAAATTTGTGGCTCCTCTCAGATTCCAGAACTTTCTGCCACAGAAATGTGAGGAACATGTGTTTTTTTAGCCAAATTTTGAGGTTTGCAAAGGATTCTGGGTAACAGAACCTGGTCCGAGCCCCGCAAGTCACCCCTCCTTGGATTCCCCTAGGTCTCTACTTTTCAGAAATGCACAGGTTTGGTAGGTTTCCCTAGGTGCCGGCTGAGCTAGAGGCCAAAATATACAGGTAGGCACTTCGCAAAAAACACCTCTGTTTTCTTCCAAAAATGTGGATGTGTCCACGTTGCGCTTTGGGGCGTTTCCTGTCGCGGGCGCTAGGCCTACCCACACAAGTGAGGTATCATTTTTATCAGGAGACTTGGGGGAACGATGGGTGGAAGGAAATTTGTGGCTCCTCTTAGATTCCAGAACTTTCTGCCACAGAAATGTGAGGAACATGTGTTTTTTTAGCCAAATTTTGAGGTTTGCAAAGGATTCTGGGTAACAGAACCTGCTCCGAGCCCCGCAAGTCACCCCATCTTGGATTCCCCTAGGTCTCTAGTTTTCAGAAATGCACAGGTTTGGTAGGTTTCCCTGGGTGCCGGCTGAGCTAGAGGCCAAAATCTACAGGTAGGCACTTCGCAAAAAACACCTCTGTTTTCTTCCAAAAATTTGGATGTGTCCACGTTGCGCTTTGAGGCGTTTCCTGTCGCGGGCGCTAGGCCTACCCACACAAGTGAGGTATCATTTTTATCGGGAGACTTGGGGGAACGCTGGGTGGAAGGAAATTTGTGGCTCCTCTTAGATTCCTGAACTTTCTGCCACAGAAATGTGAGGAACATGTGTTTTTTTAGCCAAATTTTGAGGTTTGCAAAGGATTCTGGGTAACAGAACCTTGACGAACCCCGCAAGTCACCCCTCCTTGGATTCCCCTGGGTCTCTAATTTTCAGAAATGCACAGGTTTGGTAGGTTTCCCTAGGTGCCGGCTGAGCTAGAGGCCAAAATATACAGGTAGGCACTTCGCAAAAAACACCTCTGTTTTCTTCCAAAAATGTGGATGTGTCCACGTTGCGCTTTGGGGCGTTTCCTGTCGCGGGCGCTAGGCCTACCCACACAAGTGAGGTATCATTTTTATCAGGAGACTTGGGGGAACGATGGGTGGAAGGAAATTTGTGGCTCCTCTCAGATTCCAGAACTTCCTGCCACAGAAATGTGAGGAACATGTGTTTTTTTAGCCAAATTTTGAGGTTTGCAAAGGATTCTGGGTAACAGAACCTGGTCCGAGCCCCGCAAGTCACCCCTCCTTGGATTCCCCTAGGTCTCTAGTTTTCAGAAATGCACAGGTTTGGTAGGTTTCCCTAGGTGCCGGCTGAGCTAGAGGCCAAAATCTACAGGTAGGCACTTCGCAAAAAACACCTCTGTTTTCTTCCAAAAATTTGGATGTGTCCACGTTGCGCTTTGGGGCGTTTCCTGTCGCGGGCGCTAGGCCTACCCACACAAGTGAGGTATCATTTTTATCGGGAGACTTGGAGGAACGCTGGGAGGAAGGAAATTTGTGGCTCCTCTCAGATTCCAGAACTTTCTGCCACAGAAATGTGAGGAACATGTGTTTTTTTAGCCAAATTTTGAGGTTTGCAAAGGATTCTGGGTAACAGAACCTGGTCCGAGCCCCGCAAGTCACCCCTCCTTGGATTCCCCTAGGTCTCTACTTTTCAGAAATGCACAGGTTTGGTAGGTTTCCCTAGGTGCCGGCTGAGCTAGAGGCCAAAATCTACAGGTAGGCACTTCGCGAAAAACACCTCTGTTTTCTTCCAAAAATTTGGATGTGTCCACGTTGCGCTTTGGGGCATTTCCTGTTGCGGGCGCTAGGCCTACCCACACAAGTGAGGTATAATTTTTATCGGGAGACTTGGGGGAACGCTGGGTGGAAGGAAATTTGTGGCTCCTCTCAGATTCCAGAACTTTCTGCCACAGAAATGTGAGGAACATGTGTTTTTTTAGCCCAATTTTGAGGTTTGCAAAGGATTCTGGGTAACAGAACCTGGTAAGAGCCCCGCAAGTCACCCCTCCTTGGATTCCGCTAAGTCTCTAGTTTTCAGAAATGCACAGGTTTGGTAGGTTTCCCTAGGTGCCGGCTGAGCTAGAGGCCAAAATCTACAGGTAGGCACTTCGCAAAAAACACCTCTGTTTTCTTCCAAAAATTTGGATGTGTCCACGTTGCGCTTTGGGGCGTATCCTGTCGCGGGCGCTAGGCCTACCCACACAAGTGAGGTATAATTTTTATTGGGAGACTTGGGGGAACACTGGGTGGAAGGAAGTTTGTGGCTCCTCTCAGATTCCAGAACTTTCTGCCACAGAAATGTGAGGAACGTGTGTTTTTTTAGCCAAATTTTGAGGTTTGCAAAGGATTCTGGGTAACAGAACCTGGTCCGAGCCCCGCAAGTCACCCCATCTTGGATTCCCCTAGGTCTCTAGTTTTCAGAAATGCACAGGTTTGGTAGGTTTCCCTAGGTGCCGGCTGAGCTATTGACCAAAATCTACAGGTAGGCACTTCGCAAAAAACACCTCTGTTTTCTTACAAAAATTTGGATGTGTCCACGTTGCGCTTTGGGGCTTTTCCTGTCGCGGGCGCTAGGCCTACCCACACAAGTGAGGTATCATTGTTATCGGGAGACTTGGGGGAACGCGGGGTGGAAGGAAATTTGTGGCTCCTCTCAGATTCCAGAACTTTCTGCCACAGAAATGTGAGGAACATGTGTTTTTTTAGCCAAATTTTGAGGTTTGCAAAGGATTCTGGGTAAGAGAACCTGGTCCGAGCCCCACAAGTCACCCCTCCTTGGATTCCCCTTGGTCTCTAGTTTTCAGAAATGCACAGGTTTGGTAGGTTTCCCTAGGTGCCAGCTGAGCTAGAGGCCAAAATCTACAGGTAGGCACTTCGCAAAAAACACCTCTGTTTTCTTCCAAAAATTTGGATGTGTCCACGTTGCGCTTTGGGGCGTTTCCTGTCGCGGGCGCTAGGCCTACCCACACAAGTGAGGTATCATTTTTATCGGGAGACTTGGGGGAACGCTGGGTGGAAGGAAATTTGTTGCTCCTCTCAGATTCCAGAACTTTCTGCCACAGAAATGTGAGGAACATGTGTTTTTTTAGCCAAATTATGAGGTTTGCAAAGGATTCTGGGTAACAGAACCTGGTCCGAGCCCCGCAAGTCACCCCTCCTTGGATTCCCCTAGGTCTCTAGTTTTCAGAAATGCACAGGTTTGGTAGGTTTCCCTAGGTGCCAGCTGAGCTAGAGGCCAAAATCTACAGGTAGGTACGTCACAAAAAACACCTCTGTTTTCTTCAAAAAATTTGGATGTGTCTACGTTGCGCTTTGGGGCGTTTCCTGTCGCGGGCGCTAGGCCTACCCACACAAGTGAGGTATCATTTTTATCGGGAGACTTGGGGGAACGCTGGGTGGAAGGAAATTTGTGGCTCTTCTCAGATTCCAGAACTTTCTGCCACAGATATGTGAGGAACATGTGTTTTTTTAGCCAAATTTTGAGGTTTGCAAAGGATTCTGGGTAACAGAACCTGGTCCGAGCCCCGCAAGTCACCCCTCCTTGGATTCCCCTAGGTCTCTACTTTTCAGAAATGCACAGGTTTGGTAGGTTTCCCTAGGTGCCGGCTGAGCTAGAGGCCAAAATATACAGGTAGGCACTTCGCAAAAAACACCTCTGTTTTCTTCCAAAAATGTGGATGTGTCCACGTTGCGCTTTGGGGCGTTTCCTGTCGCGGGCGCTAGGCCTACCCACACAAGTGAGGTATCATTTTTATCAGGAGACTTGGGGGAACGATGGGTGGAAGGAAATTTGTGGCTCCTCTTAGATTCCAGAACTTTCTGCCACAGAAATGTGAGGAACATGTGTTTTTTTAGCCAAATTTTGAGGTTTGCAAAGGATTCTGGGTAACAGAACCTGGTCCGAGCCCCGCAAGTCACCCCATCTTGGATTCCCCTAGGTCTCTAGTTTTCAGAAATGCACAGGTTTGGTAGGTTTCCCTGGGTGCCGGCTGAGCTAGAGGCCAAAATCTACAGGTAGGCACTTCGCAAAAAACACCTCTGTTTTCTTCCAAAAATTTGGATGTGTCCACGTTGCGCTTTGGGGCGTTTCCTGTCACGGGCGCTAGGCCTACCCACACAAGTGAGGTATCATTTTTATCGGGAGACTTGGGGAAACGCTGGGTGGAAGGAAATTTGTGGCTCCTCTTAGATTCCTGAACTTTCTGCCACAGAAATGTGAGGAACATGTGTTTTTTTAGCCAAATTTTGAGGTTTGCAAAGGATTCTGGGTAACAGAACCTTGACGAACCCCGCAAGTCACCCCTCCTTGGATTCCCCTAGGTCTCTACTTTTCAGAAATGCACAGGTTTGGTAGGTTTCCCTAGGTGCCGGCTGAGCTAGAGGCCAAAATATACAGGTAGGCACTTCGCAAAAAACACCTCTGTTTTCTTCCAAAAATGTGGATGTGTCCACGTTGCGCTTTGGGGCGTTTCCTGTCGCGGGCGCTAGGCCTACCCACACAAGTGAGGTATAATTTTTATCAGGAGACTTGGGGGAACGATGGGTGGATGGAAATTTGTGGCTCCTCTCAGATTCCAGAACTTTCTGCCACAGAAATGTGAGGAACATGTGTTTTTTTAGCCAAATTTTGAGGTTTGCAAAGGATTCTGGGTAACAGAACCTGGTCCGAGCCCCGCAAGTCACCCCTCCTTGGATTCCCCTAGGTCTCTAGTTTTCAGAAATGCACAGGTTTGGTAGGTTTCCATAGGTGCCGGCTGAGCTAGAGGCCAAAATCTACAGGTAGGCACTTCGCAAAAAACACCTCTGTTTTCTTCCAAAAATTTGGATGTGTCCACGTTGCGCTTTGGGGCGTTTCCTGTCGCGGGCGCTAGGCCTACCCACACAAGTGAGGTATCATTTTTATCGGGAGACTTGGGGGAACACTGGGTGGAAGGAAATTTGTTGCTCCTCTCAGATTCCAGAACTTTCTGCCACAGAAATGTGAGGAACATGTGTTTTTTTAGCCAAATTTTGAGGTTTGCAAAGGATTCTGGGTAACAGAACCTGGTCCGAGCCCCGCAAGTCACCCCTCCTTGGATTCCCCTAGGTCTCTAGTTTTCAGAAATGCACAAGTTTGGTAGGTTTCCCTAGGTGCTGGCTGAGCTAGAGGCCAAAATCTACAGGTAGGCACTTTGCAAAAAACACCTCTGTTTTCTTCCAAAAATGTTGATGTGTCCACGTTGCGCTTTGGGGCGTTTCCTGTCGCGGGCGCTAGGCCTACCAACACAAGTGAGGTATCATTTTTATCGGGAGACTTGGGGGAATGCTGGGTGGAAGGAAATTTGTGGCTCCTCTCAGATTCCAGAACTTTCTGCCACAGAAATGTGAGGAACATGTGTTTTTTTAGCCAAATTGTGAGGTTTGCAAAGGATTCTGGGTAACAGAACCTGGTCCGAGCCCCGCAAGTCACCCCTCCTTGGATTCCCCTAGGTCTCTAGTTTTCAGAAATGCACAGGTTTGGTAGGTGTCCCTAGGTGCCGGCTGAGCTAGAGGCCAAAATCTACAGGTAGGCACTTCGCAAAAAACACCTCTGTTTTCTTCCAAAAATTTGGATGTGTCCACGTTGCGCTTTGGGGCGTTTCCTGTCGCGGGCGCTAGGCCTACAAACACAAGTGAGGTATCATTTTTATCGGGAGACTTGGGGGAACGCTGGGTGGAAGGAAATTTGTGGCTCCTCTCAGATTCCAGAACTTTCTGCCACAGAAATGTGAGGAACATGTGTTTTTTTAGCCAAATTGTGAGGTTTGCAAAGGATTCTGGGTAAGAGAACCTGGTCCGAGCCCCGCAAGTCACCCCTCCTTGGATTCCCCTAGGTCTCTAGTTTTCAGAAATGCACAGGTTTGGTAGGTGTCCCTAGGTGCCGGCTGAGCTAGAGGCCAAAATCTACAGGTAGGGACTTCGCAAAAAACACCTCTGTTTTCTTCCAAAATTTGGATGTGTCCAAGTTGCGCTTTGGGGCGTTTCCTGTCGCGGGCGCTAGGCCTACCCACACAAGTGAGGTATCATTTTTATCGGGAGACTTGGGGGAACGCTGGGTGGAAGGAAATTTGTGGCTCCTCTCAGATTCCAGAACTTTCTGCCACAGAAATGTGAGGAACATGTGTTTTTTTAGCCAAATTTTGAGGTTTGCAAAAGATTCTGGGTAAGAGAACCTGGTCCGAGCCCCACAAGTCACCCCTCCTTGGATTCCCCTTGGTCTCTAGTTTTCAGAAATGCACAGGTTTGGTAGGTTTCCCTAGGTGCCGGCTGAGCTAGAGGCCAAAATCTACAGGTAGGCACTTCGCAAAAAACACCTCTGTTTTCTTCCAAAAATTTGGATGTGTCCATGTTGCGCTTTGGGGCGTTTCCTGTCGCGGGCGCTAGGCCTACCCACACAAGTGAGGTATCATTTTTATCGGGAGACTTGGGGGAACGCTGGGTGGAAGGAAATTTGTTGCTCCTCTCAGATTCCAGAACTTTCTGCCACAGAAATGTGAGGAACATGTGTTTTTTTAGCCAAATTTTGAGGTTTGCAAAGGATTCTGGGTAACAGAACCTGGTCCGAGCCCCGCAAGTCACCCCTCCTTGGATTCCCCTAGGTCTCTAGTTTTCAGAAATGCACAGGTTTGGTAGGTTTCCCTAGGTGCCGGCTGAGCTAGAGGCCAAAATCTACAGGTAGGCACTTCGCAAAAAACACCTCTGTTTTCTTCCAAAAATTTGGATGTGTCCACGTTGCGCTTTGGGGCGTTTCCTGTCGCGGGCGCTAGGCCTACCAACACAAGTGAGGTATCATTTTTATCGGGAGACTTGGGGGAACGCTGGGCGGAAGGAAATTTGTTGCTCCTCTCAGATTCCAGAACTTTCTGCCACAGAAATGTGAGGAACATGTGTTTTTTTTTAGCCAAATTGTGAGGTTTGCAAAGGATTCTGGGTAACAGAACCTGGTCCGAGCCCCGCAAGTCACCCCTCCTTGGATTCCCCTAGGTCTCTAGTTTTCAGAAATGCACAGGTTTGGTAGGTTTCCCTAGGTGCCGGCTGAGCTAGAGGCCAAAATATACAGGTAGGCACTTCGCAAAAAACACCTCTGTTTTTCTTCCAAAAATGTGGATGTGTCCACGTTGCGCTTTGGGGCGTTTCCTGTCGCGGGCGCTAGGCCTACCTACACAAGTGAGGTATCATTTTTATCGGGAGACTTGGGGGAACGATGGGTGGAAGGAAATTTGTGGCTCATCTCAGATTCCAGAACTTTCTGCCACAGAAATGTGAGGAACATGTGTTTTTTTAGCCAAATTTTGAGGTTTGCAAAGGATTCTGGGTAACAGAACCTGGTCCGAGCCCCGCAAGTCACCCCTCCTTCGATTCCCCTAGGTCTCTAGTTTTCAGAAATGCACAGGTTTGGTAGGTTTCCCTAGGTGCCGGCTGAGCTAGAGGCCAAAATCTACAGGTAGGCACTTCGCAAAAAACACCTCTGTTTTCTTCCAAAAATTTGGATGTGTCCATGTTGCGCTTTGGGCGTTTCCTGTCGCGGGCGCTAGGCCTACCCACACAAGTGAGGTATCATTTTTATCGGGAGACTTGGGGGAACGCTGGGTGGAAGGAAATTTGTTGCTCCTCTCAGATTCCAGAACTTTCTGCCACAGAAATGTGAGGAACATGTGTTTTTTTAGCCAAATTTTGAGGTTTGCAAAGGATTCTGGGTAACAGAACCTGGTCCGAGCCCCGCAAGTCACCCCTCCTTGGATTCCCCTAGGTCTCTAGTTTTCAGAAATGCACAGGTTTGGTAGGTTTCCCTAGGTGCCGGCTGAGCTAGAGGCCAAAATCTACAGGTAGGCACTTCGCAAAAAACACCTCTGTTTTCTTCCAAAAATTTGGATGTGTCCACGTTGCACTTTGGGGCGTTTCCTGTCGTGGGCGCTAGGCCTACCCACACAAGTGAGGTATCATTGTTATCGGGAGACTTGGGGGAACGCTGGGTGGAAGGAAATTTGTGGCTCCTATCAGATTCCAGAACTTTCTGCCACAGAAATGTGAGGAACATGTGTTTTTTTAGCCAAATTGTGAGGTTTGCAAAGGATTCTGGGTAACAGAACCTAGTCCGAGCCCCGCAAGTCACCCCATCTTGGATTCCCCTAGGTCTCTAGTTTTCAGAAATGCACAGGTTTGGTAGGTTTCCCTAGGTGCCGGCTGAGCTAGATGCCAAACTCTACAGGTAGGCACTTCGCAAAAAACACCTCTGTTTTCTTCCAAAATTTGGATGTGTCCACGTTGCGCTTTGGGGCGTTTCCTGTCGTGGGCGCTAGGCCAACCCACACAAGTGAGGTATCATTTTTATCGGGAGACTTGGGGGAACGCTGGGTGGAAGGAAATTTGTGGCTCCTCTCAGATTCCAGAACTTTCTGCCACAGAAATGTGAGGAACATGTGTTTTTGTAGCCAAATTTTGAGGTTTGAAAAGGATTCTGGGTAAGAGAACCTGGTCCGAGCCCCACAAGTCACCCCTCCTTGGATTCCCCTTGGTCTCTAGTTTTCAGAAATGCACAGGTTTGGTAGGTTTCCCTAGGTGCTGGCTGAGCTAGAGGCCAAAATCTACAGGTAGGCACTTCGCAAAAAACACCTCTGTTTTCTTCCAAAAATTTGGATGTGTCCACGTTGCGCTTTGGGGCGTTTCCTGTCGTGGGCGCTAGGCCTACCCACACAAGTGAGGTATAATTTTTATCGGGAGACTTGGGGGAACGCTGGGTGGAAGGAAATTTGTTGCTCCTCTCAGATTCCAGAACTTTCTGCCACAGAAATGTGAGGAACATGTGTTTTTGTAGCCAAATTTTGAGGTTTGCAAAGGATTCTGGGTAAGAGAACCTGGTCCGAGCCCCACAAGTCACCCCTCCTTGGATTCCCCTTGGTCTCTAGTTTTCAGAAATGCACAGGTTTGGTAGGTTTCCCTAGGTGCTGGCTGAGCTAGAGGCCTAAATCTACAGGTAGGCACTTCGCAAAAAACACCTCTGTTTTCTTCCAAAAATTTGGATGTGTCCACGTTGCGCTTTGGGGCGTTTCCTGTCGCGGGCGCTAGGCCTACCCACACAAGTGAGGTATAATTTTTATCGGGAGACTTGGGGGAACGCTGGGTGGAAGGAAATTTGTTGCTCCTCTCAGATTCCAGAACTTTCTGCCACAGAAATGTGAGGAACATGTGTTTTTTTAGCCAAATTATGAGGTTTGCAAAGGATTCTGGGTAACAGAACCTGGTCCGAGCTCCGCAAGTCACCCCTCCTTGGATTCCCCTAGGTCTCTAGTTTTCAGAAATGCACAGGTTTGGTAGGTTTCCCTAGGTGCCAGCTGAGCTAGAGGCCAAAATCTACAGGTAGGTACTTCGCAAAAAACACCTCTGTTTTCTTCAAAAAATTTGGATGTGTCTACGTTGCGCTTTGGGGCGTTTCCTGTCGCGGGCGCTAGGCCTACCCACACAAGTGAGGTATCATTTTTATCGGGAGACTTGGGGGAACGCTGGGTGGAAGGAAATTTGTGGCTCTTCTCAGATTCCAGAACTTTCTGCCACAGAAATGTGAGGAACATGTGTTTTTTTAGCCAAATTTTGAGGTTTGCAAAGGATTCTGGGTAACAGAACCTGGTCCGAGCCCCGCAAGTCACCTTCCTTGGATTCCCCTAGGTCTCTACTTTTCAGAAATGCACAGGTTTGGTAGGTTTCCCTAGGTGCCGGTTGAGCTAGAGGCCAAAATATACAGGTAGGCACTTCGCAAAAAACACCTCTGTTTTCTTCCAAAAATGTGGATGTGTCCACGTTGCGCTTTGGGGCGTTTCCTGTCGCGGGCGCTAGGCCTACCCACACAAGTGAGGTATCATTTTTATCAGGAGACTTGGGGGAACGATGGGTGGAAGGAAATTTGTGGCTCCTCTCAGATTCCAGAACTTTCTGCCACAGAAATGTGAGGAACATGTGTTTTTTTAGCCAAATTTTGAGGTTTGCAAAGGATTCTGGGTAACAGAACCTGGTCCGAGCCCCGCAAGTCACCCCTCCTTGGATTCCCCTAGGTCTCTAGTTTTCAGAAATGCACAGGTTTGGTAGGTTTCCCTAGGTGCCGGCTGAGCTAGAGGCCAAAATCTACAGGTAGGCACTTCGCAAAAAACACCTCTGTTTTCTTCCAAAAATTTGGATGTGTCCACGTTGCGCTTTGGGGCATTTCCTGTTGCAGGCGCTAGGCCTACCCACACAAGTTAGGTATCATTTTTATCGGGAGACTTGGGGGAACGCTGGGTGGAAGGATATTTGTGGCTCCTCTTAGATTCCAGAACTTTCTGCCACAGAAATGTGAGGAACATGTGTTTTTTTAGCCAAATTTTGAGGTTTGCAAAGGATTCTGGGTAACAGAACCTGGTCCGAGCCCCGCAAGTCACCCCATCTTGGATTCCCCTAGGTCTCTAGTTTTCAGAAATGCACAGGTTTGGTAGGTTTCCCTAGGTGCCGGCTGAGCTAGAGGCCAAAATATACAGGTAGGCACTTCGCAAAAAACACCTCTGTTTTTCTTCCAAAAATGTGGATGTGTCCACGTTGCGCTTTGGGGCGTTTCCTGTCGCGGGCGCTAGGCCTACCCACACAAGTGAGGTATCATTTTTATCGGGAGACTTGGGGGAACGATGGGTGGAAGGAAATTTGTGGCTCATCTCAGATTCCAGAACTTTCTGCCACAGAAATGTGAGGAACATGTGTTTTTTTAGCCAAATTTTGAGGTTTGCAAAGGATTCTGGGTAACAGAACCTGGTCCGAGCCCCGCAAGTCACCCCTCCTTGGATTCCCCTAGGTCTCTAGTTTTCAGAAATGCACAGGTTTGGTAGGTTTCCCTAGGTGCCGGCTGAGCTAGAGGCCAAAATCTACAGGTAGGCACTTCGCAAAAAACACCTCTGTTTTCTTCCAAAAATTTGGATGTGTCCACGTTGCGCTTTGGGGCGTTTCCTGTCGCGGGCGCTAGGCCTACCCACACAAGTGAGGTATCATTTTTATCGGGAGACTTGGGGGAACGCTGGGTGGAAGGAAATTTGTTGCTCCTCTCAGATTCCAGAACTTTCTGCCACAGAAATGTGAGGAACAAGTGTTTTTTTAGCCCAATTTTGAGGTTTGCAAAGGATTCTGGGTAACAGAACCTGGTCCGAGCCCCGAAAGTCACCCCTCCTTGGATTCCCCTAGGTCTCTAGTTTTCAGAAATGCACAGGTTTGGTAGGTTTGCCTAGGTGCCGGCTGAACTAGAGGCCAAAATCTACAGGTAGGCACTTCGCAAAAAACACCTCTGTTTTCTTCCAAAAAATTTGGATGAGTCCACTTTGCGCTTTGGGGCGTTTCCTGTCGCGGGCGCTAGGCCTACCCACACAAGTGAGGTATCATTTTTATCGAGAGACTTGGGGGAACGCTGGGTGGAAGGAAATTTGTTGCTCCTCTCAGATTCCAGAACTTTCTGCCACAGAAATGTGAGGAACATGTGTTTTTTTAGCCAAATTTTGAGGTTTGCAAAGGATTCTGGGTAACAGAACCTGGTCCGAGCCCCGCAAGTCACCCCTCCTTGGATTCCCCTAGGTCTCTAGTTTTCAGAAATGCACAGGTTTGGTAGGTTTCCCTAGGTGCCGGCTGAGCTAGAGGCCAAAATCTACAGGTAGGTACTTCGCAAAAAACACCTCTGTTTTCTTCAAAAAATTTGGATGTGTCTACGTTGCGCTTTGGGGCGTTTCCTGTCGCGGGCGCTAGGCCTACCCACACAAGTGAGGTATAATTTTTATCGGGAGACTTGGGGGAACGCTGGGTGGAAGGAAATTTGTGGCTCTTCTCAGATTCCAGAACTTTCTGCCACAGAAATGTGAGGAACATGTGTTTTTTTAGCCAAATTTTGAGGTTTGCAAAGGATTCTGGGTAACAGAACCTGGTCCGAGCCCCGCAAGTCACCCCTCCTTGGATTCCCCTAAGTCTCTAGTTTTCAGAAATGCACAGGTTTGGTAGGTTTCCCTAGGTGCCGGCTGAGCTAGAGGCCAAAATCTACAGGTAGGCACTTCGCAAAAAACACCTCTGTTTTCTTCCAAAAATTTGGATGTGTCCACGTTGCGCTTTGGGGCGTTTCCTGTCGCGGGCGCTAGGCCTACCCACACAAGTGAGGTATCATTTTTATTGGGAGACTTGGGGGAACACTGGGTGGAAGGAAGTTTGTGGCTCCTCTCAGATTCCAGAACTTTCTGCCACAGAAATGTGAGGAACATGTGTTTTTTTAGCCAAATTTTGAGGTTTGCAAAGGATTCTGGGTAACAGAACCTGGTCCGAGCCCCGCAAGTCACCCCATCTTGGATTCCCCTAGGTCTCTAGTTTTCAGAAATGCACAGGTTTGGTAGGTTTCCCTAGGTGCCGGCTGAGCTAGAGACCAAAATCTACAGGTAGGCACTTTGCAAAAAACACCTCTGTTTTCTTCCAAAAATTTGGATGTGTCCACGTTGCGCTTTGGGGCGTTTCCTGTCGTGGGCGCTAGGCCTACCCACACAAGTGAGGTATCATTGTTATCGGGAGACTTGGGGGAACGCTGGGTGGAAGGAAATTTGTGGCTCCTATCAGATTCCAGAACTTTCTGCCACAGAAATGTGAGGAACATGTGTTTTTTTAGCCAAATTGTGAGGTTTGCAAAGGATTCTGGGTAACAGAACCTAGTCCGAGCCCCGCAAGTCACCCCATCTTGGATTCCCCTAGGTCTCTAGTTTTCAGAAATGCACAGGTTTGGTAGGTTTCCCTAGGTGCCGGCTGAGCTAGATGCCAAAATCTACAGGTAGGCACTTCGCAAAAAACACCTCTGTTTTCTTCCAAAATTTGGATGTGTCCACGTTGCGCTTTGGGGCGTTTCCTGTCGTGGGCGCTAGGCCAACCCACACAAGTGAGGTATCATTTTTATCGGGAGACTTGGGGGAACGCTGGGTGGAAGGAAATTTGTGGCTCCTCTCAGATTCCAGAACTTTCTGCCACAGAAATGTGAGGAACATGTGTTTTTGTAGCCAAATTTTGAGGTTTGCAAAGGATTCTGGGTAAGAGAACCTGGTCCGAGCCCCACAAGTCACCCCTCCTTGGATTCCCCTTGGTCTCTAGTTTTCAGAAATGCACAGGTTTGGTAGGTTTCCCTAGGTGCTGGCTGAGCTAGAGGCCAAAATCTACAGGTAGGCACTTCGCAAAAAACACCTCTGTTTTCTTCCAAAAATTTGGATGTGTCCACGTTGCGCTTTGGGGCGTTTCCTGTCGCGGGCGCTAGGCCTACCCACACAAGTGAGGTATAATTTTTATCGGGAGACTTGGGGGAACGCTGGGTGGAAGGAAATTTGTTGCTCCTCTCAGATTCCAGAACTTTCTGCCACAGAAATGTGAGGAACATGTGTTTTTTTAGCCAAATTATGAGGTTTGCAAAGGATTCTGGGTAACAGAACCTGGTCCGAGCTCCGCAAGTCACCCCTCCTTGGATTCCCCTAGGTCTCTAGTTTTCAGAAATGCACAGGTTTGGTAGGTTTCCCTAGGTGCCAGCTGAGCTAGAGGCCAAAATCTACAGGTAGGTACTTCGCAAAAAACACCTCTGTTTTCTTCAAAAAATTTGGATGTGTCTACGTTGCGCTTTGGGGCGTTTCCTGTCGCGGGCGCTAGGCCTACCCACACAAGTGAGGTATCATTTTTATCGGGAGACTTGGGGGAACGCTGGGTGGAAGGAAATTTGTGGCTCTTCTCAGATTCCAGAACTTTCTGCCACAGAAATGTGAGGAACATGTGTTTTTTTAGCCAAATTTTGAGGTTTGCAAAGGATTCTGGGTAACAGAACCTGGTCCGAGCCCCGCAAGTCACCTTCCTTGGATTCCCCTAGGTCTCTACTTTTCAGAAATGCACAGGTTTGGTAGGTTTCCCTAGGTGCCGGTTGAGCTAGAGGCCAAAATATACAGGTAGGCACTTCGCAAAAAACACCTCTGTTTTCTTCCAAAAATGTGGATGTGTCCACGTTGCGCTTTGGGGCGTTTCCTGTCGCGGGCGCTAGGCCTACCCACACAAGTGAGGTATCATTTTTATCAGGAGACTTGGGGGAACGATGGGTGGAAGGAAATTTGTGGCTCCTCTCAGATTCCAGAACTTTCTGCCACAGAAATGTGAGGAACATGTGTTTTTTTAGCCAAATTTTGAGGTTTGCAAAGGATTCTGGGTAACAGAACCTGGTCCGAGCCCCGCAAGTCACCCCTCCTTGGATTCCCCTAGGTCTCTAGTTTTCAGAAATGCACAGGTTTGGTAGGTTTCCCTAGGTGCCGGCTGAGCTAGAGGCCAAAATCTACAGGTAGGCACTTCGCAAAAAACACCTCTGTTTTCTTCCAAAAATTTGGATGTGTCCACGTTGCGCTTTGGGGCATTTCCTGTTGCAGGCGCTAGGCCTACCCACACAAGTTAGGTATCATTTTTATCGGGAGACTTGGGGGAACGATGGGTGGAAGGAAATTTGTGGCTCATCTCAGATTCCAGAACTTTCTGCCACAGAAATGTGAGGAACATGTGTTTTTTTAGCCAAATTTTGAGGTTTGCAAAGGATTCTGGGTAACAGAACCTGGTCCGAGCCCCGCAAGTCACCCCTCCTTCGATTCCCCTAGGTCTCTAGTTTTCAGAAATGCACAGGTTTGGTAGGTTTCCCTAGGTGCCGGCTGAGCTAGAGGCCAAAATCTACAGGTAGGCACTTCGCAAAAAACACCTCTGTTTTCTTCCAAAAATTTGGATGTGTCCACGTTGCGCTTTGGGGCGTTTCCTGTCGCGGGCGCTAGGCCTACCCACACAAGTGAGGTATCATTTTTATCGGGAGACTTGGGGGAACGCTGGGTGGAAGGAAATTTGTTGCTCCTCTCAGATTCCAGAACTTTCTGCCACAGAAATGTGAGGAACATGTGTTTTTTTAGCCCAATTTTGAGGTTTGCAAAGGATTCTGGGTAACAGAACCTGGTCCGAGCCCCGAAAGTCACCCCTCCTTGGATTCCCCTAGGTCTCTAGTTTTCAGAAATGCACAGGTTTGGTAGGTTTGCCTAGGTGCCGGCTGAACTAGAGGCCAAAATCTACAGGTAGGCACTTCGCAAAAAACACCTCTGTTTTCTTCCAAAAAATTTGGATGAGTCCACTTTGCGCTTTGGGGCGTTTCCTGTCGCGGGCGCTAGGCCTACCCACACAAGTGAGGTATCATTTTTATCGAGAGACTTGGGGGAACGCTGGGTGGAAGGAAATTTGTTGCTCCTCTCAGATTCCAGAACTTTCTGCCACAGAAATGTGAGGAACATGTGTTTTTTTAGCCAAATTTTGAGGTTTGCAAAGGATTCTGGGTAACAGAACCTGGTCCGAGCCCCGCAAGTCACCCCTCCTTGGATTCCCCTAGGTCTCTAGTTTTCAGAAATGCACAGGTTTGGTAGGTTTCCCTAGGTGCCGGCTGAGCTAGAGGCCAAAATCTACAGGTAGGTACTTCGCAAAAAACACCTCTGTTTTCTTCAAAAAATTTGGATGTGTCTACGTTGCGCTTTGGGGCGTTTCCTGTCGCGGGCGCTAGGCCTACCCACACAAGTGAGGTATAATTTTTATCGGGAGACTTGGGGGAACGCTGGGTGGAAGGAAATTTGTGGCTCTTCTCAGATTCCAGAACTTTCTGCCACAGAAATGTGAGGAACATGTGTTTTTTTAGCCAAATTTTGAGGTTTGCAAAGGATTCTGGGTAACAGAACCTGGTCCGAGCCCCGCAAGTCACCCCTCCTTGGATTCCCCTAAGTCTCTAGTTTTCAGAAATGCACAGGTTTGGTAGGTTTCCCTAGGTGCCGGCTGAGCTAGAGGCCAAAATCTACAGGTAGGCACTTCGCAAAAAACACCTCTGTTTTCTTCCAAAAATTTGGATGTGTCCACGTTGCGCTTTGGGGCGTTTCCTGTCGCGGGCGCTAGGCCTACCCACACAAGTGAGGTATCATTTTTATTGGGAGACTTGGGGGAACACTGGGTGGAAGGAAGTTTGTGGCTCCTCTCAGATTCCAGAACTTTCTGCCACAGAAATGTGAGGAACATGTGTTTTTTTAGCCAAATTTTGAGGTTTGCAAAGGATTCTGGGTAACAGAACCTGGTCCGAGCCCCGCAAGTCACCCCATCTTGGATTCCCCTAGGTCTCTAGTTTTCAGAAATGCACAGGTTTGGTAGGTTTCCCTAGGTGCCGGCTGAGCTAGAGACCAAAATCTACAGGTAGGCACTTTGCAAAAAACACCTCTGTTTTCTTCCAAAAATTTGGATGTGTCCACGTTGCGCTTTGGGGCATTTCCTGTCGTGGGCGCTAGGCCTACCCACACAAGTGAGGTATCATTGTTATCGGGAGACTTGGGGGAACGCTGGGTGGAAGGAAATTTGTGGCTCCTATCAGATTCCAGAACTTTCTGCCACAGAAATATGAGGAACATGTGTTTTTTTAGCCAAATTGTGAGGTTTGCAAAGGATTCTGGGTAACAGAACCTAGTCCGAGCCCCGCAAGTCACCCCATCTTGGATTCCCCTAGGTCTCTAGTTTTCAGAAATGCACAGGTTTGGTAGGTTTCCCTAGGTGCCGGCTGAGCTAGATGCCAAAATCTACAGGTAGGCACTTCGCAAAAAACACCTCTGTTTTCTTCCAAAATTTGGATGTGTCCACGTTGCGCTTTGGGGCGTTTCCTGTCGTGGGCGCTAGGCCAACCCACACAAGTGAGGTATCATTTTTATCGGGAGACTTGGGGGAACGCTGGGTGGAAGGAAATTTGTGGCTCCTCTCAGATTCCAGAACTTTCTGCCACAGAAATGTGAGGAACATGTGTTTTTGTAGCCAAATTTTGAGGTTTGCAAAGGATTCTGGGTAAGAGAACCTGGTCCGAGCCCCACAAGTCACCCCTCCTTGGATTCCCCTTGGTCTCTAGTTTTCAGAAATGCACAGGTTTGGTAGGTTTCCCTAGGTGCTGGCTGAGCTAGAGGCCAAAATCTACAGGTAGGCACTTCGCAAAAAACACCTCTGTTTTCTTCCAAAAATTTGGATGTGTCCACGTTGCGCTTTGGGGCGTTTCCTGTCGCGGGCGCTAGGCCTACCCACACAAGTGAGGTATAATTTTTATCGGGAGACTTGGGGGAACGCTGGGTGGAAGGAAATTTGTTGCCCCTCTCAGATTCCAGAACTTTCTGCCACAGAAATGTGAGGAACATGTGTTTTTTTAGCCAAATTATGAGGTTTGCAAAGGATTCTGGGTAACAGAACCTGGTCCGAGCTCCGCAAGTCACCCCTCCTTGGATTCCCCTAGGTCTCTAGTTTTCAGAAATGCACAGGTTTGGTAGGTTTCCCTAGGTGCCAGCTGAGCTAGAGGCCAAAATCTACAGGTAGGTACTTCGCAAAAAACACCTCTGTTTTCTTCAAAAAATTTGGATGTGTCTACGTTGCGCTTTGGGGCGTTTCCTGTCGCGGGCGCTAGGCCTACCCACACAAGTGAGGTATCATTTTTATCGGGAGACTTGGGGGAACGCTGGGTGGAAGGAAATTTGTGGCTCTTCTCAGATTCCAGAACTTTCTGCCACAGAAATGTGAGGAACATGTGTTTTTTTAGCCAAATTTTGAGGTTTGCAAAGGATTCTGGGTAACAGAACCTGGTCCGAGCCCCGCAAGTCACCTTCCTTGGATTCCCCTAGGTCTCTACTTTTCAGAAATGCACAGGTTTGGTAGGTTTCCCTAGGTGCCGGTTGAGCTAGAGGCCAAAATATACAGGTAGGCACTTCGCAAAAAACACCTCTGTTTTCTTCCAAAAATGTGGATGTGTCCACGTTGCGCTTTGGGGCGTTTCCTGTCGCGGGCGCTAGGCCTACCCACACAAGTGAGGTATCATTTTTATCAGGAGACTTGGGGGAACGATGGGTGGAAGGAAATTTGTGGCTCCTCTCAGATTCCAGAACTTTCTGCCACAGAAATGTGAGGAACATGTGTTTTTTTAGCCAAATTTTGAGGTTTGCAAAGGATTCTGGGTAACAGAACCTGGTCCGAGCCCCGCAAGTCACCCCTCCTTGGATTCCCCTAGGTCTCTAGTTTTCAGAAATGCACAGGTTTGGTAGGTTTCCCTAGGTGCCGGCTGAGCTAGAGGCCAAAATCTACAGGTAGGCACTTCGCAAAAAACACCTCTGTTTTCTTCCAAAAATTTGGATGTGTCCACGTTGCGCTTTGGGGCATTTCCTGTTGCAGGCGCTAGGCCTACCCACACAAGTTAGGTATCATTTTTATCGGGAGACTTGGGGGAACGCTGGGTGGAAGGAAATTTGTGGCTCCTCTTAGATTCCAGAACTTTCTGCCACAGAAATGTGAGGAACATGTGTTTTTTTAGCCAAATTTTGAGGTTTGCAAAGGATTCTGGGTAACAGAACCTGGTCCGAGCTCCGCAAGTCACCCCTCCTTGGATTCCCCTAGGTCTCTAGTTTTCAGAAATGCACAGGTTTGGTAGGTTTCCCTAGGTGCCGGCTGAGCTAGAGGCCAAAATCTACAGGTAGGCACTTCGCAAAAAACACCTCTGTTTTCTTCCAAAAATTTGGATGTGTCCACGTTGCGCTTTGGGGCGTTTCCTGTCGCGGGCGCTAGGCCTACCCACACAAGTGAGGTATAATTTTTATCGGGAGACTTGGGGGAACGCTGGGTGGAAGGAAATTTGTTGCTCCTCTCAGATTCCAGAACTTTCTGCCACAGAAATGTGAGGAACATGTGTTTTTTTAGCCAAATTATGAGGTTTGCAAAGGATTCTGGGTAACAGAACCTGGTCCGAGCTCCGCAAGTCACCCCTCCTTGGATTCCCCTAGGTCTCTAGTTTTCAGAAATGCACAGGTTTGGTAGGTTTCCCTAGGTGCCGGCTGAGCTAGAGGCCAAAATCTACAGGTAGGTACTTCGCAAAAAACACCTCTGTTTTCTTCAAAAAATTTGGATGTGTCTACGTTGCGCTTTGGGGCGTTTCCTGTCGCGGGCGCTAGGCCTACCCACACAAGTGAGGTATAATTTTTATCGGGAGACTTGGGGGAACGCTGGGTGGAAGGAAATTTGTTGCTCTTCTCAGATTCCAGAACTTTCTGCCACAGAAATGTGAGGAACATGTGTTTTTTTAGCCAAATTGTGAGGTTTGCAAAGGATTCTGGGTAACAGAACCTGGTCCGAGCTCCGCAAGTCACCCCATCTTGGATTCCCCTAGGTCTCTAGTTTTCAGAAATGCACAGGTTTGGTAGGTTTCCCTAGGTGCCGGCTGAGCTAGAGGCCAAAATCTACAGGTAGGTACTTCGCAAAAAACACCTCTGTTTTCTTCAAAAAATTTGGATGTGTCTACGTTGCGCTTTGGGGCGTTTCCTGTCGCGGGCGCTAGGCCTACCCACACAAGTGAGGTATAATTTTTATCGGGAGACTTGGGGGAACGCTGGGTGGAAGGAAATTTGTGGCTCTTCTCAGATTCCAGAACTTTCTGCCACAGAAATGTGAGGAACATGTGTTTTTTTAGCCAAATTGTGAGGTTTGCAAAGGATTCTGGGTAACAGAACCTAGTCCGAGCCCCGCAAGTCACCCCATCTTGGATTCCCCTAGGTCTCTAGTTTTCAGAAATGCACAGGTTTGGTAGGTTTCCCTAGGTGCTGGCTGAGCTAGATGCCAAAATCTACAGGTAGGCACTTCGCAAAAAACACCTCTGTTTTCTTCCAAAAATTTGGATGTGTCCACGTTGCGCTTTGGGGCGTTTCCTGTCGCGGGCGCTAGGCCTACCCACACAAGTGAGGTATAATTTTTATCGGGAGACTTGGGGGAACGCTGGGTGGAAGGAAATTTGTTGCTCCTCTCAGATTCCAGAACTTTCTGCCACAGAAATGTGAGGAACATGTGTTTTTTTAGCCAAATTATGAGGTTTGCAAAGGATTCTGGGTAACAGAACCTGGTCCGAGCTCCGCAAGTCACCCCTCCTTGGATTCCCCTAGGTCTCTAGTTTTCAGAAATGCACAGGTTTGTAGGTTTCCCTAGGTGCCAGCTGAGCTAGAGGCCAAAATCTACAGGTAGGTACTTCGCAAAAAACACCTCTGTTTTCTTCAAAAAATTTGGATGTGTCTACGTTGCGCTTTGGGGCGTTTCCTGTCGCGGGCGCTAGGCCTACCCACACAAGTGAGGTATCATTTTTATCTGGAGACTTGGGGGAACGCTGGGTGGAAGGAAATTTGTGGCTCTTCTCAGATTCCAGAACTTTCTGCCACAGAAATGTGAGGAACATGTGTTTTTTTAGCCAAATTTTGAGGTTTGCAAAGGATTCTGGGTAACAGAACCTGGTCCGAGCCCCGCAAGTCACCCCTCCTTGGATTCCCCTAGGTCTCTACTTTTCAGAAATGCACAGGTTTGGTAGGTTTCCCTAGGTGCCGGCTGAGCTAGAGGCCAAAATATACAGGTAGGCACTTCGCAAAAAACACCTCTGTTTTCTTCCAAAAATGTGGATGTGTCCACGTTGCGCTTTGGGGCGTTTCCTGTCGCGGGCGCTAGGCCTACCCACACAAGTGAGGTATCATTTTTATCAGGAGACTTGGGGGAACGATGGGAGGAAGGAAATTTGTGGCTCCTCTCAGATTCCAGAACTTTCTGCCACAGAAATGTGAGGAACATGTGTTTTTTTAGCCAAATTTTGAGGTTTGCAAAGGATTCTGGGTAACAGAACCTGGTCCGAGCCCCGCAAGTCACCCCTCCTTGGATTCCCCTAGGTCTCTAGTTTTCAGAAATGCACAGGTTTGTAGGTTTCCCTAGGTGCCGGCTGAGCTAGAGGCCAAAATCTACAGGTAGGTACTTCGCAAAAAACACCTCTGTTTTCTTCAAAAAATTTGGATGTGTCTACGTTGCGCTTTGGGGCGTTTCCTGTCGCGGGCGCTAGGCCTACCCACACAAGTGAGGTATCATTTTTATCGGGAGACTTGGGGGAACGCTGGGTGGAAGGAAATTTGTGGCTCTTCTCAGATTCCAGAACTTTCTGCCACAGAAATGTGAGGAACATGTGTTTTTTTAGCCAAATTTTGAGGTTTGCAAAGGATTCTGGGTAACAGGACCTGGTCCGAGCCCCGCACGTCACCCCTCCTTGGATTCCCTAGGTCTCTACTTTTCAGAAATGCACAGGTTTGGTAGGTTTCCCTAGGTGCCGGCTGAGCTAGAGGCCAAAATATACAGGTAGGCACTTCGCAAAAAACACCTCTGTTTTCTTCCAAAAATTTGGATGTGTCCACGTTGCGCTTTGGGGCGTTTCCTGTCGCGGGCGCTAGGCCTACCCACACAAGTGAGGTATCATTTTTATCAGGAGACTTGGGGGAACGATGGGTGGAAGGAAATTTGTGGCTCCTCTCAGATTCCAGAACTTTCTGCCACAGAAATGTGAGGAACATGTGTTTTTTTAGCCAAATTTTGAGGTTTGCAAAGGATTCTGGGTAACAGAACCTGGTCCGAGCCCCGCAAGTCACCCCATCTTGGATTCCCCTAGGTCTCTAGTTTTCAGAAATGCACAGGTTTGGTAGGTTTCCCTCGGTGCCGGCTGAGCTAGAGGCCAAAATCTACAGGTGGGCACTTCGCAAAAAACACCTCTGTTTTCTTCCAAAAATTTGGATGTGTCCACGTTGCGCTTTGGGGCGTTTCCTGTCACGGGCGCTAGCCCTACCCACACAAGTGAGGTATCATTTTTATCGGGAGACTTGGGGGAACGCTGGGTGGAAGGAAATTTGTGGCTCCTCTTAGATTCCTGAACTTTCTGCCACAGAAATGTGAGGAACATGTGTTTTTTTAGCCAAATTTTGAGGTTTGCAAAGGATTCTGGGTAACAGAACCTGGTCCGAGCCCCGCAAGTCACCCCTCCTTGGATTCCCCTAAGTCTCTAGTTTTCAGAAATGCACAGGTTTGGTAGGTTTCCCTAGGTGCCGGCTGAGCTAGAGGCCAAAATCTACAGGTAGGCACTTCGCAAAAAACACCTCTGTTTTCTTCCAAAAATTTGGATGTGTCCACGTTGCGCTTTGGGGCGTTTCCTGTCGCGGGCGCTAGGCCTACCCACACAAGTGAGGTATCATTTTTATTGGGAGACTTGGGGGAACACTGGGTGGAAGGAAGTTTGTGGCTCCTCTCAGATTCCAGAACTTTCTGCCACAGAAATGTGAGGAACATGTGTTTTTTTAGCCAAATTTTGAGGTTTGCAAAGGATTCTGGGTAACAGAACCTGGTCCGAGCCCCGCAAGTCACCCCATCTTGGATTCCCCTAGGTCTCTAGTTTTCAGAAATGCACAGGTTTGGTAGGTTTCCCTAGGTGCCGGCTGAGCTAGAGACCAAAATCTACAGGTAGGCACTTCGCAAAAAACACCTCTGTTTTCTTCCAAAAATTTGGATGTGTCCACTTTGCGCTTTGGGGCGTTTCCTGTCGTGGGCGCTAGGCCTACCCACACAAGTGAGGTATCATTGTTATCGGAAGACTTGGGGGAACGCTGGGTGGAAGGAAATTTGTGGCTCCTATCAGATTCCAGAACTTTCTGCCACAGAAATGTGAGGAACATGTGTTTTTTTTGCCAAATTGTGAGGTTTGCAAAGGATTCTGGGTAACAGAACCTAGTCCGAGCCCCGCAAGTCACCCCATCTTGGATTCCCCTAGGTCTCTAGTTTTCAGAAATGCACAGGTTTGGTAGGTTTCCCTAGGTGCCGGCTGAGCTAGATGCCAAAATCTACAGGTAGGCACTTCGCAAAAAACACCTCTGTTTTCTTCCAAAATTTGGATGTGTCCACGTTGCGCTTTGGGGCGTTTCCTGTCGTGGGCGCTAGGCCTACCCACACAAGTGAGGTATCATTTTTATTGGGAGACTTGGGGGAACGCTGGGTGGAAGGAAATTTGTTGCTCCTCTCAGATTCCAGAACTTTCTGCCACAGAAATGTGAGGAACATGTGTTTTTTTAGCCAAATTATGAGGTTTGCAAAGGATTCTGGGTAACAGAACCTGGTCCGAGCTCCGCAAGTCACCCCTCCTTGGATTCCCCTAGGTCTCTAGTTTTCAGAAATACACAGGTTTGTAGGTTTCCCTAGGTGCCGGCTGAGCTAGAGACCAAAATCTACAGGTAGGCACTTCGCAAAAAACACCTCTGTTTTCTTCCAAAAATTTGGATGTGTCCACGTTGCGCTTTGGGGCGTTTCCTGTCGTGGGCGCTAGGCCTACCCACACAAGTGAGGTATCATTGTTATCGGGAGACTTGGGGGAACGCTGGGTGGAAGGAAATTTGTGGCTCCTATCAGATTCCAGAACTTTCTGCCACAGAAATGTGAGGAACATGTGTTTTTTTAGCCAAATTGTGAGGTTTGCAAAGGATTCTGGGTAACAGAACCTAGTCCGAGCCCCGCAAGTCACCCCATCTTGGATTCCCCTAGGTCTCTAGTTTTCAGAAATGCACAGGTTTGGTAGGTTTCCCTAGGTGCCGGCTGAGCTAGATGCCAAACTCTACAGGTAGGCACTTCGCAAAAAACACCTCTGTTTTCTTCCAAAATTTGGATGTGTCCACGTTGCGCTTTGGGGCGTTTCCTGTCGTGGGCGCTAGGCCAACCCACACAAGTGAGGTATCATTTTTATCGGGAGACTTGGGGGAACGCTGGGAGGAAGGAAATTTGTGGCTCCTCTCAGATTCCAGAACTTTCTGCCACAGAAATGTGAGGAACATGTGTTTTTGTAGCCAAATTTTGAGGTTTGAAAAGGATTCTGGGTAAGAGAACCTGGTCCGAGCCCCACAAGTCACCCCTCCTTGGATTCCCCTTGGTCTCTAGTTTTCAGAAATGCACAGGTTTGGTAGGTTTCCCTAGGTGCTGGCTGAGCTAGAGGCCAAAATCTACAGGTAGGCACTTCGCAAAAAACACCTCTGTTTTCTTCCAAAAATTTGGATGTGTCCACGTTGCGCTTTGGGGCGTTTCCTGTCGCGGGCGCTAGGCCTACCCACACAAGTGAGGTATAATTTTTATCGGGAGACTTGGGGGAACGCTGGGTGGAAGGAAATTTGTTGCTCCTCTCAGATTCCAGAACTTTCTGCGACAGAAATGTGAGGAACATGTGTTTTTTTAGCCAAATTGTGAGGTTTGCAAAGGATTCTGGGTAACAGAACCTGGTCCGAGCTCCGCAAGTCACCCCTCCTTGGATTCCCCTAGGTCTCTAGTTTTCAGAAATGCACAGGTTTGGTAGGTTTCCCTAGGTGCCAGCTGAGCTAGAGGCCAAAATCTACAGGTAGGTACTTCGCAAAAAACACCTCTGTTTTCTTCAAAAAATTTGGATGTGTCTACGTTGCGCTTTGGGGCGTTTCCTGTCGCGGGCGCTAGGCCTACCCACACAAGTGAGGTATCATTTTTATCTGGAGACTTGGGGGAACGCTGGGTGGAAGGAAATTTGTGGCTCTTCTCAGATTCCAGAACTTTCTGCCACAGAAATGTGAGGAACATGTGTTTTTTTAGCCAAATTTTGAGGTTTGCAAAGGATTCTGGGTAACAGAACCTGGTCCGAGCCCCGCAAGTCACCCCTCCTTGGATTCCCCTAGGTCTCTACTTTTCAGAAATGCACAGGTTTGGTAGGTTTCCCTAGGTGCCGGCTGAGCTAGAGGCCAAAATATACAGGTAGGCACTTCGCAAAAAACACCTCTGTTTTCTTCCAAAAATGTGGATGTGTCCACGTTGCGCTTTGGGGCGTTTCCTGTCGCGGGCGCTAGGCCTACCCACACAAGTGAGGTATCATTTTTATCAAGAGACTTGGGGGAACGATGGGAGGAAGGAAATTTGTGGCTCCTCTCAGATTCCAGAACTTTCTGCCACAGAAATGTGAGGAACATGTGTTTTTTTAGCCAAATTTTGAGGTTTGCAAAGGATTCTGGGTAACAGAACCTGGTCCGAGCCCCGCAAGTCACCCCTCCTTGGATTCCCCTAGGTCTCTAGTTTTCAGAAATGCACAGGTTTGGTAGGTTTCCCTAGGTGCCGGCTGAGCTAGAGGCCAAAATCTACAGGTAGGCACTTCGCAAAAAACACCTCTGTTTTCTTCCAAAAATGTGGATGTGTCCACGTTGCGCTTTGGGGCATTTCCTGTTGCAGGCGCTAGGCCTACCCACACAAGATAGGTATCATTTTTATCGGGAGACTTGGGGGAACGCTGGGTGGAAGGAAATTTGTGGCTCCTCTTAGATTCCAGAACTTTCTGCCACAGAAATGTGAGGAACATGTGTTTTTTTAGCCAAATTTTGAGGTTTGCAGAGGATTCTGGGTAAGAGAACCTGGTCCGAGCCCCACAAGTCACTCCTCCTTGGATTCCCCTTGGTCTCTAGTTTTCAGAAATGCACAGGTTTGGTAGGTTTCCCTAGGTGCTGGCAGAGCTAGAGGCCAACATCTACAGGTAGGCACTTCGCAAAAAACACCTCTGTTTTCTTCCAAAAATTTGGATGTGTCCACGTTGCGCTTTGGGGCGTTTCCTGTTGCGGGCGCTAGGCCTACCCACACAAGTGAGGTATCATTTTTATTGGGAGACTTGGGGGAACGCTGGGTGGAAGGAAAGTTGTTGCTCCTCTCAGATTCCAGAACTTTCTGCCACAGAAATGTGAGGAACATGTGTTTTTTTTAGCCAAATTATGAGGTTTGCAAAGGATTCTGGGTAACAGAACCTGGTCCGAGCTCCGCAAGTCACCCCTCCTTGGATTCCCCTAGGTCTCTAGTTTTCAGAAATGCACAGGTTTGTAGGTTTCCCTAGGTGCCAGCTGAGCTAGAGGCCAAAATCTACAGGTAGGTACTTCGCAAAAAACACCTCTGTTTTCTTCAAAAAATTTGGATGTGTCTACGTTGCGCTTTGGGGCGTTTCCTGTCGCGGGCGCTAGGCCTACCCACACAAGTGAGGTATCATTTTTATCGGGAGACTTCGGGGAACGCTGGGTGGAAGGAAATTTGTGGCTCTTCTCAGATTCCAGAACTTTCTGCCACAGAAATAGGAGGAACATGTGTTTTTTTAGCCAAATTTTGAGGTTTGCAAAGGATTCTGGGTAACAGGACCTGGTCCGAGCCCCGCACGTCACCCCTCCTTGGATTCCCTAGGTCTCTACTTTTCAGAAATGCACAGGTTTGTAGGTTTCCCTAGGTGCCAGCTGAGCTAGAGGCCAAAATATACAGGTAGGCACTTCGCAAAAAACACCTCTGTTTTCTTCCAAAATTTTGGATGTGTCCACGTTGCGCTTTGGGGCGTTTCCTGTCGCGGGCGCTAGGCCTACCCACACAAGTGAGGTATCATTTTTATCAGGAGACTTGGGGGAACGATGGGTGGAAGGAAATTTGTGGCTCCTCTCAGATTCCAGAACTTTCTGCCACAGAAATGTGAGGAACATGTGTTTTTTTAGCCAAATTTTGAGGTTTGCAAAGGATTCTGGGTAACAGAACCTGGTCCGAGCCCCGCAAGTCACCCCATCTTGGATTCCCCTGGGTCTCTAGTTTTCAGAAATGCACAGGTTTGGTAGGTTTCCCTCGGTGCCGGCTGAGCTAGAGGCCAAAATCTACAGGTGGGCACTTCGCAAAAAACACCTCTGTTTTCTTCCAAAAATTTGGATGTGTCCACGTTGCGCTTTGGGGCGTTTCCTGTCACGGGCGCTAGCCCTACCCACACAAGTGAGGTATCATTTTTATCGGGAGACTTGGGGGAACGCTGGGTGGAAGGAAATTTGTGGCTCCTCTTAGATTCCTGAACTTTCTGCCACAGAAATGTGAGGAACATGTGTTTTTTTAGCCAAATTTTGAGGTTTGCAAAGGATTCTGGGTAACAGAACCTTGACGAGCCCCTCAAGTCACCCCTCCTTGGATTCCCCTAGGTCTCTAGTTTTCAGAAATGCACAGGTTTGGTAGGTTCCCCTGGGTGCTGGCTGAGCTAGAGGCCAAAATCTACAGGTAGGCACTTCGCAAAAAACACCTCTGTTTTCTTCCAAAAATTTGGATGTGTCCACGTTGCGCTTTGGGGCGTTTCCTGTCGTGGGCGCTAGGCCAACCCACACAAGTGAGGTATCATTTTTATCGGGAGACTTGGGGGAACGCTGGGTGGAAGGAAATTTGTGGCTCCTCTCAGATTCCAGAACTTTCTACCACAGAAATGTGAGGAACATGTGTTTTTGTAGCCAAATTTTGAGGTTTGCAAAGGATTCTGGGTAAGAGAACCTGGTCCGAGCCCCACAAGTCACCCCTCCTTGGATTCCCCTTGGTCTCTAGTTTTCAGAAATGCACAGGTTTGGTAGGTTTCCCTAGGTGCTGGCTGAGCTAGAGGCCAAAATCTACAGGTAGGCACTTCGCAAAAAACACCTCTGTTTTCTTCCAAAAATTTGGATGTGTCCACGTTGCGCTTTGGGGCGTTTCCTGTCGCGGGCGCTAGGCCTACCCACACAAGTGAGGTATAATTTTTATCGGGAGACTTGGGGGAACGCTGGGTGGAAGGAAATTTGTTGCTCCTCTCAGATTCCAGAACTTTCTGCCACAGAAATGAGAGGAACATGTGTTTTTTTAGCCAAATTATGAGGTTTGCAAAGGATTCTGGGTAACAGAACCTGGTCCGAGCTCCGCAAGTCACCCCTCCTTGGATTCCCCTAGGTCTCTAGTTTTCAGAAATGCACAGGTTTGGTAGGTTTCCCTAGGTGCCAGCTGAGCTAGAGGCCAAAATCTACAGGTAGGTACTTCGCAAAAAACACCTCTGTTTTCTTCAAAAAATTTGGATGTGTCTACGTTGCGCTTTGGGGCGTTTCCTGTCGCGGGCGCTAGACCTGCCCACACAAGTGAGGTATCATTTTTATCGGGAGACTTGGGGGAACGCTGGGTGGAAGGAAATTTGTGGCTCTTCTCAGATTCCAGAACTTTCTGCCACAGAAATGTGAGGAACATGTGTTTTTTTAGCCAAATTTTGAGGTTTGCAAAGGATTCTGGGTAACAGAACCTGGTCCGAGCCCCGCAAGTCACCCCTCCTTGGATTCCCCTAGGTCTCTACTTTTCAGAAATGCACAGGTTTGGTAGGTTTCCCTAGGTGCCGGCTGAGCTAGAGGCCAAAATATACAGGTAGGCACTTCGCAAAAAACACCTCTGTTTTCTTCCAAAAATGTGGATGTGTCCACGTTGCGCTTTGGGGCGTTTCCTGTCGCGGGCGCTAGGCCTACCCACACAAGTGAGGTATCATTTTTATCAGGAGACTTGGGGGAACGATGGGAGGAAGGAAATTTGTGGCTCCTCTCAGATTCCAGAACTTTTTGCCACAGAAATGTGAGGAACATGTGTTTTTTTAGCCAAATTTTGAGGTTTGCAAAGGATTCTGGGTAACAGAACCTGGTCCGAGCCCCGCAAGTCACCCCTCCTTGGATTCCCCTAGGTCTCTAGTTTTCAGAAATGCACAGGTTTGGTAGGTTTCCCTAGGTGCCGGCTGAGCTAGAGGCCAAAATCTACAGGTAGGCACTTCGCAAAAAACACCTCTGTTTTCTTCCTAAAATTTGGATGTGTCCACGTTGCGCTTTGGGGCATTTCCTGTTGCAGGCGCTAGGCCTACCCACACAAGTTAGGTATCATTTTTATCGGGAGACTTGGGGGAACGCTGGGTGGAAGGAAATTTGTGGCTCCTCTTAGATTCCAGAACTTTCTGCCACAGAAATGTGAGGAACATGTGTTTTTTTAGCCAAATTTTGAGGTTTGCAAAGGATTCTGGGTAAGAGAACCTGGTCCGAGCCCCACAAGTCACCCCTCCTTGGATTCCCCTTGGTCTCTAGTTTTCAGAAATGCACAGGTTTGGTAGGTTTCCCTAGGTGCTGGCTGAGCTAGAGGCCAAAATCTACAGGTAGGCACTTCGCAAAAAACACCTCTGTTTTCTTCCAAAAATTTGGATGTGTCCACGTTGCGCTTTGGGGCGTTTCCTGTCGCGGGCGCTAGGCCTACCCACACAAGTGAGGTATCATTTTTATTGGGAGACTTGGGGGAACGCTGGGTGGAAGGAAATTTGTTGCTCCTCTCAGATTCCAGAACTTTCTGCCACAGAAATGTGAGGAACATGTGTTTTTTTAGCCAAATTATGAGGTTTGCAAAGGATTCTGGGTAACAGAACCTGGTCCGAGCTCCGCAAGTCACCCCTCCTTGGATTCCCCTAGGTCTCTAGTTTTCAGAAATGCACAGGTTTGGTAGGTTTCCCTAGGTGCCGGCTGAGCTAGAGGCCAAAATATACAGGTAGGCACTTCGCAAAAAACACCTCTGTTTTCTTCCAAAAATTTGGATGTGTCCACGTTGCGCTTTGGGGCGTTTCCTGTCGCGGGCGCTAGGCCTACCCACACAAGTGAGGTATCATTTTTATCAGGAGACTTGGGGGAACGATGGGTGGAAGGAAATTTGTGGCTCCTCTCAGATTCCAGAACTTTCTGCCACAGAAATGTGAGGAACATGTGTTTTTTTAGCCAAATTTTGAGGTTTGCAAAGGATTCTGGGTAACAGAACCTGGTCCGAGCCCCGCAAGTCACCCCATCTTGGATTCCCCTAGGTCTCTAGTTTTCAGAAATGCACAGGTTTGGTAGGTTTCCCTGGGTGCCGGCTGAGCTAGAGGCCAAAATCTACAGGTAGGCACTTCGCAAAAAACACCTCTGTTTTCTTCCAAAAATTTGGATGTGTCCACGTTGCGCTTTGGGGCATTTCCTGTTGCAGGCGCTAGGCCTACCCACACAAGTTAGGTATCATTTTTATCGGGAGACTTGGGGGAACGCTGGGTGGAAGGAAATTTGTGGCTCCTCTTAGATTCCAGAACTTTCTGCCACAGAAATGTGAGGAACATGTGTTTTTTTAGCCAAATTTTGAGGTTTGCAAAGGATTCTGGGTAAGAGAACCTGGTCCGAGCCCCACAAGTCACCCCTCCTTGGATTCCCCTTGGTCTCTAGTTTTCAGAAATGCACAGGTTTGGTAGGTTTCCCTAGGTGCTGGCTGAGCTAGAGGCCAAAATCTACAGGTAGGCACTTCGCAAAAAACACCTCTGTTTTCTTCCAAAAATTTGGATGTGTCCACGTTGCGCTTTGGGGCGTTTCCTGTCGCGGGCGCTAGGCCTACCCACACAAGTGAGGTATCATTTTTATTGGGAGACTTGGGGGAACGCTGGGTGGAAGGAAATTTGTTGCTCCTCTCAGATTCCAGAACTTTCTGCCACAGAAATGTGAGGAACATGTGTTTTTTTAGCCAAATTATGAGGTTTGCAAAGGATTCTGGGTAACAGAACCTGGTCCGAGCTCCGCAAGTCACCCCTCCTTGGATTCCCCTTGGTCTCTAGTTTTCAGAAATGCACAGGTTTGGTAGGTTTCCCTAGGTGCCGGCTGAGCTAGAGGCCAAAATATACAGGTAGGCACTTCGCAAAAAACACCTCTGTTTTCTTCCAAAAATTTGGATGTGTCCACGTTGCGCTTTGGGGCGTTTCCTGTCGCGGGCGCTAGGCCTACCCACACAAGTGAGGTATCATTTTTATCAGGAGACTTGGGGGAACGATGGGTGGAAGGAAATTTGTGGCTCCTCTCAGATTCCAGAACTTTCTGCCACAGAAATGTGAGGAACATGTGTTTTTTTAGCCAAATTTTGAGGTTTGCAAAGGATTCTGGGTAACAGAACCTGGTCCGAGCCCCGCAAGTCACCCCATCTTGGATTCCCCTAGGTCTCTAGTTTTCAGAAATGCACAGGTTTGGTAGGTTTCCCTGGGTGCCGGCTGAGCTAGAGGCCAAAATCTACAGGTGGGCACTTCGCAAAAAACACCTCTGTTTTCTTCCAAAAATTTGGATGTGTCCACGTTGCGCTTTGGGGCGTTTCCTGTCATGGGCGCTAGCCCTACCCACACAAGTGAGGTATCATTTTTATCGGGAGACTTGGGGGAACGCTGGGTGGAAGGAAATTTGTGGCTCCTCTTAGATTCCTGAACTTTCTGCCACAGAAATGTGAGGAACATGTGTTTTTTTAGCCAAATTTTGAGATTTGCAAAGGATTCTGGGTAACAGAACCTTGACGAGCCCCTCAAGTCACCCCTCCTTGGATTCCCCTAGGTCTCTAGTTTTCAGAAATGCACAGGTTTGGTAGGTTTCCCTGGGTGCTGGCTGAGCTAGAGGCCAAAATCTACAGGTAGGCACTTCGCAAAAAACACCTCTGTTTTCTTCCAAAAATATGGATGTGTCCACGTTGCGCTTTGGGGCGTTTCCTGTCGCGGGCGCTAGGCCTACCCACACAAGTGAGGTATCATTTTTTTCGGGAGACTTGGGGGAACGCTGGTTGGAAGGAAATTTGTGGCTCCTCTCAGATTCCAGAACTTTCTGCCACAGAAATGTGAGGAACATGTGTTTTTTTAGCCAAATTTTGAGGTTTGCAAAGGATTCTGGGTAACAGAACCTTGACGAGCCCCGCAAGTCACCCCTCCTTGGATTCCCCTAGGTCTCTAGTTTTCAGAAATGCACAGGTTTGGTAGGTTTCCATAGGTGCCGGCTGAGCTAGAGGCCAAAATCTACAGGTAGGCACTTCGCAAAAAACACCTCTGTTTTCTTCCAAAAATATGGATGTGTCCACGTTGCGCTTTGGGGCGTTTCCTGTCGCGGGCGCTAGGCCTACCCACACAAGTGAGGTATCATTTTTATCAGGAGACTTGGGGGAACATAGATTAGCAAAACAAGTGTTATTGCCCCTTGTCTTTCTCTACATTTTTTCCTTCCAAATATAGGAGAGTCTGTAAAAAAGACATCTATTTGAGAAATCCCCTGTAATTCACATGCTAGTATGGTCACCCCGGAATTCAGAGATGTGCAAATAACCACTGCTCCTCAACACCTTATCTTGTGCCCTTTTTGGAAATACAAATGTTTTCTTGATAGCAATTTGTTACTCTTTATATTTCAGCAAATGAATTGCTGTGTACCCGGTATAGAATGAAAACGCACTGCAGGGTGCAGCTCATTTATTGGCTCTGGGTTCCTTGGGTTCTTGATGAACCTACAAGCCCTATATATCCCCGCAACCAGAGGAGTCCAGCAGACGTAAGGGAATATTGCTTTCGATAATCTGACATTGCAGGGAAAAGTTACAGAGTAAAACGTAGAGAAACATTTATGTTTTTTTCACCTCAATTTCAATATTTTTCATTTTCAGTTGTTCTTTTCTGTAGGAAACCCTTGTAGGATCTACACAAATGACCCCTTGCTGAATTCAGAATTTTGTCTACTTTTCAGAAATGTTTAGGTTTCTGGGATCCAGCATTGGTTTCTTGCCCATTTCTGTCACTGACTGGAAGGATGCTGAAAGCACAAAAAATTGCAAAAATGGGGTATGTCCCAGTAAAATGCCAAAATTGTGTTGAAAAATTGGGTTTTCTGATTCAAGTCTGCCTGTTCCTGAAAGCTGGGAAGCTGCTGAGTTTAGCACCGCAAACTCTTTGTTGATGCCATTTTCAGGGGAAAAACCACAAGCCTTCTTCTGCAGCCACTTTTTCAATTTTTTTTTAAAAAAACGAAATTTTCACTGTATTTTGGCCAATTTCTTGGCCTCCTTCAGGGGAACCCACAAAGTCTGGGTACCTCTAGAATCCCTAGGATGTTGGAAAAAAAGGACACACATTTGGCTTGGTTAGCTTATGTGGACAAAAAGTTATGAGGGCCTAAGCGCGAACTGCCCCAAATAGGCAAAAAAAGGCCTGGCACATGAGGGGGAAAAGGCCTGGCAGCAAAGGGGTTAAAGGCAGGCAGGCCTGATATCAGATTCCTTTGTGTGTGCCAGAGGCAAAGCCCTTTGAAGTGTGGTTGTGTACAGGCCCTCACATTTATTATGCCAAGATGGCTCATGCTGTCCACACCTAGGCCCCCTTTGTGTGACTGTCTGAAAGCAATACACAAAACCCAAGAGCAGAGCCATTCACAGTCATGTGCCCCAGGACACTGACAGAAGGCATAAATGGTTAGAACAAGAAAATGGCAACTTTCTAGAAGTGGCATTTTCAGAAATGTAACTTTACCATTAATGACAATTTGAAATTACAACTTATTTGAGTGCACACAGCATATCCCTATCTGCTCACAATCCAAGGTTATCACTTATTAACTGTAATGAGGTAACCCAGCATTAGTCATTTGAAGAGATAGGCCTTACAACAAATTACTTTAGGAGTTTTTCATGCCTGGACATGTCAAAAGTAAGCACACAACCTCTAACGTTTTACATACAATGTACACTGACCTATGACCTATTAGGGCCTACCTTCAGGGAGACTGTTAAATAATAAAAAAAGGAAGGATTGGGCCCAGTAAAGAATTTATTTTGCAAAGTTGAAATTACAAAATTGCACTACAGGTTGCAGTGGCAATTCTGAGACATGATTATATAGGCTACTTTAGTGGGTGACACAATGAGTGCTGCAGGCAACCAATAGCATTTAATTTACAGACCCTTGGTACATGTAGCACCATTTAATAGCGGCATACAAGTACATTAAATGTGCCAATGAGTTGTAGGCCAATTTAAGCACTTTAGCACTGGCTAGCAATGATTAAGTGCACAGAGTCCTAAAGCTCAGAAAAACGAATTCAGTAAAACAGGAGGGGTGAAGGCAAAATGATTGGGTCAAGGTTTAGATCTATATGTTTTTCTATAAATGTCATTCTAATGCCTGATGGAATTACCTTGTTCCTTTTTAAAGACCTTGTGGATTCACCCAGCTGCAGATCAGCTTTTCAGTGTTTGAGAGTGTGACGGGGCGGACCAGTCCCACCCGCACACCATTCTGACTTGTGCTGTCTCTGCCACTGGCAGCACAGAAGCAACCCGGGGAGAACCCCTTCCCATTGGCTCCCTGCCGAAGCCGCGGGAAACTGACGCCGTCAAAAGGATGATTCCACCCATTCACAGGGAGAGAGAAGGGATCCGGAGCTGGAGATCGAGGGAGCAGACGGGAGAACTAACGGACGAACAATGGAGGACGACGGAAGAGGAAGACCCAGAAGACGCCTGGACTCCTCTTCTGGAGAGAGAACCGGGGCCAGGATCAAGAACCTTGGAGACCTGTCGCAGAGACAAGGACCGCTGGCCCCGGGGAGCACACGAGTGAGCCGGCCACGCTTCAGGAGAAGCGTGGCCAAACCAGGTACGGGATTTCAGGACAGGGAGAAAGGAGCGGGAGGCGGGAGGCAGGAGGAGAAGGGAAAAACCACGGGCACCGCACTAAGAGCACGGGAAAGGAGGGGGAGAGGGGTAAGGAACCAGAGGGAAAGAAATTGTGAGAACCTGATGTAAGGAGTTAAAAAGGAGCCTAGCTGAGGAGCAAGAGGTGAAAAGGAAAAGGAACAGGCCAAAGAGGAAGAAAAAAAAAGGACATTAGCGAGACCGGTGCACCAACATTATCATAGACAAATAAAAGGAGAGGAAACTTGAGAACAGTACGAGTGAGAGAGGAGGAAAAAGGGAAAACCCCGCCAGCACCAAGGAAGAGGGGTAAGACAAGGGAAACAAAGTGACTGAAGAACATCCAAAAGGGCGACATCAAGGAGAGTGGAGGAAAAGAAAGATAGTGAAACCGCGTTTTGAGACAGTGGAGTGGAGAGGAGAGATAGAGAGGGAATAAAAGGAAGGGTGAAAACCAAACACTTACCGTATCTATTCTTTTTCTGTCCTCACACGCTTCCCGCGAGGCCTCTGGAAGAGAAGGAAAGAAGAAGACGAGAATTTGTGGCCAGAAGGAAAAAGACATTCAACAACTCCTACGTACAAAAACAATCCACAACAACATTATTTATACTGTTCAAAGACCAATAAAGGCAACCTACCTAAAACAAAAAAACAAGCAGTCAGGTGTCTTCGATTGGCCAACCTCGTACAGAGACCATGCAATATACAATGATCTGCTTATTTGCCAGTTAGCTTTTGGCCACTGATTTTAAGGAAAAGGGTTTGTTTCTTATTAATGTCTAATGTGGGATAGCCTATCTTGTATTGGGCTATTATTGTTATATTTGTTGATTTAAATTGTGTCGTATAATTTTATCTGTTTTGTGTTTTCATGGTTAATATGTAACTTTAGAGGAAAGAAGTGGTGCTAGTAACTGTATCAATTTTGGAGGAGGTAGATGCCCTTTTTACAACCCGTGCATGGAACAAAACACGCAATTTGATAAAACCGAGGCCATTTCTGACGAACCCCTTCTGTCAAACTCACCCCCTACCTAAAAGAAAACGGAAAAATGGGCAGGGCCTTTTAAAATGAAAGATGGAAGATTTTTCTAACTCATCATCAGTGAATAAAAAGTGAGGTCTACTGGTTGCTAATACAAGGCAGAATGAAAGTTCTCAAACTTAAAAATTTCCCCCTGGATCTATGGAACTCCATTTTTAAAGATCATTGAGAAATTCGAGAAAGTGGCAGAAAAAATGTTGGTTTTACCCAATAACTATCAGGTTTTGCCCAACAAGAATATGGATTGTTGGCCCAGTTGAGATACTTAATTAATAATCATCAACAGTGCCTCGTGTCTGAAGGCACAAAAGGCACGTCGTCACAAATCCTCATTGATATGCCTTTAATTACCTCTGGAGCGTACTCCATTTGTCATTATCCTAGAACAAGTCCCCCCATAACAGGCAAATAAGAATGAGAACAGGCTTGATCTAAAATATAAGGTTATTCATTGGATTGTAGGTTTGTAGGTTGGCCAGGTTACCTATCCAAGGAGAGCTTGGAAGTTAGGAGGGTTTCATGGGTTCGCTGAGAACCCAAAAAATCCATTGGTGATTGTGTCATTATCAATTTCAGCATGCCTCAGCTAACGGGAAATTAATTAGAATGCCTGAATTATCTGTCTGGAACTCAATGTCGAATAAGAGCCCAACCGTTGGGGTTTTTCTATTAACCTACTCACAGTATTATGCAGGGGATTAACAGAACCATCCAGGGCGGTCCCTAATATCATTTTAATCAATCCCCTCACAATTTCATCATCTTCCACGATGGCAAAGGGCTGTTGCATTATTTCTTGGTTTCAATTATTGCTGTTGTCAGGGGCAGTCTGTTGATTTGGTGATCATTCATTTTTATCACAATTTTCTTGGTCATTGTACCATGGTAGTGGACATGGTAGATGAATTTGTTTCAAATTTGATTTTAAATAATGAATCCTTTTCCAAGATCCAGGTAGGGGACTTTAACTGCCCTTTAGTGTATATAGCAGAACCCTAGTATGTCTGGTGGAGGATACTGGAGGCAACAAGATTGCCCACTTTAAGCCCATTCATTACTGGATGATTCTTAATAATGATTTTATTTTTGCGAGTGAGTGCAGTGCTGTTAACCCTAATGATCACCCAAGTTACACAGGGGAAGGAAAATGTAACACCATTAATTTTATATTGATGTCCAAAGCTTTTAGGCCCAGATTTATACTCTGTTTACGCTGAATTAGCGTCATGTTTTTTTACACTAATTCAGCTCAAACTTAACTCCATATTTATATTTTGACGCTAGACTAGTCTAACGTCAAAATATTGGAGTTAAAGTAATTTTTTGGTTCGTGAACCCTCCTTGCGTCAATAATATGCAGGGTGGGCATTCCCATCCAAAAAATTACTCCAAGGCCCTAGCGCCTTAGTTATCCTCCTGTGCAAAAATGGTGCACGGGAGGGAGGTGGGCCTAAATAATGGCTCTAACCCTGCTTACCTTCATTATTTAACGCCTGGGTCAGGGCAGGAGTTAGGGGACAAACACCATTAAAAGACCCCACATGTGCCCTCCCCAAGACCCAGGAACACCCCCACCCACACCAGGGGATGGGGGACCCTGTCCCAGGTAGGTATATGTAAGTAGAGCTAAGTAATTTTTTTTAAATTTATAAAGTGCCATTGGGGGCCCTGAAATGGCCCCCCCTACCTGGCACTGGGTGCAATGGCCATGCCCAGGGGACCCTTGTCCCCCGGCTGACCATTGGGGTGGTGGGCATGACTACTCTCTTTTCTAAGACAGGAGTCATGTGGTATGTATGGCTTTGGATCAAGAAATGATGCTAGGCTGGTTAGAGTCATCTTTTTTTATTCTAACAAGTCTAACGTAATTTTTTGGTGCAAAACTTCCTTCTCCCATACCGCCACCCCGATCCGGCTAAGATCATTTTCCAAGACGTTAGCCCACCTTTTGCGCCGGAATGCACCATTCCATAAATTTGGTGCCCGGCTGGCGTCCTGGAATGGCACAAGGTAGAGCTATACTTTTTGATGCAAAACTACCTTTGCACAGTTTTGTGTCAAAAAGTATAGATCTGGGCCTTAGATTCTTATTATGTGAGTTTATAATTACTCTAAATTGTACTAGTGACCATAATTCACTTGCATTGTACTAGAACATTGATCAGAAAAAGGGAGGGAAACCTTGGATGTGATCCCTATTGTTTTATTCTGCAAACAAGAACTTGAGAATGAACTTGGACTCAGTACAGCCGACAAGGTTCATTTGGAACTTAGAGCCTCATTTACGAGGCCCTTGTGGCATACTGCACCACCAGAGCTTCATTTTTTTTTACGCTGTGGTGGCGCAGTGTGCCAGCCCATAATTACATGTCCATGCAAAGCCACCTTGTGTGGCTTTTCATGGCCTTGTAAATATGGACCCCTTTCATGCATAACACTACTTCAAAGGGGCGTTCCATGGGTGTTGCTTGGGGTTTTCCCAAGCAACACTCTTGGGGTGGCATAAGAATGATGCAACTGGGGGAAATATATTTATTTCTCCTCCTTTTTTCCTCTTTCCATGTGTGCTGCATTCTGAAGCACACATAGAAAGAGGAAAACACCTCCTTCATGCACAAAAACAATCATCCCCGCAACACAGGCATCCTCCTTGCATGTATCATGTAGATACTGCTCATTTCTGCCCTTTCCTCGTAGTTCAGGGCTGCTCAGTTGGGCACTTGCTGTGACGCACTGCGCCACAGGCCTCATAAATGGCACAGTGTGCCGCTAGGGCTCCCTAAATGAGACCCTTTGTGTTTGAAAATGTAGGTGTGGTATGGACCTTCCAAGTGCATTCAGTACAGTGAACCGCTCTAAATTATGGCAAATTTTTGAAAATGTGGTGTTGGAGAAAGCACTGGTCACTTTATTGTGTAGTTTAAATTGGGATACCACTGCCAAAATGCATTATGGATCAAGGGTGAATGCATCATACCATTAGCAGTAACTTGGGAGTATGCAAATGTTGCATTTTAGCCCTGTTTCAGTTTTTAATCTAAATTAATGGGCTAGAAAGGAATTTATTATAAAATAGGCCTGCCATCCCAGGAGTGGGCAATCTTTACATAGTCATGCTTTTATTTGCAGATCACTCTGCCCTTGTAGTGAGGATTGCAAATGTCCTACAGAATTTGATGGATGACTTTTGAGAATTTACATCCTCTTTAGATTGTAAACTAATTTACTCAAAGTCTTTTACTATGGTCTGTGGACGTAAAGGCATAAAAATGAAAGTGTGTCAAATAGACAGTGCTCCTATTGCTAAAGTAAACATCTTGAATTATTTAGGAATCCCCTATGACTCATAACATAAATGGGGCCCTCTGCTGATGCTTAGATTCCAACAATTTGCAAGAACGATCAAAGCATTATTTAATTTTGCTTCAAAATTGGGATATAGGCCTGCGAGGGAGATGTTACTTCGATGTAAAAAAAGTTTGGTTGCTACTTATGAGGCAAGTGTGTGGGGCTATTCTAACAGTGAGATCCTCCAAAAGATACAAAATAGAATCTTCCATAAACTGTTAGTGGTTCCTGTAGGGACGGCCACCTATTTTTGCCATTCTGAAGTTGGACCGACTTACTTAGAGTACGTAGGGCCTGATTTAGATATTGGCAGAGGGGTTACTCTGTCATAATAGTGTCGGATATCCTGTCCACCCAAAATCTAAATCCCATAGGAGAAATTGAGATTTAGATTTTGGCGGCTGGGATATCATCACACTTGTGACAGAGTAACCCCTCTGTCAATATCTAAATCAAGCCCTTAATCGTGTTGGCTCCTCTCTTTTTATGGCTTAAGATTTGGAAAAACCCCAGCGGTAGGTCTCACAAAAACAATCTGTAAAGATTGTATGACACTGGACAACATAGTAAATCTCCCCTAGGTAGCCTATGTGAGGAGCGCTTTTGCAAATTTGTTGCTACCAGAGTACTTTATCAACCCATAATTGGGGATACTGCAAAAGCTCAGATTAGGCACCTATTTTTAACTGCACCAGCATGAGCATCAGACAAGGACTCTTTAATCGTTAAACCCGCTTATGCCTTAGTTTATTATATTTTCTCTTAGCCTTTCCTCAACAGGGAGCGTGGTTTGAAAACTTCTTGAATTGTCCTTTTGATAATTGCTCACAACAAAGCACATTCCACTTTATGCTTTTTTGCTCATTATATCAGTCTTGATGCTTTCACTTTTTAGCCCCTGTTTTACATCCCCTCAATTTTAAAATGTAAAAGAAGGAAATGTTACACCTACAGCAGTTAGGTTCAGCAGCAGTCTGTTGAGCTGTTATCAGCTTTATTAGATGCTCATTAATTATGAGAACAATATATTTTTAAATAGATGATTGCTTATTGTTTGTTGAATCACCTATATGTGTATTACATAGAACTGGTTACTGATTACTGAGAATGTTTTGTTTGGTCTTTGACTGTTTTAATTAATAATGAATTATGGACCTTTCTTATTACTTTAACTAGACAGTGTCAATTTGAATCCCCTTTTTTAATTGTTGCATGTCTTACGTACATAAAATAATTCATGATGTACTTTTACAGCATCAGTGCTGAGAAATGTTATTTTGACTGATCGACTTCATGGTCTACATCACTAGATCAAACATAAAAATGTCTCTCCTGCTGGGGTGATGAAACTGCTATCACTTTCCTAGAAAGAACAAGAGCCTGCACAATATTGTCTAATGTGGGCCTGTCTAGCCTTATATTTATTTTAATAATTTATTTATAAGGTGACATGTATAGGGTAAGCATCAATTACTCTTAGAGGTTGACATGGATCTTTCTAATCAGATAGGAGTGAGATGGTTAACAACAATGGAATCAAATCAATAAAACTTACCTTTCATATTGGAGTCAGTAACTTATACACACCATGACCCATGTGGCCATGAATCACCACACCAGTTTAGTAAAGTTCAAACATTTATTGCACTTTAGATTAACAATGCTAGGATCACGTAAACCAAACCCAAGACCAAATAATAAAAGTACATAAATAACACAGGCTGACTAAAACTTTGAAAGAATCTTAACCTAGACAAAATAGTTATCATTAGGCATTCAAGAACCACCATGCAAAATAACAACGATAACAAATAAATAATTGATACAGAATACATTATTATTCTTTTGCAGATTAATTGTTTACAATCAATTTATATGGAACGTCACATTTAGAATGTGGCATCCCTAACTATTACTCTGATCAGATAAGCATGTGTGGGCTTCATGCAAAAAGAAAAGAAGACAAAGATTAATTTGGAAAACATCTGTCTATGGCACTAACCAAAATTAGCAGTTGGATTTCTAAAAGAGAGAACATAAAAATCAGCAAGAAAGACACGCGTGCAATTTGGTTATATCTCTCCTAAATGGATCAGCGGGCAGCGAAGTTTTCATCAGTGGAGCACCTTCTGGTCATCCTAATTGGTCAGTGACAATATAGAAAACAGTTCAGCAATGTTTGGCCTTAATACATCTGAACTGTCAGTGGCAGAAAGCTAAAACACAGCACAATATTCAGTAGCAGAAATAAAAACACATCTGAACACAGCAAGGATTTGAGCAGAACTGACTAAACTTGCATCATCTAATTCTGTTATAATAAAATCCTAGAAAGTAACTAGCTAAAACTCTATTGATCAGTCTTGGGGTGGTTTGGGTCAAAAGTCAATTAAATTCACTCCACGTTCTCTGCTGTAGCCTTTTCATATTCTGCTTTTACCATTAGTTCATCCTTTCTCCATGCAGTTAGAAGTTTCCACAGCAAAATACAAATGTTGCAGATTACCCATAAAGCCTATTCAGAAATTCAGCAAGCCTTTGTTTCAAGGGTACATGTTATCTTCAAGAAACTGAGCAAATGTTGTAACATAAGAACACATCCTTCCCACTGCCAGCATAGAACATGTCATATGATGCTTAGAAAAACATTTCACAACTTTAGCAGGTTAAATATTGTAGCTCCATTTATTTCTAACATGAGGCCTTTTAAACCAAATTCTAAAACATACAGTTAAACATTTCATAATTTTCAAACTATTAATCTTTTAATACATTTAATAATAAACCAACAAAAATAAATTTCTTTAGACAGTTAATTATTATTATGTTGAACTAGACTTATGGCTGCCACTAGAGTGGTCATGTTTTCTGAAGTGCACCTTTTTCTAAAACACACTTTTTAGCATTACACATTTTAAACATGTTATTTAATTTTGTTTTAGTAGCACGCTTTCATTAATAATGTTTATGCTCCAGCTCTAATAACTGATTGTTCAAAAAGAAGCTAATTGCTGGAAGTCACTTCTGCATTAAGTGAATTGTGCAACTGTTATACACATTAACAATGTTATGTTATGTTATGTTATGTTATATTATGTCATGTTATATTATGCTATGTTCAAAGCTACTATTGAACACACATGCACCCAAACTGTTTCTGGGAGCCATAAAGGGCTATGTAACAACCAGCCCAACTAGCACCCAATGATGAAACTTCACTTTTCTATTGCTTATCTAAGGGTAAAAGGAAGGAGACAAATCAACGTTTGAGGGAAAAAAGAGTTCCAGATTGATGAGTCTAACATACAGCGGCTACAATCCCTGAAGCAGTCACACTGCTATTTAGTCACCAGAGGGGCAAAGGAGGATCTAAGAACTCTCCCTGGGAAACAAGTATGCAAAATCCAGTGAAAGACACCCTCTTGACACAACATCAGCAGTAGTGTGAAAACAATTTTAGGAGTACAAATCATATTTAGCAACACAAAACACATGTAGGTGCTAAATCACATAGAGGAGCACATTCTAACCTGGGCCAGCATGTGGGAACACTCTTATTAGCAAAAGTGCACCTCTACTGCGGAGCATGACACTTCCTTTCACTGCCCTTTCATTGGAAAGCAAATCACTCTCTAAACGGACAGAGTTTTGGTCAATAGATAATAGTGAGACTGAAATACTCTTCTGGGCTGATCCAAAATGTGAGCAGCAAGTTCTTCAAGGAAGTAGCTGAATGAGGCTGTTTTAAATGTAGGAATGACTGAATGGAGCTGACACAAAGTTCTCTGTGTGTGTTTTAGGTGTTGACAACATCAGCTTCTGCAACAATTAAACAGGTTTCTACCCAGACATAAACACAGGCTGAGGAATAACCATTAACATAACCATCATTGTGTATTATGTCAATTATCAAGTGCTTTTCACATAGATTGATTATTGTTGCCAAAATGCTTGCACTGCGACTAAATGTTTCTTCTACTACGGTTTTATGACGATTTGATGAAGGTTGCGTTGTGAACTTGTTGGACTGTCTAGGCTAGGTCGTAGTTTTCCTGAATACTTGCACAGTAGATGTACATAGGCTGCAGTACTACAGCTCTTTGTTTATTATGGGGACCTTGCCCTGCAATGTTAGAATTGCCCAGGCTTGCACATTTTGTCTGTGATAAACAAATCCCGTTTAAAAACATACTGAAGCCTGGCATGTCTGAATACTCAGCAGTACCACATGATGTACATGTAACAATAATTAAATATGTACACCGTATTTTTTACTGAGTTGTTTGGTGGCCACAGATCATTTGGGACATCAAAATAAAATGAAGGCCACATTCTAAAACAATATAAGGTGAAACCTAGTTGACATTTTAGCACCTTCTGTGGACTTGGACCAGGCACCTCTTTTTTACAAGCTCTACTTTCTTTTAAAACACAGGCTTCGTCTGTTTGTGTTTTCTGTGGTTGGCTAAAGAAGCTTGGCTTCAGCAGCTTGAAACCCAAGTGGTAGAGGATCAACCAGACGACTTTATGCACTTCCCATTCTATTAACTATGTGGTTTCCCATCCCACACAATTTAACCGTTTATCATGTTAGCCCTCCTGAGTTAATATATTTTAACATGTGGGGGAGACAGGTTGTATTTCTTTTACCTACAACGCAATTGGAATGGCTTCTGTGGTTCTACCAAATGGTTCTTTTGGTTCCCTGAAGAGCATTATTGAAATATGTCTGGATGGAAGCAAAGGTAAGACGCTTGTAGCTAAAACGGCACCAGTGAGTTTTTGTGGAAGCATTTTTCATATTCTGTATTGTGAATAAATAATAAGATTGAATACAGATTTTTACATGGGTTAGGTTGGATTCAATATGCAAATGTTGTATTCATATTTTAGGGTGGAAACAAGTGTAATATGATATATAGAAATTTTATTATTAGCATATTTTAGCTAGACCCATGTATGAGAAAACTCCACCTTGGATTCGCTCCTATATTCACCCTTCCCATCATGTTCCCCTGTCTTTTCTCTTCTCTGCAGAAGCAAACGCAAGCTGATGTAATAGATTTTTACTGTTGTGCTTTAAGTGAACTTTTTAGTGTTCCTAACTGGTACAAGTTTCCAAGGCCCTTCTTCTGTAGTTGTGTTGCTTGGCCTGCTTCTGTTCATTTGTGTGAAGCACCATTGTTTAAATGTTCCATATTAGTTTGAACGTCTCTGGACAACAATAGAACGGAATATGTGTGAAGCTTTCTTAAAAAGTGCTTATGTACTTAAGAAACAATGGGGGTCATTCTGACTCTGGCGGTCATGGACCGCCAGGGCCAACGACGGCGGAAGCACCGCCAACAGGCTGGCGGTGCTTCCATGGGCATTCTGACCGCGTCGTTACAGCCGCGGTCAGAAACGGGAAACCGACAGTGTCCCGCCGGTTTCCCGCTGCCCCAGGGAATCCTCCACGGCGGCGCTGCAAGCAGCGCCGCCATTGGGATTCCGACCCCCTTCCCGCCAGCCTGGTTCTGGCGGTTTTCACCGCCAGAACCTGGCTGGCGGGAACGGGTGTTGTGGGGCCCCTGGGGGCCCCTGCAGTGCCCATGCCATTGGCATGGGCACTGCAGGGGCCCCCTAACAGGGCCCCACATAGATTTTCAGTGTCTGCGTGGCAGACACTGAAAATCGCGACGGGTGCAACTGCACCCGTCGCACCCCTTCCATTCCGCCGGCTCCATTCAGAGCCGGCATCCTCGTGGAAGGGGGTTTCCCGCCGGGCTGGCGGGCGGCCTTCTGGCGGTCGCCCGCCAGCCCAGCGGGAAACTCAGAATGACCGCCGCGGTCATTTGTCCGCGGTGCGGTCAATCGGCGGCTCCCACCAGGCGTGCGGTTACTGCCGCCGGCGGGAGTCGGAATGACCCCCAATGTGTTTTAGTCCGATTTGCCCAAAACGTTGTTACTTTTGATTATGCCATGATGATTCTCTTGTTTCACTGATTTGTTATGCAAGAATTGTATATAAGAACCACTTGATTATAGGGTGAGCTAGAGCTTAGAAGTCTTTCTTTCTATTAGGGATGTTGCCCAATTTCTTTCTGATTTTGCTGCTCATTTCCCATTTAGGTTAATTTCTGATTTTGTTTACTCAGAATAACCCAGATAGATTTAAAGTCTTTATGGCTTTGACTCTGAGTAGTCCCAGTTACGTATGTTTATTACTCTGCTAAATTGATGTTCAGGAGGGTGCATTTTCTTGCACGTTCAACCAGTGGAGGAACTGTTCGTGGTTATATATAAAATTTGGGGTGTCCCGAAAATTGGGATACAGATTTTGCTCCCACATTGTCATAAATCATGGATGCTCCGTTCATGACAGGCATCTTACTCTTGGAATCACTTTTTAGACCAGTGGTGGCAGGTGATGATAGGCATCTATCAGAAGAAAACACACTAAGGGGCAAATTTACAAAGACACTCCAACCAAAGTCCCTGAGCTGTTTTGTGTCAAGGGAGAGAACAGAAGATGGCTATATCTACTAAGATATATCATTGTATAGCCCTCGGTGCTGATGCATATTTGAGTCCTTTTTGCCACATACAAGCCTTTGCACCGTAGTGCAAGAGTGTGTTGTGATGTTTGTATAGAGTTTTTACAGGAAGGGTACCTTTCATTACAAAGCTCTATTCCTAGACAGAGTAAAATACTTTTCCAAATTTGCATATGTGCAGCACAATACAGCATACATGCAAAGTTGGAAATGTTTGAAGGGGCATAATGTTTTTTCACTAATTTCTATCTTCCAACGTTGTTAGATAGGGATTTGCATCAGACGTCATGGGTTATTGAATGGGCACAGCCATATACAACCCATGGTAAACCCCGTTGATGCAGAATAGTGCAAACTACAACCCTTTTATGGGTTACTTGAGGGCTACATTCCAGCACAAACATTGTGCAATGAAAAGTAAATCCCAATTCAAAATGTTAGCAATTTGTGTCACTTTTGTGATGCAAACCCTTCTCAGGGAGTTAGTAAATCTGGTCCTTTTTCAGAATGGGCTGATTTTACTAGGCAGTAAATTCACCCCAAAGGATCGTCCCTTTCCACTCGGTCCCAAATAAAATGCAGAATCAGAGTTATCCAATCAAAATTTAAAAAAATTGTCTCTCTCTCTTAATAGCTTTTACAATGCAAATTTCACCAAGTATTACTTGGTGAGATGTGCTTGAAGAAAAATTGAACAATGTAATATGAATGCAAAACGTAAGTGACTAGGATAGGAAACAGACACTACTTGTGTCTGATCACTGTATTCCATTGATAAGGGATGTGCCCCCAATGGTGCCAGCCAACTGTTTCTTTTTTGGTGACAATGTTTTTTTCATTGACAAATGAAGACATAAGTCAGTGTTTCTTGCCAATCCCCGAAATATCTGTCTTTATATAATAATAATACATAATTAGTTGAACTTAATCCATCATTGACTCAATATGCCCTGCCTTAAAATGAAAACATGATTTTGGTAAAAAATTACAATATTTGATGCATTAGTTAGCTGTAATATGCACTCATATAGTACAGGCTGCACAAAATCTGAATTCCAAATGTAGCACCCGGGAGTAATTGTTTCCCCTTTTATCTAGAGCAGAATTGCAACATGGCTTAAGGAAGCAATGTAGGAGCACAGGCTATGACTATATTTAGAAAAATAATTGAAGCCATTTGTGCAGTTACATATCAGGTTTACCGCTGTTGAAAGTCAGGCGTAATGTACATTATGGCTTGTTAGTGTGTGAATCAGAAAATTAAGTTATGCTAATTACTTTTAAGAAATAGATTTCAACCCCATTTTTGCAATGTATATGTTAATAAGTACAAAACTCAATAACTACATAGGATTGTTAATATCTACACTACTGAAACTACTTTTGTGAAGTCGGAAGTCACACCTGAAATTAAACAGTGTTAATGCATTGTGTGGCTGAGGGTAACTGGAGTCTTTCCCTCCTTATCATTCCTGAACCACTTCAGCTAAATACTACGCTTCAAAATATAAAATTAAAGGCTGGATCATCCAACATTTTCTGTCACACTAACAACCCAAATGTTTGAAAGTGGCGATACAGAAGTGTTTAATGTAACAGGATTGAAGTTCTGCTTGGTTGGAACTTCCTTTTGCTTCCCTATGATGATTCACTGGAAGTACACACTCCCTCTGTCCAAACAGGCACACTAGTAATGCAAGGTGCGGTCAACAAGCAGAGGTTACTCACAGCTTTAATCAGAAAGGAAATGTAGTTAATACATTTAAAGATATCCTTCTTCGTAATGCTTGCAGGGTTTGCAACAGCTGACACACCTTTCATGCTATTGGGTTTGATTCTCTCTCATAAAAGTTGACCTATTTATAATACTATTTAAGCATTATTCAGCAATATCAGCTACTGACAGTCTACAAGCACGGACAATATATAATATAGAAATCTTGAAAGTGTTCCTCCCTTTCCAATTAAATTTTTTGAGCGCACCTTGCATGTCCTTTATATGTGGAAAACATTCAAACTACAAACCACTATGGAATGACATTGGTTCCGAACTCACCACTAATTAAGTCAGAAATTATCAAATTTGTAGCGCCAACACTAGGCATCCTAGCAGTTCCCATTAACAATACACAAGGAGGTAGACAAAAGATTAAAATCCTCCAAATCCATTGTGCGGCTGCCTATGCTCTGAAGGCTGCAGTTCTTTAGGTGAGGAAAGGATAAAGTAGATGGTCTTGTGTCTTAGGGACATAACTGGCCAATACCCCCCATGAGCAGCTATAAATCACATCAATTTCCCCTGACACATTCCAAGCTCAATAGGACCTGATTATGAGTTTGGCAGTCCATCGACCACCATGGTGGCGCTGGCAGTCCGACTATCGTAGGATTGGCAATCGGACAGCCATATTACGATTCAAATGGGCCAATGGAGCAAATACCTCACCAGTTCCGCTGGCACTACCAGGCAGTAAAGACCGCCATTGCACAAGCAGGCTGGAGATTTCACACTTCAAATGTGACTGTGGCAGTCCAAACATCACGTCTCAGCAGTCAGAAACAGATACCATAAAGTGAGATACTCACCCGCAGGCAGCCTCACTCATCTGCTGCTGCCATGGAGCCCATCACACATGTCCTGCTGCTGCTGATGATCGTCGAAGGTGCACAAAATCAACACCACCATGGACGCTACCAAGTACACACACCTGCCTATATCATAAACCTTATAAACAAATAGTAAAGCAGCTCTATACGTAGCAACACAGATACGGGTTACACAAAGTCACCTTTTTTATTAGAATTAGAGCGGTTCCGCAAAGGACAGAAAGCCACCAGAACAGGACCAGGTACCTACTAAAAAGAACTAGGAGAGGTAAAAGACAAAACAAGGGAAGCAAACACATCGAAAGCAGGAGTATCCACAAGATCGACCACACGCAACACCAAGAACTAGATCACAACGGACAGGGGATCACCTCTCACTCTAATGACCTATGTGTGATAAACTTCTCATACAAAGCCTTAGATATACATCAACTAAGCATTTTGAATAAGGGACTAGGGTTTGTACCCACATCAGCACCGGACTACACAGAGGTACAGATCAATCTCTTTAAGTTTGTGCGCAAGTGCAAACTTTTCAAACACTTTAGTGACAAACAAAAAAAGATCAGCGATACTGGCAGTGACACAATACCTTGCCCACTACGTATTAAAGACATCAAGGATATACACACATTACTATCCTTAGACGATACCAATGATGCACCAACTCATGATGAGATTTTAACAGATCTAGGGTGGGAGAATGCAGACACTTGTCTGAGTGGACTCAAACTTACTTCACGCTTTGTTCCGATATTACCAACAGATAGTACCATCGATCTCTTTTATAATCAGGTAACCAAGGATTTACATCAACTAGAATCACGACATATGAATAAGTTTAGAACTATTCTGCAAAACATCACCACTAGGGAGCGTATGGCACTTAATGATCCGGTCCGAGACAAGGACATCATAATAAAAGAAGCAGATAAGGGAGGTAATATTGTTATCATGAACCGGGTAGACTGTGTATTGGAGATCGACAGGCAACTACAAAACAAGGAAGCATATTTTAGACTAACCAACAATCCCATACAAAGGATTGTTAGGGATATAGAAATCAAACTGTCTACATGGAGGGATATGGGCCTGCTAACGGATCTGGAGTACAAATACCTATTTAATCCAACACCGAGTTACCCTTCTATCTATATACTACCTAAGATTCACAAAACAGCTGACTTCCCCCCTGGGAGACCGATCATTTCAGGGATCAACTCTCCGACTGAGAGACTTTCGGAATATATAGATTTATTCCTACAACCGATTGTTCAAAACCTCCCTTCATACATTAGAGATACCAAACATCTACTCTCTTTGATTTCTGATTACCAATGGACAGAAGGACATCTTTTAGTCACCCTGGATGTGACATCTCTATACACATGCATACCCAAAAAATCAGGCATAATGGCCATAAGAAATTTTTTTGGACAAAAGGGAGGCCACGTATCTGCGACACTCAGATATGTTACTTGCTCTTATACGTCTAATCATGAATAACAACGTCTTCCTACATGAAGGTGCATGGTATCAACAGACACAAGGAGTGGCAATGGAGGCTACATTTTCGCCCTCATTTGCCAACCTTTCCATGGGATACTATGAGCAACAACACATTTGGCGCAAATGCGCACCGGAATTCACACAACACATAATCTACTGGGGAGGATACATAGATGACGTCTTACTGTTCTGGTCCGGAGATCATGCAACATTCGATCAGTTCATTAGTCATCTCAATGCCAACGATTTCAATATACAGTTCATCAGTCAATTCAGCCCAGTCAGTATAGACTTTCTAGATCTTACTATCTATGTACAGAATGACATCCTTTGCAGTAAACTGTTTAGAAAACCCACAGCGACCAATTCCATTCTACATGCCTCCAGTGCCCATCCGTCTTCCCAAATAAGAGCCATCCCCTTTGGGGAAGCAATAAGGATAAGACGCAATTGCTATGATGAACATGAATTTACCAACCAACTTGACTTACTAAAACAGCGATTTCTAAACAGGGGCTATTCGGAAAAGCTATGGGACAAAACAGACAGAAGAATTTGCACTATACAGTAGATAGAACTACACTCTTAACCAATGCAAGACCTAAGAAACTAACTAAAGAGAATAAGGCACTGAGTTTAATTACCCCCTACAGCACTATCAGTTCAGACGTGTTCAAAATTTTAAAAAGGAACTGGCCACTATTATTGGCTGACAACACCTTGAAAAGTGGTCTCAGTGATAGACCCAATGTCATATACAGTTGGGGACGCATACTAAGAGATCAGTTGTGTCACAGCTTCTAACCTGGTCGCACTAACAATGACTGGATTCCTAAACCACCTCTTGGTTTCTACAAATGTGGCCAATATATCATTTGTCAATACACTATTGACAAAATCAAAACATTTTGTTACAATACGGGTGTTACGGATCATATTAAACATGTCATAAACTGCAACACCAAATATGTGGTGTATTGTCTGATATGCGTTTGTAATCATATATATGTAGGGAGCAACATCAGACCCTACAAGGAAAGGCTACAGGAACATTTTCGAGCAATCAAAAACAACAATAAAAACTATCCGTTTGCTCTACATTTCAATTCTGTACACACACAGCGGGACTTACGTCACATTAAAACACATGATATTGCCACGCTAGGTGGCTGTGCAAGGGGTGGCAATAAAACACTATTACTTAGACAACTGGAAAGTAAATGGATAATTAAGCTGCGGGCAATGGAGGAGGGACTAAACAAGGAAAAAGATTAAAACATTTTTTGTAACTGTTACTTGATAGTTTTCATAATAACAACATATGCAATACTATGTTAGTAAATATGCGGAGTTAAGATATGATATTTTCAAAGAGGATGCTTCATAATGATTTGCAACATTATGCATTGCTAATAAATGTATGTACATAGTATTGAGTAACACAGTATGTTGTATGTGGATAACATTGTAACAATGTCTGTGTTTACGTTCTGGCCATCAACAATTACCCTCAGACTAGGATTTATATTCCCCAACACATAAGCATGTGGGTCACAATTCAGTTTCTCTCTTCATTTTTACTTTTTCACGCTCTCACTGTTCGTTTTTTACACAGTTTATACTCCAAATCTTTTAGTAAGTTGTTATATTGAGATACTTACTACCATTGATTTCCATTTATCTATGGTGCTTTATGCCCATTCTAAGATGGCCGCCACCAAGATTAGTAATTTATTTGTCCCTTTTCCATTTCCATCGCTCGTGAAACTATAAAACTGGTTCAAACCAGCACAAGCGTTTCTGACCACTACAAACAAGAAACGGGATCGAACACACGACTGGTAGGAATCCATGTCTGCTTTACCTAAATCTTTAACAATATTCTCTATTGTTTAACCAACGCTAGACATTACATGTCTTGATAAACCAACTGTTATTTCTCTGCTGCCCTGGCCAATATATTTGGCTTTAAGATGTGCTAGTTGCTTAAATACAATACCGAAAAGAATGCTCACAGTATTGTGCTCGCTTTTCTCTTTTTTTCTCTCTCCACGTTTTCAACACATGTTCTTGGCATTTCTCTAAATAGATATGACTCGTGAATAACATTACCGTTTGTTTCTTCGAATATGGGAAGTCACAAACTCCTTGAATCTTTACGATTTGACTGTATTGCAGACAGCAAGACAAAATAAGAGGATACACATTAAGCTCAATGCCTCCATATTTTACCACATTTATAAATATGCGGTGTACATGTTTTTCTAAAGGCTTTACCGTTGTTAGTCAGAGTTGTGTGGCAACAACATAATGAACACTCCATGTGCGGGTGATTTAATCTCAAGCTCTATATATTTATTTTCTCCACTTTGGCAATCTGTTTTGAATATTCCCTAGTTGGGAGATAGGACCAATATGCTACGCTGCATTTAAAGATCGAATCCTAATAGTGCAAATTACTACTACTTTATTCTTACCACCATATCAGGAGATGGATGTTTTTGTAGTATGAACACACATACTTTTTCTCTAGATATAGAAGGACATATCACTCACCTCTAGATCGTTACTGTATATGATGTCACTATTTTCATTACTCATCTTACTAGTATATGGCACTGAGCTTTTCTTTTGATTATTTTCTTTTCTCAGTTGAACTTATCATGGTCCTGGTACAAACCTTGATTCATTACCAAGGTGTACCATGAAATATATATTGATATATCCACACATGTGACAAGCAACTTCTACACCGAATATTATAAGACGACCATATTGTGACACAGATCAAATAACTTACAGTCTTTAATGAGGTATGATTCTTTAGTATATTCCTTGGTGGTTCTTTTATTGCTTCTATATAGATATTTTCTCTCTTCCTCTCGTTTGTTCGCCACTAGGGTCACTGATATGCATTTTTGTAATCTTGTACACTGGGTGATACAGCGACTCACTTCATAAAATTCTTATCTATGGGCTATATCTATTCAGCATGCCTATTATTCCTTTCTCTAGCAATCGAGGCGAGCACCAATCGGTTATTTGCTAACCCACCTGACACAAAAGGAGGGGTACAATTATTTTTTTTTGGTGATGGCAAAGATCGTACACTAGACATTGGAACTACAGTATTGGCTGACCATGATATGTTTTGGATATTGTTTCACAGCCTTGAAAAAGTCGTTTTCACGACGAAACAGGTGTCGGCTGTATATACATGGATTGGTACAACGTTTGCTGTTTTCATTGAATACCCAAGAAGAATAAAGGACTTACATTTGGAATGCTTGGATGTGCTGTGGTTCTTTCAACTTAATTCACTCATTGTGGACCTTCGGGATCACAATCTACACACCTTGTGGCTGGGTGTGGAGCCACTCTGGCACTCCGTATATTATATATGTCTAACTGTCAATAATATGTACTTTTTTGGATTTTAATACCAGCAAAGAAGAACATTTTTGGGAAGTGCGCACCATCTTAGTACACAGCCACTGGCTATCTCTATGTTTACAAATAGTAGTGCTGCCGTCCACATCATATGAAGGTTACGCTCATCTTATACACAGTACAAATTATACATGAACACATTCACAGTCACAATGCACCACCTTTGTGCAGGTCACTCTCACTGCACAGCATCACCACACAAAAACACACAGACACACATCTCAGGCAAAGGGACAGTAAAGGCTACACAACATTGTCTCAAACATCACCAACAAAACACAACCATCACACCTACCAATACAATTCTCACACTCCACACAGGCCAGGGACTGTCATTACATACAACACACATATGTATAGATGTGGCAGGGAACAAAAACAACACTACCACTAAACAGCCCTGCAATGGGCACACACATCACAGCACAATGGAAGGACAATGGCATGCACAATAGACAGGGAGACAATTAGACACAAAGCACCATGCAAACAATACTTGCACAATTGGGATGGGGGCATCAGGAACACTCAGGGAAGGAGGCTGCACTGGGACACAAATCACTTTGCACACACCCCTAAAACAACATGTGTAATGGAAAGCGCCCTACATGTGTATCAGGGACAAACAGCACTAGAACCAAATGTCATACCCATCTGTACAATGTGAAAGTGCAAGTCAACAAGCACATATAAGTCCAACTGCATGGGACATACCTATACATGAACTAGCTGCAAGGAACACACAACCAAATGGACACATGCACAGTCAAATGCAAACAAAGCTAGCACAACTGAACACACTCAATGTCTGCATAAACAAAACTCAAGCTGGCCCACATCAGATTAATACATATGTCAAATCGGGGGACAAGTCTAACACTGTACATGCTTACACTGAACAACACAAGATAAAATACTCACATAACAAACACCACACAATGCCATGACACCACCATTGCATGAACACCTACATAGCCATACAGTCAACATATACCTTTTTCTGGGGGAACACTAGCACTGCCCACAAAGTCAGATAATGCATACAACAGCAAATGGAGTAGCAAGCAGGCTTAAACACACAAAACTCCAGACAGACAACACACATCACTCAGGAACAACATACATGTAGGAAAGGAATTGAAAGACAAATGTATACCCCAAAAAAACCATCTGTTTGGTTTATTAACCATGAAATACTGTAAAGTCCAAGGCCCTTGGCCAGTCTATGTAAACATATTTCAAAGTAGCACAGTGTTGTTCCTAAACTTCACTCCCAACTGCCATGGAACCACCACAGGAAGGAGCGTCAAGGGGTCAGGCAGGCACCTCAGGGATTATCCAGGGGTCTGCAGGGAGTTGGATTTGGGAGGGGCTTGTGCTTGGGAGGGGTGGGCTTCTTCTTGGGAGGGGTTGGCTTCTTCTTAGGGAGAGAGGTATGGGTGCTTACAAGGGGGGCAGGGGAGGCCTGGGAAGTGGAAGAGAGCAGCTGGGAGATGGGTGGGCACCTCTTTGGTTTGGGACAGGGTTGCAGGAACAGAGGTAAGGTCAGGCTCAAACAAAAATGTTTTTTTAGGTACATGTGGATGGTCAGCAGAAGGGGGTTAAGATTTGGAGGTCGAGGGAGTGGTTGTAATCTGTGTCAGTGTGGAGGTCGTGGGTGGGTGCTTATAGGAGGTATGCTTGTGTGTGGTGGGTGTCTGTTGGGTGGGTGAGTGAGTGCAGTTATGTGTCTTGGGGGACTGAAAGGTGGAGGTGGTAGGGGATGGAGTGGTAGATGTGTGTGTGACTGTTGGGGTGGTGACTGCAGGTTGGCTGGATGTGGTGGATATCTGTGTGTCTGTAGTTATTGTGTATGCGGTTGTGGTGCTTGTGGTGGATGTCCTGGAGTCTGCAGGGTTGGTACCTGCGGGTATGATGTGTGTGGTGGGTATGTCAGTGACTGTTGGTGTGGTGCCTATGGGTATGCTGGATGTTGTGTGGGTGATACTTGTGGTGGTTGGTGTGTCAAGGGAAGTTGTGACTGTTGTTGTGTCTGTGGGTGTGGCTATTGTTTGTGTGCATGCCGGTGTGTTTTTTGGTGTTTGTGTTTGTGTGTGCTGCTCTTGGGTGTTGAGGTGGGTGCAAGCAGATCAGTCTGTGTGCTTTGGGTAGGAAGCGGAAGGTGGAATATGGATTTGGAAGAGGGAGTGAGAGTTGGAGGGGGAACGGAAGGTGGGGGGTGACTGGCTGCCAGCAGTGGATGGGTGGAAGCCATCACCGCCTGGATGAAATATAGCTGCCTCAAGCTAAACTCTGACAAGACCGAGATCCTGATCCTGGGACCCTCCACATGACTCTTGGTGGCCATCCTCCCTTGGCACCAAACCCCCATCACCACTACAGAACAGGCACTTAAAATTGGCTTCATTCTGGACTCATCGCTCACCATGACCTGCCAAGTCAACTCAGTCATATCCTGCTGTTTTCACACTCTCCGACTTCTCCGAAAGATCTACAAATGGATCCCAAAGGACTGCCACAGAACCATGACCCAAGCCGTGGTTACCATTGGTCTCGAGTGTGGCGACGCCCTCAGCGTCGGCACCACCCAGAAGAACCTGAAGAAACTAGAGCGCTTCTGCCAGATTCATCCTGGAAATTCCCCGCTGCGAACACATCTCCAATCACCTAAGAGACATTTGCTGGCTTCCAATCAAAAAAATGATTAATTTCAAACTCCTCATACACGCACACAAGGCCCTCCACGACCTAGGACCCACCTACCTCAACCATGGCATCATCTTATACTCACCCACCAGACCTCTCCATTCCGCTCAACAAGCACTAGCCAGTGTACCCCGCATACAGAAGACCTCAGCTGGTGGACGATCATTCACCTTCATCACGGCAAAGAGCTGGGACACCCTGCCCCTGCACCTTAGGCAGTCACCATCGCTGCATCACTTCAGGAAGGACCTTAAAACCTGTCTCTTCAACTGAAACTCAGAGGACAAACTCCCTCAGCACCTTGGGACCCTCACGGGTGAGTAGCTGTGCTTTATAAACATTGATTTGATTTGAACAGTATGGAGGCCAGAGCCTGAAAAGATCTGTGTAGGCCAGCCATTGCTCCATGAATGCCTTCCAGAAATGTGTTGGTTTGTTGCAGTTGTACTGTTTGCCATGCCCATCCCTTCTTAATTGTCTTGTCACATGGTATCATTGACATGCATCATGTATGTAGCTGGGAACACAATGACTAATGTCAGAACTCATTTACTGTCATATATAGGTACCGTGGGAGAGGGAGGATGCGTCAACCAACTGTCTACTGTCCGCTGCCAGACCTACAGACTATGGAAGAACGCCACAATCCTATATCGTCTGAATCGACAAGCAATCATGGACTTGTGTTGTCAGTTGACGCCAGATCTGATGCCTGCAATTAGTTATCCAACCAGCATACCACGCATTGTACAAGTCATGTCAGTAGTGCTCTTCCTACCCACAGGGGTCTTCCAGTATATAGTGGTGCTTACTGCTGGTATGTCCCAACCTATATTGAATCTGGTGTTGAAGGATGTCCTCTCAGCACTGCTGAAACACCTGGACAGCTACATCCGGTTTCTCCGAAGTGAGGAATTAGCCCATGAGAAGGCTGAATTTTATGGTTTTGCAAGCCTCCCACATGTTGTGAGGTCTATTGATGGCACACATGTTGGCTCTGGCCCATCGCAGGCCAACGAACAGGTATACCGCAACCATTCCACCAACATCCAAGTTGTATGTTTGGCAGATTTACATTTTACAGGTCTGTGCCAGTTATCTGGGATTAGCCCATGATTCCTTCATTATGCAGAACAGCACGAGCCCCCAGCTGAAGTCACCACTTCACCTAATGAGGTCCTGGGTGGTTGGTAAGTCACATCTGTCCTGTTTGTGTGTGTGCAATGTCTGGTGCCACAATTCTGATAAGTGGGACTAATTGTTGTACATATGTCCCATTCCTAAAAAGGAGGCTCTACATAGCCAAACCATCCATGGTTGTTGAAGTCAATAAGGAATCCAACTATGCCCGGGGAAGTCCCCTTCACTGAGGCCCATGGACGAACATGGCGCATAGTGGAGTGGGCTTTTGGGCTCCTGAAGGCCAGAGTTAGCTGTCTTGACCGGACTTGTGGAGCCCTCCTCTACTGACCCGGGCACAGGGTGTAAGATCACTATGGCATGCTGCATGCTCCACAGCCTTGCCTTGAAGAGGAATATCCCATACATCCCAAACGAGGTACAGCTTGTAGTGCCACCGGGTGAGCCACCTGAAATGCCAAGTGAGTGAAGAGGAAAGATGTGACTGATGGGAAGATCTCATCAATAGCTACTGTGACATAATGACTGTGACTGTATCAAGAACTGGGAAGCTAATACTCTGCAATGTTCAGTCAATGAAAACATGAAGGGTCAACCTATGACAGATTCCCACCTTGATGGAGCAACATAATTTGTGTCAGTCTCATTGCGATGTTATTTCCTTTTCAGATGCTTGCCATATGATTTGGAAAATAGGTATTTCTTCAAGGCTATACTTCTTGTCTTGTCTTTGTCTAGGTACCTTCACCATGACATTCTCATGTGGGCATTTCTGAGTTGTAACATTGCCCGGTGTTTGATGCCGTTCCGACATAGGGAGTAGACATGGATTGTTCCAGGTAACATAGGTCATAGATTTGGGTGTATGAGACCTGTGCTATGCAGCTTGGACAGTGTTTGGGTGGAAGGTCTGATGTGCACATTGTACTTGTTTAGTTTGCTGTGATGGGCCCTTTGCATCATGTGTGTGATCATGTGGCCATGAAATATGTTGTCATCATGTGCAAGCAAGGCACTCACCCTTCACATAGACTAATCACTCTTCTGGTATGATCTGTATGTAGCTGCAGATGTGTGACATCATTGCAGGCACAGTGCCTCAACACTGACGTATGTTTTTTCATACCAACAGATGCATGGTCATTGGATCATGATGAGCTTGTGATCAGGGACTGTTGTAATGTCCTCTGTCTGTATCTTGGGGTATGTGGTGTTGTATTGCCTTGTGTGGTATGCTATGAGGCTCAAGCTGGTGTCACCATCCACTTTTCAGTTTGCCTATTCTACAGGACAATGTCTGGCAAGACCCTTCCTTCCATGGACGGGGGCTGTGCTTTGGTCTGTGTACCTTGACACAATTTGTGTCAGCAATACGTGGCTATGACAGTCTAGACATTTTGACAGTGTATGTGCTGTACATTGTAATGAAATGTTTGGTGTGACCAGACACTTGTAGCAATGCGTTTGTGTGTGGTTGTTGTAATCCTTAGCAGGGCACTGTACCTGTAACACATCCATCCTTGCACCAGTATCTTGTTTTTTCATTATTAGCTTCATATGCTCTTATAGCAACATTTTAAACAGAGGCAAGGAGACACAAACTTTGTGATATGTGGTATTTATTGTAAATTTGTGAATCAAACAATAATTAGGTATATGACGGGTACAGTCATGGTGGACGAAATCATTGTAGCAGAAGCCACTGCATTATAAGTCCAAAGTCTACAGAGTGAGCATGTGGCACACAAAGGAGATCATTTAGAAAGAGGTTACATGCTGGCAGTGGTAAGTGTCTGGCCAACTGCACCTCCCAGACATTTCGCTGGATGTCCCCGCTTACATTGGGGTGATCTTCTGTTACAGAAGCAGGGCTGTCTGAGGCAGGTTCTTCTGCTGGCACGGCCTGCCTTCTAGTGTCTGGCACTCATGTTGAGGTGTCAGGTGAAGACATGCCAAGGGAAGAGGTGGAGTCTTGCTGTTAATCTCTGCTCAGGATGGTGTTGATGTCCTTCAGCACCCCTGTTAGGGAGGCTGTTAAAAATTGGGTCTTTGGTTGGCAGTCAGGATACCCTCTGTCCAAGCAAGGACCCTCACTCTAGTCAGGGTAAAAGAGAATCGCCCTCAGCTAACCCCTGCTTACCCCCTTGGTAGCTTGGCACAAGCAGTAGGCTTAACTTCAGAGTGCTAGGTGTAAAGTATTTGTACCAACACACAGTAACTTAATGAAATCACGCCAAAATGACACAACACTGGTTTAGAAAAATAGAGAATATGTATCTGAACAAAACAAGACCAAAATGACAAAAATCCACAATACACAAGTCAAGTTATCAATTAAAAAGCAAAAAGAGTCTTCATGTAGTTTTAAACACACACTAACACTGTTAGGGTGAAAGTGTACCTTGGGTGTGTCAAAAATAACCCCGCATGGGCGAGTGTGCATCAAAAAGGGCTTGCGATGCGTCAATTTCACTCACGAGCTAGACCTTGCGTCATTTCTCCTTTCGTCGGGCCGGGCATGTCGTTTCTTCTCTCCGCAGGAGAGCGATGCGTCGATCCGGTCGGCACTCTTGAGTCCGGGCAGGCCTTGCATTGTTTTTACACACCCAGAGGTGTTTGCGTCAGAAATCCAGCTGCACAATCATCCGAAAAGCACGCAGTGCGGGTTGCGATCTCACTAGCCTCTGACAGCGATGCTGCATGTTGTTTTTCCAACTACGTGCATCGATTCTTCGGTCACGTTACAGATATGAATAATATCTGTAACATCTAAAATATGCCAATCACGGATAAACCAATTACATACAATATACACAGAGAGCATATGTACTTTAGCACTGGTTAGCAGTGGTAAAGTGCTTAGAGTTCAAAAGCTGACAGCAACAAGTCAGAAAAAATAGGAGGCAGGAGGCAAACAGATTGGGGATGACCCTGCATAAACTCAAAAGTCTAACAGTGGCCATGTTGGAATTGTGGGCCTCCCACTGTACATACACTTTCTGTCCAAAACCCCTCTGCAGCTGTTTCATTTCACACAGTTCAGTTAGCACCTGGCCCATCATTCCTTGGGACTCCTGATAGACCCCCAAAATGTGGCTGATGGTGTCCTGGCCAGGAGCATCCCCAGTGGCCTTACCACACTAACAGCATACCTCTCACGCATCTTCCCGCCATCGGCCTGTGCCTTTGCTACAAGGTGCCCTCTCCCACTGGTTGCAGGACCATCATTGTCAGGGATATTTTTTTGTGACTCAGGGACCTGGACTGGGAGGCACATGATGGTTGTCAGTGCTCTAGGGGCACAGATTAGGGGGCGCATGGTTGCTCATGATGTTGAGGTAACCGGGTTGGGAGGTGTTGATGTGGTCACAGTGATACTCACTAGTAGCATCTGATCATGTTGCCCAGATGGGTCAGAACCATCCTCCACATCCAGATATCCTGGAGCTTTGTCATAACTGAGGGCTTCGTCCTGGGGGTTTGTGGCAGTCTCTTCAGCGGTCTCTGTGGTCTGTGGCAGCATGACTTGGTGTTGTGAAAGGTACTATGTTACTGGTTGTATTATGACATCTACCTCCAATCATTTGAAATTTCACAGAGACCTTGTACATAGTTGTCTAGCATGTAAACATATTGTGACAGGTACACATGGTAATGTTTTTTTGACATGATATATGTGGAACATGCCAGCTCTCCTTGCCTGTAACAGCTGCTGAGATGTGCAATACATTGTTCCTTGGGGGAATGAGCTGGGAGTGTCAACTTGGCACCAGAGCAGGCCACACAGTGCTTAGTCAAGTTAGGTTTTTGGCCATTTTAAGGCCTAGTTGAATGTGATACGATAGTACATGTAACAGAAGGTATTATGTGGTTAGTGCACTGTTTGTGTGTGCTGCCAATACCAATCTTGTTATACCTTTTGCAGCATTTGAGATCGTTGTTTAGCATACTGGATAAGCTGTCCAGCCTGTCCTCAAGGGTTTCGTCTTTCGTCTTGGGTCAGTAGGTCAGGATTGAGCTAGGTAGGCAGACACATTTCAAAGTTGGGAATGATCTGGATTCTGCTCACTCCCAGGGGAACAAACCTCAAATGTGACTTATCAGGCAATGGTATTTGATCAGGTGACCACTGATGTGGTTTTCTGATATTTGGAGAAACAGTGCCTCCTGGGAGTCAGAGTCATGTCACTGTGTCCACTGCACACACACCTGAAAATTTACAACATTAAGGGTATGTAGAGTTCTTTTGGGTCTACTCTCCTAGATGGGTTTGGGCAAGTGAACACTGATTTTGATTTTGGAGTATGTGGTACATGACCTATTGGGCTTAGCTTTCTGGTCAGTCCCACTACTTCTCAGCATTTCACAAATGGTATCCTCCCAGTTAAGTACACATCAATTTGGATTTCACAGACATGGCTATTTATGCATATGGACTCTGATCGTTTGCCTGGAGTGTGAGCAACCTAGGCTTCTGGCCTTATCAGTCATGCCACTCCTCTACTACACTCACTATACAAACGGTATCCACACATCTGAGTAACTTGGCATTGAGAGTAGGGAACCTGTGCTCTTTGATCGTATGTACAAGGAAACAGCCATTACAAGGTGGCTGTTTCCCCGACTACACTTTACCACGCAGGTGTTACAATGCACGCATCATTACCACGAATAGCCTTTACCATGCATACCATTACAACAAATTATCATGTATGGAATGTATGGTAAGGGCTATGCGTGGTAATGATGGTAAAGGCTATCAGTGTCATTAGAGGAAATGGAGAGATCCTTCCATTTACTCAAAGTGATCTGAGCCACGCCTCAGAGGAGCTGACACTTAATTTCATGAATGAGGTAAGGGGGATTGGGCCTGTGGGGAGGGGGGCGAGGGACCTGTTTTAGGGCATGGGACGGATGATTTTAGGGTTCAGGGCAGGGGGTAGGGGATACTGGTTCAGGGTTCAGGGATCAGGGTAAAGGGTGGGGCAGGTTTAGGGCTTTGAGGGGGAGGGAACACTGCTTTGGGGTGGGGGCAGAGGGATGATTTTAGGGCTCTGGTGGTGGGGATACTGGCTAAGGTTCAGGGTGGGGTGCAGGGGCAGGTTTAGGGTATTTAATTGGTAATTAATTATATTAGCTGAATAATTGTTATTTTAATTATTTAAGTATATTCTGTGATTTGTAGGGTTTAAAACATTCCCTACTTTTGTTTTGATTGTGCTGGAAATAGTAAATCTAACCCAACCAAAGTCCAGCACTTTCCTTACTGTCAGTTAGATGAGAGTGGGAATAGTTAATCTAACCCTTTAAAAGTCCCTCACCTTTTCTACTGGTGCTTAGATTGGAATGGGAATAGCAAATCTACCTCCTCCAAAGTCAAACATTATCTGTATTGTAACCCTTCCATAGCCCAAAACTTTCCTTGCTGTTGCCTTTGTTGGAGTGAGAATAGTAAACCTAACATCTCCAAAGTCAAAATCTTTTTTTGTTTCCTACTCTATCAGAGAGGGATAGTAAGTGCAACCCCTTCAGTGTCCAACAGTTTTCCTACTTTTGCTTAAAATGGAGTTGGATTAGTAAATCTAACTCCTTTGAAATCCAACACTTTTGCTAATGTTGGTTTTTCATTGTAATTTGTTAAATATTGTTATACTTTGTTGAATGCTTATATTATTTATCATTTATAAGCATTTATTTTTACTTGAATTAATTTCTTTCCTTTGTATTTGTTTTTAATTAAGTGTGACATGTTATTGTTTACTTATATTTGCTAATTTTAAATGTTAAGGTATTGTGAATATTATTATACATTTTTAAATTGTTTAAATATTTTTTATTTTTAAATAATATGTGCATAAGTGCATTATTTATCTATAAATACTGTAATAATTTAAAAAAAATCTTATTGATTTTAATATTTTAATTAGGTCAAAGATGTGTTTTGGTTTAACGTATGGTTTGATTTCTAGAGCACTAGGATTAATACCATGTCTGTCCAAGAAAGATGCAAAGTTGCCAGCTTCATCATAGAGGTTGTCTGTCTGGAAGCGCTACACTGCAAACTTTAGGGTAATTGTGTGACTGTGAAAAAGTGCTAGCTAGCCAGGTGGAGCCCTGTTCAGCAACAGCGTGCAGGCTTGTTCCACTGAATATGTCCGACCAATTGGAATACTTCAAAATATGAAGGTAAAACTTTGAACAGATCTAACTTTAAATCCTTCCCTAGCAATTCTCTGTTATTTCCTGCCCACAAAGGGAGCTATGTCTTGGTCCTCCATAACCATTGCCAAAGTGAACCAACATCCTGTTTCTAACATCGCTCTAATGCCAGCCAGCACAGAGAGTGCATAGATCTTGGTCACTTGCACAGTTTTGGTTTCTTAATTAGTTACTTTTCAGATGTTGTTCTTTTTAGTTGAATGGGGTTTGAAAACGTTGCCTTGTTTCATTTTTTCTTTACTGTAACACTTTTTTAAAGTTGTTTTATATGTACCACCTTCAATTTTCCCAGAGTAAGGCCTTGGCTGTCTCCAAGAGAAAGTTAGGAATGCTTCACATAAACTTGCTTAACATAACAATACATTGATTGTTTTGATTTTTTTGTAGCTCAGTCAGAGCCCACACCAAGAAAGCAGTGTGACATTTATTTATGCATTTATTTATTCCAGTATGTTTAACTTTACTGTATATGCTTGCCAGACTAAAGGGAGTCTACTTTGGACTACTCCTTCCATCGCCCCTAATCTAGGCTTCAGCTCCTTTCAATCAGATGAAAGGTTCTTTTATGAAGTGATAGCCATTGAAGGGCAGGGGAAGGAGGGTGCGCTTGAGGCACACCACATGACAATCATTTTATGTACAACTCCACTGACCAAAACTTTATTTACTGTTTTAGATCAAGTAGACAATGACATCCATTGGTTTAGGTCCTCAGTTACAATATGCCAGGCTGGATGCAAAACTGCTTGTGTGGCAGATGCTCCAGCTCGTACAGTTCCATCAAATTGAGTGTTCCGCACAGTCCTGTAGTCTCGTAGGGTAGCCTTCTGGAAGGGGGAAAGGGGCCCAATTGCCCCCCAACGATATCCTCCCGTAGGTGGGTGCAGTCACTTACTTAGCACACTTAGAGGTCATCATTGCCTCTTTTCTACCTTTTTAACATTTGATTAGTGTAATTACATTTATATTGTTTTGCCCTGACCAGATGACCGTGCAATAGGATGTATCTTAATGTTCCCGGAATATGAATGCATTAGTCAGACTGCCTTGATCATTTGTATTTTATCTGAATCATATTTTATAGTTAAATTTAATATTTTATTTCTATTCTATCTGCATCACATTGGTGGCCACAATTTACCAATATATCTTGCTGGGACAGGAATATCTTCTCCATGGTAAATATATGTGCACCCATGCCCTGGGTTAACTACAAGTAATAATTTACTCAAGTATCCTGGCTTTCTTCTTGGCCATCACCTATGAAATCCTGTGTGTGTGCTGAGGCCTGTCTTGAAATTTACCCTGTGACGACGAGCCTAGCTCAGAGGCCAAGTGGGGAGTTCAAAAAGCGAAACAAGACTTCTATCTGTATTACTGGGAAATGCACAGAGGATGGTGGAGACATTATTATGGTGGTAATTACAACACTGGTGGATGGTGTTCAAGCGGCGGTAAGACCGCCAACAAGCGGCGGTAAATTTTTTTTAATTACGACCGTGGCGGAAACTGCCAACAAAGACAGCCACTTTAACAATCCGACCGCCACGGTGGTACAAACAAACAGCTTGAGACACACACACGCAACACGCAACACCCCCACCCCCACCCTCACCCACGACAACACACACACTAATACATCATGATACATTATAGTTACAACCCCCCTCCCCATCCCCGGAAGAATGCAAAGACCAAAGAAAATGAGTGTAACCATTGTAATATATTAAAAACGCAGTACGCAAAAATCTACATATATACACTGTTAACAAAATATACACCAAGAATAGTAGTCCAGGTAGTGCTCCATTGACGTTCATGGAACTCTGGGCCAACACGGTATGGGCGAGGCCCACACAAGATCCCCGACCATGACGGAGAGAACACTGCAGGGGCATCAGATAGCAATAAAACAGGCACCTCAGGGGGAGGGAAAAGGGGGGCACCTCAGCCGGTTGAGTGCACGATTCCAAATCCACAAGGGGGCCACATGCCCACTGTTCAACCCTGGGGAGTGCAAAGCCACAGTCTCTCAAGTCTCTACAGTGGGTGATTTCCCACTGCTTCATCCTGGGGAGTGCAAAGCCACAGTCTCTCAAGTCTCTACAGTGGGTGGTTTGCCCACTGTTCAATCCTGGGGAGTGCAAAGCCACAGTCTCACAAGTCTCTACAGTGGGTGGTTTGCCCACTGTTCAATCCTGGGGAGTGCAAAGCCACAGTCTCTCAAGTCTCTACAGTGGGTGGGTTGCCCACTGCTTCATCCTGGGGATTGCAAAGCCACAGTCTCTCAAGTTTCTACAGTGGGTGGTTTGCCCACTGTTCAATCCTGGGGAGTGCAAAGCCGCAGTCTCTCAAGTCTCTACAGTGGGTGGTTTGCCCACTGTTCAATCCTGGGGAGGGCAAAGCCACAGTCTCTCAAGTCTCTACAGTGGGTGGTTTGCCCACAGCTTCATCCTGGGGAGTGCAAAGCCACAGTCTCTCAAGTCTCTACAGTGGGTAGTTTGGCCACTGTTCAATCCTGGGGAGTGCAAAGCCACAGTCCTCAAGTGGATGAGAGTCTCCACTGGTTCTGGAGGGGGCTTTGTGCCCAGAGTGCTTCATCCTGCCAAGGACTGATGTAGTGGATGGATCTCTCCATTGGTTCTGGAGGGGGCCTTGTGCCCAGAGTGCTTCATCCTGCTAAGGACTGAGGTAGTGGATGTATCTCTCCACTGGTTCTGGAGGGGGCCTTGTGCCCAGAGTGCTTCATCCTGCTAAGGACTGAGGAAGTGGATGTGATACTCCACTGGTTCTGGAGGGGGCTTGGTGCACAGAGTGCTTCATCCTGCCAAGGACAGAGGTAGTGGATGGATCTCTCCACTGGTTCTGGAGGGGGCCTTGTGCCCAGAGTTCTTCATCCTGCTAAGGACTGAGGAAGTGGATGTGATACTCCACTGGTTCTGGAGGGGGCTTGGTGCCCAGAGTGCTTCACCCTGCTCGTGATGGATTCAGTAGCGTCAGTGCCCTTGGCGCTCATGGGCCAGCGGTGCATGTGGAGGCAGTGCCTTGTTCAGCGGTTCTTGTGGCAGCGGTGCCATGTTCAGCGGTGCTTGTGACGGCGGTGCCCTGTTCAGCGGTGCATGTGGCGGTGGTGCCCTGTTCAGCGGTGCTTGTGGTGGCGGTGCCCTGTACAGCGGTGCTTGTGGCGGCGGTGCCCTGTTCAGCGGTTCTTGTTGCGGCGGGGTCCTTTGCAGTGACTCAGCTGCTGGCGGTCCTGTCTGGGCCTGCAGGGCTGGTTCTGGCGATCCTGTCTGGCCCAGCGGGGCTGGTGCTGGCGGTCCTGTTTGGGCCAGCGGCGCTGGTGCTGGCTATACTGTCTGGCCCAGCGGGGCTGGTGCTGGCGGTCCTGTCTGGGCCAGCGGGTTGGTGCTGGCGATCCTGTCTGGCACAGCGGGGCGGGTGCTGGCGGTCCTGTCTGGCCCAGCGGGGCAGGTGCTGGCTGTCCTGTCCTGGGCAGCAGGGCTGGTGGCGGTGGCCTCTTGGGCAGCAGGGCAGGTGCTGGCGGAGGCCTCCTGGGCAGCGGTGATGATGGCGGTGGCCTCCTGGGAAGCGGGGATGATGGCGATGGCCTCCTGGGAAGCGGGGATGATGGCGGTGGCCTCCTGGGCAGCGGGGATGATGGTGGTGGCCTCCTGGGCAGCGGGGCTGGTGGCGGTGGCCTCTTGGGCAGCAGGGCAGGTGCTTGCGGTGGCCTCCTGGGCTGCGGGGATGATGGCGGTGGCCTCCTGGGAAGCGGGGATGATGGCGGTGGCCTCCTGGGCAGCGGGGATGATGGCGGTCTTCTCCGCCGTGCTGCTCTTCCCAGACCTGCTGACTTTCTTGTGGCCCTTCCCCACCTTAGAAGGTGTCGCAGGTGACTCCACACTCCCACCTGTACCCCTCGGAGCGGATTTGGTGGCTGGAGTCTTCCCCCTCTCCTGCCGGGCACTGGCCAACTTTTGATGCTTCACAGATGGGGGACTGTCCGTGCTGTGGCTCCGTGCCACACTGGCTGCCCTGGTGGCCAGTGCACTCCAGATTCCGGTAACTACAGGCACCACTGGTCCCGGAGATGTTGTGGCTGAGGTGCTAGGATGGGACCTGGAGAGCCGGGTCCTAGGAGTCGGACGGGGTGGGGGAGGTGTGGAAAAGAGGTCAAGGTTGGACAGGAAAAGTTTTTGGGAAACACTGGGACGGGTAGCTGGAGGGAGTTTGGGAGTGGAGGAAGAGGTTGTGGTTGTAGGAGGTGTTCGTTTGATGACTTTGGGTGAAGGTGCATGCGCTGGAGGCTGTCGTGAGGTGGATGGCTGTTCGGTGGGTGTGTGCCTGCGTTTGTGTATCTTGGGAGGTGGCGTCACAGACACACTGGGAAAGGACACAGGGGACATGTGAATGGCAGTGGGGGTGGTGACTGCACGTGAGCGGGGTGTGGTGGTATGTGTGCTGGTGATGGCAGTAGTGGCTGTAGAAGTAGAACATGCAGGTGTGAGTGTATACGAGACTGGGAGGGAGGAGGGAGATAAGGAGGAGGGGGACACAGTGGAGGCAGTGGATGTTGGTGTGTCTGCATGTGTGTGATGCTTGCGTGAGTGCCTGTGGGATGTGTAGTGCTTATGTTTGCATGAGCTTCCCTTGTGTGTTGACGTGTGTGCATGCTGGTCTGAAGGTGTCCTTGGGATAGGCTGAGGTAGAGGGGATTGAGTCTGGGTGGAGGAAGTTGGAGGGGGGAGGCTAGACACAGGGACAATGGCTGCCATCAGTGCTGAGGCCAGAGTCAGAAAAGCTCGCTGAAGGGCCGCCTGACCAGAATGAATGCCCTCCAGGAATGCATTTGTTTGTTGCAACTGCCTTTCTACACCCTGGATGGCATTCAAAATGGTAGACTGCCCAACAGTGAGGGACCTGAGGAGGTCAATGGCCTTCTCACTGAGGGCAGCAGGGGTGACTGGGGCAGGGGCTGAGGTGCCTGGGGCGAAGGTGATGCCCACCCTCTGGGTGAGGGGGCACGGGACAAAGGCTGAGGGGCTGCTGGGAGGGCGGTGCTGGTAGGGGGGGGGCTGGCGGCTGTACCTGTAGATGCGGGAGGCACAGATGTTGCCACCACCACAAGTGAGCTCCCATCAGAGGACAAGTCCGTGTCACTGGTGTCAGCTCCTGTCCCCGCCGTGGAGCTCCCCTCGCCTTCCTTCCCCCTGGTGAACTCCGAGTCCGTTGTCTCGCCCTCCAGGGCCATGTGGGATGCAGCTCCCTCCTGCTCTGGTGCCAATGCTCCTCCGCCTGATGATGCTAATGCACACAAGAATAGGGAGACCACAAAAAGGGGGGGACAACAGAAGAAAGACATGTTGAGTGCGTGCATTACCGCTACCGTTGGCGGACACGACAGACATAGAAGCCCCCTGCACTACACCGCGCACTTGAGCTCCACTGTTCAATCCCTGGGACATGGTCTACAAGGCTATGGGCGAAATCTGCACACATAAATGACACAGGAGCCTGACTAGGTGTACTTGGCACTGTATACAGGTGGGGTGGGGTGCCACAGGGTCTGCCAGAACAAGGGGACCTTGCCTACTAAACTCGCCCTGGCCTAGGGAAACCCACAGCCCACCTCCCCACCCAGACACCTCCACTTCGCGCAAAATCAGCAGAATGAGAGTGCACTCACCCCCTTGTGGCTGCTGTGATGCCCCCAAGCGCCCATCTAACTCCGGGTACGCCACCGCCAGGATCCTGAATATCAGGGGGGTCATGGTGCGACGGGCACCCCCCACACTTTGGGAGGCCATCCCCAGCTGGGCCTCCGCCGTCTTCTTGCTCCAGCGGCGAATGTCCTCCAATCTCTTACGGTAGTGGGTGCTCCGTCTGTGATAGACCACCATGGTCCGGACGTCCTTGGCGATGGCACGCCAAATATCTTTTTTCTGGTGGGCGCTTGTAGGAAAGGACCATTTTGCCTGACATGTTACCCCCATATTTCACTGTATATATGTTGTTATAGTCTATGTGTCACTGGGACCCTGCGAGGCAGGGCCCCAGTGCTCATAAGTATGTGCCCTGTATGTGTTCCCTGTGTGATGCCTAACTGTCTCACTGAGGCTCTGCTAACCAGAACCGCAGTGGTTATGCTCTCTCTGCTTTCCAAATTTGTCACTAACAGGCTAGTGACTAATTTTACCAATTCACATTGGCATACTGTTACACCCATATAATTCCCTAGTATATGGTACTAAGGTACCCAGGGTATTGGGGTTCCAGGAGATCCCTATGGGCTGCAGCATTTCTTTTGCAACCCATAGGGAGCTCTGACAATTCTTACACAGGCCTGCCATTGCAGCCTAGGTGAAATAACGTTCACGTTATTTCACAGCCATTTACCACTGCACTTAAGTAACTTATAAGTCACCTATATGTCTAACCTTCACCTAGTGAAGGATGGGTGCAAAGTTACTTAGTGTGTGGGCACTACCTATGTACAGCATCACAATGGTAACTCCGAACATGGCCATGTAACATGTCTAAGATCATGGAATTGTCACCCCAATGCCATTATGTCATTGGGGGTGACAATTCCATGATCCCCCGGGTCTCTAGCATAGTACCCGGGTACTGCCAAACTGCCTCTCCGGGGTCTCCACTGCAGCTGCTGCTGCTGCCAACCCCTTAGACAGGTTTCTGCCCTCCTGGAGTCCAGGCAGCCCTGGCCCAGGAAGGCAGAACAAAGGATTTCCTCTGAGAGAGGGTGTAACACCCTCTCCCTTTGGAAATAGGTGTCAGGGCTGGGGAGGAGTAGCCTCCCCCAGCCTCTGGAAATGCTTTGATGGGCACAGATGGTGCCCATCTCTGCATAAGCCAGTCTACACCGGTTTAGGGATCCCCCAGCCCTGCTCTGGCACGAAACTGGACAAAGGAAAGGGGAGTGACCACTCCCCTGGCCTGCACCTCCCAGGGGAGGTGCCGAGAGCTCCTCCAGTGTGTCCCAGACCTCTGCCATCTTAGAAACAGAGGTGTCTGTGGCACACTGGACTGCTCTAAGTGGACAGTGCCAGCAGGTGATGTCAGAGACTCCTTCTGATAGGCTCATACCTCTCTTGGTAGCCAATCCTCCTTCCTAGGTAGCCAAACTCCTTTTCTGGCTATTTAGGGTCTCTGCTTTGGGATCTCACCAGATAAAGAATGCAAGAGCTCACCAGAGTTCCTCTGCATTTCCCTCTTCACCTTCTGCCAAAGAATCGACCACTGACTGCTCAGGGCGCCTGCAAAACCGCAACAAAGTAGCAAGACGACTACTAGCAACCTTGTATTGCTTCATCCTGCCGGCTTTCTTGACTGATTCCAGGTGGTACATGCTCTGGGGGTAGCCTGCCTCCTCTCTGCAGCAGGAGCTCTGAAGAAATCTCCTATGGGTCGACGGAATCTTCCCCCTGCAACCGCAGGCACCAAAAGACTGCTTCACTGGTCCTCTGTGTCCCCTCTCAGCACAACAAGCGTGGTCCCTGGAACTCAGCAACTCTGTACAAGTGACTCTCACAGTCCAGTGACTCTTCAGTCCAAATTTGGTGGAGGTAAGTCCTTGCCTCCCCACGCTAGAATGCATTGCTGGGTAATGTGTGATTTGCAGCTGCTCCAGCTCCTGTGCACTCTTCCAGGATTTCCTTCATGCACAGCCAAGCCTGGGTCCCTGACACTCTAACCTGTAGTGCACAACCTTCTGAGTTGTCCTCTGGCGTTGTAGGAATCCCTTTTGTGACTTCGTGTGGACTCTGGTACACTTTTATTCTAAGTGCCTGTTCAGGTACTTCTGTGGGTAATGCCTGCTTCTGTGAGGGCTCCCTATGTTGCTGGGCACCCCCTCTGTCTCCTCCTCCAAGTGGGGACATCCTGGTCCCTCCTGGGTCACAGCAGCACCCAAAAAAACTCTACAACAACCCTTGCAGCTAGCAAGGCTTGTTTGCGGTCTTTCTGCGTGGGAAGCTTCATCACGACGTGGGACATCCATCCTCCAAAGGAGAAGTTCCTAGTCCTTTTCTTTCTTGCAGAACTCCAAGCTTCTTCCAACAGGTGGTAGCTTCCTTGCACCCTCAGCTGGCATTTCCTGGGCTCCTGCCCACTCTCGACACTGTCGCGACCATTGGACTTGGTCCCCTTATCTTACAGGTACTCAGGTCTGGAAATCCACTGTGGTTGCATTGCTGGTGTTTGTTCTTCCTGCAGAATCCCCCTATCACGACTTCTGTGCTCTCTGGGGCTAGTAGGTGCTCTTTACACCTACCTTTCAGGGTCTTGGGGTGGGCTATTTTTCTAACCCTCGCTGTTTTCTTACAGTCCCAGTGACCCTCTACAAGCTCACATAGGTTTGGGGTCCATTCGTGGTTCGCATTGGTTTGTGTTGCCCCTATACCTATGTGCTCCTACTGCAATCTACTGTAATTTTACATTGCTTGCATTACTTTTCTTGCTATAAGCTGCATAATTTTGGTTTGTGTACGTATATATCTTATCCTCATACTGAGGGTACTCACTGAGATACTTTTGGCATATTGTCATAAAAATAAAGTACCTTTATTTTTTAGTACTTCTGTGTATTGTGTTTTCTTATGATATTGTGCATATGACACCAGTGGTATAGTAGGAGCTTTACATGTCTCCTAGTTCAGCCTAAGCTGCTTTGCAATAGCTACCTTCTATCAGCCTTAGCTGCTAGAAACACCTCTTCTACACTAATAAGGGATAACTGGACCTGGAACAAGGTGTAAGTACCTCTGGTGCCCACTACAAGCCAGGCCAGCCTCCTACATTGGTTGTGCAGCGGTGCGATAAGTACTTGTAACTACTTACCACTTTGTCATTGTGTACTTTTCATAAGAGAATAATATACAAAACAAGTTCAGTGTATGTACACCTAACCAAAAAGTTTTGCTTTTCTCCTCTCAAACTTTTTACAAAGTTCTGAAAAGTTTCTCTAAACTTCTAAAAGTTTCTAAAAGTTAGAAAAAGTTTTTTCTGTGTTCTTTAAAAAGTTCTGAAACTTTTTCTTTCTTCTCACTGTCTCTAAACCTTTTGCTATCATGTCTGATGTAGAGTCTGCTCTTAAAATGGTTAATACTACTTATGACAATTTGAATTACAAGAGCCTAAGGAGTCTCTGCTTAGATAGAGGTTTAGTGATAGGAAAGAACCCCACAAAAGAGTTTCTATATAACATGCTTATTGTGAATGATGAGTCCCTAGGAGGCACTTCAAATGAGAGGTTAATGGAAGGCTCCCATTCTGACTCAGGATCTCCTTGAGGGAGGTGGGGAGGGTTCTGTTCCAAATCTGCCCCTTAGCAGGCCACCTAGTAATACTGGTAGTAATGGAGGTTCCCATCACAGTAGGGGTATCTTTATTCCTGGAGGCCAGGTTATTAGGATTCAGTCAGTTAGGGACAGATCTCCCTCTGTTGTTTCCAATTTATCGTCTGTGTCGAAGCATTCCCAACCCACCCACCATGAAGACAACATGTTAAAAGGGAACTCAAAAAGTTGAGAGTGGAAGAGTCCAGATTGAAGCTTAAACAGCAACAGCTTGCCTTAGATAGGGAATCCCTAGACCTCGAGAAGGAGAGACAGAGATTGGGGTCTGGACCCCATGGTGGCAGCAGCAGTATTCCTGATAGTAATCCTGTTAGGGGGCATGATTCCAGGAATCTGTACAAGATAGTCCCCCCTTACACGGAGGGGGATGACATCAACAAGTGGTTTGCTGCTCTTGAGAGGGCCTGTATGGTACAGGGGGTCCCTCAAAGGCAGTGGGCTGCTATATTGTGGCTATCTTTCAATGGAAAGGGTAGGTATAGGCTCCTTACTGTTAGAGAAAGTGATGCTAACAATTTTGCAGTTTTGAAGGATGCACTCTTGGATGGATTTGGATGGATTTGGCTTAACCACTGAACAATACAGGATTAAGTTCAGAGACACCAGAAAAGAGTCCTCATATGACTGGATAGACTTTGTTGACTGTTCAGTGAAGGCCTTGGAAGGGTGGTTACATGGCAGTAAAGTTTCTGACTATGAAAGCCTGTATAATCTTATTCTGAGAGAGCATATTCTGAATAACTTTGTGTCTGACTTGTTACACCAATATCTAGTGGACTCAGATCTGACCTCTCCCCAAGTATTGGGAAAGAAGGCAGACAAATGGGTCAGAACAAGAGTGAACAGAAAAGTTCATACACGGGGTGACAAGGATGGCAAGAAGAAGGATGGAAAGTCTTCTGACAAGGGCGAGGACAAGAGTCTTCATCAGGCCCACAAAAATCCTCTGGTGGGGGTGGTAGGTCCAAATCCTCTTCCAATAATCAAGTTAAAAAGCCTTGGTGTTATTTGTGTAAAGTCAAAGGCCATTGGACAACTGATGCCAGTTGTCCAAAGAAAAACACCAAACCTCCCACTACCACAACCCCTACTGCAAACTCTAGTGCCCCTAGTAATAGCAGTGGTGGTGGGAGCAAACCTACTAATAGCCCATCCAAGGGAGTAGCTGGGCTCACTTTTGGTAACTTAGTTGGGGCTGGTCTTGTTAGGGAGACCACATAGGCTGTTGTGGCGGGTTCTTTATCCCGGGTCGAAGGGATATTGGATTTAAGACGACAGACGCGTACTCACGGGGTTAATTAATTTATTTCCCTTACAGTCTTAAGACAAATTAACTATTTCCTAGAGTGTCCGATCTGATTTAGTCTCTCAAATGATAAATAATAAAGTCTCTTGTTTCCTTATTTTCTCTTCCAGGGTTTGGATAAGGATCCTTGTGGGGTCTGGTTCGGCTTTAGGAAGATTCCGCTCCTCCCATGCGTCAGCGGCCCAGGTTCCCAAAATAAAGGAGAAAAGAAAAAGGTAAGTGGGGTTTAAATAATAGGTAGAACTATTTAGGTTAGTAGGGAGGTGGGGGTAGATACAGGAGTGCAGGGAGGTGAGGATTACTTTTCTCCACGTCCTTCTCCCTGTCCCAGTGCGTTCGTGTAGCTCCCTTGTTGGGTTATTAGCAGTTTTTATGGTCGGGTCCCCGTGAGGTTAGAGGGTATCCTGGGTTCCTTTTTACACCACCTCCCCCTCCCTATAAGACCTCAGCCCTCTCGCCTCAGTTCCCCGTAGTCTCCATAGTCCCCGTAAACCCCGTAACCACCCGGTGTCCCCCTCCCCTTTTCGGTACGACCGTACCTCGGTAGGCCACGCCCCTCCAGGGACGCGGCCGGCTTTCGGACGGTCTCCCGACTTCACCGGCTCAGGGGCGGGAGGCTCCCTGGGTATCGCTCCTCTTTCGCGGTGCTCGTCTGCTTTCCGGGGACTCGCTTCGTTTGGGCGTTCGATCGGCTCTCTTGCTGGTTTTTGTGCGTTTCGATCCTTCGCGATCTCCGGGTCTACGGCGGCTTCCTTCTTTTCAATATTCCCTCTGGCGTACATGACGCTTGACGTCATGACGTCCAGAGCTCCTCGGGTCTCCGCGGGGAATCCTTCGTCAGTTTCTGTGTCTTTCTGAAGACCGGCGTCTGGGGACGTCCGGTTACACATCCCCTCACTTGAATGGGGCTGTTCGAGTCCCACAGGACCCGGGAACCGGGATAGATAGTCGGCCTGACCCATAAGGTCGCCTGGGAGGTGGCAGACCTGAAAGGAGAAAGGTTGAAGCTCAATAAACCACCTCAGGATGCGGTTGTTGGTATTTTTATATCTTGAGAGCCAGGTAAGGGGAGCATGATCTGTATACAGCAGGAAGGACCTGCTCAAAAGGTAATATTGGAGGCTTTCGATTGCCCACTTAATGGCAAGACACTCTCGCTCATTAATGGGATATTTCTGTTCCCTGGGAAACAGTTTACAACTAATATAGACCACGGGATGGCTAACTTCGGTTTCATCTTTCTGAAAAAGTACGGCTCCCAATCCTACATCGGAGGCATCCGTTTGAAGATGGAATGGTTTATTAAACTCCGGGCACTTTAAGATCGGTTGAGTAGTGAGGCATTTCTGCAAGGTACGATAACTATGATATTGATCCGGGTTTAGTCTCGTAATGGTTTTAGGTTGTCCCTTTCTCAGAAGATCAGTCAGGGGGGCGGCCAAGGTGGAATAATGAGGGATAAAGCGTCGGTAGTATCCTACCAGGCCTAAAAAAGAACGGACCTCTTTTTTCGAGGTGGGAGCATCGATGCGTAGGATGGCTTCGATCTTGTTCATTTGGGGTCTCAGTATACCTTTTCCTATGTGATAGCCCAGGTAAGAGATATCATTAAAGGCCAGTCGGCTCTTAGAAGGGTTGGCTGTCAGTCCAGCCCTTCGTAATGCTGTAAGGATTTTTCCTATATGCGTTAAATGGTCCCCCCATGTCTCGCTAAATATGACGATGTCATCCAGATAGGCTGCAGCGTAGCTGGTATGCGGTCGTAGAATGGTATCAATGAGACGTTGGAAAGTGGCGGGTGCGCCATGTAACCCGAAAGGGAGAACCTTAAAATGATATAGTCCGGAGGGAGTGGAGAAGGCCGTTTTTTCTCTGTCTCCTGGGGCTAGCGGGATCTGCCAGTAGCCTTTTGTCAAATCGAGAGTAGACATGTAGTGAGCTTTCCCCAATTTTTCTAAAAGTTCGTCTACTCTTGGGAGAGGATACGTGTCAAATTGGGATATAGAATTGACTTGTCTGAAGTCAATGCAAAAACGTATAGACCCATCCGGTTTGGGTACCAATACCACAGGCGAACACCAGGGACTTTGAGAAGGTTCTATAATATCTAGGTCTAGCATTTTCTCTATTTCGCTTTCTACCAGAACCTTCCTAGCTTCAGGGATACGATAAGGGCGTAACCGCACTATCTTGTCAGGAGGGGTTATGATCTGATGATGTACCAACTTGGTTCTACCCGGTGTCAGGGAGAATATCTGAGTATGTTCATAGAGGAGTTTGTTTAACTGCTTGCGTTGTTGAAGCGAGATGTCTGTGTTTATGACCGGTATCTCGCTTCCACTAGGGCGATCAGTGGGGCACCACCCTACCTCCAATTCGTTAACAGTGTTAACCAGACATCCTCGGACCGGGTCGGTCACAGGTTCTTCCCATTTTTTTAGCAGATTAACGTGGAAGATCTGTGACCTATTGGGTCTATCGGTTAGCTGAATTTTATAAGTCACCGGTGTTACGATTCCAGTCACGTTATATGGTCCCTGCCACTTTGCTAACAGTTTGTTGTCTGAACTGGGGAGAAGCACTAATACTTTATCCCCTATGGAAAAAGTCCTCAACTGAGTATTCCTATCATAATACCTTTTCTGTTTCTCTTGAGCCTTCTCCATGTTTACTCTCACGTTTTCCCACACCGTGTGTATGTGGGTTTTTAATTCCTGGGTATATTTCAGAAGGGTCTTTTCCCCATCCTCTTCCTCCCATAATTCCGCTGCCATGTCTAATAAGGTCCTGGGTTGTCGTCCGAACAGCAGTTCAAACGGACTATGGCCCGTAGAAGCTTGCTCATGGGTTCTGACAGCGGATAATACTAAGGGGAGTTTCCTATCCCAGTCTTTACCTGAATCGGAGATAGATTTCTTTAGAAGATTTTTCAGTGTTCGGTTGTACCGTTCCACCAGACCATCAGTCTGGGGATGATAGACCGAAGTCCGCAATTGTTTGATCCCCAAAAGTTGACATATCTGTGCCATTAAGGAGGACATGAATTGGGTGCCTTGGTCTGTTAGGATTTCTCGGGGAAAACCGATTCGGGAAAAGAAGCCTATCATGGCGTGGGCGACGCTCTTGGTGTTAATACTACTAAGGGGGAGGGCCTCGGGGTACCTTGTGGCGTAGTCCACCAACACTAATATGTAACGGTATCCCCGGGAAGAGGGTAGGAGCGGACCAACAATGTCCATTCCTATTCGTGAGAAGGGAATATCTATGATAGGGAGGGGTTATAAAGGGGCTCTTCTCCTCGTACCAGGATCAATCATTTGGCATTTAGGACACTGCTGACAGAATTTCCTAATCTGAGAAAAGACACCCGGCCAATAGAACCTCCTCAACAGATACTCCTCTGTCTTTTCTCTCCCATAGTGGCCACCCCCTGGCTGACTGTGGGCTAGGTGGAGAACTTGTTGTCTGTAGGGTTCGGGGACTATCAATTGCTTCTTTTCTTCTCGGCCCGTGTTAGTGACTCGATATAATAGATTTTTAACTATTGTGAACGATGGACCTTTATCTTGGAGGGCCCGGGGTCGTGCACTTTTCCAGGCATGAACTAAACTTGGATCTTCTCTTTGGCAGCTCCGGAAGGGGGGCAGGTTAGTAAGGGTAAGAACGGGTGTAATTACCATCTCTGGGCTCAAGTTTTCTTGTGTGTAGGCTTTTTTGGTTGCTCTTTTTTCACTCCGAGAGGGTTTGTACCGGTCTAACGGGGTCGGTATAGGTACGTTAGAGAAGGGAGCACTGTTCCACCATGTATTCATTTCTTCAGAATGTCTGGCACTATCTAGAAGCTCCGGAAATTTTGTAAAATCCGTTCCTATAATAGCTTCTTCCACTAGTCGTTCCACTACCCCCATCCTTATGGGATTTTCTTTTCCTTCCCATGACAGGGTGGCCCAGGTTAGAGGATATTCCTTGGTTTCTCCGTGAATACAACAGATGGATACAGTAAGTCCGGCAGTAAAGGTAGGGTTAACGAGTAGATCAGCTCGGATTACGGACTGACTGCATCCTGAATCAATGAGGGCCAGGGTGGGTCTTCCATTGATAACCAGTCTCTTCTTATATGGGGTTTCTTTTCCCCCGGTATAAAAGACTCGTCCCCTAGTAATTCCTATTTCCATTGGTTCGGGTTTTTCGGTTTTTAGGGGACAAAGCCGGGCTATATGTCCCCATTCACCACAACTAAAACACTGTGGCTGTTGAACATACGGCTTTTCAAACCCTCGTGTTTTTCCAGTATCCTCGTTGGCTCTTCGTCCTGCCGATGAGGATGAAAGGGGACTCGGTCGAACCGGACTAGGGGTTTGCCAAAGGGGGGGGACCTTAAACTCGAGGGAGCGGTGAAAGGCACATGCTAACTCAATGGTGGTGTTAGTGTCTGGGTTTGGGTGTTGTTTAATCCAGTGGCGTGTGTTGGGGGGTAGGGCGTCTAGATACTGTTCTAAGAGGACGATCTCGATGATGTCTTCCCGATTAGTCCCAATGGGGCCTAACCATTTGAGACCTAAATCCTTGATCCGGAAGTATAGGGCTCGGGGATTCTCGGAGGGTCCCCACTTAGCCTTTCTGAACCGGACTCGGTAGTGTTCTGAATCGAAACCCACCCGTTCCAGAATGCTCTTCTTAATGTCCTGGTATGGAGTTGTTCCCCCTGGGTTCACCGCTTGATAAGCCGCTTGGAGGGTTCCTGTTAATAATGGTGCTATATATTGACCCCATCGCTCTTGGGGCCAAGTAGCGGAAGTGGCAACTCGCTCAAAATTGGTGAAAAAAGCATCAGGATCTTCGCCTTCCTGGTAACGCTGTAGGACCGAACTAGGCACATTCGGATGTACCCGGGTGGCAGCAATGGTATCCGTGAGATTTTTGATGGCAGTTTCATGAACCAATTGTTTGTTGGCCATGATAGTGGCCTGACTTTTGAGCGCGCTTTGCAGGGCCTCCCTTTCTACTTTAGCCTCCTTCTGTTGTTCTTCCCATACTATTTGTAGATGCCTCTGTCCCTCGGCCAACTGCTGCATCATATCTGAGATGGTGGGTTTATCCTCCATGGTCTTGAACTGCCTGTCGCCTGGTCCAATATCCCACTTCTGACACCACTGTGGCGGGTTCTTTATCCCGGGTCGAAGGGATATTGGATTTAAGACGACAGACGCGTACTCACGGGGTTAATTAATTTATTTCCCTTACAGTCTTAAGACAAATTAACTATTTCCTAGAGTGTCCGATCTGATTTAGTCTCTCAAATGATAAATAATAAAGTCTCTTGTTTCCTTATTTTCTCTTCCAGGGTTTGGATAAGGATCCTTGTGGGGTCTGGTTCGGCTTTAGGAAGATTCCGCTCCTCCCATGCGTCAGCGGCCCAGGTTCCCAAAATAAAGGAGAAAAGAAAAAGGTAAGTGGGGTTTAAATAATAGGTAGAACTATTTAGGTTAGTAGGGAGGTGGGGGTAGATACAGGAGTGCAGGGAGGTGAGGATTACTTTTCTCCACGTCCTTCTCCCTGTCCCAGTGCGTTCGTGTAGCTCCCTTGTTGGGTTATTAGCAGTTTTTATGGTCGGGTCCCCGTGAGGTTAGAGGGTATCCTGGGTTCCTTTTTACACCACCTCCCCCTCCCTATAAGACCTCAGCCCTCTCCCCTCAGTTCCCCGTAGTCTCCATAGTCCCCGTAAACCCCGTAACCACCCGGTGTCCCCCTCCCCTTTTCGGTACGACCGTACCTCGGTAGGCCACGCCCCTCCAGGGACGCGGCCGGCTTTCGGACGGTCTCCCGACTTCACCGGCTCAGGGGCGGGAGGCTCCCTGGGTATCGCTCCTCTTTCGCGGTGCTCGTCTGCTTTCCGGGGACTCGCTTCGTTTGGGCGTTCGATCGGCTCTCTTGCTGGTTTTTGTGCGTTTCGATCCTTCGCGATCTCCGGGTCTACGGCGGCTTCCTTCTTTTCAATATTCCCTCTGGCGTACATGACGCTTGACGTCATGACGTCCAGAGCTCCTCGGGTCTCCGCGGGGAATCCTTCGTCAGTTTCTGTGTCTTTCTGAAGACCGGCGTCTGGGGACGTCCGGTTACAGCTGTGTTAGTCTCTGAAGGTGCCATTGATTTGGCCACCTTGGTTGCTTGTCCCCTTAATATGGATAAGTACAAGCAACTTCCCCTAATAAATGGTGTTGAGGTTCAGGCCTACAGGGACACAGGTGCCAGTGTTACCATGGTAATAGAGAAAATGATGCACCCTGAACAACACCTACATGGTCAGCAGTACCAAGTGACAGACGCTCATAACAACACTCTTAGCCACCCCATGGCTGTTGTGAATATCAACTGGGGGGGGTTACTGGTCCAAAGAAAGTTGTGGTTGCCTCAGATTTACCTGTAGACTGTCTACTAGGAAATGATTTAGAGACATCAGCTTGGGCAGAAGTGGAGTTGGAGGCTCATGCAGCAACGCTGGCCATTCCTGGGCATATGTTTGCTTTGACAAGGGCTCAGGCTAAAAAGCAAAAAGGACAGGGTAAATCGGTTCCTGGAAAAATGGACCAAGTGCTCCCTAAAGCTAGGTTTAGCAAAGGTAAATACCTACCCACTATCCCTCCCTCTACAGATGATTCTCCTTCTGAGGAAGAAGAATTTCCTCCCTGTGCAGAACCTTCACCAGATGAGCTGGCAGCAGACACTGCTGAGCTTTTGGGTGGAGGGGGGCCTGCCAGGGAAGAGCTGAGTGTGGCACAGCAATCCTGTCCCACATTAGAGGGTCTCAGACAGCAAGTTGTCAAGCAGCAAAATGGGGATGTCAGTGACTCACATAGAGTTTACTGGGAGGACAACCTCTTGTACACAGCGGCAAGGGACCCAAAACCTGGAGCAGCCATGAGATTGGTCATTCCCCTGCAGTACAGAGAGTTCCTCCTAACTCTGGCACATGACATTCCTTTGGCTGGGCATTTGGGCCAGATCAAAACATGGGAAAGGCTTGTCCCCCTGTTTCACTAGCCTAGGATGTCAGAGGACACTAAAGATTTTTGCAAGTCTTGTGTGACCTGCCAAGCCAGTGGCAAGACTGGTGGCACTCCAAAGGCTCCCATTATTCCACTACCTGTGGTTGGGGTGCCATTTGAAAGGGTAGGGGTTGACATAGTTGGCCCCCTTGAGCCTCCTACTGCTTCAGGCAATAGGTTTATCTTGATGGTTGTGGACCATGCCACAAGATATCCTGAAGCAATTCCTCTAAGGACCACTACAGCACCTGCAGTGGCAAAAGCCCTCCTGGGAGATTCTTTTCCAGGGTGGGTTTTCCAAAAGAGGTTGTATCAGACAGGGGTAGCAACTTTATGTCTGCATACTTGAAAGCTATGTGGAAGGAATGTGGTGTAACCTACAAATTCACCACACCTTATCATCCACAGACTAATGGACTTGTAGAGAGGTTTAATAAAATTCTCAAAGGTATGATAATGGGACTCCGTGAAAAACTCAGGAGGAGATGGGATGTCCTGTTACCTTGCCTCCTTTTTGCTTACAGGGAGGTACCCCAGAAAGGAGTGGGCTTCAGCCCCTTTGAACTCCTCTTTGGACACCCTGTAAGAGGTCCACTAACACTTTTAAAGGAGGGTTGGGAACAACCTTTAAAAGCTCCCAAACAGGACATAGTGGACGATGTACTTGGCCTAACATCCAGAATGGCTGAGTGCATGAAAAAGGCCAGTAAAAACCTTCAGGCCAGCCATGAGCTCTAGAAGCAATGGCATGACCAGAAGGCTGTTCTGATTCAGTACCAACCAGGACAGAAGGTGTGGGTATTGGAGCCTGTGGCCCCAAGAGCACTCCAAGACAAATGGAGTGGACCCCCCTAATTGTTGAGAAAAAGGGTGAGGTTACCTATCTGGTAGACCTGGGCACTTCCAGGAGTCCCCTTAGGGTGATTCATGTCAACCGCCTAAAACCCTACTATGACAGGGCTGATCTCACCCTGCTCATGGCAACAGATGAAGGACAGGAAGAAGAGAGTGACCCTCCCTCTCCCTGATCTCTTCTCCTCCACTGAAGAGGATGCTTTAGTGGAGGGAGTAGTTTTGGCAGATTGTCTGACTGCAGAACAGAAAGACAACTGCATAAATCTCCTTGGACAATTTTCTGAACTCTTTTCAACTGTGCCATGCACCACATCTTGGTGTGAACACACATTTGATACTGGAGACAGCTTGCCTGTCAAAAGTAAAATCTATAGGCAGCCTGACCATGTCAGGGACTGCATAAAACAAGAGGTTCAGAAAATGCTTGATCTAGGAGTGGTTGAACCTTCTGAAAGCCCATGGGCGAGTCCTGTGGTGCTTGTACCATAACCTCACTCAAAAGATGGAAAAAGGGAGATGAGGTTTTGTGTAGACTACAGAGGTCTCAATCAGGTAACAAAAACAGATGCTCCCCCTATACCCAGAGCAGATGAGCTCATAGATACACTGGCATCTGCCAAGTATCTAAGCACCTTTGATTTGACTGCAGGGTATTGGCAGATCAAATTGGCTCAGGATGCTAAACCTAAAACTAAATTTGCAACTATAGGAGGGCACTACCAATTTACAGTGATGCCCTGTGGTTTGAAGAATGCACCTGCCACTTTTCAGAGGTTGGTGAACACAGTCCTGCAAGGGTTGGAGAATTTTAGTGCAGCATATATTGATGATATAGCTGTCTAGCTCCACCTGGGATGACCACCTGGTCCACCTTTGGAAAGTTTTGGAGGCCCTGCAAAAGGCAGGCATCACTATCAAGGCCTCAAAGTGCCAGATAGGGCAGGGAAAGGTGGTTTATCTGGGACACCTTGTAGGTGGAGAACAGATTGCAACTCTGTAGGGGAAAATCCAGACAATCATGGATTGGGTTCCCCCTACAACTCAGACCCAGATGAGAGCCTTCCTAGGCCTCACTGTGTATTACAGGAGATTAATTAAAATCTATGGCTCCATAGCAGCCCCACTTAATGATCTCACCAGTAAAAAGATGCCTAAAAAGGTATTGTGGACAGCTAGCTGTCAGAAAGCTTTTGAGGAGCTCAAACAGGCCGTGTGCACTGCACCTGTCCTAAAAAGCCCAGGTTACTCCAAGAAATTCATTGTTCAAACTGATGCATCTGAAGTAGGGATAGGGGCAGTCTCATCACAACTGAATTCTGAGGGCCAGAATCAACCAGTTGCTTTTATCAGCAGAAGGTTGACCCCTAAAGAAAAGCGTTGGTCTGCCATAGAGAGGGAGGTCTTTGCTGTGGTCTGGGCACTGAAGAAGTTGAGGCCATACCTGTTTGGCACTCACTTCATTGTTCAGACAGACCACAAACCTCTACTTTTGCTAAAACAAATGAAAGGTGAAAACCCTAAATTGTTGAGGTGGTCCATATCTCTACAGGGAATGGATTATACAGTGTGAACATAGACCTGGGAGTACCCACTCCAATGCAGATGGACTCTCCAGATATTTCCACTTAGACAATGAAGACTCATCAGGTCATGGCTAGTCTTATTGTCCTTCGTTTGGGGGGGGTTGTGTAGGAAAGTACCATCTTGCCTGGCATGTTACCCCCATATTTCACTGTATATATGTTGTTTTAGTCTATGTGTCACTGGGACCCTGCCAGGCAGGGCCCCAGTGCTCATAATTATGTGCCCTGTATGTGTTCCCTGTGTGATGCCTAACTGTGTCACTGAGGATCTGCTAACCAGAACCTCAGTGGTTATGCTCTCTCAGCTTTCCAAATTTGTCACTAAAAGGCTAGTGACTAATTTTACCAATTCACATTGGCATACTGGTACACCCATATAATTCACTAGTATATGGTACTGAGGTACCCAGGGTATTGGGGTTCTAGGAGATCCCTATGGGCTGCAGCATTTCTTTTGCAGCCCATATGGAGCTCTGACAATTTTTACACAGGCCTGCCAGTGCAGCTTGAGTGAAATAACGTCCACGTTATTTCACAGCCATTTACCACTGCACTTAAGTAACTTATAAGTCACCTATATGTCTAACCTTCAGCTAGTGAAGGTTGGGTGCAAAGTTACTTAGTGTGTGGGTACCCTGGCACTAGCCAAGGTGCCCCCACATCGTTCAGGGCAAATTCCCCGGATGTTGTGAGTGCGGGGACAGCATTACACGTGTGCACTGCACATAGGTCACTACCTATGTACAGTGTCACAATGGTAACTCCGAACATGGCCATGTAACATGTCTAAGATCATGAAATTGTCACCCCAATGCCATTATGGCTTTGGGGTGACAATTCCATGATCCCCCGGGTCTCTAGCATAGTACCCGGGTACTGCCAAACTGCCTTTCCGGGGTCTCCACTGCAGCTGCTGCTGCTGCCAACCCCTCAGACAGGTTTCTGCCCTCCTGAGGTCCAGGCAGCCCTGGCCAAGGAAGGCAGAACAAAGGATTTCCTCTGAGAGAGGGTGTAACACCCTCTCCCTTTGGAATTAGGTGTCAGGGCTGGGGAGGAGTAGCCTCCCCCAGCGTCCGTAAATGCTGTGATGGGCACAGATGGTGCCCATCTCTGCATAAGCCAGTATATACCGGTTTAGGGATCCCCCAGCCCTGCTCTGGCACGAAACTGGACAAAGGAAAGGGGAGTGACCACTCCCCTGGCCTGCACCTCCCAGGGGAGGTGCCCAGAACTCCTCCAGTGTGTCCCAGACCTCTGCCATCTTGGAAACAGAGGTGTCTGTGGCACACTGGACTGCTCTGAGTGGCCAGTGCCAGCAGGTGACGTCAGAGACTCCTTCTGATAGGCTCTTACCTCTCTTGGTAGCCAATCCTCCTTCCTAGGTAGCCAAACCTCCTTTTCTGGCTATTAAGGGTATCTGCTTTGGGCATCTCACCAGATAATGAATGCAAGAGCACACCAGAGTTCCTCTGCATCTCCCTCTTCACCTTCTGCCAAAGGATCGACCACTGACTGCTCAGGACGCCTGCAAAACTGCAACAAAGTAGCAAGACAACTACTAGCAACCTTGTATCACTTCATCCTATTGGCTTTCTCAACTGTTTCCAGGTGGTGGATGCTCTGGGGGTAGCCTGCCTCCTCTCTGCACCAGGAGCTCTGAAGAAATCTCCCGTGGGTCGACTAAATCTTCCCCCTGCAACCGCAGGCACCAAAAGACTGCATCACTGGTCCTCTGGGTCCCCTCTCAGCACGACAAGAGTGGTCCCTGGAACTCAGCAACTCTGTACAAGTGACTCCCACAGTCCAGTGACTCTTCAGTCCAAGTTTGGTGGAGGTAAGTCCTTGCCTCCCCACGCTAGACTGCATTGCTGGGTACTGCGTGATTTGCAGCTGCTCCGGCTCCTGTGCACTCTTGCAGGATTTCCTTCGTACACAGCCAAGCCTGGGTCCCTGACACTCTAACCTGTGGTGCACACCCATCTGAGTTTTCCTCCGGCATTGTGGGTCTCCCTTTTGTGACTTTGGGTGTACTCCAGTTCACTTTTCTTCTAAGTGCCTGTTCAGGTACTTCTGCGGGTGATGCCTGCTTCTGTGAAGGCTCCCTACATTGCTGGGTGCCCCCTCTGTCTCCTTCTCTAAGTGGCGACATCCTGGTCCCTCCTGGGCTACAGCAGCACCCAAAAACCTCTACCGTGACCCTTGCAGCTAGCAAGGCTTGTTTGCGGTCTTTCTGCGTGGGACCACCTCTGCAAGTTTTATCGTGACGTGGGACATCCATCCTCCAAAGGAAAAGTTCCTAGTCCTCTTCTTTCTTGCAGAACTCCAAGCTTCTTCCAACAGGTGGCAGCTTCCTTGCACCCTCAGCTGGCATTTCCTGGGCTCCTGCCCACTCTTGACACTGTCGCGACTATTGGAGTTGGTCCCCTTGCTTACAGGTACTCAGGTCCAGAAATCCACTGTGGTTGCATTGCTGGTGTTTGTTCTTCCTGCAGAATCCCCCTATCACGACTTCTGTGCTCTCTGGGGGTAGTAGGTGCACTTTACACCTACCTTTTAGGGTCTTGGGGTGGGCCATCTTTCTAACCCTCACTGTTTTCTTACAGTCCCAGCGTCCCTCTACAAGCTCACATAGGTTTGGGGTCCATTCGTGGTACGCATTCCACTTTTGGAGTATATGGTTTTTGTTGCCCCTATACCTATGTGCTCCTATTGCAATCTACTGTAATTTTACATTGCTTGCATTACTTTTCTTGCTATAACCTGCATAATTTAGCTTTGTGTACATATATCTTGTGTATATATCTTATCCTCATACTGAGGGTACTCACTGAGATACTTTTGGCATATTGTCATAAAAATAAAGTACCTTTATTTTTAGTACTTCTGTGTATTGTGTTTTATGATATTGTGCATATGACACCAGTGGTTTAGTAGGAGCTTTACATGTCTTCTAGTTCAGCCTAAGCTGCTTTGCCATAGCTACCTTCTATCAGCCTTAGCTGATAGAAACACCTCTTCTACACTAATAAGGGATAACTGGACCTGGCACAAGGTGTAAGTACCTCTGGTACCCACTACAAGCCAAGCCAGCCTCCTACAGCGCTGACCTACATAAATTGTACAGGGGGAAAAGAAAAGTTATTACCAAACGCACCGTCACAGACATTGGCCCCCATCCCTACCCTTGCCATGATGCATATGCACTCACCGTCAATCCCCCCCCCATCTTCCATCCACCCCACTCCACACAGGCATAGCCCATACAGCATGCTCCCAGTGTATTTACCTGTTTGTCTGGAGGACCGTAGAGTAGCGTGTACTGGGGGAGGACCCCATCCATGAGTTTCTCCAACTCCTCCAATGTGAACGCAGGGGCCCTTTCCCCAGACGCAAGAGCTATTGTCTCTTCCAGACCGAGGTCACAGCAGCACTTGCAGTGTAGGTCCTCTCTTGTCGAAGATCAGGTATAGAGTGATTGAACAGATAGAAAATGGCGGTCACGTCCGCGGCGGTGCGTACCGTCACCGCCGGCGTACATCGTCATTGGCTCCTGAGACCCATAGTGTCCAATGTTAACAAATGCAGCATTGCGCCGCGGTCTTCGACCGCCTACCGCAACGGTGTACAACGCCAGCACAGTTACCTCACATCCCATTGTCCCACTTTACAGGTCAGGCAGCTGCCATTTCAGGGGCCCCATGGCTTAATTTTTAACTGCGTCACACATACCTAGGCCTAGCCTCAACACACATACAGGCCAATTTTCGCATTATGATTTGTGTTCTGTGTAAGGTGTGGGTACGAGCCTCTGAGTTGTTTGACTGTGTGCTTGCTGTTGTCCTTCATAGGCACCGTCCGCTGGAACATGTGAGGAGATGGCGGCATCCTCCGATGTATAGACCGCTGGTGGACCTGTCGACAATGGAGGTAAGACATGTGATCATCACCTACAGGCTTGACCGTGCCACAATCCAGGAACTGTGTGCCCAGCTGGAGCCAGACCTGATGTCAGTTATCCGCCATCCCACAGGAATCCCCCCTCAAGTGCAGGTGTTGTCAGTACTCCATTTCCTTGCAAGTGGGTCATTTCAAACAACAGTGGCCATAGCATCAGGGATGTCCCAGCCTATGTTTTCCAACGTGTTGTCCAGAGTGTTGTCTGCCCTGCTGAAACACATGCGGAGCTACATCGTTTTCCCTCAGGTGAAGGATTTGCCTACAGTGAAAGGAGACTTCTATGCCCTGGGACATATCCCCAACATCATAGGTGCCATTGATGGGACCCATGTGGCTTTGGTACCCCCATGCAGGAGTGAACAGGTGTACAGAAACCGGAAGAGTTATCATTCCATGAATGTGCAGATGGTGTGTTTGGCAGACCAGTACATCTTCCATGTGAATGCCAAGTTCCCTAGGTCAGTGCATGACGCCTACATCCTGCGTAATAGCAGCATCCCTTATGTGATGGGTCAACTCCAGAGGCACTGTGTATGGCTATTAGGTGAGCACCTGTAAGCAAGTCAGTGGGAATGGTTGTGTGGGTCTGGGGATATCCCTACAGGTTAGTGTGTGTCTTAACAGTTGTCCCTCGCCATTTGCAGGTGACTCTGGTTACCCCAACCTGTCATGGCTACTGACCCCAGTGAGGAATCCCAGGACAAGGGCAGAGGAACGCTACAATGAGGCCCATCAGCGAACTCGGTGGATAATAGAGCGGACCTTCGGCCTCCTGAAGGCCAGGTTCAGGTGCCTCCATATGACAGGTGGATCCCTATTCTACTCACCAAAGAAGGTGTGCCAGATCATCGTAGCCTGCTGTATGCTTCACAACTTAGCTTTGCGATGACAGGTGCCTTTTTTGCAGGAGGATGGTCCAGATGGGGGTGTTGTTGCAGCTGTGGAGCCTGTGGACAGTGAAGACGAGGAAGCAGAAGAAGAGGACATGGACAGCAGGAACTCGGTGATCCTGCAATATTTCCAGTGAGACACAGGTAAGAATGCAAACCTGCCTACTACATGTACTTTAACACTACTACCTCTCTACTCTCTGTCATTTTCATCCAGTGTATGGTCACTGAGTTGTCACTTTCCCTTACGCCCTTACGATTTCACAGATGTGTGTCCCACAGTGTGACATCTGCTTTGTTTCCTCATGGACTAGAGATGTGTGACATAGGTATGTTGAAACTACAATTGAAAGAGCATTTTGCCACTGTAATTGCTAATACACTATTTCGAAATCACAGACTGACTCCAGATTGTTTTGTGCTTCAAGGGTGTTTATTTAAGTGCTCAATATTGGAGGGGTTTGTAAAATGGTGAGGGGTGATGTTGGAGGAATGTCCATGGCAGAGTCCAGTCTATTAGTCTCACAGGTGCATTGCCCAAATGGGCATAGGAATTGGAGCTGGGTCAGTTTGAGGATGGACAGGGTGACAAGGTGGGACAGAAGGATGACAATCAGGGTGGTCCCATTTCTTGGCAGGGGCCTTGACATCGTTCTCTGTCTTTGTCCTGGATCTCAGGGACCGTTTGAAGGGTGGTTCTCCCTCTGCAGGTGGCGGGGTGCTGGTGTGGTGGTCCTGTGGCGGTGCCTCCTGTCCACTAGTGCCGGCAGAGGTGATGGGCAGTTCATCGTCCATGCTAGTGTCAGGGGCCCCCTGTTGTGCCACAGCGTACCTCCTGGTTTTGAGTACTTCCTTCAGCACCCCTACGATGGTTCCCAGGGTGGAATTGATGGCTCTGAGTTCCTCCCTGAAGCCCAAATACTGTTCCTCCTGCAGGCGCTGGGTCTCCTGAAACTTGGCCAGTACCGTTGCCATCGTCGCCTGGGAGTGGTGGTAGGCTCCCATGATGGAGGAGAGGGCCTCGTGGAGAGTGGGTTCCCTTGGCTTGTCCTCCCCCTGTCGCACAGCAGCCCTCCCAGTTCCCCTGTGTTCCTGGGCCTCCGTCCCCTGGACCGTGTGCCCACTGCCACTGCCCCCAGGTCCCTGTTGTTGTTGGGGTGGTGGGTTAGCCTGGGTTTCCTGTAGTGGTGGACACACTGCTGCTTGAAGTGTCCTGGGGGCAGAGGTATGGGCCTGCTGGGTGGGTGCTGTGCTGGTGTTTCCAGAGGGGGGAAGGTCTGTAGTGGCCTGTGACTGTGTGAGGGGAACCGACTGTCCAGATGTCCCAGATGGGCCAGGCTGGTCATCTAGATCCAGTTGGACAGAGGTGCTGTCATCACTGTGGGCCTCTTCTGTTGGTGGCGTGGACATGTGTGGACCCTCCTGTCCGGTGACGTTGGGTAGGGGTCCTGCAGGGGTATAAAAAGATGTTTATTACATCTGTGTGTGGCATGGTGTGCAATAGGTGGGTGTCAGTGTACCCCAGTGCTTGCATTCCTGTGTGGGACCTTGTGTGATGGTGGTTTAGGGGGGTGTACGGGTATGTGCAGTGGGCATGCTTTAGTAATGGGTGTCCATGCTTTGTTGTTGCATGCAGGGCTTGGTGTTGGGATGGGTGGGTTGTGATAGTGGGACATTTGTGAGGAGTAGGAGTGATGGGGGTGAGGGTGAGGGTGAAGGTGGGGGTATGTGATGGCATGCAGGTAGGGTGGGGGATGTAATAGTAAAGCTTTGACTTACCAGAGTCCATTCATCCATCTACTCCTTGCGAGGCCCTCAGGATGCAGAATCGCCAAGACCTGCTCCTCCCATGTTGTTAGTTGTGGGGGAGGAGGTGGGGGTCCGCCGCCAGTACGCTGAACCGCAATGTGGTGTCTTGAGACCACAGAACGCACCTTCCCCCGTAGGTCGTTCCACCTCTTCCTGATGTCATCCCTATTTCTTGGGTGCTGTCCCACTGCGTTGACCCTGTCCACTATTCTTCGCCATAGCTCCATCTTCCTAGCAATGGAGGTGTGCTGCACCTGTGATCCGAATAGCTGTGGCTCTTCCCAGACGATTTCCTCCACCATGACCCTGAGCTCCTCCTCAGAGAACCTGGGGTGTCTGCTGTGCCATGGGGTGGTGTGGGTTATGTGTGGGGTGGTGTGTGTAGTGATAAGTGGGGTGCTATCTAGTGGTGTGTTGTGTGAGGTGCATGGAAGTAATGTGGGTGATGGTATTGTGTGCCTGTGGATGCTTGTTAGTTGTTTGTAGTGTCTCTCTCTGGCCTTCTCTTGGTACTTGTGGTCGTAGGGGTTTGTGGGTGATGTGGGTGTGTGTTTTATATTGCATTGGGTGTGTGGGAGTGGTGTGTGTATGTGTATCAGGTGTGTGTATTTTGAATTGTCCAATGTGGTAGTGTTTTGTAAATGTATGTGTATTTTGAGCGCGGCGGTGTGTTGACGGTCTTCTGCACGGCGGTAAGCGACATTTACAGCCAATATTGTAATGAGGGCCTATGTGTTTAAATCCTTAGCATGGCAAAAAGCAGTTTTCTTGTTTCCAAATGCCATGTCTAGTGGTCTGCTCCAGCAGAGTTCAACTCATGTATCATGCCAAGAGTCTGCACTGACAGCCATGGTCCAGTGCATGTTGTGCACATGGTGATTGTTAGGAGGACTCGGGGATGTTTATGACTCTATCTATGCTATAAACCCATGAGATCCATTTTGGCTTGCCCTTTGTGTTGTCAAATTGAAGGTGTTAATACAGCCTACCCAGACAGTGGAAGTGTATTGACTTCCTGAGCAGGAGCATGTAGCAACAGATGCTGGAGTGAAGAGTGATGGAGGGAGGACTGTCCCAAGAAAGTCAATATGACCTATATAGCAACAGGTTTCTGATTAGTGCTTCCTGAGCACTGCCATTTGGGTGATGGCAAGGGCAAAAAATGAGTTCCAATTATCAGAATACATGTTTCTAGGCAGGGCTTATTTTTTTCCTTAAGTGGACCATACTAAAAGGCTGATGACAGCAGGAGAAGAGTTTCACATTCAATGTGCTTATGCTATGATTAGTCAAAACAGGGAACTGGATGCCTATTACACAATATCTTTATTGTGACTGATTAGGTACCAGGGCCAGAAGCCTTCATGGCATGGACCATATCAACTGCATTAACCAGAGCACAGGCTGCACATTAGTCTCAGTCTAATTAGAGGCCACTCCCCCACCTCTCTCATACCTCTTTAACAATTATTTTTGCTGCATGCCTGGAGTTACAGATATCTGCATATCCTGCGCATGTGACTTGGTGGCCATAGTATTAAAGGGTTGTGCATGTAGGGACCTGTGGATATGAGAATGAAAAACAGAAGTGTTTGTTTTGTTTTGCAGAGTGATGTCAGTCTGCCAGTCACTGGCTTTGGAGACAGGAGCTAGATAACCTATGGCAACTCAAGGGCTATTGCAAGGCTTTTGCTTCTAATGTAGCTCAAGTCAGAATGAGAGGGTCTGCTAGAGAGTCTCTCTCTTTTGTGTGCTTGCACAGCTTTACCTGTGCCCTGGGTCATAGCCCTTTATGTAGGTGTTTTACCAGCATGATCACAAGCTGACCTGCTGGAACTGACTTATTCCAGGGGAAAGTAATTCTCCTACTCAAAGTTATGTGAATTCACTCTGACACATTTGTTTGACTTCACAATGGCTAACAATGGTCACAATGTTTACAGTGCAGGTGGGGAAGACGAGGGACACACAACAGGGCATTCACAGAATGGATAATAGAAGCTGAAGGTACAGCTAAATCAATGAAACAACCTGTAACTTAAAATACCACATACACTATGCCATAATGCAGGTACCCCATTAACATTTATTCACAAACATACCTACTGTTCTTGGTGGGTGTTTTGAGTACAGTTATGACAGACTATAAGGATTTGCTCTGGAAAATTCAGTATGTAGCCAACTGAAGTGAAAGTAAAGGTGCTTTCACCCCAGGACAAGAGCTAAGATGCCACCAACCATTGAGGTTATTGTGGAATGATCCTGGGGAAAGTAGTCAGCCATGGTTAAAGGACTACTCAACATAGTTTAGCACTTTTTGGTGGGCAACATCCAAAAACATGTAAAGTACCTACCAGTTTGTCCCAAAGGACCTGCAGGAGTCAGGGAAACAGGTTAAGAAGGAATTAAGTAGGAGTGAAAATACCAGAGATGCTGTTTATGGCTCGAAGCATAATCCTTTCTTACTTAGGCCATGGGCTCATTGTATGATTTAAATAACCATGTTACAGTTTGAAAAAAGTAGCTAATGCAAACTTATTGGTATATTACTGTTAGACATGGCATCCTGGGCATAGTTTCCCCCAACCTCTTACTTTCAGACCACCTGTTTTTACTGACTGCGTTTTTGCTAGCCTTAGGATGCTGCACAATGTTACCAAGTGCTAAAGTTCTGGTGCTCTTTCCCTAAATCAAGGCAACATTAATATATACCTGAATGGGTATATTTAATTTAAAACTTATAAGTCCCAAGTAAAGTGTACTACATATGCTCAGGGCCTGTAATTGAAATGTTACTAGTGGACCTGCAGCACTGATTATGCCACATACTTAAGTAGCCTTTTAAACATGTCTCAGGCCTGCCATTGCAGAGACTGTGTGTGCAGTTTTGAACTGCCATTTCCACCAGGCAAAATACCCTTTGCCAAACCTTCTTTTTTAATATATAAGACAGCCCTAGGGTAGGGCTTGGATAGCAAAGAAGGCAGGGTGCAATGTATATAAAAAGTAGGACATGTTCTTTTTAGGTTTATATGTCCTGGTGGTGAATAAACCCTTTACTAATTTTTGACCACTGCAAGTCCTACATCGCCCATAGGTTAACGTTAGAATTGTCTTATTACACTTTAGAAGTTAACTTTCCAAATAAGAAGAGCTAACCCCTTCAAGTTTGGTGTCTCTAGAATCACAATTTAAAATCCTAACATATGGTGAAGTTGAATTTTAAACTGCAATACTCCCAATCCCATTTTCAGAAAGTTGGCATTTTCTTGCCTTGGCCATTTATCGCCTGTAGCCTGTCTCTGGTCACATGACTGGGGGTAGTTAGCAGTTGAGCTTTGTGTATTCCTCCTATACAGCTACACATAATTGGAGCTTGGGTGGTACTTGATGGGTTATCCTGGGTAGTATGGGAGGAAGGAGATGGACACAACCTCACTTACATCCGAATAGGCTGTGTCCTTTCTCCAGACAAAGGGCTACATGCCTCCAGTACTTAGTCTGGAGCCAGGGCAGGGAGGCAGGACACCTGTGCACTTCAAAGCCATCTTTGAAGTGTTCCCACATAAAAAAGCACCACTCGGTATAAGAACTGGACTTCAGACACCACCACTTCAGTATACTTCTTGACTTGTGCATACTCTGCCAGGAAGAAGGACTGCTATACTGATGAAGGAATGCCACTCTGCTGGACTCCTGCTTTGTATACAAAGCACCACTGGGTATAAGAAATGGATCTCAGACACCACCACTTCAGTATACTTCTATACCTGTGGATAGGATACTCTGCCAGGAAGAAGGACTGCTGGACTTCTGCTTTGCCTGCTGCCCGCTTCCCTGGGAGTGAGAAGGCCTGGAACTGCATCTCACCAACCCAGACCCCAGAGTGAATCCAAGTGTCTAGTTGGCTGGCCTTCTGTCCCGAAGTCCTAGGGAACATAAAAAATGTCCAACCATCCTACTTCTTCACCTGAACTCTGCCACCTGTGATTCAAACTTGGCAAGTGGTGACACCACAGTCCTGGACCCTTGGAGGTGAGCCTAATGTGCTTGTCAGCAAAACCGACGCATCCTCTCTGCTGAGTGGTGCATCTCCAAGCAGAAACAGTACATCTCCTCATCTGAGTGGCACATCCTCATGCAGAACCGGTGTATTGCTGCTGCGAGGTTTGGACCTTGCCCAAAAGACTCACATTGCCGCTGCACCCTGCATCTTGGGTTTGATGCATCAATTTCAGGCTACGCTGTGGGATGCTTCCCCAGAGTAGGTCCTCACATCTCTTGCCAACGGCAGCCTCAACGATGACACCAAAGCTCTGCAATACAGCTTCACCACATATCGCAATTAATGCATTGACTTGGCTGCAAGATGCATCCTCGACATCGACCTTCACATCACAAGCCTCGTGGAAAGGGTCCTCGATGCTGATGCAACAGGACCTCACACCACAGCTTCATCATGTCTCATAGCTGATGAATCATTTCAGCTTCTCAAAGCATATTTGACTCGTATCAACACAGCGCTCCCCAAACTGGATTTAAGGTACTTAGTTCAGTGGGCCTAACTGCATCCCTGTAGCCGGCCCATGCTCCACCACAGTCAGCCTAAATGTGTTACTTTGTATCAGTCCGGCAAGACCAGCTATTCCTGGTTGGCACTTTGGCCCTCATTCCGACCCTGGCGGTTTGAAACCGCCAGGGCGGAGGGCAACGGAAGCACCGCCAACAGGCTGGCGGTGCTTCCAGGGCTATTCTGACCGCGGCGGTAAAGCTGTGGTCAGAAAAGGGGAACCAGCGGTTTCCCGCCGGTTTTCCCCTGGCCCAGGGAATCCTCCATGGCGACGCTGCTTGCAGCGCCGCCATGGGGATTCCGACCCCCTTCCCGCCAGAACCAGGATGGCGGGAACGGGTGTTGCGGGGCCCCCTAACAGGGCCCCACAAAGATTTTCACTGTCTGCTTAGCAGACAGTGAAAATCGCGACGGGTGCCACTGCACCCGTCGCACCCCTGCAACTCCGCCGGCTCCATTCGGAGCCGGCTTTATGGTTGCAGGGGCTTTCCCGCTGGGCCGGCGGGCGCCCTTTTGGCGGTCGCCCGCCGGCCCAGTGGGAAAGTTGGAATGGCCGCCGTGGTCTTTTGACCACGGTGCGGTCATTCGGCGGCGACCGCTGCCCGCCGTGGTCAGAATGACCGCCTTTATGTTTCTAAGTGCTACTGTATATTCTATTCTTTAAAAATTCATAACTTGAGTTCTACTGATTGTCATTTTTGTCTTGTTTTATTTATTAAATTAAGATTTAGTTTCCTAATCTGGTGTGGTATCCCTTTTGTGTGGTGCTTTCACTGTTTCACTGTTTGAAGTGTTTTACAAATACTTTAAACATTGCCATCAAGTTAAGCCTAATTATTCTGTACCCAGCTACCAGAGGGTAAGCACAGGTTAATTTGAGGTTTGCTTACACCTTAGCCTGTTAAGAACTGTTTGTGCTGGGTGACCAAGGCTCACACCCCAGTTAACCAGCAACCCAATTTCTCACAATTATGTTATGTCATGTCATGTCATGTCATATTATGTTATGTCATGCTATGCAGGTTTGTAGAGCTCATTATCACCCATTAGGAACTCTAGCACTGAGCAGGTATGGGTTTCTTGCACACTCTAATCATTCCCAAGTTTTATTCCTCACTTGGGTGTACCCTTTTCATATTTCTTTATAGTACTTTTATAATGAGTAAGTTCTACATCAAAAAGATAACGATTTCAAGTTCAAAATCGAATAAACATGATTAGGTCATAGACTGAACAATGAACCACACACCAGTGTTTAATTAAAAATGACAATGTTCAAGATAACCAGTGTAAACTTTTCACTAGCTTGTTGGCAAAGTGTGAAAATCTGACAAAAACACCTTCAAAATAAGGCTCAAATTGCAGTGCTCCGATAACAAAACACCACATGGTACCCCTATACATTTCTGTTAGCAACTCCAAATGAAGGAAGAACAGTTCTATTGATAGATGCAAATTCTAATTGGTGATTGCATTCACAGTACCATTTATAGTCTCAACGACCTGTTGATAAAGAGACTGGAGAGTTGCACTTGAGTATACCAGGTATAATATGTCCATGCCCCTGTCCTGATGTTCATACCTTCAGCACTAAGATGCTTGAGTTAGGTTAGGTTTATGTGGCAATCGGTGCAAGCAATGTAGGAGCTTTAAAAAGTCAAGTTTTAGCTGTGTCTCCCATAGGCCCCTGTCATGTCTCTGAAGTACCTCCGTCTAGGTTGACTCATAGTAGTCTTTTCTCAGTTTACCAGGCCACTTCTCTCACAAGGAGAGAGTGGTAATGGTGCTCTTTCATTTAATGTTTGTACAGTCTTGAGATGACACCGGTAGAAGGCCTCAAGTGTTTCAGGTAATCATGAACCACTTATCGTGAGAGAGAATTCAAACTTAGGGATTTTACAAAACAGTGTTACATTGGAGATAATCCGCACTGCTGATGTGTATTCAGCTGGAATTCTGCGAGCAGGAAAGAAAAAAATCCACTTCCATGTCCTGGAAGGACGGATCTATCATGAGAGATCTATCATGAGAATGTACCTGCCTGGCTATGTCGCCTGATTAACTTAGTGACCATCAATTTATACAGTTTTATTGTTCCAGATGGGATATTCTTCAACTGGACGCAAGTAGAATGTTGAGTTTGGTGTCTAAAGTATTATCATTTTAAACCTCCTTTAACGGTACATTTTAAGTCACAATACTGAAAATGCCACTTTTAGAAAGTTGGTATTTTCATGTCCTAACCATTTGGTCCCTGCAGTCCATAGCCTGGGTCACATTACAGGGTGTAGCTTACGGTTGGTCTTTGTGTTTTGCTACCAGACAGTGCGACAAAAGCGGCATAGGTGTCGACAGGATGGGCCATCTCTGAACCTACCACACCTGCACATCGCAAAGGCTCTGCCTCTCACTCTCTAAAAGGGTTTCACACCAGTTTATTGTGCTCTAGATAAGCTGGGGCCAGGAAAGGAGGCAGGAAACTCAGAACACATCTGGAGTTGGAAACCTCTATGTACGTCTCCTAATTCAGGTCTATCACCAAGTATAAACATTTGACGCTCAGAATCAGCTCTTCAGTACAAAGCTGGACCTGTGGAAGTTATGAAGGATAGAAGCGCTGCTTTGCTGCAAACATGACTACCACTCTGCTTCCCTGCTACTCTGCACCCCTGCTGCCTGCTGCTCTGCTTGCTGAAAAGGGAGACTGGACGTGCACCCTTCATCCCAGGGTGAATTGACTCCAAAGGTCAACTGACTGAAATCCTGTTCTGATCTACAGGGAGATCACAAACTCCATAGGCCACCCTCATCTGCTCAGGTGCCCTGCAACTAGACCTGCAGCTGGTTTGGCTGACCTGCACTAGAGTCTGTGGGAGTTGGTTCCTGATCCCTCAGGTCCTGCAACCTTTGTATGGCATGAGTTAAGCTCCTTCTCTAAGAAAAGGAGAAATCCTGAAGTTTTGGGCATGTTGTGACCTCAAACAGGACTCTTTGAGCCAAGATCTTGAAGCCCATGCTGGTCACCAAAAGAAAGCTCTGGTGAACCCAACTCTTTGTGCTACGGCAACCACCAGTGTGGACCACCAAAATGAGATCTGCACTTTGTGCTACAACATCAACAGCCCACAATGGCCGCCAATGCAATCTGTAGCAACAACCATCCGAAATGCCCAACAGTTATGACTGTCAGCGAAGCCTGCTCTGCTCTTTGCATCAAAGCAATGACCATCTACAAGGCTCTCCCTTCTTCTTGCTGTTCCTGCTACCATGAATGGAATTCTTAATGCTGGACTGTAGAAGTAACTCTTTCAGTGGGACTAACCTGCTCCCTGTATAAAGCCCGTGCTCCATCACGGTCGGCCTGAACTTGTGACTTTCACCTAGTTTCATACGACCAGATAACTGCAAGTGGCGCTTTGTGCTTTTAGACGCCATCTTGAAATATAATAAAATGCATATCTCCCTTTCTACTGATTGGATTTTTGTCTCAAATAATTATTTCATGTTTACTCTATTTTTCTAAGTTGGTGTGGGTTTTTCTTGTGTTGTGTTTTAATTTATTATTGTTTAAAGTACTGTATACATACTTTACATATTGCCTCTAAGTTAAGCCTGACTGCTTTTGTGATAAGCTACCGGAGGTTTAAGTACAGGTTAATTTCAGGTTTGCATATGACATCACCTGTCAGGAATTGTGGTGGCTACTTGAGTAGAGTTTCACCCCCATCAACCTGTAACTCAGTTCCTGCACTGTGCCTGTAAAAAAGAAGGGTGAGACTGGACAACCCTGCCATGTTCATCTGGGAAAGGCAAACATCTGTTCATTGAAGCTATCAGAGTGAAGCACAACAGTTTAATCATTTGCCCAAAACAATCTGGGTAACCTGTCCTTTCTAATGTTCAGAAGTGGTAAGGCCATTCCTCTTAAACCAATGGCTTTTCGACATCGAGCAAAATCACAACTTTCTTCAATCTATCTTTGTTTGCTTTCCAAATGATATGGAAAAGCAGTCACAGGTGAGGACCCGGAAGTTGTGGACCAGATAGGAAGTTTATCTGTTAAGCTATACTGCCAATACTTTGGCCAGAATTTTCATATCTGAATTTATTAACGAAACGGGCCTATAGGTGCCACATAGCTGTAAGTCCTTGTCTCGCTTGAGAAGAAGGATCAGAGTGTCCTCATTTAATTCTGTGCAGAGGATTGTGACATAAATGTTACAAAGTACTGGGGTCAAAATCTGGGCATTCATTTTATACTACTTGATGGGGAAACCCAAGGGCATGGCTTTGATGGCTCCTGCTATCTCGCCAGTAGTTATGTGTATCATGGCATTTGATTCCTCTGTGAGGCGGGGAGGAGGCAAGTTCACAAATAAGTCCAGTTCTGCTGAAGTCGTGGTTGCTTCTATGGTCATGGAATACAGTGCTTTGTGATAAAAATACAAGTTCTTCTGCTATCCACGTCTGATGGGTGATCAGGTCCCTATTTGTTTTTATGACAGGTATTGAGCATTGGGCTTTGAATTGTTTCAGTAGGTGGCCAATAATTGCCCTGCCCCTAGCTCCACCATAGGAGCCATAGCATAATTTTCTTTTTGCTAAGGTGATGCTAAAGTGGCATTTTCCCTGAGCCATGTTTACAAAGTGTCTCAATGCATGCATTGTGGCACTTTGTAAACCCTTGCACCACATTATGCCTGCACCAGGCATAATGTATGCAAGGGGGGCCTTCCCCCGTTAGGGAGGCCGGAAAAATGGCTCAAGGAAATCTAGCAGATTTCCTTGAGCCATTTTGTTCAGCACTTTTAGCGCCTGCTCAGAGCAGGTGTTAAAAGGGGACATACCATTATTTATAATGTGACCCTATGTATTCTGCAGGAGTAGCACCAAACTTTTGGCGCTACTACTGCAGAGTACATCATTAGCGTATTTCCCCCTACCCTGCGCATGGTGCGCCGTATTTTAAATACGGCGCACACATGATGTTGGTAGGGCGGCACTAAGGGGCACAAGAAAAGTAGTGCTGCACTAGGTGCAGCACCACTTTTCCTAAATCTGCCCCATAGTTCAAACACAAAATGATGACTAAAAAATCAAAGAAGAGTTAAAGATGATTCATAATGGCCCACAAAAACACTTATATCTGTTTTGATATACTGCAAACTGAACACATAGTTTAAACACAAAAGGAGGACTACAAAGATAAAAGAAGAGTTATAAAATGGGAAGAAAAATGTTATTAGGTAAGTAAGGTATTGGTTCAGTCAAAATGATGTCACTCATAGTGCAAGAGAGTCAATGGCACAAATGGCCCAACCAATTGCCCCATGCTTATACTGTGGTGTGCTAAAGCAGACTGTGAATGCCATTTTAACAGGCCAGTGGCTAAAGAGGGCTCTGATTATGTTTACAAATGTGATCATTTTGCAAACAGGAAGCTTGCAATAAACAAACTCTATGAATGCCAGACCTGATATAATAATATTACAATTAGTGATATCTGTCTTTAAATCTAATTGTAGACTCAGGATGGTTATTGTTAAGCAAAGGCGGCTGTGCACTGTAGTGAAACTGTAGTAAATAACACAATATATTGTCCAGAAGGGAAACAAATATCATGTTAGTGTATGCATCTCACAAAGGGCCGGATAACAAAACATTTGGTTGGTGATATTTCAGGTCCTTGGGGATATGTTAAAGCACCTACTTGCTCCAAACATATTTTACCCTCATATTATGAAAATGGGATTCCTGAGGTGGTAATGTGAGACAAGAAGATTTCTTCACATTTGTTAGGTGGTATTTTTAAGTGGTGGTGATGTGTTTTGTTGTTTTTTTGTGATTTCCATGTTTGTGCTGCACTATTGCAATATGAAGTTGTTTCATTGTATTGCAGTTATTGTATTGCATTTTAATTTGATTATTTTTTGTGATGTGCCCTTGTTTTAATTGTATTGTCACGTTGCTTTGTATGTGCTATTTTCCTATTTACTATTAATTTATTTAGATTCGTCAACAAATTATTCTCTATTTCTACCAAACAGCACATGCCTTTCTATGACAAGCAACCATTTAGCACTGTATAAAGTGGTAAAATAGTGCTGTTCCTGCCCTGCAACTGCTTATTACACCAGTCAGCCCAAAATTGTACCAACGATTGTCTCTTAGATTAGTGTTCTCCGTACTTGCTTTCAGTGATGGGGCCCTAATTCTCTAAAACTCCAACCATTGTAGGTAATTGCAAAATTAGAGATAGAACACCCATGAAATGAACCGTAATTTATGGAAAACTGTCAAGGAGATGAAATAAGACATTTCATAGAGATTCTGGAAGTTGATAATGAGTTAATGGACTCTAGAAACATTTTTAAGTACTGACATAGCTCTGCAGTCACCTTTGGGCCTCGGCTCTGATGTATGTTGACGTTTGTTTGAATATGAAACTGTGGTATAGGTCATTACATCTTCCTGTAGCCATTTATTCTTCTTGGGTTCATTCATCACTTACGTTTTCAATACATAAAATAAAACTCTTCAAATTGCAGGAAATCCCTCGCAGAATGTTAACTGTTCTGCTTTGCTGCTTGAATTTTTCTTCACTGCTGCCCCCGGGCATTCTATTCGATAGCAAACTAAGGGCAATAAGAATCATTCATTGGCAGGGAAAAGCTAAAAACAAATAATCAGAGGAGTGCGGACCAGTGAAAGACATGATTAAACAGAATGTATTAGATTTGAAAATGAGGGCACGCTGGGCTCCTGTTTTCTCATTTAGGGCCACATGTGCGAACATTAGGTTTTGCGACTTGCAATTTACGAAAAACCTGATGTACAACAGTGTCAATAACACTGTTTGTGATTCCCATTGGGAATAGCCTCCCTCTCATGGCTGGTGGCCTGCTGGGGACAGCAGACCACCATGTCTGTGACTGCTTTTAAATAAAGCAGTTTATTTTTAAATGCAGCCTGTTTTACTTAAAGGACCACTGCCTGCTCTGAATTTGTTTTTTTCCGCTACCATTCACAAAGGGGAATGAGTCTCATGGGGACCCCTTCCCATTTGCGAATGGGTTTGCACCAGTTTGAAACTGGTGCTAACTGCGATTGTTTTCTGACCGCATTCACAGACTTAAAACAATCCTACATTGCACTGCGACTCGCAATTAGGAAGGGAACACCACTTCCTAATTGCGACTCGCAAACCTATTTTGTGATTCAGTAAATTGATCACCGAATCGCAAAATAGGGTCTGTACATACCAAAATGTTTTTTTTTCCTGTTGCAAATGGCCCGATTCTTCAAATCAGGTCGTTTGAGACAAAAAAAATGGTACGTACATCTTGCCCTTAGTGATTATTTCTCCTAACATTACAGACATTGCATGTGTGCTTACTGTACAGCATACAAACAATGTGTGGAAGGTGTAAGAATAGTCTTGGCACAAAATGTTGTATTAGAAGAAAAAGTTTGGCTCTGTGTACCAGAACTGGGGTAGCAAGCTGCTGGTGGTCTCCATTAAACTAAAAAAAAAAATCTTTGTGTCATTTCTAAGTCCTTACTTCACCTCATCTCTTCTGCATCTTCTGCTTCTCTCTCAACATTTTCTTCTCCAAATCCCTGCCTCTCTACCTTCAAAACACAGTGGCTACTTCATCTTTCTTAAACTACCACTACCTCTCATTCAATATGTACTTTCATCCACTCCATTTCAGATCTCTCTACCACATGTTGGTCTACTCGTCTATTTTACTTTACCTAATATACCTCACTCAACTTCATCTTCCTCTATCTCTCTCTCTCATGATCTTAAACCCTCTGTTCCCACATCTATATCAATCAGCCTTTATCCCGTTCTTGCTACCTGAACTATCTTCACCTCATCCCTGTCTTTGTACCTCGTTTCACTTTTTCCATCTGACCTCCCTCTATCTCTCCTCCACTTATTTCACTTCTCCCACAACTTTATCTTTATTTTTACTCCTGCTCTCTACCTCTCTTTGTGGAAACACAACACAAGAAAATTCCCACACTAAGTTAGTGAAATAGAATAAAATATACTACATTATTTGACACCAAAACAAAACTCCAATCCAGAGAGATGCAATTTCAAAGGTTTTGTAGAAATTAAGTGCTAAGAACCTCATCACTGAGGAGCTGCGATGTGAGTTCCGGTGTGAAGATGCGATGTGCAGAAGTTGGTTTGATGACCGTTAAAGAGGCTTGTGATACAAGGTCCTGCTTTATCGTTAGGGAATCCAGTCGGGTTTATTTATGTTATTTATGGGGAGTTGGCATAGGGCAGCACCACAAGTCTTCTTGCTGTGCTTCACCAAAGTGAAAGGGCAGGAATGACTGTACAATATGGTGCATGCCTGTCCTTTCCCCCGCACTAGTGCACAATTGGCTGCCAAGCACCAATGCAGGCACCTTTGCACCATGGTGCAAGGGTGTCTGCATTGCAAGAAGGATTGTTTTTGTGAAGGATGGGCCACCTTCCTGCACAAAAACAATGCAGAGAGGTGTTTTCCTCTTTCTATGGGTGCTGCAGAATGCAGCACACAAAGAAAGAGGCAAAAAACAAAGAAAAATGAAAATATTTCTCCTTGGTATGCCTGCTCTGGGGAGGCATCGGCTTTTGGTGCTGCCCCATGTTTACGTGATTAAGTAAATCTGGGGCTGCATCAAAATCCATGGGTGTTGTGTGGGAAAACCCACCACAGTGCTTGTCTAAAGCCTCCCTGATGCAGAGTAAGGCATGCTGCGGCTTGCACTACTCTGTCTTACTCCCTAACTATGAAGCCCCTCAAAGTGACTTTGTGTGGCCTCCTAGACATGGTTGAGAGGCTTGAGCTGCCACAGCATCAAAAAAGTGATGCTCCGGCAACGCAAGACTCTCATAAATAGCCCCTATGTGTCTTATGAAGACTTGCACTGTGATGCAGTTGCACAGGAGATGATGTGTCTCATTGGGCTGCACTGGCATCAAAGAAGCTGCTAGGGCTTGCAAGGACGTGTGCTGAGATGTGTCAGCATTGAGGATGAGCTGCGTTGCATTGTGGCAGGCCAGAGTTGATGGCGAGTTGAGTTGTGCTGCGCTGAGATGTGTGGTTTTTCACTGAACCTGTTATGTCCCTGTGTCTTGAACAAGGGACCAGCAAACTGACCCTTGGAGATTCCTTGGAGTTCTGGGTCCACACATGCAGCCTGGATTCAGCAGGACAGCTCACCACAGCAGAAAAGCCCTGGTGCAGAAACAGCAGGTCTTGGGCAGCATAGCAATTGGTCAGCAAGCAGGTCAGCAGAGGTGGGAGAGGTTTCTGAGGTTTTTCATCCGCAAAGGTGTCTCTAATTTCCTCCCTGCCCTGTCCCCAACTTGTCTTGGGTGGCACAATAAGTGCTGCAGGCCCACTTGTAGCATTTAATTTACTGACCCTGGAAACAGGTTGTACCAGCTTACTAGTGACTTACGTGCAAATTAAATGTGCCAATTGCATGCAAGCCAATTTTACCATGTTTAAAGGCAAGGGCAAAAGCACTTTGTCACTGGTTAGCAGTGGTAAAATTAGCAGAATCTCATGGCTAGCAAAAATGAAGTGAGCAAAATAAGTAGATTGAAGGCAAAAAGTTGGGAAAACCATCCCGAGGATGTCAGGTCCAGCAGTCTCCAGTGCAAACTTTTTTCCTGTGGAAAGTAAATACCCTTGCAAGACTTGAGTTGCTTTGCATCACTTTGTATGACTTTGCAGGGGTGCAGACCCTTAGTAAATCTGCAACTAACTTTCTGTTAAGCATGCTTGGCTGTCAAACTAGGACAGCTGTGATTTATGAATAATGGTATTAGACTATGCATTTTCCCACTTTGTCCATGCCTTAAAATATCTCTACTTCACCTTTTTCAGGCCCTATAAGCCTGAGGCCCACTAACATCAAAGTTCTCTACCCTAGTTCCAAATTAATAAATTAGAGGTTAACCCAGCTGCAAGGGCTGAGACAAGAAAATTAGAATTGAAGTAATCAAATTCCAGCAAAAAATCATGACATTAATTCATCCACTTCCTCATCCCAGTCTTTTCACAAGTGATGATATACTAAAGAAGACTTATGCACTGTCCAAGGGAAGAAAATTGTGTGCAGCTGTTACCTCATAGTGATTACATTTGGAGCCATTACATTGCAGTTTTTACATTGGAAGTCATTTCATAGCATGGTAAGTTTCCAAGCCTTTACATTAGGAGTCTTTTTTATCTTAGGGAAGTCTATTTTTACTTTTGAATGGATCTAAACATATATATTATGATGTATATTATAAAAATATTGTAAATAAATGTATACATGCCCTCACCAGTGATACAGGAGATGCAATCACTAATGTAATGAACAGGCTTAAATATTGAATTACATTTTACATTACGCTTGCCACTTAGAAAGGGTTGATAATGGATGTAGTATTATTTAGTGGTTTAAGTATGTGTTGTTGATTAATAAAATGTTCCTTTTAGATTTTGCTATTTATTGTATAAAACAGTGAGGTCAGTAGAGTAGGAAATGAGTGGGATTCAAATGGATCCTGATCCAAAAGCCATTTTGAGACAAATGAGGATCTGGCTGGCCCTGGTCAACATGCTGAATTTGTACTGATGTAATAAGCTGACACTGGGACAATTTCAGAGGCACTGTAAGATTTGTTTCTGTTTAGAGCAGCAAACTGCAGCTGACAAGCAGTCTTTCCCATTTTTCAATTCCAGCTGGGCTCAACATGAATGCCTGATTTGAAAGGTCATCATTCCTTCTTTTGTTCAAGTATTATCCTGGCTGGAAGCACTATGTAGCCTAACATTTAGAAGCCAGTGGAATGGAAGGAGACAATGGCATACAACCACTTGCCATGTAAGAGAAACTAAGATTTTGAAACATGTTTTTTTATTTTGTTGAACCGAGAATGCAAGAAATGTGCAAGAGATCTATAAGAGTTTCAGATGTGGCTGTCCTTATGAGTTATTACACACATTTCATTTTAAATAGTACTTAGTATTTTTTTTTTATTCAGTTCTTTTACATTACTACCCACCATAATGTAGGGTGCTGGAACATTTTATAATACACACATTATACACTGACAATAAGACATAAAAGTGTGTGAATCAATGGATAGGAAATGTTACAGATGGCAATGAAAGTGCTACTTTGTGGAATTGGCATATATCATTCATACACATAGACATTATTTATTAAAAGTTCTTGGTTAGGAGAAACACAAAGGGTTTGATTTAGATCTTGGCAGGATCCCTGTCATCCCTCTGTGGTGGAGTTTACAAGTACTTTACCAAGCTGATGGAATTCCGACCACTGTGTTTAGATGTGTGGCGGCTGAATATCAGTCCGCGTCGTAAGAGTGTTTTCTGTTGAGTAAGCGGTTCACCCCTGCCGACGCAGCAGACTTCTATGCTGGCTAACATTACTTCTTCACCATCAGGGTGGCAGGATTGTGGCAAGCATATTTGGATCTCATAGTTGCGCTGGTGTTGTTCTAGCGGCAGGTTCCGGATGGCTGGTTTCCATTGCTGGATGTGTTCAACATTGTACAATGCTTGTGGCTATTGGATGGATGCTAGCAGCACACACCTGATCTATTTTGGCTAATTGATTACACCGTCGTGCCACACTATAAAACACACCCCATTCAGATCATGATCCTTTGCCATTCCACTGCAGAACACCATTTTGATGCACAAATTGGCAAACAGGAGTCTGCCCCCTCTGTTTATTGTTCACTTTTATTTTTTTTATTCTTTAGCTTGTGTGTCTTCTATTTCATTTAATTGTATTTACTCATAACAGCAGGGAGGAGAAATCCCTGTTTCACAGAGGGAGAATTGTCAGCAGAGGTGGTTGAAATCAATACAATTAACACAAAAATAACATAGCTCAGAAAAGGCAAATGTGGAGTAGAATAGTTGACATGACAGAGTAAATGCTGTATCAAACAACCTGTGCACACAGGAGGAAATTAGGAATGGGTGGAATGACCTGCAGGGGAGAGTGTGTTCCCCGGCCTCAAAGCATCACCTGGAGTCCCAGAAGCCAGGTGGTGGTTCTCCCAGCCATCCTCAATACTTTTTCCTTGGAGGAAGAAAGTCTTGCAGATTCTACATCCTGAAGGCATGACAGGAATAACCCCGGTAAAGTGGAGACTGGTAAGTTAGACTTTTGCATGTGTCACTAAACATAAATGTAATTTGTGCTTTTAATTGATCTCTTACTAAAGTGTTTTGCACCTTTGTTAAATATATACACCCACATTTAAAATTACTAAATTAATGTTTATCTTCAAATTTGTAGTTTTATTGTTGTATCACTTGATTTACCACTGGTCAATATGTGTTGTCAATATGTGTGTTTTTCTTTGAGGATTATTTTGTTGTATTTTGCCTTGCTTATTTGTTTGAATGTATTTTGTTGTAGTTAAGAAAACAGGTTCCAATCCCTATTGAATTTCACATGAAGGTATGATGCTTGTAAGTGTTTTTTCACCTAATAACATACTTCACATATGTTTTTTATCTTGTAAATGCCTGTTCATCTTCACTGTTTATGATTAGCTAGGTATGTTCAATTTACAATTTTGCAAATGTTGTTACTTTTTAATTGAATTTAGTACAACTACCATGATGTCTTGTTTTAGTATTTTGAAAATATTATTGCAATATGATGTTGGTCATTCTCTCCTTTCTTTTATATATGCACATATGTTAAAGTGTTATGCATTTATCACCATTTTATGATAAGTATTAAAATGTCATTATTTTGGTTCATTTTGCATGTTGTCACTTTCTTGTAATTTCATTGAATTGATGTAATTGGTTTCCCTACTCAAAGTATGTTGTTGTAAAGATTTTAGTTATGTTATGTTGTATGCTAAATCTAAGTTGTATTGTTATTAAATGTACTTTGCGATGTTATTTTATGACTAATGCCATGTATCAATCTAAGTTTTATAATAGTCTTAATTTTAGCCTGATAGACCTTGGAATGGTTTAGTTCACCTTTCTGTTCTCTACTATGTTGTGTTGAATGTTTGATATATTTTGTGTACACTTTCTAATTAATCTTTCCTTCTCAGGGCATCTCTTTACCTGCTTTCCTGAAGTTTGCATCTATGTCATTTAAACTGGTTGTGTAATTTATCATTAAACCACTGGACGGTCTAAACATTCTATTAATTATTTGATTATCTTTTTTCTTATACGTTGCCCCCACCTCCTCCCCCTACTTTCACATCTTGGGAGGAGAAGGTCTTGGACATACTTTATCCTAAGGATCGGACAGGAATACCTGGGGGAGTGGAGCCTGGTAAGTCCCCACAACATTCATGTCACCCAATTGTTTTGTCCTGCATGCTCCCTCACTACCTTACCCCACCTCAATTAACAAACCACCCACCAGTCCTTTGTCCAAATGTCCTAAAACTCTTCTCGGGCATGTCACATGTCCACTAAACTCACCCTGCACCACAGCCTTTGTGCACTGCAACTCCCAGAACGCAATATCCCACCATTATGAAAACCTGAACAGTGCACCAAAATTGAGATGTTATGCATGTGAAACTAACTACCAATCTAATCCATCATGAATGTACAACTGAGAAACAGTTTATGGCAATGACAGCAATGCAATGGCCCACTCCAACTATCATAACAAGCAAAACACAGCTGCAGGCAAGTGCCGTTTCAAACTGCCCTTAGAAAAAAAGATCCCTAAGCTTGAAATTTACACACCATTCGGTGGAAAACTAGATGCCAAAATAGATGCACATACAGTACATCCAGATAGAGGTCAATGTCTATTGCTTACTCCCATACTGTGTCCCTACTCTGACACTATTGTGCATTGTCCAGCATTTTTTGTGCCATATATCATGCCAGACACTTCACTAGGCAACAAAGGTGAACAGCCATGTCAATAGTCAGACAACATAAGATACTATCAGCAGCCTAATGACTACCAACAAAGTTTAACATCGTTAAGCATGGTGTATGGTTTTGAAATTACAGAATCTCATGTTCTACTAAGTAAGATTTTGCAGCAGCTGTCATTGTCATTTCTGGGAATCATGTTAAGGCACTGTGTGCATTTCAAACAACATCACTAATACTCTAACTGAAACATCCCTTGTTGAATAACTTACAGCAACACTGTGTTCCACTTCTCCCACAGGTATCCTTGCCATTGCCACCATGGAGAGCACACTAGAGACTGCCACTATCCCTCTGGATGAAGGCCCCAGTGAGGACAATACCCCATGGATTTGTGGACCCTGAGGACGAAGCTCACCCATCAAGGACACCTGGTCACTCAACAAATGTCAGTCTCACCCTGCCCACATCGACTACTCCCAGCCCTGTTGCATCAATATCACAGGCAACCATTTGCCCCCAGACCTGTGTCCCAAGGACTGTTTCATCCATTGAGTGCCCTCCAGTACAGGTACCTGAGTCTCAACTTGTCACCCCTGTCAATGATGGTCCTGCCACCACTTGGAGTGGGCACACTGTGCCAGGGGCACAGGCCCATGGGGGTAGGGTGCGTGGGATGGATGGCATGAGTCAGAGGATGGGGGCTCCACGGGACAATCATGACCAGAATACCTTCTCCCAAGTCTTGGGAGTCAACCATAATTACCAAGGCATGATGGACCAGGTGGTCACCATGATGGGGGAAATCCAACAGCTTAGAGGGACAAACACCAGGAAGTCATTCAGCAGTGGCAGGCACAAAATGCCATGCTGGCTTCCATTGCTGGGGTAATGAGGGACATTAATACTACCCTGAGTAGGTCTGCCACACATCATCAGGCCTCTTCCAGTGGAACTGACTCTTCAGGCCCTTCAACATCTGCAGCTGCTAGTTGAACGGAGGCCCTGCCAGGGGAAGGACATGTCTCAGGCACTCCAACCTCTGTAGCAGAGGAACCCCCCACAAATGTGGACGTGCACCCAGACATCCAGGAGAAGCAGATGCCAAGACCAAACCCACTGCCAGGAAGTAAACCTTTCCTGACTGGTTCCCCTCGTGTGCCACAGAGACACCCTGTTGACTGTTCGGAAACCTAACTACATTTTCCTATGGTGAAAGGACACTGGACTTGTATTTCCTAATGGTGTAGCAGCTACCCTGATGATTTCAGCCACCATGACTGGACCCTTCACTGTTTTCTTTGTGTTTTTTGGATTACTATTCACACATATAAATAACACTTTAACACAGGTCCTGTGTAAGTGTAATTTATCAGCCATGTACAACTGTCATGTATGCTAACTTCAGTATCAAAATATCACTCTGTATTGTACAACCTTTGTTGTGGCCAACACATGTGTACTCTATCACCAGGAGAAACATTACATTGGGGTTGTAAAATAAACAGAAGCCAAACAGCTGTATTCTACATCTCCACACATGTATTTACAGATTTGCAAACAACAGATAGAATAGTACTGCTAGTGACTTATGATTGTCAGCTTAAGTGTCATACACTACTAACCCACAGGACAGGTAAGTAAGGGACATGGCAGTATTCCTACAAGCCAGGATGCATACATATTGTTCCTTTGTATCACCATGTAAAACCTTATCACAAACCCATACTTTAGCTTCCTAATAATCATACCCCATGATACAGACAGAGATCTGTACTGATGACCCCAGTTCAGGGACCTTTCTCTTACATTGGGCACGTACCTGTAGGCTTGTCACTCACCTATGTCAGTCTCCAGAGACATGCACATTGATCTGCAAAGTATGAACACATGTTACAGGTAGGTCACATACAACATAAACCATTATGATGATTGAGGCTCTGGTTCAACATTTTCACATGTCAGACACATATGGACACACACAAATTTTTGACTACATCCAGTACCAAACAGGTCTTCTTAGTGGGAGGACACACTTCCACCCCAGTGTCCTGCCAGTTTGGCCATATTAGTTGCACTCCACAAACTCATGCCACTCAGTACCTGTTTTCATCAATGTTTACTTCTCATGTTTGCCTGCAATTTCCATCTGCCTCTGACACTGTCTGTGACTTGCCAATGATGAAGAGCCAAACAGAAACTCAGCAAATCTGTGATTGACAGAGATAAGGGATAGGACATAGCTGTAAACATCCATCAATTCTGACATGTAATTTTCACAAGTGTGACTTTGCATGTGCAGTGAAAAATCAGGACACTATACCCCTCTGTTCTGAACACAATACCAAATTACAAATTGCATACACAACTGCCTCGTTGGCATTGGAGCTACCTAAAACATAATAGATGATGGTAAATAGGAGGTGACATGCCAGCTATCAATTCTAGGTTACAAAATGAAATCTCGCCCTTAAGACGACATCACATACCTTGAGTCAATTGAAGTAGTGATTGATGAGATCTGCCCTGAAGTCTCCAGCATCATCTTCATCTGGTTCATCATCACTTGGCAAATCTGCATTTCCACCCACAGGTTCTGTTGCCTCCCCCTCATCTGGTATGAATGGTATCTGATATCTCAGGGCAAGGTTGTGGAGCATGCAGCAGGCAACAATTATTTGACATACCTTGTTGGGTGAGTAGAGGAGGGCTCCTCCAGATATGTCTAGGCAGTGAAATCTTGCCTTCAGGAGCCCAAAAGTCCACTCAACAACAAGCCTTGTCCTTCCATGGGCCTCATTGTAGCAGACTTCCCCTGGTGTGGTTGGGCACCTCACTGTTGTCAACAACCAAGGATGGTTTGGATAGCCTGAGTCCCCTGTAAGGAATAGGTATAACAACACAAACATACATCAAGGAAATGCACATTTGTGATAGCAGGAGATTAACTTTGCACACACTCATGTCAAATGTAACTTACCAACCAGCCAGACCCTCTCTGTGTAGAGTTGTGTCATCAGCAGTGGGATATTGCTGTTATGCATAATAAAGGAATCATGGACTGATCCTGGATACTTTGCACAGACTTGTGAAATGCACTGGTCTGCCAAACACACCACTTGGACGTTGATGGAGTGGTAGTTTTTCCTGTTCCTGTATACCTGTTCATTGGCACTAGGTGGATCCAAGGAAACATGGGTGCCATCTATGGCTCCAACCACATGTAGAATGTGTTGCATAGCATAAAACTCCGCCTTCCCATAGGCCAAATCCACACGTTGGGGAAACCTGATGTAGCTGTTTAGGTGTTTCAACAATGCACACAGTACATCCTTCAAACTAGACTGAACATGGGCTGAGACATCTCTACAGTTAGGGCCACTGTATTCTGAAATGACCGAGGGGCCAGGAAGTGTAACACTGACATGACTTAAAAGGTGGGAGGTATGGTATTGGGATTACGAATTGCAGGCATCAGATCTAGCTCCAACTGATCACAAAGATCCATGATTGTCTGCCTATTTAGGTGATAGATCTGTGTTATATGTATGTCCTCCATGTTGTCTAGGTCTACTAGTGGGTGGTACACTGGAGGTTGTCTTCCTCTCCTCATGCCAGGGTGACTATGTGGGAAAATAAATAGATTGTAGGTGACTTCTATAATGTAAACATAATGAATATGTTCATATACAAGTCAGACATATCTGCTGTCATTGTCAGATACAACATATGACATCTAAAGTGCAGCATCTTGCCATGCATCCTATGACACTCCCCTTGGTTCACATTCCCTGAATCCTTTAATATACTATACATGCGTATTTATATGTGACAATCAGTGTTTGTAAGCACAACTTAGTTTACATGTGAAACATGTTGCACCTAGGCTGCATTACTGACGCACATAGGATGTTAAGAATAGGTGTACATTTCCATTACTACCAATCCCTCTGTTACTCAACTTTTACTACTCACATGCATAATTAGACTACTAAACATATAGGCAGCACCTACTGATATTTCTCACAATATAAGGAATCATTAATGATGCAGATTCCAATACTTGTCCATACATATAACAGCATCAAAATGACAGCTGCCTGACCTACTGTACTGGAAATTAGGAAGTGACCTAACTGCACCGGAGGATGTCGTCATGGCGGTAGGTGGTTACAACCATGTGGACATTGGCATTGGAACACACTGCTGCCATGGCCAATGGCGATGTCTGTGCCGATGACAGTTCTGTATGTGGCGGATGTGACAGCCATCTTCTGCAGTATTGCTCACTTGACTCCTGACACTGCTGCCATCAAGACCTCTACTACCTGAGCTGCTGTGTTCTGTCTCTGGGAGCTATCATACCATGTCCTGCAGGTGAGCTGGACAAGCTTGTGGAAGAGGTCCTAGCCCTGTATTAGCAGCAATATGGTACACCAGAGGAGCAAGTGAGTCCAATGGTATACCAATGTGTAAAAGGTGGGGTGTATGATGGTGTATGGAAATGTGCACATGTGCATAGCAGACATACAGTAGTGTCACATGGTAGGTAGTGTGTAATCTGACTTCCTTCATACACAGCATAGATTGCAGCATGGACAACAATGATGGTGTGAGAAATGTTTTTGTAGGCACTTCATGTAATGGACAATCATGTGGCCTGGTCATATGTGTGTAGTCAATACCAGGTACTGATCATGCATGTTGTACGGGACACTCCACTTCACACATGGGCTGCCTGCAGATGCTAACTTGTGAACTTAGAGGATGGGAATGTTTGCCTAGTGGCTGTGACTGAAGGGTTCTGACCACTTGTGTTGGTATGGTGCATGTGGACATACTTTCTCCTTTTGTCTGTGTCATCCATGCAGGTCAACACCCATCAAAAAAGGGAATCTGGCATGCTATAGCCAAGCAAGTGTTGTCCCTGGGGGTCCAGAGCTGGCAGAGCATCCATTGTAGGAACCGGTGGGAGGACCTGAGACTCTGAGCCCTGAAGACCGCAGAGGCCCAGCTGGGGATGTCTTCTCAATGAGGGAGTGGTGCCCGTTGGACCTTGATCCCCCTTATGGCCCGCATTTTGGCATTGGCCTACCCTGAGTTGGATGGACGTTTATGGGCAGTGCAGCATCCACAAGGGGCAAGTACTGACTTCACACATTTAAATCCCCCAGCCAGTTCAGTGTCTGATGTGTAAGTATACAAGCTGTAACAGTGTGGTAAGTGCTAAAGGTGCACGGTCTTCTAGGAACACATAGAAGTACAGTTTCTACAATTGATACACAGGTGTGGACATGGAATTATGTGTAGGGAAATATAACTCACCTATGTTAAGCCTATTTTATAACAGTATGTGTCTATGTCATATGTGTACCTCTACACTACTATACATATGTGTAACCTGCTGTATCATCCTTCGCACCTACTGATCCATAGTCCAGATGTCCTGTTGGTAAGTTGTCCAGCTCTTTGATCTCAGTCCATTCCTATTCCGCTGGAACTAGCTCTATGTGCAACTGAGGGTCTCACAGGTAAGAAGCAGCCCAAATATTCCAGAGTTGTGAAATAGATGTACACTTCGTGTGAGGGTGTTATCTAAGTCAGATATTTCACATGTCATACTTGCTACACTTACTCAGAGGTGTGAGGAGGTGCCCCCCCATTGTTAAGTGTGGACTGTACATTGGCAAATGTAATGTTTCATCAGGGTGGACATCCTACATGATGAAAAGATTGGTGGTAATAATACATTCCTAGTGCAAGACATATCATAAACATGTGAGTTCAGACTATCTGTACCATATACATGTTATTGAGAAGGTAAGTGGCTAGCCTGCTATTAACTTAGCCAATTTATTTTGCCCATGCTACAGAAGGCAGGACATCTCCTATATAGATGCAACATACACTGTTTTGTGCCAACATCATGTGTACATTGGTACTTCCTGCACCTTTTAAGATTTAAAATGAAAGTTTGGCATACTTACTTTTCCTATTCTAATTTGAAGTTTTTTAAATATGGATAAGCTCATTTAACCATGACTTCATAGCGTTGCTGGTGTTGTAGTTGAGAGATACATGTTGGTGGAATGGTATATGTTGTCAGTCAAATTGCTGGACTCTAGGTGTATGTGTAAATCATGGTTACTTTAGAAGTAGTTTATGTCAGTGTAACTGTACTCCAAAGATGTAAGGTGATTTATGTCTGAAGTGTTGATAGTGATGTTGGTCATTTGATCTTGTTATATTGAAATTGCTAATCAGCATAACTAGGGGAATTGTATGTGGCCTACATGCACACAACAGGTGTCCATTGTATTGAAGGTGTTGGTTTCTCCATGTGGTTGTCTGTGGGTGTATCCTGTGTGCTAGGTAGACCTCTATTGCTGTACATTACTTTGTTGTCTATGTAAGAACAACTGAGATGAGTAGGTCAAGAAAGTCTGTGTAATCCTTTGAAAAACACAGTTGATACATATGTTGCTGAAATGGATTAGAAGTCTATTATTCTTCAAATTGGATATGCCAAATGGAAAAGATGCATCTGAGTTTTTTGCCATTGGGAATATTATAGACACAGTTACATTTTAGGGATGTGATAACTAAGCAATATTCTTGCGTTTTAATTGGAATGTGATGAGGTAACTTTCATAGAACATGGCATCTGGCAATGGACAGAGCAAGTGTAGATTTGGAGTAGGTATAAATTTGAAATCAAAATTAACATTGATTTCCATTGATGGATTGTTGTTTCACATTTATGCTCTGTATGGGGACACACTTGTTATGTTGACAAATCATCTTGTGCAGGAATAGTTTGTGTTTTAGCTATACTGATAGGATGGTGATGTAGTGGTCAGATAGTAGGCTTATGCTGGGTGTGACATTACTGTTATATAGGGCTGTGGAATGTATGGTGTTGTTGTGACATGATGTTGTCTCAAAATGGGTAGTGTTTTGCACATAGATGTGATGTTATTGTAGTATATGGTGTAATGTAAATGGTATGTAAAGAATGTGATGACCCTACCTCTCTCTCTGTTTCTCAGCATCAGCATTGGCAGGTGAAGGAGACGGGGACAGCCAAGTGGGGAAGCTGCTGGCCACGTGGTCTGAAGTCATGATACCACTGTCACTGAGGGACCCAGTGGCCCAGAGTGCGAGGCGAGTGCCAAGGGGGAGACAGGATATAGTTCTTCATCTTTGGAATCCTCCTCCTGCGACACTCCCCGCTCTAGGACCACCCCAGGACCATCTCAGTCCATCACCCACCTTACTACCACTGCCCTCCCTGTAGCTCCCCATCCAGTTGGCTGTGCCCCCTCAGCAAGAGGGTGGTTGTCTCCTTTCCCACAGGCAGCTCTACCCCTGTCCCTCCGCCTTTCACTCCTGCTGCCCTCAGTGAGGAGGCTATTGACCTCCTGAGGTCTATCTCTGTGAGTCAGTTGACCATCGTGAATGCCATCCATTGACTTGCAACTCAGATCCAATAGAGTGATGTGTCAATGAAGGGCATTCACAGTGCACTGGCTGCCCTACAGAGATCCTTTCAGGCTCTGGCCTCCACAGTGATGGCAGCCAGTCACATGTCTCCCATCCCCCTTCCACCTTCTTCTTCCTCTTCCCAATCCCAAACCCCTCACCCCCAACTCAGCCAAAGTACACAGACAGACAGGAATGAATCCACCTCAACATCCAAGGGTAGCTCGACAAACACAAACAACACAAGACACACCACTGGCACGCACAGAAGCAACATTCAGATGCACACACAGCAACAATCAAAACCTGCCCTGACACCCCTACCACCTCCAGCATCACAAAAAGCATACCTGACACACCTGCAGACACTACACCAACATTCACAGATCCACCCACCACACCAATTCTTCCAACAGACAGCACCACAGCAGACTCTCAGACATCCACCCCAGTCACCACACTTACGTGCAGCACATCCACCATACCTGCAGTCACCACCCCAACAATCACCCACCCACCACAGCATCCCCTAGCACCTCCACCCCTCCTCAGCCCAAGACACATAAGCACCCACACTCACCAACTCAACAGAAACCCACCACCCACAAAAATACTTCACACAAACATGTACCCAAGACATCCACATCAACACCTCAGACAACCACTTCCTCTCCCTCAACACCCAAGTGTATGTCATAAACCTTTCCTTTTGGACTTTGCACTTTTCCCTACTCCTCTCACACCCCGTGATACCCCTAGACGTTCTGTGTCCCTCCCCAAGTCTGGCCCTACGACCTCCAAGACCTCTCCTACCCCACCTGCAAGTACACATACCTCTCCCCCTTTGTTGGTGTTGAGTGTTGTTTGTGTTGAGATGTGTTTGTTGGTGTGTTGTGTTGCTTTGTGAAATTTGACTGTGTACGTGTGCTTGTTTTGTGCATGGTATTTTAGATACGATGTTCTGTGTAAGTTGAACAGTAAGTAGTATGGTTGTGCATTTGTGTGTATTTTTTCCTGTTGGTGTTACGTTGTGATGTATGTGTGACGTGTCCCTGGGTAGTGTCCCCTGTGGGTCCCTGCCAAGTGATTGGAGATGGTGCAGTTGTGCTGTGGTTGTGAAATGTGGAGTTGTGGATTACTCTGTGAGTGTGGGCCTGTGCAGTGTTATAAAATGTAAATAATTAAAATGTCTGATATTCAAAAATATTTTTTTCCTGCAAAAATTCTATCAATGGAAGTATAGACATATAAACCACACAACTATTGCATTTAACCACAGTAATGCACTACATAAAAAAGTTTTGATTTAAAAAAATAGTAACATTAGAATTTTGTATATGTGAACAAAATAGCCACCGTTTTGAGTGGTGTTGACGCACTCAACATTCAGAAACACACTAGTTCACAATCTAAACTGCCAGGCACCTGACCTCACTCTAAGGACATTTCCAATTAGACGGGTATTAGCAGAAGTTTACACACCATTGTTTTGGTGTGTAGTTCCACCTATCTATCTAAAATAATTTAATGTGGAATCTACTAAATTAACAATATGTTAATTAACAAAATATATATTTGCAATAAACGTAACATAGGTATATATGATTTTTACATACCAAATAAAAATTATTTGTGCCACAATTATGAGTGAAAACTACAACTATGTTTTAAAGAGCAGAACATTTTTCAATACTATGAACTTTTTTGCAAATTATTTTTCTGCACTTTTATTTTCTCCCATTTAAAATACAAAAATGTATGTTTGTGTTACACATCTAAGGGTGCAACATATGTGGAAAGGTATGTCCTGTGCTGTAAGTACATATGACACAGGCTCTCAGTAACTCATAAAAGTATATCCCATTCATATGCATACATGTTCACAATTCCCAAAGAGCGCGTTCTCACTGAAACACATGGGAGATCTTTCATAGTGCCCTTAGTCATGGTATAGGTACAAACTGTAGTATTTGGCTCTATGGACATTAGGATTAAAGTCAATGATGTTCGGCGAGGGGGTGTTTGGCAACAATGTGCAAGTTGTTTAACCTTCAGTAGCTCACAATGAAGTTTCACTGATTAGAAGTACTCTCCCTGCTGAAATTGTTGGAGACCCCTGGTCTAGATTATGTAACTGACCTGAATTATTAAAATAAGGACATGAGAAGGGATAAGGGTACTCAACAGTTCACAACAAATTTTAAGTTTTATGTGAGAAAAAATTAAGAAACGAATATGCTGTTCCAACTTTTTTCAAAATGCATATGATTGTTTTCTCAAAATTATATTACATCAATACAAGCAAAAAACTCACAAAAAATATTTTTTCCTTTCATTTTTCATATCCATACATGTCAATGCTCATCTGAAAAAAAAAATTCAAAGGCCATCCCAAAGAAGGTGAGGACCCTGGGGATCTACCAGTGATGCAGCATCAATCACAGGTACAGATGGGAGGACCTATGATGCTCAGCCAGTCTTCCCAGCATGGGAAGCATGTGCACCTCACCCAACCCCCCGAATGGCCTTCATACTTGCGGTGGCCTATCCACAGCTTGATGGGCAGCTGAGAGCCCAACAGCGTCATCAAGGATGTAAGTTCATTTTTGAACTCTTCTTGTTAAATAACTTGTTTTACAGCAACAAATTATGGCATCAACATAGAGGTTGTTACATGTCAACTGCACAAGTAAAGTTCTTGAAGCTGTAAATTTTGCACAATGTGTATGATAAAGTGTTTTTAAATTTTTTGTTGTTGAACCTGATAGCACTAAATTTCTAATCACTACCAAAGGACTGTTTTGAGCAGGCACCCGCTTGAGTTTGTATGATGTTGTAAGGGACAGTTGGACCAAACAGGTAACAATTAATGATTGTGTGGGGTGTGATGGTCTGTCACAATTGTGAAGGAGGTTACACTGGCCCGATTACAGGTGACATAGCATAAAATGCACTTATGATATAGTGGGTGTTCCAAATGTCACTCTGGTGAGTTTGTATCATTGACAAACAATAGTGAGCATATAAGCCAAAATGGCAGGAAACATGAGAAAAAATGGCAACATTTATACAATTCAAGTCAATTTATGCTAAACGTTACAGACTGCCATGATGTCTTACTTCTTTACAAATGAGCATGTTAGCTAGTCTATGTTTTTTTAATGATTTTGATAGGCATGCATTTTTTGTTAATAAAATTTTATTTTTGCAAGGTTAGACCTAACATTATTATTCCTTTACAAGTCAATGATTAGTAGCAACGTTAATGATGAAGATGTGAAATACATAAACTTACTTATATTTATGACAGTAAACATAAAAGCTTGTCAAATAACATGTTTGTACAGTGAAAACATTAGCAATAAACATTTGCAATGGACATAGACATTTTGGTGTAGGCATTCGTACGTTTGTGACGAAGTATCCCATCCGTAATCAGGCCCTTAATAATATACAGACAATACACTAGACAAGGGGAAATGTGAGATTAATAAATATATAAGATGTTTAATGTTTTGAATGACATCTATTGTGAACGAACATTTCTCTTCACTAGTGCAAATTCAACATTTTATTACATTTATGTTATTTCAATAATGTGTAATGCATATGTATATCATTGGATAGTTTACGAAAAGTGTTTAAACACACCTGTATGGACACATTATGAATTTGGGATTAATGTCACTTTTTTGTGTAGGTGTGAATTTGGATGAAGGCAGTTTACAACAAATTTGTGAAGGAAAATAAATTATACAGGTGTGTTTCTTTAAATTTCTTAAACAACCACATTACATACATATACATTGCACATTAGTAAAATATTGCTTGTAAGTGTAAAATGCCCAAGTCCACAGCTAATGTAAACAGACAATTCAAAAGGTAACAAATAAAAAAGACACTCACCTTTGATTATGTGATTCCGGCAATGGCAGGGTTGATTTGCTTTGTGGTCAAGTCGCAGCAACAAAGGAAGGACTTGGAAGGTTGGATTCATGATGGAAATGCAAGTGAAAAAAAGAGAAGAAAGTAAGTTTGAAACTTATATCCCTTCCAACACGCCAGCTCAGGTGTGGAGGTTTACCTGCCACAGCTACAACCACGGAAGGCACATCTTGATTGGCACTGCAGAAAAACTAGTTGTTCTCCCTCCGACAGACGCTTTTGCCTATTGCGCCATTGAAATGGGAGGAAAATTCTGATGGAGACAGCGGCACTCCGACAGACATTCGTTCATCGACCCCCATCATCTACATAGATCAGACAGACCTCCTAGTAGGGGAACAGAGAAACTGATGGAAAAGCAATGGCAGGACCAGATCAGCTAAGATCTAAATCACACCCAAAGTCAGGATTTAAAACCTAACATGGTGCTTGGGGTTATCTATACTTATGAGACTTTATTAGTACCCAAATGAACACCTGCTAGCAACCTTAGAATAACAACAGACTGAGAAACAAATTAGAAAATATCTAAACCTATGCCTTGCAGATTACAATTAGCTTCTTGATGCTGGTTCATAATTTACTATGCTGTATTAGTAGGACTACAATTTATAACCTGCAAGTAACAAAACGATTTTTGTGTCAAAAGACCTACTTACCTATCTACATAAAGTACAAATCTGTGATTTGCATGTTACACAATCTCAATTCTAGCAGGCAAATTTAGCCTCTGTGATACTTTATATGTCAAAACGGTGACTAAACAAAACAAAAATCCATACAGTAAGTGCATCTTTCAGTGATCTTACTGTTATTTTTAGCCCCTTTAAATTGCTGGGGAAACAAAGATTACTGCATCAACTGCCCTAACCCTGTAACATTGTTTCAATACTGCATCCTTGTGACCAATTAAGTAAGCCAGAACTGATTCACTGTTACATTGTCCTTGCTGCCATTTTCTTTACAGCAAAGTTAAAATAAAATACATGTATACATTGGCTGTCAGACTCTGCTACCATGACTCTACCACGTTTCTTCTGCCATACCTTCACCACTAATGCATGGTCTCCCTGAGTATTTTTTCCATTTCCAGCACTGGAGTTCATGAACAATGCATTTGGTGTGTAAGTTATGTGTTCCATGGTTACAATTGAAAATGTAACCCCTTGATATCTGGTTTTGGTTAAATACCCTTTGTTAAAACAAATATATAGAAAAAAATACCAAGGCATCATTTATATGTTCAGATGTATAGAATGTAATACGCTCTGTATGAGAGTTGTAAAAAAATCAAATTAAATTAGTTTTTAAATCAAACATTATTAAATAAATTTGTTTTTTATATATAATTTTAGGAATAAAATGTACGTTTTTTAAAATATATATAATACTAATTTAATAAAGCATATTGAAAATGTTATTTCATTTTTTCAAATAATAATTCACAAATAAAGTAATATGTGATTTGCAACCAAGATTTTGACACATTCAACACAAATGATATTGTAATGGGTGATGGAGGGAAAATATGTTTTTAAAGTTTATGTCCCTTATGCAGTTGTAGTCCTAGGTGAATAGGAGTTAGGCGACTATGTTTTATCATTTATGTGTTTTATATATGTTAAAAAATACATATTTTATACATTTAAATTAATTTAGTTACATTTCTCCATTGCTTTCTACAGGGAAATCTTTGGTGATGGAGCTCTTCAAACAGCCTCAAAGGTACTAAATGTTGAAAGGAAGAGAATTGCAGGTTTAAAGCTTTGTGGACATCTACAAATGCAGGTGGTGAATTCCATCCATGAAGAAATCTACACCAAGGTGTAATCTTTGGTCTGCATGTGCAGAGGTCTCAGTATGGAAACATACTTTTGTGAATGAGGCCCACGGTATCCTGGAGACATGGAGCTCAGTGGCAACCACGTGTTTTGCTTTAGATGGAAGTATTTCATCTGACCCTGTGTTTTCTTTGCATTTTGATATTGTTATTTTGTAAGTGTTAGAGTCTCTGGTTAGCAGCCAGTTTGCACTCTGTCTAAGCAGGGAACCTCACTCTAGTCAGGGTAACGGAGATACACACTCAGATAACCCCTTCTCACCCCCTTGGTAGCTTGGTAAAAGCAGTCAGGCTTATCTCATAGGCAATGTGTAAAGTATTTGTACCAAACACACAGTAATACAGTGAAAACACTACAAAATGGACACAACACTAGTTTAGAAAAATATCCAATATGTATCTAAATCAAACAAGACCAAAATGAAAAAAATCCAAAATACACAAGTCAAGTTATGAATTTTTAAAGTAGAGAGAGTCTTACTCCATACAAAACAATAGAAACGTTGTTGTTACACAAAGTACCTGGTTTGCGTCAACAAATAAAAGCACACAGGCAAGCGTGTGTTGGAAAAGTCAGGGATGCAACGATTCATTACTCGCAAGAGAGACCGTGCGTCGTTTCTGCTCTGGTCAGGTAGGCAATGCGTCATTTTTGTCTCCAACAAGAGAGCGATGCATTGATTTCCGGATGGGGCAACTTGTATCCGTGCAGGATTTTGACACCCAGCAATGATGCGTGAGAAATTCAGCCACTTGGTGTTGGAAAACTGCACTGCGTGGGGTTGCGCCATTTTCAGCAGCCGCAAGCGGGTGTCGCGTTATTTCTCCAGCCGCGATGCAAGTTATACGTCGATTTCCCAGCTGCCATGCAGGTGGTGAGTCAGTTTCAGTTGCAAGTCGGGTGGTGCGTCGTGTTTATAGCTATGATGCAGGTGGTGCGTCAACAAAATTTCCCCACACGGCTTCCTGTGCATGGATTTTAGTCCTTGTTCTACCAGCTTCTCCTTTCAAGGGCCCAGGGTTACTTGGCAGGGCAGGAGTATCAGCAGAGTATCCAGGTGCTGGCAGAGGAAGTCTTTGATGTCCCTGAGACTGCAAAATGGGAGGCAAGATCAGTCCAAGCCCTTGGAGAAACTTCTTAAGCAGGAGTATACCACAAAGTCCAGTCTTTGTCTACTTTCACAGACAGAAGCAACAACTGCAGGATAGCTCAACAAAGCACAGTCAGAGGCATGGGCATGGGCAGCACTTCTCTCAGCTATTCAGCTCTTCTCCTTGGCCGAGGTTCCTCTTTGTTCCAGAGTGGAACCAGGGTTTTGGGTCCACTACTTATAACCCTTTATGCCTTTTAAGTAGGCAAACCTCAAAGGAAAATCTCAGTTGTTCACAAAATCCTGCCTTGTCCAGGCCTGGCCCCAGACACACATCAGGGTGTTGGAGACTGCATTGTGTGACGGCAGGCTCAGCCCATTCAGGTGTAAGTGACCACTCCTCCCTCCACCCTAGCCCAGATGGCCCATCAGGATATGCAGGCTACACCTCAGCTCCATTTGTGTCACTGTCTAGTGGAGATTCAAAACCAGCCCAACTGTCAGCCTGACCCAGACAGAGAATACACAAGCAGGCAGAGTCACAGAATGGTTTAAGCAAGAAAATGTCCACTTTCTAAAAGTGGCATTTTCAAACAGACATTTTAAAAACCAACTTTACCACAAGATGTATTTTTAAATTGTGAGTTCAGAGATCCCAAACTCCACACCTCTATCTGCTCTCAAAGGGAAACTGCACTTAAAAGATATTTAAAGGCTGCCTCCATTTTAACCTGTAATGGAGATAGGTGTTGCAACAGTGAAAAACAAATTTGGCAGTATTTCACTGTTAGGACATGTAAAACACATCAGTACATGTCCCACCTTTACCATGCACTGCACCCTGCCCATGGGGCTTCCTAGGGCCTACTTAAGGGGAGATTTGCATGTACAAAAAGGAAAGGTTTGGGCCTGGCAAGTGGGCACACGTTCCAGGTCGAATTGGCAGGTCAAGACTGTATCATCACTGCACTGCAGTGGCAGGTCTGAGACATGTTTCCAGGGCTACTCATGTGGGTGGCACAACCAGTGCTGCAGGCCACTAGTAGCATTCGATTTACAGGTTCTGGGTACCTCTAGTGCACTTTACTAGGGACTTACTAATAAATCAAATATGCCAATCATGGAAAAGCCATTTACACATGCAATTTATACTTGCACTTTAGCACTAGTCAGCAGTGGTAAAGTTCCCTGAGTACCAAAACCAGCAAAACCAAAGTCCAGCACACATTCAAAACATTGGAAGCAGAGGTAAAAAAGACAGGGGAGACTACACCAAGGATGCCAGGTCTAACAGTATGTAACTATTATTACCCCCACATGGAGCCCTCCTCATCCCAGTCATTCACATATCACGCACTCCTGCCTCCATTACAGACCATCACATGTAAATACCATTTTTTAAGACAAAACCTGGAAGTGATTTTGCTTTGTTCATTACTACTATAAAGCCTCTCCTCCCCCTCTCCTTCTTCCTTTTCTGTCCTCTACAGATGACCTACCCTGCTTTCAACCTGCAGAGAGCAATGACAAGATTAAACAGATGTGGTTACAGTGTTTTGAAAATCTTATTGTCTTGCAAGGCAGATGGTAATCGTCCTGCTTCCTTGACAGCGGCTCACGCTCATATGCTAAGCTGGGGCAAAGAAGACCACTTGCACTTAGCGGAGCCTTTTTGGCACTCATGGATAGCCACCCTGAACCTTAATCTCATGGTAAGAGATTTGGTTAACATGAAAACGGGTATTGGCAAATTCTACTTCCTGATTCACAATGGAGGCTAGGAAAGCCTCAGAATAAATGAATAATATGGAGCCAGAGAAGGAGCGTGAGGAAGAGCTGTTGTGGATTTCATGCTTAGACTTACAAGCACTTATTAAAGGAGCAGTAGATTTAACTTTAATAGAGTCACAGTCAAAAACATCTATGATGGATGATGGAGATGAGGCTGCAGAAGGACCAGAAGATGCCAACAGTTAGGCAAAATCCTTAAAAACAACATAGAAAAATTGGAGTTTGAGGTAAAGACTCAGGACTCTGATGATTTCTTGCTCTGTATAAAGCTTCAGAATCTAATATTCTAACATTCCATGATGTCATTAAGTCTATGCTGTGAAGAGAATGGAAAACGTTTGGGCAAAGCATCTATACCTAGGTTTCTTGCCAAAACATATTTACTGGAGATATCTAAAGACACATTTCTTCAGATTTCTGAAAGTGAACACCATTCTTGCTTCTATGGCAACAATGTCCTCCTTGGCTTCAGAAGAATGTATCCTTTCTGATCCTGTCTACATATATATCCTTCAAGTAGGTTTAAGAAGCGTAGGCAGCAATTAAACACTGTCTCTGTTCTGCTGCGGCAAACTATGCCATCAGAGTCAATGCTAATGCTGCCTACGCTTCTTAAACCTACTTGAAGGATTTTCATGCAGTTTCTGATTGTGTGCAGGTGAATGGAGACCCTACCCCACTTTTAGCCAAAATTGAGTTATTGACTCATTTTCTGTCAGAGACCACTTTATTTGAGTTGTGGTCATGTTTCTCTGTGGCACCTATAGTTGTTACAGGTTGGCAGCCTCTGTAGCTTAACTCTTGGAAATTGGAATCTAGCCAGAAATGGTTAGTTTTTACATTGCCCTTCACTGGTTGGAAAAGTTTTTGTCGTGAATTGGATGATTGTTCATAGAGAGGCTGATAATAAGAAGATTTTCAAGTTCTTTAAGCTTGCTCCTTCACAAAAGCTTACTGTTCATAAGAAATCTACATTTTCTTTGCAGGAGAAACAACCCTTTTGTTAATGGGCGCAGGGTCAGGTGGCTGAATTTTATAACAAAACCCAACCCTCCACTTCAAGACACGACCAATCCCAGCTAAAATGGCTATATGGCCAGGGGACAGCTGCAAACTTTTCTTCAGCAATGGACACAAACAATCAGCGATGCATGGGTGCTTTTTGTTGTTTGGGATGAATATCAAATCACCTTCAGGGATCTCCCGCCTGCCAGATTCAGGACCACCACACATCTTTTTAATGACTCCAGAAAGTGTTTAGCATTGCTCAACGGTATTAAAACTATGCTGCACAAAGGGGCAATTGTTCTGGTCCCCGCAAATCAGAGACATACCAGATTCTATTCAACTCTATTCTCAGTTCCCGTACCAGACTGCAGTTTTCGCCTGATTCTAGACCTAAAACTCCTGCACTTTTTTCTGATTGTGGAGCACTTCAGGATGATGAAGATTCAATCCATGATTCCTTTAATTTCACAGGGAGTCTTTCTCCTGGCTCTGGGCCTGTTGAATGCTTACCTTCATGTTCCAGTGAATATGGAGACTCAACAGTTCATCAGGTTCACTGTAGGGGGATCTCACTTCCAGTTGTTTGCTCTCCCATTTGGTTTAGTGATGTCCCCTTGTGTCTCCACAAAAGTATTGGCACACGTTTTTTTAAGCCTGGGGCGTTTTCTGTGTTTCTGTTCCTTGATGACTGGTTGCTTTCAGCTCCTTTTTTTCCAAGACAGAAGAGACAGTGACAGCAGTGGCTACCTTGCGTCAACAACTTGGTTTCTTGATCAATCTTCAGAAGTCTTAGTTGGTGCCATAAAAAATCAAGCAATTCATTGGAGCCCAGTTCGAACAGTGGTGGCAGTCTTACTGCTGGATGACAGGCGGAATACCATTGTGTCAATGATCCACAGTCTCATAGAGCAGTCATCAACGTCAGCCATTACTTGGCTCAGGGTTCAGGGCCTTCTAGCAGCCTCAACAGCTGTAGTTCCATGGGCCTGATTTCACAAGAAACCTGTGGCCAACCATATTCTGGCTCATTGGTCCCTGAGGTCAGGAAAGTATGAGCAGTGGATTCCAGTCTCTGCCAGTGTTGTCCAGGATCTGGCATGGTGATTCAACATCTCTAGAAACGGTTGCCATTCCAGGTCCCATCCCTGTGGCATTAATAACGGACACTAGTCTTTGAGGTTTGGGGGGCAGTGCTGGAGGGTCAGAAACAGAATGCCCCTTGGTCACCTTAGTAGCAAAATCAGTCCTCTGATTGGCAGCAATAGTGTGACATTCTAAAAGCTCTTAGTTTTTTTCAGAGTCAGTTGTGGAACAAACCTGTCCTAAGGCCTTATTACGAGTCGGGAGGTCAACAGACTGCCAGACTCATAGTGACGGTCAGACCAATGCAGTTGTGGTGATCCGACCACCACATTACGAGGCTGGTAGGCAGACCTGCCCACCTATCGCCATCCCCACCAGGACCTCAGATCCCAACAGGATGATGGTGGTGCAGGTTGTAATCAGCCAGGGCAGCGCTGAACTCAGCGCCGCTCAGCTTATTATAACCTTGTTCTATGTCAGTCTTTTCATGGTGGTTCAACCGGCATGAAAAGCCTGGCAGAGAGCAAGTGCAGGGGGGCACAGGAGGGCCCATGCACTGCTTATGCCCATGTCATGGACAGTGCAGGGGTCCCCCTGCCCAGCACCCTTGAAATGCGCACTGTCTGCTCTACAGAGCATTGCCGCTGGCTCTATTATGAGCTGATGGCAATGCTGCTGCACTTTTCCCACTTGGCTGACCTGCGGAAACCTTGTTTTCTGCCTATAGGAAGCTGGCTCTGTATATGCTATATCAAAATGAGAAATAGTGTGCACAGAGTTCAGGGGTTCCCCAGAGGCTTAACAGAGGTTAAAGTAGATAATACTAATGCTCTCTATTGTGGTAGTGTGGTTGAGCAATTAGCCTTATCAGGGGGCAGTGTAAAGCATTTGTTGTGCAGACACAGGTAATAAATGAGGCACACACTCAATGACTAACACCAGGCCAATTGTTTTTAGATAGCAAAAATATATTTTGTTACATTGTTTTTAGAACCAAACGGATCTTGTTGCAGGTAAGAACATTTGCATGTAAGTAAGTATCAATCATATGTATCAAAGACACTGTGTTTAGATTTGGCAAAGAAAACAGTTCACAAGTAAGTAGCAAAGTTCCGTTTGAAAAGTTCACACAGTGCAATTTTAAACATAGTCCTGGGGTTGGAGGGGGAAGTGTTAGTGTATTTTTGCAGTAAGTATTCGACTTACAGTTCCAGTGTCCGGGGGTTAGGATGTCCACAGGTCAAGGTTCAGGTTCACCCCAAATATACACCACCAGCAACACAGAGGCCAAAGTTGGTGTCGGCTTTAGAATGGGATCCTATGAAGACTGGGGGCACTAGGAAACAGATCTGCTAGCGGGTAAGTACCTGTGACTTCCAAGGGCTGACCTGGGGGATTTAGGTGAGCACGGGGGGTCCACAGGTCAGCACCAAACACACACCCTCAGTGGCACACGGGCACCCGGGTGCAGGGTGCAAACACAGTATTGGGCTCCCAATGCTTTTCCATAGGGGACCCCAGGGATCTCAAAGATGCTGCAGGCCAGGTCCAGGGGGTCAGTTCCAGGAAACCACAGGCTGGACAAGGCGGAGGGCTCTCCTGCTGAATTTTGCTTGACTAGTGGTTATATTCCCCAAGGCCAGGGGGCTGCGTGTGCAGGTGTACCTAGAGGTGTCGGGAATCTTCGCCCGGTTCTCTCGCGGTCAGGGGGCTCCTCCGGATTTAGGCTGCAGGCATTATCATGTTGGCCAGGAGGGGTCAACCTAGGGTGGACACAAGGTCAGAATCACCTGGGGACCTGCTCTGGACTGGTGGGCCACCTAGACATGGGCCACAGCGGCAGGAGCAGAGTGGGCAGAACTTGCGGATCTGGGACGGTTCTGAAGTCCTTCTTGGAGTTTCTTGGAGACAGGGCAGCCTTCCTTGGGAGTACTTATTCCTCTGGTAGGCAAGCAGTCCTCTGGTAGCTTGGAGAGGTTGCTGGTCCTGCAGGATGTGTCACCTTTTGTAGCAGGGCTGCTGAAGCTGCAGACAGGCCGGTAGGGCTGGGGCCAAGATAGTTGTTGTCTGGAGTCTTCTCTTCTGGTGTCGGCTTAGCAGTCCTATTTCTTTCTTCTTTTTTCTTTTCTTCTTGAGTTCACCAGGAATCTGGTGAGCTAAGACCAGGGGAGCCCCTAAATCCTAGACTTAGGGGCATTACAGGGGTCAGGGGGCAGTAGCCAATGGCTACTGTCCCTGAGAGTGACTGCACCCTTCCGGTGTCCAACGCACTTTGGGGAGGGGGACACAGTCCTAAGCCTACTGGTCCCTGTCCTCCAAACCAAGATGGAGGATTGTGCAGGGTGGGGGTCACTTCAGCTCTGGACACCTTAGTGGTGGTCATAGCTGCAGTGGTCACTCCTCCTTGTTTTACCTAATTTCCCACCAGACTTGCCGCCAAAAGTGGGGCTTTGTCCGAACGGCAGGCATCTCCATTAGCTTGAGTGCCCTGCGGCACTGTAACAGGAGGCCTGAGTCTTTGAGGCTCACCGCCAAGTGTTGAGGTTCCTGCAGGGGAGTGGTGTGAAGCACCTCCACCCAGAGCAGGCTTTGATTCTGGCCTCAGAGAGCACAAATTCTCTCACCCCATGAGGTCAGAAACTTGTCTCCTAGTGGCAGGCTGCTACAGACTGGTCAGTCCTGCACTAGAGGGTTGGTTGAAATACAGGGGACATTTTTAAGATGCCCTCTGGGTGCTTTGTACAATAACTCCAACACTGGCATCAGTGTGGGTTTCTTGTGCGGAGAAGTTTGAAACCAAACTTCCCAGACTGAAGTGAATCCATCATGGAGCTGTGGAGTTTGTTTCGACAAACTCCCAGCCCATGTACTCAATATGGCCACACTGCACTTACAATGTCTAAGAATGGACTTAGACACTGTAGGGGCATATTGCTCATGCAGCTATGCCCTCACCTGCGGTATAGTATATCCTGCCTTAGGGCTGTAAGGCCTGCCAAAGGGGTGCCTTACCTATGCCACAGGTAGTGGGTTGTGGGTATGACACCCTGAGAGGGATGCCATGTCGATTTTACCTTTTTCTCCCCACCAACACACACAATCTACAAATGCAGTGTGCATGTGTTTGTTGAGGGGTCCCTTAGGGTAGCACAATGTATTCTGCTGAACTTAGGGACCTTCCCTGGCCACAGAGCCCTTGGTACCAATGGTACCTTTTACAATGGACTTAGCTATGTGCCAAGGGTGTGCCAGCTGTGGGAACAATGGTACAGTTCTGGGAAAGAACACAGGTACTGGGGCCTGGTTATCAGGGTCCCAGCACACTCAGTCGTTAGCATCAGACATCAGGCAAAAAGTGGAGTGGTACTGCAAACAAGGGGCCAGTTTCCTACATCACCGATCAGCCCAGTGGGAAAGTTGTAATGAGGCCAGCGGGGAGGTCGCCAGCACAGCAGCGACCACCCCATCAGGAGTTTGGCAGGTAGGTGTTTCCATCCGCCAAACTCCTAATCGGCCCCTTAGTCAGGATTGACAATCATTTAGCAAGATCTTACCTGAACAGATAAGGACGGATGAGGGGTCTTCTCTCAACTTTCTAGCAACTCAAATATTTGCACTGGCAGAACAGTGAGTCCTAATATTAAAAGTAGTTTACATGAAGGGGGAATTGAGTCATCGGGCGGGCAGTCTCAGTTCCAATACACTGTCTTCAATCACCTTTCACCTATCCCCTCATCACTTCCGTCAGATCTGCTGCAGGTTCATTACTCTATGGATCAACCTGTTTGCATTCTAAACAAATGCAATACACCCTCTGTTTTGTTCAGAGACAGTATCCCTTCAGTCCCTGGGGCTGCTTTACACATTCCCTCCAATTACTCTTCTTTCTAGAGTCCTGCAGAAAATCAAAACAGAGAGGTTCAAAGTAATTTTGGTGGCTTCATTATGGCCCGCCAACTTTAGTTTTCTTTTCTTCTTTACATGGCACGGATGCAGTTTTTCTGTCTTCTCATTGTTTCGCCTCCTCTTCAGTCTTCTCTCCCTACTCTTCATCATTTCAGCAATCCCAATCTGTTGGCCTGGTTGTTGGACAGTTAGGTTTATAATCTTTACGTTGCTCTGAGAAGTGGTTCTCGATCTCCAGTCTTTAAGAAGAGCCTCCTCTCTTCGTTCCAACGACAAAAACTGGAATGTGTTTTAACGTTGGTGTTAGGAGCACTCTGCTACACTTACAAATATTGACCATTTTAGGATTTTTGATTTTTTAAGGGGTGGTTTTGTTAAGAGGTTGGCTCCCTCACTTTCAGTTCACACTTGGTGGTTATTGTGGTGTATGCCAGCTCTCAGGAAATATTTCTGAGATTGTTCCCTTGGCCTCATGGATGATTAAAATGTTTCCAGTCCAGAAGCCCAATGCTCAGGACTTTACCATCTTGGCATTTATCAGGTTTTCTTACTGGGTTGCAAAAAGATACTTTGAACATATGGCTACTCACATGGCTATCATCTAAGACTCTTTTTTTCATGTGCAGTATGTCAGCTCGAAAACGTGACGAGTTGGTGGCTCTCACTGTTCTTTATCCTTATCTGTTTTTTTCCTGACAGGGTGGTTCTCTGTTTAGATCCTAAATTAATACACAATGTGGGCACTAAATTTAATTTTTCCCAGGAGATTGTTCTTGCAGTCTTTCAGGATGAGGCCCTTCCGTCCATTCCATCCAGTGTGAATGTCAAGAGGGCCTTAGCCATTCATCATGACCCTACCAGCTCTTTTCATGACTCAGGGTCCCTTTTTGTTTCACGTGGCGTGATTTCCAGGGGTTAAGCTGTTTCTAGGGCTATTCTAAGAAGGTGAATACATCAAGCAGTTTTACAGGCTTATTTAGTTCAAAGTATTTGTTAGACCTTTCCGCCTTAGAGTGGTCTTCCCCAAACTTTCTGCCTACTTGTCTCCAATGTTTGATGGATTTGTTTCTTTTTTTGGTCTTTGGACTCTGTACACTTTACTACTGCTAACCAGTCCTAAAGTGCTTGTACTCACACCCCCAAACATGGTTTGATTGCCATATACCTAATTGGCATATTTAATATACTTGTAAGTCCCTTGTAGAGTGACATACCATATACCCACGACCTGTAAGGTAAATGCTACCAGTGGGCCTGCAGTACTTATTGTGCCACCCAACAAAGTAGCCCTCTAAAACTTGTCCCCGGCCTGCCAATGCAGTCTGAATACAGTGTCCCCCAGCCATGTCGATTTGGCATTTAAACTCCCTGACAAGCCTTAAATTCCCCTTTTACTAAATGTGTCACCCCTAAGGCAAGCCTAGGTAGCCCATGGGGCAGGATGGTATGTAATTAAATAGTTGGACATGTAATTTTAATTTTTACATATCCTGGTAGTGAAATAGTCTTAAATTAATTTTTCACTACTGTGCGGCAGATACCTCCCAAATGATAGTATCAGTAATCGCTTATTACATTTAACAAGTTGTCATTTCCGTTTGGGAACAGGTGGCTATGTCCTGTTTGGTGTCTTTGAAATTGTAGTGAAATACCCTATTTACTGATAAAATCTGATTTTTCATTACAAGTTTGAAAATGCCACTTTTAGAATGTTAGCATTTTTGCCCTTTGTTTCTGCAACCTGTCTTGGGTCACATGACTGAGTACAGCTGACAGTTAGACTTTGTGAATTCCTCACAGACAGTCACACAATAGAGGGATGATGTGTGCCTGAATGGGCCATCTGCTGCAGGATGGGGAGCCAGAGCTGAGCACAGCACCATTTGCAATTGTATAGCCTTTGCTTTGGGGCTTACCGACCTCACATTGCCACAGCAGTCAGCTTGGATCCAGGGCAGGGGAGTCAGGAAATTCAAGGAACTACAAAATCACTGTCTAGAAGCTTCTCACACCTTCCAGAACTAGGGCATCAGGATATAAATGTGGGACTTCGGACACCAGCTCTTTGGTACACTTCTAGACCGGTGGATACTTTGCCAGAAAGAAGGACTTTCGTGGTACTCAGAGGACTGCCTCGCTACTGGACTGCTGCTCTTAAGAACTGCTGCCCTGCTGGATTGCTGCCCTGTTGTCCGGCTGCTCTGCCACCTTCTGCCTGGGTGCAAGGACTGGATCTACAACCATCCCAGGACCTTCAGAGTAACTCACAAGGCTAGTTTGCTGGCCTTCTGATCAGAGTCAGAGAGACACAAAAGCCTCCATCCACTTGAGCCCACACTTGGACTTAGCCTGAGTGAGTTCCCAACCCCCAAATGGTGCCCCTCAGGACTTTGTCCCTTGGTGTGGCTCAGAAAGCTGTATTCAAGTGTTTTGGCTCTTTGCATCCGTGAACGTGACCGTTTTCATTAAGACCTCACCACTCACAGTGCGATTCAATGTGAAGCTCCTCCAGCTTGGCCTTTTCTGCTACAGCAGCAACCGCCAATGGGGCCTGCCAACAAGAAGCTCCATCAAAGCCCATTTGTGATGCCTGGGCTGCTCTTCGCACTACTCCCACACCCTCCCACAATCCTTTCCCTGTTGTTCTCTGCATGGATTTGAGAAAGTAAAACTTTAGCAGACCTAATCTGGTGACTGTAGCTGACCTGTGTTCCATCATGGTCAGTGCTACCAGATATCCATATTTGGTGCTCTGTGCTTTTTGATGCTATTTTTACTGAAAATTCATAACTCTGACTCTACTGATTGGAATTTCGTCATTTTGGTGTCAAATAATTAAAATTTACTCTATTTTTTAAATTGATTTGAGATTTTTTTTGTATTGTATTTTCACTTTATTACTGTTTATGTGCTCATCAATACTTTAGACATTGCCTCAAAGCTAATCCTGACTGCTTTTTGAGCGTAGCTGCCCAGGGGTAAACACAGGTTAATTTATTTACTTTTTGTGGTTCACCCTGCAAGGGATTATGGTTGCTGGCTTACACCCCAGTCAACTAAGAACCCAATTGTGTAAAGTGATGTTCCGAAGTGTGGATCAGGACTTGTGTTTGTGCAGTGCCATAAATTGTTAGGTGTAACACATAAATCCCAGAGAAATGTTTTGACATCAGAGTTGATTTTTTAAAATTGACCTTGACTGGTCATATTTTTACCTTTTTCGAAATTTGATTCCTGCCTCACAATCCTTTGTGCCTGTGACCCTTGCCTACCAAGGCAGAGTTGGATATCGACACCATTGAAAGCTACACCATGGCTAAGCTAAGGAGATTATGCATGGAGAGGGGGCTGGAACTCCCTAATGGTTATCTTGGGCTGGAGACAGAGGAGCTTCTTTTTCTTTTGGCTCTAGAACCAGAGGAGAGTGGGAGACTCACAAGAGTGAGGTCCCCTAATGGGCCCAGCACAGGAAGCAGTGTGTGTTCTGCAGACCTGCCCCCTAATGACTTAGGGGACAAGGGATTGTGGCTGTTGCTTAACCAGGGCTCACACCCCAGTCAATCAACAACCCACTTTCTCACAATGTTGGCACAAATTTTTCTTTTGAAATCCTTATATGTTATTGACTGGGACAGGGAGGACTCCATGAGGGGATAATATACCTTTTACTTACAGGTAAGCATCATTATCCTGAATGGGAGGTATCCTCATCCCATTCAAGTCCCTCGCTACCCCCGAATTGTGCACAGCTATTTTGGATTACTTGTTTTAGTAAGAGGAGTTGGAAGCGCAGGAGGAGACACTTTATAGTAGTCATGAACATAGCGATAGCACTTCCAGGTCTTATCTTTAAAGAAAAATGTTATTTACATGTGATGGGCAGTCATAGAGGCAGGGTGCCTCATATGTAAATGACTGGGATGAGGAGGATTCCTATTCAAAGTAATGAAGATCACTGGTAAGTAAAAGGGTCCTTAATGTTGGAGTCAAGTCAAGGATGGTGGAACATTTGTAAAGTAGTCTTTGGCCAGCATTGTAATGTGTGAGATTTTTTTTTATCTATCGGAAATAGCAGGTGAAAGATTCAACGCGTGTCAAAGTTTGCAGCAAACAAACGTACAACAACACTTTTTTTATGACATGGTTGCCCCAGGAAAAAAGGTTTCTCAATTTTACAAATGGATGTGGCTCACTTTCTTTCAGCACGCAAATTAGAAACCAGATTGAACAAGCAAGATAAAGAAAAGCAGAGAAGGGAGAAAGAAGAAGAGAGGGAAACATAGAATAGTGAGGAATAGAGAAAGTAAAGGTAAGAAAGAACCTACAAGAGTGAGATAATGAGGTAGGAAATATAAAGTGGTGGAAGAAAGAGGCAGGAAGTGGAATCCAGAATAAGGCTAATTGGTATTCAGCAACTCTGGTATTCAGCAGCATCGGCGAGCTCCTTAGAAAAACTTTTGGCCCCTGTATTTACATTCTTTCCAAACTAAGGGGCATATTTACAAGCCCCCAGCACCTCCTTTTGCCACATTAGCGTTGTTTTTTTATGTGGCAAATGTGGCATTAGGAAGGCATTTTTGCTATGTCAGATTTACAAAGTGGAACAATGCATGCATTGTGCCACTTGGCACCTCCCTGCGCCACATTATGCCTATGCCAGGCATAATGTATGCAAAGGAGGGGTTCTGCCGCAGGGAGGCCTGAAAAAATGGTGCAGCGAAATCTACAAAATTTCACTGCCCCATTTTTTCCCATCATTTTTAACACCTGCTAAGAGTAGGCGTTAAAAATGATGGCCCCATTGAAATCAATAGGCCTCCCTGCACTTTGCTGCACTAGCATTAATATTTCTTACGCTAGTGCAGCAAAGTGCCACAATAGCGTCATAAATGTTGACGCTATTGTCCTAACGACCGCCATAGTGCACTGCATTATAAATACGGCACACTCATGAATTGATAGAAGGGGCGGGGGCGACGCAAGAAAAGTGGCACATCAGTGCTGATGCGCCAGTTCCTTGTAAATCTGCCCCTAAGCACTTCAGTCAATATATGATTATTCCATTTCTAAGACCAGCACTCAAAGCGTTTTAAAACGTAAGCATTTAAAATGAATAAATACAAAATAATGGACCAAGTAAAGCATTGTCATTCCCCCAGGTGACGTGAAAAGAGATAATTACGGAACAGTAGAGCCCGTATTTATACTTTTTTAGCACCGCATTTGCGCCGCTTTTTGATGCAAAAGCGGCGCAAAGTTACAAAATACCATTGTAAGTTTGCGCTGCGTCAAAGAATGACGCAAATGCGTCGCAAACAAAGTATAAATATAGGTTTCCTGAGCTCCAATGTAGGCGAATCCAACTGCTTGTTGAATGCTGTGAACTGCCTGCCTCCCTTTGCCTCGTTGTACTCTCGTTTCTTTTTAAATGTATCTCTAATATCGAGGCGATTAACGCTGTTTTAAGAATAAAGGACGTTCGAGGCGGGGGAGGAGGGTTCTTTTCAAGCGACCTTTCAAGGAGTTACACGCTGGTTATTATTAGACATTTTGGGGGTCATTCTGACCCTGGCGGTCGGTGATAAAGCGGCGGCCAACCCGCCAACAGGCCGGCGGACAAAAAAATGCAATTCTGACCCTGGCGGGAACCGCCAACACAGCCCGCCGCATTAACACTCCGACCGCCACGGCGGAACAAACAAACAGCGCGGCGGTCACCGCCAACAGCCAGGCGGCAGACAATGTACCGCCCACCCTATCACGACCCACCAATCCGCCACCTTTTCCGGGACGGGAGCCCCGCCGATAAAAAACACGGCGGAAACAGACATTTCCAATGGAAAACGCTCACCTCGAGACACTCCACGCAGAATCCGGACAGCATGGAACCCGAATTGAACATCATACCTGCTCTCGTCTACCTGCTCATCTACCACGAGTACGAACTCCGGCGCAGACGTCAACGGTGAGTACTGCACCTACGACACACGGGAGGGGGGAGGAAGAAAGGTTATGGGCATACACATATGCGACCCCCCCACCCCCCCAATATGTACACACCAATGCAGAGCAGGAAGTCACAGTGACACCACACAAAGACCCTTCAAAAATACAATGACACAACCAAATTTGGAATAAATTTTCATGTACAAAAAAAGCACCTGGTAATAATTGAGCAACCGTGAAAAATATTTACAAAAACCAAAAAGATATACACATCAATGTATCACTGAAGTAACAAGTCCTGCACATCCTACGAATCTAACATGTCCGTGGGCCAAGGTTCTGCGAAACAAGGGCAAAGCCCACACACGAGACCTGAGTCCTTTGGAGAGAACACTGCAGGGGCATCTGATGTCAAAACTACAGGCACCTCAGGGGGAAGGGAAGGGGGGGCCACCACAGCCACATGAGTCCACGACGCCAGATCCACGAGGAGCCACCATGCCCACTGTACCATCCTGGGGAGTGCAAAGCCACAGTCTCTCAATGTCTCTACAGTGGGTGGGTTGCCCACTGTACCATCCTGGGGAGTGCAAAGCCACAGTCTCTCAATGTCTCTACAGTGGGTGGGTTGCCCACTGTACCATCCTGGGGAGTGCAAAGCCACAGTCTCTCAATGTCTCTACAGTGGGTGGATTGCCCACTGGACCATCCTGGGGAGTGCAAAGCCACAGTCTCTCAAGTCTCTACAGTGGGTGGATTGCCCACTGTGCCATCCTGGGGAGTGCAAAGCCACAGTCTCTCAAGTCTCTACAGTGGGTGGATTGCCCACTGTGCCATCCTGGGGAGTGCAAAGCCACAGTCTCTCAGGTGGATTACAGAGTCCACTGGTCAAGGAGGAGGCATGGTGGGCACAGTGAACCATAAACAGTGCCTGAGACGGCGGGACCCAGCGCAGCGGTGCATGACATGGCGATGTCCAGCGGAGCGGTGCTTGACAGGAAGGGTCCAGCGGAGCGGTGCTTGACAGGAAGGGCCCAGCGGAGCGGTGCTTGACAGGAAGGGCCCAGCGGAGCGGTGCTTGACAGGAAGGGCCCAGCGGAGCGGTGCTTGAGACGGCGGGGCCCTGTTCAGCGGTACCTGTCTTCACGGCGGGGCCCTGTTCAGTGGTGCTCTTCTGCACGGCGGGGCCCTGTTCAGCGGTACCTGTCTTCACGGCAGGGCCCTGTTCAGCGGTACCTGTCTTCACGGCGGGGCCCTGTTCAGCGGTATCTGTCTTCACGGCGGGGCCCTGTTCAGCGGTGCTCTTCTGCACGGCGGGACCCTGTTCAGCGGTACCTGTCTTCACGGCGGGGCCCTGTTCAGCGGTACCTGTCTTCACGGCGGGGCCCTGTTCAGCGGTGCTCTTCTGCACGGCGGGGCCCTGTTCAGCGGTACCTGTCTTCACGGCGGGGCCCTGTTCAGCGGTACCTGTCTTCACGGCGGGGCCCTGTTCAGCGGTACCTGTCTTCACGGCGGGGCCCTGTTCAGCGGTACCTGTCTTCACGGCGGGGCCCTGTTCAGCGGTGCTCATCTGCACGGCGGGGCCCTGTTCAGCGGTACCTGTCTTCACGGCAGGGCCCAGCGGAGCGGTGCTTGAGACGGCGGGGCCCTGTTCAGCGGTACCTGTCTTCACGGCGGGGCCCTGTTCAGCGGTACCTGTCTTCACGGCGGGGCCCTGTTCAGCGGTGCTCTTCTGCACGGCGGGGCCCTGTTCAGCGGTACCTGTCTTCACGGCGGGGCCCTGTTCAGCGGTACCTGTCTTCACGGCGGGGCCCTGTTCAGCGGTGCTCTTCTGCACGGCGGGGCCCTGTTCAGCGGTACCTGTCTTCACGGCGGGGCCCTGTTCAGCGGTACCTGTCTTCACGGCGGGGCCCTGTTCAGCGGTACCTGTCTTCACGGCGGGGCCCTGTTCAGTGGTGCTCTTCTGCACGGCGGGGCCCTGTTCAGCGGTACCTGTCTTCACGGCAGGGCCCAGCGGAGCGGTGCTTGAGACGGCGGGGCCCTGTTCAGCGGTACCTGTCTTCACGGCGGGGCCCTGTTCAGCGGTACCTGTCTTCACGGCGGGGCCCTGTTCAGCGGTGCTCTTCTGCACGGCGGGGCCCTGTTCAGCGGTACCTGTCTTCACGGCAGGGCCCAGCGGAGCGGTGCTTGAGACGGCGGGGCCCTGTTCAGCGGTACCTGTCTTCACGGCAGGGCCCTGTTCAGCGGTACCTGTCTTCACGGCGGGGCCCTGTTCAGCGGTGCTCTTCTGCACGGCGGGGCCCTGTTCAGCGGTACCTGTCTTCACGGCGGGGCCCTGATCAGCGGTACCTGTCTTCACGGCGGGGCCCTGTTCAGCGGTGCTCTTCTGCACGGCGGGGCTCTGTTCAGCGGTACCTGTCTTCACGGCGGGGCCCTATTCAGCGGTACCTGTCTTCACGGCGGGGCCCTGTTCAGCGGTGCTCTTCTGCACGGCGGGGCCCTGTTCAGCGGTACCTGTCTTCACGGCGGGCCCTGTTCAGCGGTGCTCTTGCAGTATGTCAAGGGAGTCATACCTGGCCTGGACACCCTGCTCAGTCGCCCTTCGACCGTGCTGTGTCAGGTCCCTTCGGGGAGTGAGTCCTGGGCCCTTTGGTGTCGTCCCTTGCAGCCGGGATGGGGCTTGTGGGGCCCTCCTGCTCCGCGCTCCTGGTGGTTGTCCTCTCCGCCCTGCTGTCCTTCCGCTCCTTAGATGGGGCTCTCGGGCCCTTGCCTCCTCTGGCTGCTGTGGCCGGTGAAGTGGCCGGAGTCACCTCCTTGGGGGCAGCCGTCTCTGTCCGCTCACGGCGGCCCTTCAATTTCCGGGTCCTCTTGCCTGGGGGGGGCTGGCTGTCCCCTTGCTGCTCACCGAAGTGTTACTGCCGCCAAAGGGTGGACTCCACATGCCATGCACCACTTGCACAGTAGAAGTTGGGCTGGTGGTGGCTGAGGTGCCCTTGGGACTTTTCCCAGTTGGAGGGGGTGGGTCGGGGGAGGGAAAGAGGTCAAAACTGGAGAGGTAATTTTTCTTGGGACCAAGGTAAGGGGTAGGCGTAGTGGTGAGAGAAGTGGAGGAAGAGGATGTGGTTGTATGAGAGCCAGGTGTGCTGTCCTTGGGTGCAGGTGACTGGGACGTAGGCTGTGGTGAGGTGGTTGGCTGTTGTTTGGGTGTCTGCCTGCGTTTATGTGTCTTGGAAGAGGGGGTGACAGACACAGTGGGAGAGGACACAGGGGACGTGTAAATGCCAGTGGGGGTGGTGACTGCAGGTGTGCGGACTGTAGTGGAGGGTTTGCTGGTGGTGGAAGAACTGGCTGATGTTGGGGTGCATGCAGGTGTGAGTGTAGACGTCACAGGGAGGGAGGAGGGAGACGAGGAGGACGGGGACACAGAGGTGGTAGTGACTGTTGATATGTCTGCATCTGTGTGTTGCTTGGGTGAATGCTTGTGTTTTCTGTGGTGCTTATGTTTGGATGAGCTGGCCTTGGGTGTTGAGGTGTGTGCAGGCTGGTCTGATGGTGTGGATGGGATAGGTTGAGGTACAGGAGACAGAGAAAGGGTGGAGGCAGATAGAAGAGGGAGACTGGAGACAGGGACAATGGCTGCCGTCAGTGCTGAGGCCAGAGCAGTGAACGCTCGTTGATGGGCAGCCTAACCCGAATGAATGCCCTCCAGGTAGGCATTGCTCCGATGCACCTCCCTTTCCACCCCCTGGATGGCATTCAGAAGGGTAGTCTGCCCAACAATGACCGTCCTCACCAGGTCAATGAGCTCCGCACTGAGGGCAGCAGGGGTAACAGAGGCAGGGGCTGAGGTGCCTGGGGCGAAGGAGACCGAGCGGCCACGGAGCGAAGACTGAGGGGCTGCTGGGAGGGCGGTGCTGGTGCGCTGGGTGGCGGCTGTACCTGTTGTTGCGGGGGGCACAGATGGTGCCGCCACCGCTAGGGAGCTCCCAAACGAGGACGTGTCTGTGTCGCTGGTGTCTCCACCGGCCCCCGTTGTGGTGCTCCCCTCGCCCTCCAGATCACTGGTGCCCTTGGTGTCTGTGTCAGTGCCCACCGGGGCCTGGTGACCTGCAGCTCCCTCCTGCTCCGACGCCAAATCTCCTCCGCCTGATGATGCTAAAACATAAGAAGACAAAGATTTAGGGTGGGGGGAGAAATGAAACAAAGTTGAGTGCATGCCTTAGCAATACCCTTTGCGGAGAGGACAGACACAGGTGCCTCGTGCACTAAGTCGTGAACTTGGGGTACACTACTCAGTACTTCTGACTAGGCAAACAGGTCTAGGGACAACACACACGCACATGTGTGATGCTGGAGCATGGGTAGCTGCACTTGGCACCCTACAGAGGTGGGGGGCGGGGGCACAGGGCCATGCCTAAGGGAGCGGACTACACTACAGAGAGCGCCCTGGCCTAATGTCACCCACAGCCCTCCTCCCCCACCCAGACTCCTCCAATGCGCATACAGATAGGAGAATGTGCGGATACTCACCCCCTTGTGTCTGCTGTGCTGTCCTCAAGCGCCCATCCAAGTTAGGGTAGGCCACCGCCAGGATCCGGGACATCAGGGGGGTCATGGTGCGACTGGCACCCCTCCTAGGTCGGGAGGCCATCCCCAGCAGTGTTTCTGCGGTCTTCCTCGTTCCGCGGCGGATGTCCTCCCACCTCTTGCGGCAGTGGGTGCCCCGTCTGTTGTGGATCCCCAAGTTCCGGACTTCCTCAGCGATGGCACGCCAAATATCGATTTTCTGGTGGGCGCTCACCTGTTTGACATGTACAGGGTGGGAAAGAGAAACCGTCACATATCTGCATGTTTGGAGTACATGCCCCCCCCTCCCCAACCTTGTCATGGTTCCCATTCTCTCATCTGTCGTGCGTTGCACTCCTCATTCCCTCCACACCCCATCAATTTACATCCCCCCCCCTCCACACAGGCATAACCCATTCAATGTGCACTGAGTGTACTCACCTGTTGGTCTGGAGGACCGTAGAGTAGCGCATACTGGGGGAGGACCCCGTCCACGAGCTTCTCCAACTCTTCTGAACTGAAGGCGGGGGCCCTTTCACCAGTAGCAGCAGCCATTGTCACTTCCAGACCGAGTTCACAGCAGCACTTGCAGTATAGGTCCTCTCCTGTGGATGATCAGGTCTCGAATGATTGAGCAGATAGAAAATGGCGGTCACGCCTGCGGCGGTGCGTACTGCGGCGGTGCGTCCCGCGACCGCCGGCGCACATCGTCATTGGCTCCTGAAACCCATAGGCTTCAATGGTAACCAATGCGTCTTCGCACAGCGGTCTTCGCCCGCCTACCGCCACGGTGTGCCCTGCCAGCGCAGTGACCTCACATCCCATTGTCCCACTTCACAGGTCAGGCATCGGCCATTTCAAGGGCCCACATGGCTTAATTTCTAATGTGTCACACAGGCCTAGGCCTTGCAATGGCACACATACAAACATATCAAACCATACATTTACCTGTACTGTGCAAGCTGTGTTGTACGTACCTGTGAGTGGATTGACTCTGTACTCCATATTCTCCTTCCTAGGCACCGTCCGCTGGGACTAGCGATGAGAAGGAGGAATCCTCGCGTGTACCGGCCGCTGGTGGACCTGTCCACAATGGAAGAACGCAACATAATACTACGATACCGACTTGACCGAGCCTCCATCCATGAACTGTGTGCCCAGCTGGAGCCAGCCCTGATGTCCCCCATCCGCCAACCCACAGGAATTCCCCCTCTAGTGCAGGTTCTGTCTGTCCTCCATTTCTTTGCAACTGGCTCATTCCAGACAACAGTGGCCATGTCATCTGGGATGTCTCAGCCTATGTTTTCCAAGATCTTATCCAGAGTGTTGTCTGCCCTGATGAAACTCATGCGGAGCTACATCATTTTCCCAGAAGAGGGTGATTTGCCTACAGTGAAAGCTGATTTCTATGCCCTTGGACACATCCCCAACATCATTGGTGCAATTGATGGGACCCATGTGGCTTTAGTCCCCCCAAATGACGATGAACAGGTGTACAGGAACAGGAAGAATTACCATTCAATGAATATCCAGGTGGTCTGTTTGGCTGACCAGTACATCTCCCATGTAAATGCCAAGTTCCCAGGGTCAGTGCATGACGCGTATGTTATGCGAAATAGCAGCATTCCCTATGTGATGGAACAGCTACAGAGACAGCGTGTGTGGCTAATAGGTGACTCTGGTTACCCCAACCTGCTGTGGCTATTGACCCCAGTGAGGAATCCCAGGACCAGGGCAGAGGAACGGTACAATGAGGCCCATGGGCGTACTAGGAGGGTGATTGAGCGAACCTTTGGGCTCCTGAAGGCCAGGTTTAGGTGCCTGCATATGACAGGTGGATCCCTAATGTACTCACCAAAGAAGGTGTGCCATATCATCGTGGCGTGCTGTATGCTCCACAACCTGGCTTTGCGACGCCAGGTGCCTTTCCTGCAGGAGGATGGTCCAGATGGTGGTGTTGTAGAAGCCGTGGAGCCTGTGGAGAGTGAAGAGGAGGAAGACTCTGAGGACGACACAGACAATAGGGACAGAGTGATACAACAGTATTTCCAGTAACACACAGGTAAGAATCACCCACGCCATTTCACAATTGCTTATAGCCTCCTGCATCTGTACTTTCTGTAGTTCCCCACAGATGTTTTTCAATAATTTTTGCCTTTCCCTTCCCTTCTCAGTGCTGTCTGACTCAGTACCTGACTTCTGCTTGGTTCGCCCATGAAATACAGCATATTGACATTGGTATGTTGTCATGACTAATTGACAGAACAGAAATTGAACAGTAATATGTAATACATTTGTTAATAATACAGCATGACTCAAAACAGATTTGTGTGCAAAATGTGATTTATTTACAGTGCTAGATATCGGTACATGTGATTCTAAGGGTGATGGGTGGGGGTGGAGGAATATCCATGGCAGAGTCCAGTTCTCAGTCTCACAGGTGCATTGTCCTTTTGCCTGTGGAAGGATGGAGCATAGGCAGTTCATGGTTGGACAGGGTGGCAATGTGGGACAGTGGGAAGACTTGAGGGGGTATGTCCGGCTGGCGGGGGTCTTGACATCCTACTCTGTCTTTTTTTTTGGTCTCAGGCTCCTCTTACGGGGTGGTTGTTCTTCAGCAGGAGGTGGGGTTCTGGGGGGCTGTCGAGGTGTTGGGACCTCCTGTCCACTAGCGCCGGCGGAGGTGGTAGGCTGTTCCTGGTCCGGGCTAGTGACAGGGGCCCTGTGTGGTGCACCATGGTCCCGCAACGCGTCCTCTATCCTGTGGAGGGCCAGGACGATGGTCCCCATTGCGGTCCCGATGATTCTCAGCTCCTCCCTGAACCCCATGTAGCGTTCCTCCTGCTGTGCCTGGATCTCAGTGAACCTGGCCAGTACCGTCGCCATCGTTTCTTGGGAGTGGTGGTATGCCCCATGAGGGTGGTGAGGGCCTCTTGGAGAGTGGGTTCCCTGGGCCTCTCCTCCCCCCCCTGTCGCACAGCAGCCCTCCGAGCTGCCCGGTTTCCCCCGGCCTCTGTCCCCTGGATGGTGTGCCCGCTACCACTGCCCCCAGGTCCCTGTTGTTGTTGGGGTGTTGGGTTAGCCTGGGTGCCCTGTAGTGGCAGACACACCGCTGATTGAGCTGTCCTAGAGACAGAGGCATGGGCCCGCTGGGTGGGAGCTGTGCTGGTGTTGGCAGAGGGGGTCGGGTCTGGTGTGGCCTGTGGCTGCCTGAGGGGAACCGACTGCCCAGAGGTCCCCGATGGTCCGGGCTGGTCATCAGGTTCACTGTCGACAGAGCTGCTATCCTCAGTGTGGGCCTGTTCCGGTGGTGGGATGGACACTTCTGGACCCTCCTGGCTGGTGTGTTGTCGTTCGGGTCCTGCATGGGGTAAGAGAGTTTGGTTATTGTTTCTGTGTGTGCAATAGCGTGCGTGTTATGGGTGCCCTTGTCCCCCAGTGCAGGCATTCCCTTGAGGGAGGTGTTGTGAGGGTAGTTAGTGGGGGGGTGGGGTTAGTGCAGTGTTCATGCTTAGGTGATGGGTGCCCATGATTTGTGTTGGCATGCAGGAGTTGGTGTTGGGATGGGTGGGTTGTGCTGGTGAGACATTGTCAGGGAGGATGTGTGCTGGGGGGTTGGGGGTGAGGGTGGGGGTGTGGGTTGGCATGCTGGTGGGGTGGGGGGGATATAGTAGTTGAGATTGGACTTACCAGAGTCCATTCCTCCGGCTACTCCTGCGAGGCCCTGAGGATGCAGGATGTTCAAGACGTCTTGCTCCCACGATGTGAATTCGGGAGGGGTGGGTGGGGGTCCGCCGCCAGTCTTCTGGACCGCGATGTTGTGCCTGGAGACCATCGACCGGACCTTCCCCCGTAGGTCGTTCCATCTTTTGCGGATGTCCTCCCTATTCCTGGGATGCTGTCCCACCGCGTTGACCCTGTCCACGATCCGCTGCCATAGCTCCGCCTTCCTAGCTATACTGGTGTGCTGCACCTGCGAGCCGAAGAGCTGGGGTTCCACTCTTAGGATTTCCTCCACCATGACCCGGAGTTCTTGGTCTGAAAAGCGTGGGTGCCTTTGGGGTGCCATGGGGTGGTGTGGGTGAGGTGTGGGGTGGTGTATGTGATGATAAGTATGTTGGTGAGTGGTGCTTTGTGCTACTATGTGGTGTGTGTGATGGTGTAGTGTGCCTCAGTGTGTCTTGCTATGGATTGTCTGCTGTGTCTCTCTCTCCTTCTCTCAGTAATTATGGTTGCAGGGGTTTGTGGGTGATGTGGGTGTGTGTTTTATAGTTGGTTGATTGTGTGGGAGTGGTGTGTGTATGTGTATCAGGTGTGTGTATTTCAAATTGTCCAATGTGGCTGTGTTTTGGTGCTGTGTGTGTATTCTGACCGCGGCGGTGTGTAGCGCCAATGGAATACCGCGTTTGAATGACCGCCGTGTGGATTCGTGGGTCGTAATCGCATGGGCGTATTTCTGTTGGCGTGACGGTGGAGGTTTGGTCATCTCCAGTTTCTCGCTGCCCGCTGATGTGGCGGGCTGCAGTGGAGGATGGATTTTTGGAGGTTTGGCCGTTGTGGGTCAGAATGACCGTGGCGGTTAGCCGCGGCGGTGTTATGGCGGTCTTCTGACCGGCGGTAAGGGCCTTTTACCGCCGAGGTCAGAATGACCCCCTTTGTCTAACCATGAAGTATTTTATCAGTAGCACATGTAGAAAGCATCCTTGAATTAAGCTTCACACAGTATAGTGTTTTTTTCTGTTTGAACCTTCCCTCCCCTCTTACCAGCTGGCTCAGAGGAAACTGTGCTGAATGGAGTCTGCCTTTTTTAGCGGTGTTTATCATGTGAGCGGATTAACAAACAGGCATTTGCAATGCAATGGGTCTCGCGTTTGCTCGCGTTAGAGCTATTAGCGTTGTAAATTCCTAACTGGACTTTTATTTCCACACTAACTAAAAATAAAAAATTAAACATTTGACATAAGCGAGCCGATTCAGAGCGCTGTTGTGAGCGCCAAGAGAGAGACAAAAGAAAAAAGAAGTTTGCTCGCAGTCAAAGTTATAGACAAAAGTGCAATTATACATGTAACAGAGTCGATGGCCAAGGCGTAACCAAACCGCCACAAGGAGGGACAAATGTTGAAAGGCAAGCCCATGAACAGAGTGATAGTGATGGTGTTGGGCGTGGTTAAAAGCCCAGATACATACCAACATGTCGAAAAAGAAGCTCTTGCGCGCTGCTATGCTCGACCTAAAATCTATGCAGCTAAAAGGGAAGCAGAAACCTCAGAGATAATTTTAGTAAACTGTGTCAGCCTTCTTAAGAGGAGCACACGCTCATATCCTAAATACAAATTCACAGGGCACACCTCATCTGTCCTATAAAATTTACCATTTGTTATTTGTACAGTAGTGCATGGTACGCTTTAGAGGATTTTACCGTATGCTCCTGCATTTTTTATTTACTATTTCAATTTGCAGCATACAAAGGTTTTACAAATTCCAAAGAATAATCTCCGAATTACAACTACTGTTAAGTATTCTACAGTCCAGTTTATATGAAATTGAAAAGGACATAAAAGTTCTTCTTGAAAATGTAAACATACTTTTTTTTTTAAATTCCTCAAGCAAGTAAGGTTATACATATATGATGCTTATTATCCAAAGAGAAAAGGCCATGAGAGGTTCCATTTCCCTGGAATATAGGGACAGGCATTCAAGAACTGACTGATTCCCAATAGCATTTATGAGTACAGGAAGTAGTACTACAAAAGTACTCTTACCCAGTAGCATAAGGAAACTGGAGGGGCACCCCTGCAAAGAACATGAAGCCACCCGCCCACTCACTCAGGCCATGTGCTGTGCTGAGGGCGGCCCTTGGAGCTCAGGGGCCCACCCACACTGCGGGGGCTGCAGTGGCCTTTGTTATGCCATTGCTCTTACTGGCCCCGGCTGGCAGTATGAGGGAGGGACTTTTGAGTTGAAAGGGTGAGGAGCGCGGGTGAGGGCAGTGTAATTATACCAGGACAGCTCTTTTATGCACTACTATAGATTGACAATTTTGAAAAAGTTATAAAATGTAACACCATCCCTATAATAGGAGTCGTGTTAAATTTTATAAAGTTTTCAAAACAGAAGCAGTGGAGTGAAAACCACATGCGAAGTGCTGCCTCTGGGAGGCTGGACGTGAGTGGACAGCATTAATGGATGTGCTGGCCTGTTGATTGTTACTGTGGGCCGATATTGCAGCAGTAACAAAATCCGTCCCCAGTAGCAAAAAACCTGTCTCATACACATCTAGCCTCTAGGGAAAATGCCAGAGAGCAGTATTTTAATATTAAACGGTAATTTCAATTCTTGTTCAAGTGACCATCACTCTGTGCACTCTGTAGAGAGGCCAAAGATTATATGACCATGTAGTCTGAACATCTTTGTGACCCAGTGACAGGCACAGTGATTCACAGTAAGATACTCAGGTTGCCTTCAGCCTCAGATCCAGCTCTCTCAGTTGTTCCCGTCATAAAACCCACCCACAAACTGAACTTGCCCAGATATCTAGTGGTGTTTCAGTTCACATTATGCAGTAAACAAGGGTCATTTGTTGCATAGAAAAGTAGCTACAGAAACACATCTGGAAAATGCAAATATTCTTTGGGAATGCTTGATGAAGTAAAACATGAAATGAAAAGATGGACTGCATTGCTCAAATTGATTACTTGGGTATTCTTAAGTAATTGTTTAGTAATCGATCATTATTTCTGTGTGTGATGCGTGGACATGAATCTAGGGCGTGGTAAGAACCTGTTTAAAAGTAAGAGTCTGAGGCCTGGCAGGACCCACCCGACTTAAAGTTGTGGCTTCTTTTACAAACGGTCTGCTGTTGAAATTCTTTGAAAGACAACTCAGCCATACCCATACTCTGTCATACTACCATAGGCTTACTTACTCTGCTCAAAGACAAAACACAAGTATGTTCTGCCAACGTTAACTAATTTTACATTTGTCATTAAATATTGGCTTGCCCACAAAACTTTGAGAAATTTTGAGGGGGAAAAGAACCACTGACACCTTCCTTTGCACGTTGATACATCTGACAACCTGAACACACAAATTCTGTTACATGTAATACCTTGCATAAAAGGATGCTGTAACTGGATATCTATTTCAAAAATTGTGGGCGAGCCGAATTGTCAGGCAAATGTCCTAGTCTTTGAGTACACATGTTAGCAGCTGCTGCCATGGTGGCACAGGCTCATGGTAAATGAAGATGCTTGGTTGTCCAGAAGGACGTGCACCAATTCACCATTAGAGCTCCGCTAGAGCAGGTTGCTCCATCCACCATTAGTTTTTGGGCATTTCTATCTACAACTATGACTGCTAAAGAAACGTTTTTACTTTTGTTAATACATATGTTTTGGAGCACTGAAGACAAATCAAGGTTCACTCTTTTATTTCAGTGATTGTAATGCAAAGTGATCCTTATTAAGAAAAGAACGCATCTGCTGCTGACCTTAATGGATTTTCTGAGAGTAAAGCCAAGCTGGTTAAAAAAAAGCAGAGCTGTGGCAAGTCTTTTCAATCATTGTGGCATTCATCTGCTCCTAAGCACAATCTACCTGTCCGCATTCAAGGTTTTGTTTCCATAGCGAAATTCTTCACTTTAAAAATTCCCATGAGAGAAAACCACTATAGAAAAATTCAGCTTGGATCACTTAAAGTAAAATAGGGAGCCGTCGAATGTATTGGCGTCGGTCAAATGCAAATGGAGGGATTGGCTGTCATGTCAAAGGTAGTGGGCACACCGAAAGCATAAATAACATTTATTTCTAAGGTTCTACATTATTGTGCCATCTCTGATCACCCTGTCAGATGCAACCTCTTACATCACCTACATAGTAAAAAAAAAGAGACAAAAGGACCCGTTGTTGTCTGGCTGGTTATCATCCAACCCATGGACAAAATTGATCATTGAAGAATTTTGGTGTGGGATGCAAGTCAGAATCAAAACTTCAGACCTCTCAGTATCCACATCAGAATCTTGCAACCTCACTAAGAGGGCCTTTTGAGTGAAAATGGATAAAAGGCACTGTGGGATAAATTGCAGATCAACAGATGAAATTTATGCTCATTACCATATCTCCCAGAACTGGCACAACAACCAAGATTGGAAAACTCTTGAGGAAGTTTATTGTTCTCTGCAGCGCACTCTCTTCCCGGCACTTGTACACCACCACTTACATAAACAAAATCCAAAACCAAAGTGCTTTGCTACATCATCCAAGTCTGGTGTATTTCAGCAAATGTTTTGCTCTGACAGTGATTAAATATAACACTAGGGTTTAGGAAACTGGGCTTCTTTGCAGATGCCCCCCAACTTTTTGCCCCCTTCCAGAACAACTAGATCCTGATTTTCGACTCTGACAGTGCACTGAGGCCTGCTAAACTCTTCCTTAGAAACAAGGTATGTCTAATTGTTTACAATTGACACAGGACTTTAGCACCATTTTAAGTTCCTAGTAAATGGTACCCCTGGTATCTAGGGCATGGGTACTAAAGAAGGCACCTAAGGGCTGAAGCATAACTTATGCCACCCTAAGGTCCTACACACAAAGTGCGCACAGGCAGCCATTGCAGACTGCATGTGAGTGAAAACAAAACATGGCACACACATTGTGTGCCATGCCAAAGTCACTCCATGCATTAAATGAAATGTAAGTCAACTCTACAGCAGGCTTTGAGAGCCCTAAGGCAAGGTTGTAGGAAAGTACCATCTTGCCTGGCATGTTACCCCCATTTTTCACTGTATATATGTTGTTTTAGTTGTATGTGTCACTGGGACCCTGCCTGCCCGGGCCCCAGTGCTCATAAGTGTGCCTGAATGTGTTACCTGTGTTATGACTAACTGTCTCACTGAGGCTCTGCTAATCAGAACCTCAGTGGTTATGCTCTCTCATTTCTTTCAAATTGTCACTAACAGGCTAGTGACCAATTTTACCTATTTACATTGGCTTACTGGAACACCCTTATAATTCCCTAGTATATGGTACTGAGGTACCCAGGGTATTGGGGTTCCAGGAGATCCCTATGGGCTGCAGCATTTCTTTTGCCACCCATAGGGAGCTCTGACAATCCTTACACAGGCCTGCCACTGCAGCCTGAGTGAAATAACGTCCACGTTATTTCACAGCCATTTTACACTGCACTTAAGTAACTTATAAGTCACCTATATGTCTAACCTTTACCTGGTAAAGGTTGGGTGCTAAGTTACTTAGTTTGTGGGCACCCTGGCACTAGCCAAGGTGCCCCAACATTGTTCAGGGCCAATTCCCCAGACTTTGTGAGTGCGGGGACACCATTACACGCGTGCACTACATATAGGTCACTACCTATATGTAGCCTCACAATGGTAACTCCGAATATGGCCATGTAACATGTCTATGATCATGGAATTGCCCCCTCTATGCCATCCTGGCATAGTTGGCACAATCCCATGATCCCAGGGGTCTGTAGCACAGACCCTGGTACTGCCAAACTGCCTTTCCCGGGGTTTCACTGCAGGTGCTGCTGCTGCCAGCCCCTCAGACAGGCTTCTGCCCTCCTGGGGTCCAGCCAGGCCTGGCCCAGGATGGCAGAACAAAGGACTTCCTCTGAGAGAGGGTGTTACACCCTCTCCCTTTGGAAAATGGTGTGAAGGCAGGGGAGGAGTAGCCTCCCCCAGCCTCTAGAAATGCGTTCATGGGCACACATGGTGCCCATTTCTGCATAAGCCAGTCTACACCGGTTCAGGGACCCCTTAGCCCTGCTCTGGCACGAAACTGGACAAAGGAAAGGGGAGTGACCACTCCCCTGACCTGTACCTCCCCTGGGAGGTGCCCAGAGCTCCTCCAGTGTGCTCCAGACCTCTGCCATCTTGGAAACAGAGGTGCTGCTGGCACACTGGACTGCTCTGAGTGGCCCGTGCCATCAGGTGACGTCAGAGACTCCTCCTGATAGGCTCCTTCAGGTGTTGCTAGCCTATCTTCTCTCCTAAGTAGCCAAACTGTAGTGAATCTGTCATCCAAGGCAGAAATTCAAGTTGACACTTGTAATTGATTAGATGTACGTTTATTTCCAGTTTGATGCATAAAGGAAACTTCATCCACCCACAAGTCAAGATCCTCCAATCTCCTCACATCTCCTTCCCAGACTCCCTCACATTCCAAATTCCAGAGAGTCTATGAGCCTAAAGAAAGGCAGGGGAAGCATTGGGAGAAACCAACTAAGAGAAATACATAACTAAAAGAAACACAATACATATAAAGGGAAACCATGCTGAGATAAACACAATAAAGAAATAGTAATAACACCACACTATCTTCCCCCTAAATTATAAATAAATACATATATACCATTTTTTTTTTTTTACATCTTCACAACTCTATTCAAATTCCAAATACGCCCATCATCCACTTTAATAGCACCTTTAAACACTTTGATAACTTTAAAGATTTTACTATAATGAGAAAATGTTGCACAATTTCTTTTCGGCAACTTAATCTTAGCAGAATCACCGACTGCAACAACAAGAGGTTTGACTGCTTTACGACGATCATATGTCAATTTCCTTTTTTCCTGTAAAATCTCATCCCTGGTCACAGCTAGATCTTTAATTTTCTCATGGTTCAACTCTTTACTAACATATTTATTCACCCATGAAGGATTTATGCTAGTGTTAGGCACTCTTTTCTTGAACAATACAAATGGAGATTGGCCAGTACTGGAATGTGGTGTAAACCTATAACTCTCAACTTTAGATTTAACAGCTTCCATCCAATTACATCCTGTTAATCTTGCTACTTGAATAGTTTCCTTCAATGTCCTGTTAAAGCTGTCAACCATACCATTAGTTTCAGGATGATATAGAGCACTTTTCTTATGCAATATGCCTCTAGATGCTAAAAACTCAGACATGTGCTTAGAGGTGAATTGAACCCCATTATCTGTTATGATGCATTTGGGATATCCTTCTCTAGAAAATACCCCGGAAAGAAAATTAGTAATTGATTGAGAAGTTATGTCAGAAGTAATCAAAATTTCTGGCCAACGAGACAACATGTCCATTACAACAACAATATACTTAGAAGTTGAACCACACACAACAGGACCCATAATATCCATTGCAACATCCTCCCACACTTCATTAGGAATTTTCCTGATTTCTAATGGACGTGACCTACACTTGAAAGTTTTATCTGCAAATTTGCATTCCACACCGTCGCAAACAACTCTTTCCAACGCTAAATCCATTCTCGGCCACCAATAAAATTCTCTCAACCGTTCTTTTGTCTTGAAAATACCATGCTGACCCAAATGAGCTAGATGTAACAATCTTTCACGCAAACCAGATGGAGGTACTAATCTTCCACTCCTAAAAACCAAACCATTCTCAACTGAAAGTTCATTCCAAATTTTTTTATACACATTCTCTTCATCACAGTCAGCAGGAACACAATTAGATTCGATCAAATCCTTTACCCGTTTCAAGCTAGTATCATTACTAAACTCCATTAACCACTCATGTTCCGTGATACAACCATCAGTCAAAATGCACACTTTCACATCCTCATCAACCCACTATGTGCTACAATCCGTATCTTGGTCCCAGCTAAAAGATCTTAACCTTGACAAACAGTCAGCTGTGCGGTTCTCACATCCAGGGACATATCTGACAGAAAATTGAAAGTCTTGAAGACCAACAATCCACTTGCAAATACGTGAAGAAATACAGTCTAGACCCTTCTTATAAAAAATCTCTTGTAAAGGCTTATGATCAGATTGCACAACAAACCTAGATCCCCATAGAAACTGTTTAAACTTCTTTATAGCCCAGTAGATAGCTAGTGCTTCTTTTTCAATGGTGGAATACCTCAACTCCGCTCCCCTTAACGCTCTGGAAGCAAATGCAATCGTAACATCCTTACCATCATACTTTTGCTTAAGAACACTTCCTAAACCCTTATCTGAGGCATCAGTTATAATCCAACAGGGAAACCCTGGGCGAAAACTGTTGAGACATTGAGCAGAAGATAGTGCATTTTTTAGATCCTCAAATTCTTTCTTGCAAGCCTGTGACCATACAAAATCAACACCTTTCCTAAGTAACTCTCTAATGCAGCAAGACCTACTGGCAAAATTGGGAACAAATTTGGAATAAAATTCCGCCATGCCTAAGAAAACTTGTACATCTTCTCTTTTAACAGGATCCGCAAAATTAACTACTGTTTTAACTAGATCCTCTTTCGGTTTAACACCTTGAGAAGAAATTACATGTCCTAAATACGTGATATCTGAACATGCAAACTTGCATTTTTCTCCCTTGAGTGTGATTCCCTTACTACAATTTTTTTTTAAGACTTCACTAACTTTAGAAAGATGTTGTTCAAGAGTGTTAGAAAAAATTAGAACATCATCTTGAAAAAATCTAACACCATCAGTTTTCCCAAGAATATGATACATTAGACTTTGAAATACAGAAGCAGCAGAGCACAAACCAAATGGCATCCTATTAAACTTAAACACACCAAAGGGAGTGATGAAAGATGTCAACAATTTTGATTCTTCACACAATTGAACTTGGTGATAGGCTGAACTCAAATCTAATGTCGTAAAATATTTTGCCTCTCCTAAAAGACAGACCATTTCATTTATGTTTGGAAAAGGAAATTTGTCTTCAATCACAGCTTTGTTGAGATGTCTAAGGTCCACACAAAGTCTAATATCTCCCGATTTCTTCACAGCAACAACAATGGGGGCGACCCATTGTGCAGCCTCGACTTCTTCAATGATGCCTTCAGATAGTAACCTTTGCAATTCAGATTTAACCTTGTCTTGTAAAGTGAAAGGAATTTTCCTTACTTTGCACGCTACAGGGCTGACACCCTCCTTAAGACAAATACGATGTTTGTATCCAGTAATGCACCCTACTTTAGAAGTAAATACATCAGAAAATTCACCTATGATGTCGTCTTTGATGCTGCAAACATTTTGAACTAATACTTGAGGAATAGAATTGGGATTTAATATAATCCCAAGCATCTTCTGATGTGGCCAACTCAGAATTGTGTCACCAATAACTGGAACATATATTTTCCCTGAAATTGTGTTCCCTCTAAAGGTTATGGCGGCTTCAAAGTAACCCTTGAGCTCAATAGGTTTACCGCCATAACTGTAGGGAATGATATCAGGATCCAGTAAAGAAACTCTTCCCATAAAATGCTTATTGAAACCTGAAACTGATACTAAGGAAAGTTTCGCGCCCGAATCCATCATCATAGAAATAGATGTTCTGTTGACATCCACAAAATCCGAAGGGTACTGACAAGTATTATTGGCGACACAATTAACATCATAAATAATCTGAAGAACAAAATCTCGATCATCATTACAATCAATTCCCTGAACTTTGACTTTAGACTTAGAAATTGATTTGCAATACTTATCAAAATGTCCCTTCTTGGAACATTTGTTACAAATAATATGAATAGCAGGACAATCTTGGCTATTAGCTAAATGAGTTGTAGAACCACACCTAAAACACATCAGTTTTGCTCTAATGTTTGCTTGAAACTTGTTATTAGTTTTTGTATTTATAGCTTGGACCTCCATAGAAACACCTTTGGATTTCCTCAAATTATCAATACAAGCCATCGAATGTTCAACTTGCTTAGCAATGATTAACACTTCATCTAGTGATGGATCACTTTTGACCCATAATGCTTCTCTTACTCTGTCGCATTTACATTCAAGCATGAATTGGTCTCTAATACGTTCTTCTAGATTTTCTCCGAAGTTACATGATGAAGCTAGTTTGCGTAATGTTGTGACAAAATCTTCAATAGATTCATCATCCATCTGCTTACGTTTCCCAAAATAGTAACGTTGTAAAATGATAGAAACTTTGGGAAGAAAGTGATTGTCCAGTCTAAGTAAAGTAGAATCAAATTCATTCAAAGAGTTGTCACCTTCCGCACCATCTGATGTTGTTATTGCAGGTAAAGTTTCCAAGATTTCTTGACCCTCCGCACCAAGACAATGTTGTAAAACAGAAGTCTTTCTTTCAGAGGATAGGTTGCTGTCACAGACGCGCATGTAAGTCAGGAAAACCTTTTTCCATTTTTGCCACGGTATAGGAGGTTCTCCAGGAAGCGCAAGAAAAAATGGTGGAGGTGTAATGTTCTGCATAATCACTTATTATTGCAGGGAAACAAAAAATTAAAAAAAAAATGTAACACAGAAAATGAAGTGCCACTTAAAAGAAATAAAGTATCCAGAAAAAAACAATGACCAGAGTAGAGCAGGCCAACTTGTTTCCAAAATAAATGTAATAAAATAGCAATTTTAAACGGATAATTTAGAGTTAAACTCTGTTTATTTGTTGAATAACTCGAGTTGAAAAACGAGTCGTCGTATCCCCTGTGGAGCGTGTTTCCCTTGAATACAGCCGAGTAAATAAACAGCGCGTGTATCTCAAGAGAGCGCGGCTGGGAAATAACGGCACGCGTTCAGGTTGCCATGGCAACAAATTCAACAGCAGGTAAATAAACAGCGCGTGTATCTCAAGAGAGCACGGCTGGGAAAGAAAGGCACGCGTTCACGTTGCTTTGGCAACAAAATCAACAGCGCGCGTCTCCAGAGGCACGAGGAAAGGAGACAGTTGAAAGACGCGTCTATTAAATTTATAAATAGACACGAAAAGAACTACTATGTGGCTCAAAAACAGGTTGAAAAAAGAAATATAAAAAAAAAATGTGAGCCACAGAAAACAGAGGGAAAAAAAATTACAGTACCTTTTTTTTTCCTTAACGTTAGAAACTGAATAAATGAAGATGTTGAAGTTTCCAAGGTACAGTCACGAACCACCTTCGTCGCCAAAATGTAGTGAATCTGTCATCCAAGGCAGAAATTCAAGTTGACACTTGTAGTTGATTAGATGTACGTTTATTTCCAGTTTGATGCATAAAGGAAACTTCATCCACCCACAAGTCAAGATCCTCCAATCTCCTCACATCTCCTTCCCAGACTCCCTCACATTCCAAATTCCAGAGAGTCTATGAGCCTAAAGGAAGGCAGGGGAAGCATTGGGAGAAACCAACTAAGAGAAATACATAACTAAAAGAAACACAATACATATAAAGGGAAACCATGCTGAGATAAACACAATAAAGAAATAGTAATAACACCACACAAACCCTCTTTTCTGGCTATTTAGGGTCTCTGCTTTGGGGATTTCCTTTGATAACGAATGCAAGAGCTCATCCGAGTTCCTCTGCATCTCTCTCTTCACCTTCTGCCAAGGAATCGACTGCTGACCACGCTGGAAGCCTGCAAAACTGCAACAAAGTAGCGAAGACGACTACTGCAACTCTGTAACGCTGATCCTGCCGCCTTCTCAACTGTTTTCCTGGTGGTGCATGCTGTGGGGGTAGTCTGCCTCCTCTCTGCACTAGAAGCTCCGAAGAAATCTCCCGTGGGTCGACGGAATCATCCCCCTGCAACCGCATGCACCAAAGAACTGCATCACCGGTACCCTGGGTCTCCTCTCAGCATGACGAGCGAGGTCCCTTGAATCCAGCAACTCTGTTCAAGTGACTCTCACAGTCCAGTGACTCTTCAGTCCAAGTTTGGTGGAGGTAAGTCCTTGCCTCCCCACGCCAGACTGCATTGCTGAGAGCTGCGACTTTTGCAGCTACTCCGGCCTCCATGCACTTCCGGCGGAAATCCTTTGTGCACAGTCCAGCCTGGGTCCACGGCACTCTAACCTGCATTGAACGACCTCCTAAGTTGTTCTCGGCGATGTGGGACTCCTTTGTGCGACTTCGGGTGAGCACCGTTTCACGCATCCTGGTAGTGCCTGTTTCTGGTACTTCTGTGGGTGCTGCCTGCTGCTGAGAGGGCTCCTAGTCTTGCGCGACGCCCTCTCTGTCCCCAGACGCAATTGGCGACATCCTGGTCCCTCCTGGGCCACAGCAGCACCCAAAAACCCTAACCGCACGATTTGCAGCTAGCAAGGCTTGTTGGCGGTCTTTCTTCAGGAAAACACTTCTGCACAACTCTCCATGGCGTGGGATATCCGTCTTCCAAAGGGGAAGTTCCCAGCCCTTGTCGTTCCTGCAGAATCTCCAGCTTCTACTGTCCAGTAGCAGCTTCTTTGCACCCACAGCTGGCATTTCCTGGGCATCTGCCCATCTCCGACTTGCTTGTGACTTTTGGACTTGGTCCCCTTGTTCCACAGGTACCCTCGAATGGAAATCCATTGTTGTTGCATTGCTGATTTGTGTCTTTCCTGCAGAATTCCCCTATCACGACTTCTATGTCCTTCAGGGAACTTTAGTGCACTTTGCACTCACTTTTCAGGGTCTTGGGGTGGGCTATTTTTCTAACCCTTACTATTTTCTAATAGTCCCAGCGACCCTCTACAAGGTCACATAGGTTTGGGGTCCATTCGTGGTTCGCATTCCACTTTTGGAGTATATGGTTTGTGTTGCCCCTATCCCTATGTGTCTCCATTGCATCCTATTGTAACTATACATTGTTTGCACTGTTTTCTAATACTATTACTGCATATTTTGGTATTGTGTACATACAGGGAGTGCAGAATTATTAGGCAAATGAGTATTTTGACCACATCATCCTCTTTATGCATGTTGTCTTACTCCAAGCTGTATAGGCTCGAAAGCCTACTACCAATTAAGCATATTAGGTGATGTGCATCTCTGTAATGAGAAGGGGTGTGGTCTAATGACATCAACACCCTATATCAGGTGTGCATAATTATTAGGCAACTTTCTTTCCTTTGGCAAAATGGGTCAAAAGAAGGACTTGACAGGCTCAGAAAAGTCAAAAATAGTGAGATATCTTGCAGAGGGATGCAGCACTCTTAAAATTGCAAAGCTTCTGAAGCGTGATCATCGAACAATCAAGCGTTTCATTCAAAATAGTCAACAGGGTCGCAAGAAGCGTGTGGAAAAACCAAGGTGCAAAATAACTGCCAATGAACTGAGAAAAGTCAAGCGTGCAGCTGCCACGATGCCACTTGCCACCAGTTTGGCCATATTTCAGAGCTGCAACATCACTGGAGTGCCCAAAAGCACAAGGTGTGCAATACTCAGAGACATGGCCAAGGTAAGAAAGGCTGAAAGACGACCACCACTGAACAAGACACACAAGCTGAAACGTCAAGACTGGGCCAAGAAATATCTCAAGACTGATTTTTCTAAGGTTTTATGGACTGATGAAATGAGAGTGAGTCTTGATGGGCCAGATGGATGGGCCCGTGGCTGGATTGGTAAAGGGCAGAGAGCTCCAGTCCGACTCAGACGCCAGCAAGGTGGAGGTGGAGTACTGGTTTGGGCTGGTATCATCAAAGATGAGCTTGTGGGGCCTTTTCGGGTTGAGGATGGAGTCAAGCTCAACTCCCAGTCCTACTGCCAGTTCCTGGAAGACACCTTCTTCAAGCAGTGGTACAGGAAGAAGTCTGCATCCTTCAAGAAAAACATGATTTTCATGCAGAACAATGCTCCATCACACGCGTCCAAGTACTCCACAGCGTGGCTGGCAAGAAAGGGTATAAAAGAAGGAAATCTAATGACATGGCCTCCTTGTTCACCTGATCTGAACCCCATTCAGAACCTGTGGTCCATCATCAAATGTGAGATTTACAAGGAGGGAAAACAGTACACCTCTCTGAACAGTGTCTGGGAGGCTGTGGTTGCTGCTGCACGCAATGTTGATGGTGAACAGATCAAAACACTGACAGAATCCACGGATGGCAGGCTTTTGAGTGTCCTTGCAAAGAAAGGTGGCTATATTGGTCACTGATTTGTTTTTGTTTTGTTTTTGAATGTCAGAAATGTATATTTGTGAATGTTGAGATGTTATATTGGTTTCACTGGTAATGAAAAATAATTGAAATGGGTATATATTTTTGTTTGTTAAGTTGCCTAATAATTATGCACAGTAATAGTCACCTGCACACACAGATATCCCCCTAACATAGCTAAAACTAAAAACAAACTAAAAACTACTTCCAAAAATATTCAGCTTTGATATTAATTAGTTTTTTGGGTTCATTGAGAACATGGTTGTTGTTCAATAATAAAATTAATCCTCAAAAATACAACTTGCCTAATAATTCTGCACTCCCTGTATATCTTGTGTATATTTGCTATCCTCATACTGAGGGTACTCACTGAGATACTTTTGGCATATTGTCATAAAAATAAAGTACCTTTATTTTTAGTATATCTGTGTATTGTGTTTTCTTATGATATTGTGCATATGACACTAGTGGTACTGTAGGAGCTTCACTCGTCTCCTAGTTCAGCCTAAACTGCTCTGCTATGCTACCATTATCTATCAGCCTATGCTGCTAGACACCCTATACACTAATAAGGGATATCTGGGCCTGGTGCAAGGTGTAAGTACCCCTAGGTACTCACTACAAGCCAGTCCAGCCTCCTACAAAGGTTCATTATAATATCTGTGAGGACACATCTGCATGAGCAGATATGCCCCTGTGATATCTAATTCTAATCCTCGAAACTGCAAGCGACCGGGCAGACATCTTAATGCATGTACTGAACACTGGTCAGCTCGAGTGACCCAGCTACAAGACGGCTGCATGGAAAATGATGGTGTTTGGTATTAAACACCTCATCTTAATAAATCCATCCTGATGCCAGTGTTGTATTTATTAAAAGATGCACCCAGAAGGCACCTTAGAGGTGCCCTCTGAAACCTACTAGTATTTTAGTGTGCTGGCTGACTGGTTTCGACCAGCTTGCCACTGAAGATGAGTTTCTGACCCCCTGAAGGTGACAGCCCCTGCTCTCCGAGGTCAGAAACAATACCTGTTCTGGCAGGAGGTGTTATTACCTCCAACAACAGGATGGCTAATAAATCTGCATATCAAGACCAGGGACGTCAAAGTCCCTGACGCTTTTGATACACAACCCCTTCCTACCCCAGACCTGGGAGAGGCTACTCCTTGCCTTGAGGCCTGTTTGGCACCAGCCCAAGTGGGAAAATTAGCTATGCAGGAGGTGTGTTGCATTGCTCAGCTGGACACACCTCTAAGGTGACCAGCTGAAGTGAACACAAAATTAGGCATTCCACCATCTTATGTGTGGTGGAATAAGGAATTCTGGCACAGGGTGATGCCCCCTCCCCAAAGGAAGTGGTCATCTTTGAAGTGTACTGACCCCAGGAGTGAGTACCTCATTGGCTACTACCCTTCACTCCCCTTAACAATCCTAAATTGAGCATTTAACAGACCCCCCTGATACCAGGACTTCGGATCCTGCCAACCTGAAAGACAAAGAGGGACACTGAAGAGTCGCAAAAGCAAGAACAGAAGACCAGCAACTGACTTAGTGCCAACCCTGTCAGTCTACCTGCTCTTCTTGGCAATTGAACCAAAGCTGATTCGTTCTGCAGATACCATGCCATGGGAGGACTGCCAGGCTTCACTCAGGACCCAGGAACTCCTGTGAACTTACCAACGCCACCTGCAACCTCTTTGTGCAGGTCACCTCTTCCTCGAGTGCCTCTGGTGACAAAAACCCAATGCCTCAGGACACCGCTGCACTCAGCCTCCCCGGCCAGTGGAGAAGAGGACTAAAGGTGTCTCCACACATCTTAGCATTGTGAGAGCTGAGCCCCCCGAGGGTTCCCCCGGACTGCCCTTTCCCAGTCCCTGCTTGCAGCTACTTTCTAATCTGATTGATCCTGATTGAATTGAATGGGCCACCCAATGCTGTCACAGTCAATCATGGATTTGTAAAGTGTGGCTAATCACCCATAGGGCCTCAGGGTGCTGAAAGTAGGCATGCTGCTCAGTCGAAGAGCCAGGTCTGGAGGTCCTTCCTGAACTGCTTCAGTGATGTGGTCTGCCTGAGTTTGGGGGGAAGTGTGTTCCATGTCCGAGCTGCTAGGTAAGAGAAGGATCTTTCTCCTGGTGTACTTTTCCAGATTTTGGGGATGGCTTGAACGGTGAACTAGGGCCAACAGAAACTTCTGTTGGGTACGTAGAAGGTGCGGCAGTGGTTGAGGTATGCCAGTCCTATGTTGTGCAGTGCCTTGAAGGTAACACAGTTCTGCACCCGGATGCTGCATAGCCCCTGAGGGTGACCTATTGGTGTAGCTTTGGGCCTTGCCCCATACTCACCTCAAGTCCAGAAGAACATTCCTGTAAGTTACCTTAAGTCTTACTTGCGAGACTCTGTTGTGTACAGTGAAGGACTTGAGGCCGGCCCCCGCTTACCAATTGTGTGCTTCAGCATCACTCTACCCGACAGGCTCATTAGTTGGATGTTGCTAGTGAAGCATCATATCCGGTCATTTCTGTGGCGCAAGGACCAAGCACAGATTGATTAAAGTTAATCTGTGCCCACCCACTTCTCCCAACATGATCGAGGTACTGTTTCTTCTGCCCTCCATCTCCCCCTGCCTGCTGCTGTCTCAATAGCACTTGCACCTTTCTCCCTCATGTATATAGCTTTTGTTTACATTCTGGAAAAGGGTTTCACAGGTAAGGCAAAATAACAGTCACAGTCAGATGAAAAATATCTAATATGTAAAATGCTGCTTACTCCCACTTGATTACAGCAGTACAGTACAGTACTCCACTAAATGTATAAAGTAACACTAATTAAACAGTTGTTTCATGATATCTTATTTCTTGTTCTGTACCACCATGAAACCACTTGCCTTCATAGAATCTTTATGCATTTTCTGCAAATGGCGAAGTTTTGGCTGAGTGATCATGAACCTCTTACTGGGAAAGTTAGTATTTTATCCTACACTGGTTTTTCCTGCCAGCAGTGTAGGAGGGAGTTAGTTGTACGATAGCAGGGAGATGGGTAGTGGAGGGGTAATCTGTGTATTTATTTGTTCCCTTCCCAGCGATAGGTTTGGGCAGTGCCGAAAATCCCTGCTGAACTGTCAGCCTGGGATTGACTGCTCGGAGTGGCTGGGTGCTGCCTATGTCCCGCCCCTTCCCTGCCTCCTCTCCTTCTGGTTATTCCTGGAAGTGCTGAGAAAGCTGTTGATAAGAGGTTTGACTTTTCTCAATCAGAACTCTCTCAGTTATTTTCAATTAGTTTTATTATGCTTTTCCCTGTAGTGGGTTGTAAATGTCATAAGACAACAGGCACAGTGTGACTAGCAAGGAGGCACCCTCCTACCATGGAAGTGCTGCTCTTTTATATCCTCAATCTGCTGTATTTCTCTAGTCTTCATCACATACATTCTCCCCTTCTTCTATGCTCTCCATCATAGCTGTCACTATGCCTTTAAAACCCATCTGTTCACCACTATTCTATTACACTGTAGTCTACTACCCCTTTCTATTTCTTTTATCCCCCTTCTAGTTTCTTCTCACCCCGCTCTTCAGATCGCCCTCCTGTTTGCCCCTATGTTCTGTGCGTCTACCCCCTCTTGTTTCTATGCCACTTTATACTTCTTTGTTGGTTAGTTCTCCAAATACTGTCCCTCTTCTACCACTTTCTCCTCAAATACTCATGTTCCTCTCTCAAGCCCTTACTCCTCATTTCCCTCTCTCACCAGAAGCTACCCCCTTTAGAGTAGGACTGCACCCACTCTCTTCATATACCCTGTCTCTTCTCTGCTGCCCCTCACACCCCAGACTCCCCCTCTTGCACCCCCTTTCCCCTCTTTTGGCATACCCTGCCCCTTACACCTCATACTCCTCACTGTCCTCCAGTCCCTCACTAATGCCGATTCCCTTGAGATCACTTTCTCCTCCCTTTCTGTGTGGTGCTCCTTCTTTCCCAGGTGTACTTCCATATCTTTGCTGCACTGTTATGCATCCTTCTCTTTGGCCTGCCTCTCCTCCCTATTCTCTCTCAATCCTCACCCTGTCTCCCCTTAGACCCCTTGTCTTCTCACTGCTACCCCTTTCTCTGCTCTACGACACACTTTATCCCCTCAGATACTGTCTCTCTCTTCTGTAGTGCTGTCCATCTTCTGAGGTTCCCTCACTCATCGTTCCCCCTTTCTCCTCTCTCCTAAGATACCATCTATCCTCTCAGCTGCCACTCTTACCCTAGGTCTCCTGTGATTACTACTCTACTCCCTTCTACTCAGTCTCTCCTTAGATACTCTCTCCACTCTCCTGCTTCTCTCTCACTGCTCTCAGTCTTTTTTCCAGTCCCCCTTTCGCTTTATGCACCCAGAACATCTTTTCTATATCATCTCCCTCTACAGATGCCCTCTTCTCCGCCAAGTTCCACTTAGAGACAGTCTCTCATCTTTTCTATACTGTCTCTCTCCACAGGTAACCTTTCTCCTCCACCCAGTCCTCCCTAGAGACAACGTCTATCAATCCCCCTTCACCACCTCTCTTCACAGATCCCTCTCATCCCGCTGCACCATCTCTCCTTATAGACACCCTCTCTCCTCAGTCCTTCCCACTTCAGATGCCCTCTCTCATGCTTACTTTACTACCTCTCTGCACAGATCCTCTCTTTGCTCAGGCCGTTCTCTCAACAGATGTCCTCTTAAAAATCCCCACTCCACCATCTCTCCTCACTGATGCCCCCTCTCCTCAGCCAGTTCCCTCTACAGATGTCCGCTCTCAATCTGCTGTACCATCTCTCTCCACAGATGCCCTCTCCCCTCAGCACCTTCCCTCTACAGAGGTTGTCTCTCATCCTGCTGCACCATCTCTCTCCACGGGTGCTCCCTCTCCTGAGCCCATTCCCTCTACTGCTACCTTCATCTCCTCTTCCCTCCCCCACACTTGCCCTCTCTCCTCAGCCCATTCTCATACAGATAGCCTCTCTCATCCTACTGCACCATCTCTCTCCACAGATGCCCTCAGCCTGTTCCCATACAGATAGCCTCTCTCAACCACGCTACATCATCCCTTTACACAGATGTCCTCTCTCCTCATCCCATCCCCCTACAGATGTCCTCTCTCATCCTTTAGATAGGCTCTCTCATTTCTTTCACACTATCTCTCTCCACAGATACTCTCTCAACTCACTCTCTCTCCAGGTGCATCTCATATATCTGCTGCACACACCAATCTCTTACTTCATTACAATATAATACAAGAAAATGCATTTCACTGTGCTGAAATGCAGTCAAGCTTCCCCAATGTAAATGCACCTGATGCCCATGATAAACAATATTATCAAAGTCTCTGTAAGATATGTGTTTTTTCAGTCTCCATGTTAGGTTGAGTCACTGTTCCTAATGTACTGTGGGTCTTGTAATGACCTGCATATACTTACTTTATAGCCCTCTATGCTATTATTATCGAGTTTCCTGACTCTTGCCTCTACTGCTCCATGGAAGGGCTCTTCGAGAGATTCACTCTTTGCTACACCTTTCTTCTAAAATACTCTCCCATCAGTCCACTGTCACCTGTGCACAGATACCCTCTCTCTTCTGAGCTGGCCCCTCTCTTGAGGTACATTCACATTACTGCTCTCCCCTCACAATAGATGCCCTCTTTCATCTCTCCTGCCACTCTCCACAGATAACTGTCCCCTCTTCACAGATACTTTCACTTCTCTGTTGTCCCTCTTTCCAGAAGTATCTTCTCTGCTGTCCCCTCTCAAAGATATCCTCTTTTGTCTGATCTCCCTCTCCACAAATACCCCTCTCTTCTCTGTCTTTCTCTCTACCCCCTCTCTTCTCCGCTTCCTCTCTTTCTTCTCTGCTGTCCTCTCTCCATTCATACTTTCTCTGCTGTCCCTCTTTTCATGAGTACCTTCTCTGCTGTCCTCTCGCAAAGATGCTCTCTCTTCTCTGCTCTCCCTCTCCACAGATACCCCCCCTTCTCCGCTGCCCCTCTTTCTTCTCTGCTGTCTCTCCCGATAAATACCCTCTCTTTTTTTTGCACTCTTTCCACAGACACCCTCGCCTTTATCTGCTGTCCCCTCTCCACAGATGCCCTCTCTCTTCTCTGATGTCCTTCTATACAGATACCCTCTCTCATTTCTGTCTTCCCTCTCCACAGATACCCTCTCACTTCTCTTCCCACCCTTTTCACACATACCCTCTGTCGAGTCTGCTCTTCCCTATCCGCAGATACCTCCTCTCTTATCTGCCATCATCTCTTCACAGCTATCACATCTCTCCTCTGCTATCTTCTCTCCACAGGTATCCTCTCTCTTTTATGGTGTCTCGCTCTACATATACCCTCTCTCTTCTATGTGTTCCCTCTCTAGAGATACGCTCGCTCTTCTATGTTCTACCTCTGTACAGATACTCTCTCTTCTGTACTGCCCTTCTCCTCATATACCCTCCCTCTTATCTTATCTTCCCTATTTACAGATACCCTCTCTCTTCTCTGCTGTCCCTCTCTACAGATACCCTCTCTCTCATTTGCTCTTCCATATCATCAGATACTTCCTCTCTTATCTGCTGCCCCTCTCTACTGATACCCTCCCTCTTTTATGGTGTCTTACAATAAAGATACCCTTTCTCTTCCCTACTGTCCCTCTCCATAGATACCCTCGCACTTCTGTCCTGTCCCCTTTCCGCGCACTCTGTCTTCTCTGCTGTCCCTTTGCAGAGGTACCCTCTCTCTTCCCTGCCCCCCCTCCACAGATACCCTCTGTTTTATCTGCTGCCCTCTCTCTCTCTTCTCTGCCGTCCCTATCCACAGATTCACTTTCAGCTACCTCTCTCTCTCGATCAAGACCCTCCTTCCTGCCCCTCTACTCAGACACCCTGTCTCCTTCCTTTTGCTATAGATGCCCTCTCTGTTACCCCTCTCTCCTCAGAACCCTCTATTTAACCCCCTCTTTAAGGCTCACCTCTGATCTCTATAAATCCTATTTTTCTCTTTCTGTTATTTTAAGGGGATAATTTTTGCTAATTTTAGGCCTTCCCTGTTGCACCTCTCTCCCAGACCTTTCCTCTCTCTTCACCTGTTCAATCGTCCTTATACTTTTCTTTTTCATCTTCTTTGATTCCAGTTTACATATTCTGGCTTTGATAGTGATTTTTAGGTTGAGTGTGCAAGTGCTTTGACCTGTTGTAAGTATTGTGGGCTTTTAACCACACCCACTTCACACCCATCACTTTCACTCGGTCTTGGGCTTGCCTTTCAAAAGTCCCTTGATGTAATTGGCAATTGCTTTACATTTGCCCCGGCTTTGGGCGGTTTTGGTGCCATCTTGCAAACTGACCCTGTTACATGGATTATTGCATGATAGCCAATATACTTCAGCATAGGTGAACTATTTTTTTCTTTTGTCTCTCCCCTTCATGCTCCATGGCAGACATAGCCCTCACAGCACAAACAGCGCAACAGCACAAACTCCATCGGCGGTATTGGAGCGCAGGTCACATTGTTCACACTTTTACCTAATCGGAATCATTTCTTTTGGGTCTCCCCTTCACGCTCCATATCTTTCCCAAAAACACTTATTATTGATAAATGCATTACTATAAAAAACAGAAATCCGCAAGGCGGCTCTCCCGACACAGAAGGAGATCCGATACTACAATATTAACTGCACTTGTGAAAAGTCACCTAATAATGCTTTGCAAGCATTCTTTTTCAAAACATTTGTGCCTGTAACTCAGTCTGTGGTTGTCCTAGGACAATAGACCTTCTACAGGGCTAAATGTATGGTTCCACTGCATTACTTTCCGAAATTTTCTTTTCATGTGGTTATATCATTTAGAGGCTAACTATATGGTAACATGACCATGTTTCTTACAAATGCAGTTTTCTATGTGGTGTTCTCTAGGGGCTGTTCTGAGCATTATAATCTAATGCCAAACATTTATTTTGATAAAGGTTTTTATAGAGTTCATATGATAATTGTACATGTTTTATTAAATTCTCCTTATTGCAATTATCACCATGGTTCAGGCCAACTTAACATCCGTATTGCACTATGACTGTTTGAACACTCTTGATATGTTTGGGTGACCCTTCTGGTTTACATCTCTTGTAACTCCTCCGTGGCTGTCTTGTTTTGGGAATTGTGTTAGCCAACAAACAACTCTGAAGGTGGGGTGGTGAAAGTGGTATTCTATTGGAATTAGCATGGCAAATTTAAATTAGGATGCTAAATGGCAACATTTTCATTTTTGGCTGTTGATAGGGGAAGAAGGTAAATGGAAGTGCTTAAGTTATATGCAGGGCCACTGGAATTATGTGTCAGGAAAAGACCAAATTATGAGGCAGGGTTGACCAATTTATGTGCCAAAAAAAGTCGAGTTATGAATTTACAGCACCAGTAACTCTAACTCAAGCAAATGTGAGACCCATTGCATTGCAAATGCTTGTCATATCTTGTGCTTGGTGAGAGAGAGATTGCTGATCCTGCAGAGTGGGTTCATTACAGGAGAGGGTTTACCATTCTATTTCATTCCCTGTTATTTACTTTACTTCACCTGCCTTCTGATGACTGATGACTAACTTTATCCTCTTCCACAGATGTAGGGTATTTTGAATTTTCTTTTTTTAAAATTATTTTTGAAAGTTTCATGTCAGAGCAGGAATTACAGGGACAGTTATGCCACTGCTTTGCAAGCCACGCAATGTTTTTGATATGGGCAGGTGGCAGAATTACATTTTTTGTGGGCCTGGAAAGGGCTACCAACTTCTAGAGAGGCATTTTCACTGGACATCTTTGTGTTGATGCGGCACGTATTATATAACCAGCATTTAGTGCTCCCAATAACATGAGGCGCACTGGAAAACAGGCACTGTGTATTGGGAGAAAACTCCTGCAACAATTTGGCCTTTATTTGACTGGTCACCCACGTTTGCCATAGCCTTATAGACTGCTGCTGAGTGCTATACGGTTATTAAAAGACTTAAATCTGAGTTATAGGCCTGAGCTGGAGGCAAGGGCCTATAACGAGGGGCTTTAGCAACAGGTATAGCCAGAGGCAGAAGGGTTATAAAGCTATTTCAACATTCCACCCACTAAGGGTAGACTGTTCTAAATTAAAAAGGGAGGAAAAAAGGCAAACATTGGAATGTTGGAGCGAAAAGCTTATACCAGCCATTAAAAGCCCAGAGTCACTCCATTGTCTTCAATGGGACTCTCAGCATTCCGACATTCTAATATTTTTTAATGTTTTACAATTAATAAGTGCAATTATTGAATCTTTGTGTTCTTATTTCTGTCTACGTGATTGCCTCTGGCTTAGTTGTCACAAAATGTTGCCTATCTAGGTCAAGGGCCAAGTTTCTTGACTTTGTGGACACCCCTTATGTGAAATTGAACATTTATGAGGGTGGAAGAGAATGACTAATATTTACAGGACAATAACTGTGAGAGAGAGGAGGTACAGTGTGAGGATAATTAATTAACCAGTAGCTTGGAATAATTAACCTTTTTTACATATGTTTTTTGTTGTCATTGTATGTACCTACTATGGCCCTGATTTATACTTTTTGACACGGATTAGAGTAAAAACGTATACCACCGGCTAGTGCCATCCCAAGATGCCAGCTGGGCATCATATTTATGGTATGACGTTAGCTGTCGGTAAGGCCCGGTTAGCGTCAAAATATTTGATGCTAACCGGGTGAGGGAGGCGTAGGGAAAACTGGACGTTGTGCATCAAAGAATGGTGCTAGTCAGGTTAGAGTCAAGAAAATAACTCTAACCTGATTAGCTTCATATTTCAGCACACAACCCCCAGGTACATGACTCCTGTCTAAGTAAAGAAAGACTTATGAACAAATAAAGCAAACATAATGCAACTTCATCACGAATGCTGAGAGTTCATTTTTAGAACACTTACATCTCACACTTCTCTGTTAACAGAAACATTATGAAGAAATAAAATGAACATACTGGAAATTGTGATGCAACTTACAATCTTCAGTATCAAAACAGAGAGCACTAACTTATAATTATCATTTCCTTACAAAGTTCCTCTAATATTTTGGTCGGTTTTCATGTCCTGCCATTTCTTCCATGCTCACCACCCCCACCATTGATTCCAGACTAACTGTCAACATCATCATTCCCACCATTCCAGATTTTCCCATCATCTGTTTTGATTGCATTTTTAAACAGTTTCACAATTTTCTTGTCTAGCACACAGCTTCTGACATCATAATATTTGTTTCTCATGGATTGCATCTAATTTAGAGGCCCAAAGACAATTTGTCCACCTTTCTTGAGCACACTGGGATCCATCACCAGTTCAGCAGACCACCGCTTCTGTTGCTTACAATGTCAGAAGGCTGCAGTGAGTAATTCCTGAAAGCATGTAAATCTATTGTCAATCTTAATGGAAATAGGACATTGAGGCATGAGTGTCCGCGGGGGTAGGTGAGGGCGGGGGCTTTCCCTCTGGATTTAGATACAGCCTGGAGTTCAGGCTCACAGTGCAGAGTAACACTGCAGCCATCATAGTGTTACGCTGCCTGCACTAGTATGGCCGCAGCCCGCAAAAACCAGTCCAGGACGCCACTGACCATGGCAGTCGGGTCAGGACGGGTGAGGATGACGTTAAAATTGTACCCACCCCCATAAAACATCTGTAGATGCCCATGCTTGTCAGCAAATGTGACACTAATGAGAAGAAAGTTCACAAATCTTTAATAAAAGTAATCCTCTGTGGTTGCATTTCTTAACACCTTTGCCAATCTCAAGTTCAGAGCAACGGACTTCATTTGAATGAGAACATTCTCTCAGCATGCAGGATGCACTTTCTCTTTTAGAGCACTTGCATCTCACACACAGTATCAATAATAATCTCCTGTGTATGTATGTTTTATATTTTATTGATTAAGTAATGTTACAATTTAACTTTATGTAAATGCATCTGTTTTTTAGAAACCACACATCTGGTACTTAATTGGTGAACCAACTCACCTCACAATTTGCATATTTTATTCAAGCTTTTGCCAGATACGTACAGTGGTTGAGTTGATGAATTAGAAAAAAATTAAAAAATACAGTTTTCTCGGGACAGCCTCAATGCCAACAGCTCTAGTTTGCAAAATAGATCAAGTAATTTCTGAGAGTTATTTAAGTGTCTTTGTGGAGTCATTTCTCCCTGATCAAAGAGTGGTGCAATTGGTAAGGATGTATATCATCATACAGAAATTTGCATTTGTTTCTATCTAAAAGTCCTCCTAAAGAGAAGGAGTAAAGTTGTTTAAACAAATAAGAGAAGGCTTCGGTAATTTCGAAGGTAATGGAACAATGCTTCCCATGTTTATTTGAAAATTCCGAGATAAATTAAGTTGTTGAGTCATGTTCCTTCAATAAACCAAATTAATCTGAGATCAAATGGTGAGTAGCTCATAATAGATGACTTTGTGTTGACGATTTCTGATCTCCATTGCTTCAATATGTTTTGCACTTTCTTTCTTATAGTTCATTAGAAAGAAAAGCTTATTTCCTCTGGCCGCTTGTCATTTTTGTGCTGTATAGTGTAGGGTAAAGTCATGGAAACTGGCTTTCATATCACCCCACACTATGTTATTAACTGTAGAATGAGAATTATGTGATAGTTTTGTGTAGCCATTTTAGTTATAGCTCCATGCACGTTATTTTAACATACTAGGCCTGCCGCTGTGCACTTTAACCTAGAAATATTTTATTCAGCTTCACTTTATTATTATTACATTAGCCACTTTTACGGTCTTGTTTTATTTCTCTCTATCTGACTGTTTTTTGTCTGTGGCATTCATAGAAAACACACATCCTTACGTAGGAACATTTCCTCAGAACATCAGCTGCTTTATTATAAAAACACTTCCCTGTCCCTTACACGTTAGAGGGAGATTCCAGCCAGAGAACCACGACTGTATGCTGATTGCTGAATGCTTCACTACAGCTGCTTATGCAGAGTTCAGGCCTTTGCTCAGGTATGGGGGATGATGTCTTCCCAGGGGAACCTAAAGGGCAGAATTAGAGCTTAACACACTGTACTCTATTATAGTCTAAGTAGGAATTATCCTATTGACTGTAGTGACAATATGGTAGTGTTATTTATATGCTTTACTCTCCTTGTCACAATTTTAATCTTGTCATGCTGTATCGTCCTGGTTATTGCAGCCCATGCTTTGCTATCTAAGATGCAGTCGCTTCATTAAAACATTATTGAAACATAAACTGCCTCTGTTTATCATTGTGTATATGAGACTAACGGAACCGAGAGAAATGGATGAGACCTGAGTGACCACGGCTTCCCTGAGAAATCAGTTATGTCATGCGCTTGGCTGCCCAATCATCCCTGACCTTGGGTAGAGGTGAGGCACTGCTAGTTAGCTGGAGCAAAACCCGAATTGGAGCGACAGGTTTCACTCCACACTTCAGGTGATTCTGTAGTTCGAAATCCAGTACTCTCATTAGAATAATGAGAGCCTACGCGACAACATAATATTTTGGACAAAATTCTTAATCTTGGTTACTTATATCTTGTCTCTGAGGAGCAACCATTTAAAAATCTACTGTAGTGGTTCTCTAGGTTGGTCAATAACGATTCGCTCTATGGTAATGGAAACCTAAACAGAGTGGACAATAACATTTAAAATTTCAACTAAGCAGCATATTTATACTCTATTTGCACTGCATTTGCATCATTTTTTACGCAAATTCGGTGCAAACCTAACTCCAAATTTATATTTTGATGTTAGACCTGTCTAACATCAAAATATTGGAGTTTGCACCATTTTGTAGACGCGTGAACCTACCTTCCATCAATTAGATGCAAGGTAGACGTTCCCATCTAAAAAATGGTGCTAACCCCATAGCCCCATATTTATAATTAATTTTTTGCCTCTAACCAGCCTAACAACATTTTTTGGTGCAAGACCCTCTTCCCCCATTCTCACCCGGCTAACGTCATTTTCCCAGGCGCTAGCCAACCCTTTGCGCTGGCTTGTGGGATTCCATAAATTTGGTGCCCAGCTGGAGCCCTGGAATCACGCAAGCCAGCGCTATACTTTTTGACACAAAACTGGAAGGAAACTGGATGCAAAAAAAAACAAGAAAATAGCTGATTTTTCAGGGAGCTATCTGGCTATAAATTAAACAAATAAAAAGCTAATGTACTGAACATTGACTAACTTCTTACACCGGGAATATTGAATGCATAAACTGACACACCTTGGTGGTTGGCTTAACACCAAGTATTATAAAATGAGGACAACTAACTTTAACTGTATATTAAATGAAATGAAAATACGTTTAAATAAATTGGATGAGTTACTACTCATTCTGTTACGATGATCTTATTATCTATTCTACTTCACGTACCTTGAGCTTTCCTGGTTTATCCTCATCAGTCTTTTCAAAAAGATCGATGCATCCATTGCATCTTTCATATTGAGAATTAAAAGGCCCAGATTAGCACATTTGTTCCTATAGCCTCCTCACCTCAGCCTTGCTTACCCTGGACTGCATTAGGGAAGGAAATAACTAAATAATTTCAAGAAACCACTATACATGTTGCAATAGAAGAGGTTTAATTTGAGTCTCCTTAATTTTTTATATGAATTACCCAATCCCAAATGATTTCCGAGGCATGTGAAATTTAAAGTGATCAAATTGTATTGTGTTGTAATGTAATTGCAGTTAATTGCATTTTCTACCCTTGTCAGCGTGCTGAAGCTCTTTATGTATTCCAAGCTACTCCAGTTTACAAGGTTAGCTGTAAGTCAAATTAATGTATTAGTTTATTGGTAAGCATTCAGTGAAAGCAATAATTTAACTTCTATTAAAATGAGTATAACTTAGGTAGCACCATGAAGGTAACTGGATGGCTAAATAGAGGATTAGAGAAAATAGAAAAAATAGAAAAGAGACTTTGGGGCATATTTATAAGCCCCTAGCGCCACCTTGTGCCACATTAGCATCATTTTTTTCCCACTAATGTGGCCCAACAAGCCCAAATTCCTCGTGCCATGCATTGCGCCACTTTGTAACCCTTTGCGCTACATAATGCCTGCAAAAGCCATAATGTATTCAAAGGGGGCACTCCCACATTAGGGGGGCTGAAAACATGGCGCAAGGAATTCTAACAGATTTCCTTGCATAATTTTTTACCTCACTTTTAATGTCTTCTCAGAGCAGGCGTTAAAAGAGGGCTTCCATTATTTGTAATGGGCCCCTATGTACTCTGCAGGAGTATCGCTAATATTTTGGTGCTACTCCTGCAGAGTACATCAATAGTGTCATGAAAAATTATGCTACTGCCCCCTACCCTGCACCATGGTGCACCGTATTTTAAATAATGCACACACATGGCGGCAGTACGGGGTGATAAAGGGCGTAAGAAAAGTGGCGCTGCACACAGTGCAGCACCACTTTTCTTAAATATGCCCCTTTGTTTTAAAGAGTTTCAGAGAAAGGAGGGTTTGTGTTCTATAGGAGGAAGTACTGGCATTTCACAGAGCTACATATAGCATAAAAGCAAACAGATATATGACTTGAGGATGGAAAGAACAGGGATAGTAGGGCATACTGAGAATGTATGGTACGTAAGATGGTTGTATGATAGTAGGAATGGAGAGGGTACAAGGGCAGATGTTCATGCAGGGTTTTAGCAACATAGGGGGTGGAGGTTTGGCGGGAATTGCATACCATCTTAAGCTTAAAAATAATAACATTTTTTATTTGTGAAACTTTTTATTCACTTTTGTGAAATCCTCGAATCAATTCAATGGTCTGTTCACCAATAGGGTTTATTTCATTCAACTTTATCAAGTTAGGGCAAACTTCTGTCAAATTTGCACAGCAGTCATACTCCACCTTATGCAGGTAGACTGTAGTAAGATGTCACATCAGGGCATCTATAATAGGCTGATAATAACAAATTCTTACATCTATTCTAAACATACCTGCCTGCAAGGAAGTCCCCTCTCCTTCCCATCAAAATTATGTGATCATTATGTTGTTTTACATCTCCATTTTTATTGTGAGTACATCTTATTTTTCTTCTTTTCTGTAGCTTATGCTTCTAATATAAAATATTGAATGAAACATCACACAAATTTGCCAAGGCTAGATCTACTGTCGTTGCCAATACTTGTTTATTAGCTTTGCTTTCAAAATGCGTATAATTGATAGAAACTTCAGGCATTGCACCTCCTGCCCCGTAACCCCATACATAACTATTTAAGAGGCGTTTGCAAAATATGGATTGCTTAACGCTCACGGTCCTACTGGAAAGTTAATAGAGGAAACAACATTAAACATCCAGGAAGGATGCTGTGGTGATGCGTGTGCATCTGATGTCATCAACATGGAAGACATTACATTGGAATGTCAGGAATTGTATTAATGTGTTTTGTGCATACCGCCGTACGGGTTTTGGAGGTCAGGGCACAACATCTCAGCATAGCAGGAGTAGACAGTCGCTCATCTGGAATGTCATGTATGCTGCGATAAAAGGCAGATGCATAAAGAGATGTCAAAAGGCAAATACAATTCAGGCGAGTTCTTGCTACTTCGAGCATTAGATGCAAAGTAATGTTAAACTTTTCAAATGCGAGGAGGGACACTTAGACCATTTTTATGAGAAGACTGATAATCTCCTATTACTGTACTTATCGTAATTATGAGTGTTGCAGTTTTTAGCAAACTCTGTAAATACTGGGGGGCATATTTATACTCTGTTTGCATAAAGCATAAATATGGGCCTGAGTGTGATAAAAATGAATCCATGGAAAGGTTTGAGCAGGTCAAACATACCAATATTGAGAGTGAAAAATACCTTGTAAGTACTGGGGCATGCAGATTTTGGTACAGTAAGCCTCAAAATCTGCATTTTATTCCTCATTGTGAGAAATTTGGTTGCAGGTTGGCTGGTGTGTGAACCCTGGTAAAGCAACAGCCACAATCCCTGCCCGGATAAACAACAAAACAGCAGTAAATTGACCTGTGCTTAACTCTAGGTAGCTTGGCACAAAAAGGAGTCAGACTTAGTTTGGAGGCAATGTTTAAAGTATTTATACAGCACGCATATAGCAATAAAGTGAAAACAAAACACACACCAATATAGAATATTAGAATAAATGTTAATAAAATATTTGGGGCCAACACAATAAAAATACAATCAATGAAATCAGAGTTATGAATTTTTTAAGTTTTAGTAAAAACAAACACCTAAAAGATAAATGCGCCAACCGCTGACATTTAGTCGCACAAAACTGGGTCAAAATTGAAAAATATGGTGACTGCAATGGGGAGTAGTTTGGGATACAAAAAGTGGACTGGGCCTAGTTGGCCCTTACAATCAGACTTAGAAGAATTTAAAAGAAAAAGGTTCTAAGAAGGAAAAGTTCAGCGGGATAAAGCTGCAGGTGGTGTCAGATGAGGGAGCGTCATCATTGGGGAGCCTCTGGATGGAGCCGCGGTGAAGACTTTTACGTTTGGACTTAGCCTCTTTTTTGGACATAAAAAATCTCTATGGGATGAGGTAGGAGTCTGTAGCTGAAGACGGGTCCAGGAGGTTGAACAACCGTTTGGCAAATGACTGCTGAACAGGATTTGCTGCTGCAGAGGAGAACATAGTGGGAGCGGCTGCGAAATCAGGCCGACTGGCGAGTCACCTTGGGTGGATGAACAAGCAGGTTGGTCCCAGTCTTACGGCACTTCTCTGAGCAGGTTTTAGCCCAAAAATCCAAGGTTTTGGACTTTGGTTATGTGGGAACCTTTAGCACCACAACCAAGGGTTCAGAACTAGTGGGACTCGACTTGGGGTTCAAGACTTTCACAGGGTGGGTCCATGTGTGGGTTCAAGATTTTGAGAGCGTTTTAGGTCCCTGTGGCTCTGAACTGGAGGCAAGAGAACTAACCTTTGGAGTCACACTGATAGTCCTTGGGTTAGGTAAAGATGCAGAACTCAAACAGCATGACTGACCTCTGAGGGCTCAAGGCAAGCTCCAGGCAGCAAAGTAGTTCTTCCTGGTACAGCAAAGCAGTCTTGCAGAGTGCACATCAGTTCACAGCAGGAGGCAGTCCATTGAGAGACCTTCCACAGGTCCAGAAAGTGAACTGAAGAGTGGGTCTGAGGTCCTACTTTTATATCTGGTGTATCCTTTGAAGTTAGGGAGAAGTTTCTAGAGGTTTCTCTTTAAAGTGCTTGGAGTTTCCTGACTCCCCTGCCCTGGCTCCAAGCTGACTGCAGTGACAATGTGGAGGTGATAAACTTTTTGTGTGAAGGCAGAGCACAGCCTATTCAGTTGCAAGTGGGGCTATGCCCACCTTCGCCCTACCATTCATCCTGCCACATAATGCCCCACTCAGGCACACCTAAGCTCTCTATTGTGTGACTGTCTGGGAGGTATTCACAACTTCTGAAAGTTACGCCCAGTCCTGTGGCATATGACTGGCTGATGTCACACAAAAAGCCCTAGGGGAGGAAAACAACAACTTTCTAAAAGTGGCGATTTTCAAAATTTTAATTTAAAATCTGACTTTACCATTAAAGGATTTTTCAACACAATAGATGCAATACATAGTAAACATGAACCTCTTATCTGGTCTCAATCAAATGTTGGCACTTAATAAATATATAGAAGCAATTCCAATTATAGTTTATGAGATAAGTAGGCCTTGCAATTTTTCACTACCGGGACATGCAAAACCTAAGACTACATGTCCGAACTTTTACTTACAATTTACCCTGCCCTATGGGCTGTTTAGGACTTATCCTAGGGGTGACTTATCTATTGGAAAAGAAGATTTAGGCCCTCATTATGACATTGGTGGTAAATCCCGCTTACTGCCGCGGTGATGGCCCCCAACATACCGCTGCGGAGGCGAACATCTGTTCGCAGAATACTGCCACATACAAAAAATTCGCCAGCCCAAAGGTCAGTGCTAAAGTGGCGGTACCAACACCCATACAATTACACCAACAAAACAACACCCACCACATTATGACCCACAAATCACCACAGCGGACATTCAATGGCAGTAAACCATTGTCTGTACACACCAGCGTGCTCAAAATGGACACCCATATACTAAATTACACAACATTGGCCAATACCAAAAACACACACCTGACACTCATACACACACCACACCCACAGCACTATAAAACACCCACCCACATTACCCACAACCCTTTATGAACGCAAATTATTGCCACCAGACTGACATCAAGACCACTGTGACAAATAAGCACACACGCCGCATACACCAATACATCCCTCATGCACCCCACTTCACACACCCAACCACAGTACCCAACACCCACACAATCACACACACAAAACCCGTGTCCCCACAAAGGCTCCCCCGTTTTACAGATGAGGAGTTGCGGGTCATGGTGGAGGAAATAGTCAGGGTAGAGCCACTGCTGTTTGGAGCACAGGTACAGCAAATATCCATTGCCAGGAAGATGGAGCTATGGCGGAAAATCGTGGATAGCGTGAACGCTGTGGGACAGCATCCAAGAACAAGAGACAACATCAGGAAGAGGTGGAACGACCTAAGGGGGTAGGTATGTTCCGTGGCAGCAGGGCACCAGCTCGCCATACAGAGGACTCACGGTGGACCACCACCTTCTCCCCCACAGCTCACAGCATGGGAGGAGCAAGTCTTGTCTTTACTGCATCCTGAGGGACTCACTGGAGTTGCTGGAGGACTGGACACTGGTGAGTCAACATTTACTACTTACCAGCATGCATCTCACCCCGTCACCCTCACTTCCATCACTCCACTCCATCCCACACGCTGCACCTACACATATGACTAACCCCAATGCCAAGCCCTGCAAGCTATACCAATGCATGGACAGCCCTCTCAGCCCTGCATAGACACCCATCACAAAAGCATGCAGAACATGGAGAACTAACAATCTCACAATACATCACCATACACAAACAAAGGTGGCAGGGAAACAGCAATGATAGAGGGGAAGATAGGGATGTACAATATGTCACAGACATGAAGCATAATAAATCACTAACATCCCCACAGGTGTCCCAGCCAAAGTCAGCGGAGAGGAGGTGCCACGACAATCCTTGGGGATTGCCCCAGCAGAAGATGCCCCCAGTGATGACAATACCTCTGGACTTCTGGATCTGGATGAACTACCTGGCCCATCAGGGACCACTGATAAGTTGGTCACCCCAGCCATCTCCCAGTCAGCCACAGAGCCTCCCCCATAAGTATCCAACACCACATCACCCACCCAGGGTCCCCACACCTCTGTTCCCGGACATGTCAATCAGCAGTGTGCCTACCTGTACCCCAGTCCACACCTCGCCCCCAAGACAATCAGGGACCTGAGCTCAGTGTCAGTGGGAACACAGTTCAGGGGACAGAGGCACAGGGGAACAGGAACACTGGGTGACCACTGTCCGCCAGGGGGAGGACAGGCCCAGGGAACCAACTCTCCAGGAGGCACTCACCAAGATCCTGGGGGCCTATCCACAGTCCCAAGACACGATGGGCCAGATCCTTAACAAATTTCAGGAGTACAAGTGGCTGCAGGAGGAACACCATCAGGAGATCAGGGAGGGCTTACAGACCCTCAAAACCACCATGATCACCACAGCAGGGGTGCTGGCAGACAGGGCCAACATCATGAGGGAATTGACAGCACACCAGCGGGCCCCTACCACTAGCCAGTCAATTGACCAGCTCTCCAGTTCCGTTGCAGCTAGTGGGCAGGAGGCCCAGCCACGGGACCCACAGGCCACCAGCAACCCTCCCCCTGCAGAAGGTGAACCACCCCACAAACATTCCCTGTGACCCAGACAGAAGCCAGAGACACTTGCCAAGACCAAGACCACTACCAGGAAATGAGACTCTCCTGATTGTCCCCCTTGTGTCCCACCCTGTCACCTTGTCCACTTTGAACTGCCTTTGCTCCCCTTCCTATGGCCCCTTGGACACTGGACCTGTGCTACAAACAGACTGGAACAATACCCTGGACCTCTACCATCACCCCATTCCATTGCACTTTTCAGTCAATTATTTGCACTACAATAAACACGCTTGATGTCTTGAAAATGTGCATTTATGGGAACAGTCACAAATAGTGCAAATGATCTGAACACTGTGATAGCCTGCAAATAATGACCTGTAGCTCTCTGCAGTAAGCACATTAGGACACTGTTATCATATCACCAACATCTGTAAAATGACAAGCCAGAGGTGACAGTAATTCGAGATGCAGAGTAAATGAATGCCTTCATGATACAGCCACACAGAAAACATTAATAGTAAGAGTAATGGTCAGTTCCACTGCCTCACCTGTGTGTCATTGGAAGTATTGTCGTATAACTGATGTTCTGTTGTCCTCATCCTCATCCTCTGCCTCCTCATCCTCACTGTCCTCAGGGTCCACTGCTGCCACAGGGTCACCTCCAGTCCCCTCCTCCTGCAGAAAAGGCACACGTCGTCTAAGGGCCAGGTTGTGCAACATGCAGCATGCCACTACTATCTGGCAGACCTTTCCGGGTGAGTAGCACAGGGATCCACCTGTCAGATGCAGGCATCTGAACCTGGCCTTCAGGAGGCCGAAGGTCCTCTCGATTATTCTCCTGGTTCACCCATGTGCATCATTATAACTATTCTCCGCCCCTGTCCTGGCATTCCTCACAGGGGTCAGGAGCTACAATAGGTTTGAGCCAGAGTCACCTGCAAGTATTGAGGGACAAAAGTTAGCCTTACACAATGCTCTGTGGATAACACTTGAAGGCATACACTGACATACAGTGGATGGGGACTCTGGCTCACCTATTAGCCACACCTTGCGGCTCTGTAGTTGGGCCATCACATTTGGGATGCTGCTATTCCTCTATGGTACTTTAAATTTCGGAACCACACTGGAGGCATGGCCCTATCATGCTGATTTTAGTATCAGAGAGCCGCAAATGGCAAATACGATATGTACGAGTGTTTTTATCGCGTTTCATCAATGGAATGACCTTGTATATGATACTGCATATTGATCCCATTTTAGAACGATAGCCATTTATGTGGTTGCCCTCACATAGGCTGCACTAAGGCCATGCTCATGCTTTAGGACACGTACAGTTTCTTATGACTTCTTCGTGACCTGTGCAAAGTGACTCCTCTGCCCGAGGTCAATCCTGTCCCACCAGTTCCTTTTACTACGGCCACACGGGATTAGCATCAGGGCCTGACACACCATAAAGTCATTCATCCCACGCAAACCCTGACTAATCTCTTTCACACCTGACTCTGTTTCCTGCTTTATGGCTTGCTTTATGAGGAGGAGGTGCCCGGTTTTATTGGGGTCTGCTGATATCTCAACCCTCGTGGGTAAATAATTGGAGGCTGTCCTAGCTGAAGTGTGGGAACATCATCATGGCTCTGTTTTTGTCGTTTTTAGTGAAATATGTGAATGGTCAACTGTAATCCTGTTAAAACCCCAAAGGCTACTCACATGTTGCCTCTCTAGCTTTTCTCATTTGTTTAGGAATGTGACTGGTACAGCCCCTTGCATGCCTAGGGCATAATAAATGATATAAAAGGTATGAGCTAAGACCATTTCGAGAGACTGCCTCTTTCAGTTGCTGTAGGTCAGCTTCTGGGAGACGTAGTCTCACTCATTTGAGTTTAATAAAGATGTCTTTTCATATTTCAGCTTCTTTGCCAAGTTCTTTGTTATATTACCCTGAGAATGAAAATCTCTAGTACTTCATATGGCGCAGCCAACGCGGGGCTCATCAGAGAAGTGACTTTCTGTGGGAATGATCTTGTCAGGAGACTGAAATCTACTGAGGAGGACAGAACAGGATTCTACCAAGAAGGTACTCTGTGCGCAGGGATTCTGGAGATTCTTTGATTATGCAGCCCAGTATATTTCTGATCTTCCTGATTTTGATCCTCCACATGATGTCACCCCTGACTGAAAACCTTTTTGGCGTAAGTAAAAAAAAAAAAAGACTGCTAGGTCATTTAGAACTTGGCAATTAGAATTTGGACAACTATTTGTTTGGTATAGCTTTGATAGGTTTGTATAGGTTTGTATACGCGAATTGCAATTTGTGTAGGCAGGTAATGAAGAGACTTTTTCTCCATCTGCTTTAGTTGAAGTATAAGTGGGTCGCTCCCAGTCCTTAGTTCTTTGGTCCTTTGGTTCTTAGTTTTTGGTTCTTGGTTCTTACTATTGGTCCTTAGTTTTATTTGAAGATTGCAATTTTCAAAAACCGAGGGTCTCGTACATTTGCGAGTGTATCGATAGAGATAGCCCCTTGAAGTTTGAAGCTCGGTTAGTGAGCGAAGATGCCTAATCGTAGCAAATTTGGTACTTGGTTTGGTTTTTGGTGGCAACAGGGATTCCCGATTGGAGGATTCATGTCTGATACCTCCGATTGGAACTCCAACTTATGAGTTCTATTTTAAACACGGCGTGGGCCCCATCACGTTTAATAAAGTGTGGGTCCTCTATTCTTGGAAATAAATGTCTGTGAGGCTGTTTTTGCAGGTTTTTGGAACACTATTGAGAAAAGTTTTCTTTTCTCTTGTAAATATAACTTACAACTAGGATCTGCAAACGGTTCTGTAAGTAAATTGTGACGGCGCTATTTATGAAAAATGGCTAAAGCGCGCTGTATTGTGTGTTCTGAGTGTTTTCTGTTTATATCTGAAATGAGCTCAATGTGTGTTTGTGGGTCTTCTTGATGTTTTCAGTTTGTTAAGTAAAATGTTGGTTAATTAATATTAAGTAGAAACTTAGAAAAAATCCAGAAATGAACCATGTAATGTGCTAACATAGCTATATGTTGCTCTTTAATTTATAGAATGAGCAATTGTGCACATATACAAAACTGCCGTTAAATGCTTAATAAATTAGAAAACACATTCAATAGATATAAATAGGGCCCCAAAAAAAAAACGAAATTATCTATTTTTGCAAAAAAAAACAAATTTACAGCATTTTTCTTAAATGCATTGTATTAGATGTTCACAGGCAAAGTTTTCAGCTGCAGTATATTTGATAGGAATGTTCAATTCAGCCAGCACTTTCCCAGTTAAACACGGGTGGAATTTTGCATAACCTTCCTTTTAAATGAAAGTGGCGCAAAAATGTGACGCATTTCAAGTTAGGCTTATGCGCTTAGGCTTGTGAGTTAATGTATCCCAAATAACAGGAAAGGGATGCAGCTTGCTTTTATATGTGGAATTATCACAAAAAAAAGAATAATTATTTATTATTTTTTTTTATTATTAATTATGGAAAAATTATTTAAAAAAATTAAGTGCCTTTCAAAATCGTTTTTTAATATTTATAAAGCTTAATACCTATACTATGACCTCCTAGCATTAAAATTTAATTTAAGTTATGTGGCACCGCTAAAATGACATTTGTATGTGCAATTTTCCCTTGGCGCAGGAGCAAACAAGCTCATTTCTATAAAGTATAAGTTAATATTTTCAATGGCTGACTCATGGATTGTGTAATAGACATTCTGGTAATGCATATTATGCAAGAAAATTGTAGGATATTGATTTTTTAATGCCTAAAATATCAAAGTCGATTTTGGGCAAAAGCACTGTTTAAACTGCATTTTCTTTCATTCAGAGTACTTTTGAAAGTGTCTCAGGATTCAGTAAATGCATACATTTAGGTTTGATATATATTTGCAGGTTGTGCCTTCTTATGATTCAATGAGTCAATGTGCCAGTACAAAGGCTTGTTTTAATATCAAGGTTGAAGGTTCTCACTTCAGCTGGGCCTACTGAGACGTTCATTCATTCGAGGTTGATGAAATATGTACCATTGCATGGGATTGCAACAAGCATTTATTCTAACAACTGGTATGTGTGTTATTAAGGTTTGTGAATAATTCACAGTAAATGTAGTTTAATAATCTGGAAATAGAGATAATTTTTTTTTGCGCCTAAAAAGGAAAAATTATTTATTTAAAATAGAGTGAATTATTGCAGGTTAGAAGGAAAATAGGAAGGCCTACTGTCTTTGACAGATTCAGAGTGGCAGAAGCTAGGAGAGCTACAGAGGCTGGCTCAAGTCACGCTGCTGAGATGCTATCTTTAGTTTTCCCATAAACAATGGAGGAGGCTGTCATGTTGACACTTGTGACCTTTTAAATTAGGGCCTTGTCTCTGTGAAATGCAGAATGACCCTAGGGCCTCTAAAAGTGGGATTTCTGGTTTCTCCAGAAGAACATCAATACAATTAAAGAACTTAATTCCAAAGGGAGAATATAAAAAAAGGGGTTTCTTCGAAGGTCCCAACATCATGTTAAATGCTCTGCACTGATACATTTGTGTCTCCGCTCTAAAAAAATAAAATGATGCCTGCTAGTTGCTTTTATTTGACAGAAAACGAAGTGTTGCATTAAGTCTTAGACAGAAAATAAGATGCAGCCCTTTTCTAAAATTTTGAAGGCTACATGCCTTAATGAGAACGATTTGCCAATTAAGACTTATTTTTCACAGAGGAAATTGTAGGTGCCAAATTAATATGGAGTGTCAGTGGAACAATTTTTACTTTTAGAAAGGTAAAACTAAGGTGGCTTGATGTTGCGAAGTAACTGACAAGAGGGTAACAGTTAAGTAATGGAATTTATTTTAGTGTATTTGGTCCTATCATGAATTGTTCTGTCTGGTCCTGTATGTTAGAAGAGAAACAGTAAAGTTATATTTGACAGCAGATTTCCATTGCCTGGTGATCTACTGTGAAAAGGAGGGTAAGGATTTTAAACCTGACAAATTAAATAGGCCCAAATATTGGGTTTTGGGCTGCAGTTTACAGTGCATAAAGTACATGACATGGTGTTGTGTGTCACCGCTTATTCACACATGCTATTGTTTTGTCTATGCTTTTTGTGCTTGATACACAGCAAGTATATCTGATGGCTTGACGTTTTGTGCGTTTTTATTATTTTTTATTTGTTTTTTGCATGTTTGTTGCTGCTTTTGATACTATTACAAGCTCCCCTGTGTTGTGAGGGGATGGTCATGACGATGCCCATCGCTACGCAACAGTTGGTTGAACTTGTTCTGGTTACTAAATTCCACAGATAATGATATTTCATGCTGTGAACATAAGAGACAACACTTCACCAGTGCATGTCTATTTGGCTATAATGGTATTGAAGGAAAATAAAAAGAGATATACAGGATCAAAGTGTGTCACCTGCAGTTAGTCACGTTACTGCCCCTTCCCTTAAAGGAACAGGCAGCCCTACATTTATGTAGCCTTGATTGGACCTAAGGATGAAATTATAGATCTGTGACTCAAGGTGGCCTAATTTCTATATTACATTAGTTAATGATGTTCTGTTTCCTAAGTAGCATATGGCTTTTGTTCCTTAAAAGAAAACCAGGTTTTCATTTTTTCCTGAAGAAGGAACTGAAACATTAGCTAGGAGTACCGTATATGGTGTAGTTGCCAACGGTAGAGTTAAAATTTGTGTAACTTTGGCCTTTGTGTATCACCTGTACTCTCGGTGTGTCACATGCCTGACTATCACCCAAATAATTTTTTGTTCTTCCTATAGATTATTTTTCCATTGTTACTTCCCCTGACCAATGTCGCATCATGCTTAGTTATTGAGATTTTAGCTATGTCCTAGTCCCATTTCTCTTTTTCGAATTCCTTTCACCAGTCAGCCCTTTTATTATTATTGATGTATTGTTCAGGTTCACATTTCCAGACTGCAGTGATGTACCAGGGACCCCCATGTTATGTATAATTCCCTTTGGTATGACCAGACTGGTTTTCAAGAATTTGCCTTAGGCCTGCTTCAATGTTTTCCAGCCTGACTGTCAGGGTAGCGATAGACTGGTTAACTGACTCAATATTATAGTAAGACAAGTTTTCCATCTCAATAGGAGATATCTTATGTTTACCTTTTTGAACATGACAAATTTTCAATGTCTATTTTAATTTGGTTTTCGGTTCCCTTCTGTTCCTGTTACTTTAATTTTAGGTGGGATCAGATGTGTCCTAATCATGCAAATGTCAGGACCCTCTAGTTCTTGTCTTTTTGTTTGCACATTTGACTATTAGCCTGTGTATTGCATAGTGCACCTGATGCACAGTTTTTAAAGGAAGGTTTCTACATGTCCCTGATAATCGGTATCATGTGATTTCTCTATTGAGATGTTCTAAGATAAGGAGGAACACCTAGACTTAATCATTGAGGAAAATATGTGTTTACCCCATTAGACAATGCCACTGTGTGAGGAAATCCATTCAGATAGAATTCTCATGTAGCTATAGATGGCAGAGAATAATGGAAAGAACCCAATTAAAGATGCTAGAGACCCTGTTTTGCCCTTCTGCCTTTGTCTTTGTATTTTATGCCCATGGTGTATGGCTACTCCTTTGAAGATTGCAGACCACCTGCTTGCAGTCCCCTTGTTAAAACCCATGAACTGTTTTTGTACTAAATTGAAGGAAACTAACAACTGTGGCACATTTCCTACATTACTAGATTCTGCGGGTATCAAGTCATAATAACCTGCAGGACATTGATTTAAGCCTAATTCCCATCAGTGACAGCTACAGATGAAAGACGGACGTCTTGGCCCTACAGTCTCAGCACCCAGAAAGTAGCAAAGCTGGACAGCGATCGCCAGCGCATGGTATCGTACTTGCTCCATCAGACGGCGTTGGACATCACAAAACCAAAGTTTCAGTGTAAAAGAGCTAAAGAGAAGGATTCCTGTTGTTGATGGCAGAGCTGTTTTGAGGTTTCATTTCTCTACCTGTCGTGCTGGTAATCTCTGACAGTGTGCAATCCCTTGAGCCCCTTGGCCTGAGTTTTGGCCACACCCCCCCTTTTCTTTGCTCCAACGGAAGAAGGGCAGTGCACCGGAGATTTCAAGTTTGGAAAAAGGCACTATATTGTGGTGCCCATGAAAGAGCAGCTTGAGCGTCCTCTGATACTAAATAATGAGTGTTGGAGTCTGAAAGTGCTGCTGAGCTTGAGCTATTTCCCAATTAATGGTGCTTGGGTCTGCACGAGATGATTTGTGCCCTTGATCAATGAAGAGCACATTGTTTGCAGTGTCTGCCACAGAGGAGAGACACTGGTGCATTGCTTTAAGACATTGGGACTTTCGAGGGAGCTGTGGGTGTTTGCCAGGAGGGCACTCCAACTAAGCAGTACTTTTCTCACGAAGAGGCCTGAATTGAGAGGCCCATGTGAAAGAAAACAACAAAAGAAAATTTGATGGACAATAGAAGCCTGCCAGAGAGGTTTTTTTGAACGGACTCTGGGCATAGTTGGTTTCACAAGAGGTTTCCGTGTGATTGTATAGACTAGGTGTTAGGAGACTGATTGTTTTGCTGGCATTGTTTTAAAGTACTATTCTGTTTAGTAAAAGCAGAATAAAGTCAATTTTCTGTGGAGAGAGTACCCCCTTTTCACCTTAGAGCATTGATGAGAGTCACCACTGTTCCACCTGAACATACAAAAATTACTGAAATGCAGAGGAGCCCTAAAAATGTTACTAGATAATTTTAGGATTTGCTTTTTGGTTAGGGTTGTGAAAAATTATTATTTCATTTGTAATAGTGGTCACTACTTTTTCCCGTTGTCTATATGTTCTTAATAACGTGTTTTCTAGTGTCTTTTAAACATGACGTTGTTATTTATGGGTGGGATTGTTTTTCTCTACTCAATTGACTTCTGCACCCACTTCCCAACCTATGTCTTTTCCTACTATTGTTTCTTTGCACTCTTTTCACCCTTTTCCTGAACATGAGCAGGTTAGAAGATCAGAATTCGTAAGCAATTATTTTATACAGCTTCTGCATCAACACTAGTTAGTAGTGAACATCACTAATTGTTGGGTGTGTGATCTTATGCCACCTACTGCAGATAGAGGTATTCCTTATTTTGTCCTGCCATATGTGGCCTTTTGTGCTACTTCATGTTCGAGGAGACCTGTCCAGAGAGAGTTACCAAGTACTAGAATTTTGCTCCAGCAACATCTCCATGGCCTTATGAATATAGACCCGGACTCAGATTAGTATGAGTATAGTTGTTGCCTATATATGGGCAAAAGGAGGGTCTGTGGTACTTTAAATTTCGGAACCACACTGGAGGCATGGCCCTATCATGCCGATTTTAGTATCAGAGAGCCGCAAATGGCAAATACGATATGTACGAGTGTTTTTATCGCGTTTCATCAATGGAATGACCTTGTATATGATACTGCATATTGATCCCATTTTAGAACGATAGCCATTTATGTGGTTGCCCTCACATAGACTGCACTAAGGCCATGCTCATGCTTTAGGACACGTACAGTTTCTTATGACTTCTTCGTGACCTGTGCAAAGTGACTCCTCTGCCCGAGGTCAATCCTGTCCCACCAGTTCCTTTTACTACGGCCACACGGGATTAGCATCAGGGCCTGACACACCATAAAGTCATTCATCCCACGCAAACCCTGACTAATCTCTTTCACACCTGACTCTGTTTCCTGCTTTATGGCTTGTTTTACGAGGAGGAGGTGCCCGGTTTCATTGGGATCTGATGATATCTGAACCCTCGTGGGTAAATAATTGGAGGCTGTCCTAGCTGAAGTGTGGGAACATCATCATGGCTCTGTTTTTGTTGTTTTAGTGAAATATGTGAATGGTCAACTGTAATCCTGTTAAAACCCCAAAGGCTACTCACATGTTGCCTCTCTAGCTTTTCTCATTTGTTTAGGAATGTGACTGGTACAGCCCCTTGCATGCCTAGGGCATAATAAATGATATAAAAGGTCTGAGCTAAGACCATTTTGAGAGACTGCCTCTTTCAGTTGCTATAGGTCAGCTTCTGGGAGACGTAGTCTCACTCATTTGAGTTTAATAAAGATGTCTTTTCATATTTCAGCTTCTTTGCCAAGTTCTTTGTTATATTACCCTGAGAATGAAAATCTCTAGTACTTCACCTCAGAACGAAGGTGTCATGCACCGACCCAGGATACTTGGCAGTGATGTGGGGGATGTACTGGTCCGCCAGGCACACCATTTGCACATTGAGTGAGTGGAAACTCTTCCGATTCCTGAACACCTGATCGTTCTGGCAGTGGGGGGACAAATACAATATGTGTACCGTCAAGCACCCCAATAATATTGGGAATATGTCCCATTGCCTAGAATCCCTCTTTCACAGTGGCCAAGTCTTCCACCTAGGGGAAAGAAATGTAGCTGCACATGGGTTTCACCAAGGCAGACAATACCCTTGCCAGCACGATTGAGAACATCGGCTGTGACATTCCTGCTGCCAAGCCCACCGTCACTTGGAAAGAACCAGTTGCCAGGAAATGGAGCACTGATAGAACCTGCACAAGAGGGGGATCCCAGTGGGATGACGGATAGCTGATATCAGGTCAGGCTCCAATTGGGCACACAGCGCTGTGATTGTGGCCCTGTCCAGTCTATAGGTGAGTATAATGTGCCTGTCCTCCAGTGTAAACAAGTCCACAAGGGGTCTGTACACCGGGATTTGTCTCCTCCTCCTATTTACACACAGTGGTGGGTATCTAAGGGACACAAGAGTGAGTAGGCCATCACAGTTTGTACAATGGAACCACTACCTCAGTGTGCATACAGCATTAATGTGATGGGACAGTGGGAATGGCAATGTATGTGCAATTTTCATAAATGACGCAGTTGTGGAAGATCTGTATGAGGTCCACCCCCATGAAATGGCGAGTGTCTGTCCTGTATCTAGGGACAGGTGGAAGCGAGGTAACTCTGCCGACGTTAGGCATCGTGGCGGAAGGAGGTTTTGCACGGCCGTGAAATTCCTCATCGGCTAATATAGGGCTCAATGGAGTACAGTAGCTAATAAGGGATCAGCGTCAGTGGTGATGGTGTACACCGCCGCAGAAGTGACTGCCATTTTTTGTCTACAACCTCACTTGATTCCTGACTTTCCACAGGACAACACCTACACTGCGTGTGTTGCTGTGACCTGTGTCTGGAACCTACAATGGCCTGTGTGACCGGGAAAAGGGCCCCTGCCTTCACTTCAATGGTGTTGGAGCGCTTGATGGATGGGGTCCTGCCCCAGTATGGACAGCTGTATGGTCCTCCAGACCAACAGGTGAGTATCCCTTGGGCAGGATGCATGTGGGAGGATTGCATGGAGACGTGTGTGCAGGCATTGTGTCATATGTGGGGTGGTATGTCTGGTGGTAGTGTACATGGTGTGCGCCGGGCGATGTGTATGCCAATGGATTTGGAAACGGGATTTCCGGGCCATATGTGTGACAGGCTGGATTGTATGTGTAATGCTGTCCTCCTGTCTGCATTACCTCTGCAGGTCACCGCCCATCAAAAGAAGGGATTGTGGCGTGCCATCGCCAAGGACGTGCGGACCCTGGGGGTCTACAGCAGGCACAGCACCCACTGTAAGAAACGGTGGGAGGACCTGAGACGCTGGACAAGGAAGACCGCGGAGGCCCAGCTGGGGAGTGCCTCCCAATGAAAAAGGGGTACCCATCGGAACTTGACCCCCCTGATGGTCCGCATACTGGAAGTGGCCTACCCAGAGCTGGATGGGCACTTGAGGGCATCAGAGCAGCCACAATGGGGTGAGTACAGTGGGCATTACTACACTAATTGGTAGGTGGCATGGGATCAGGGTGGTGGTTGTGAGTTAGTGGGTGCCCCTTAATGCCAGTACAGACATTGCAGCGTGATTCAGCTCAAGGGTAACAGGTGTACGGCAAATGCAGGTAACCTAGCTCATTTGCATTTCTTGTCAGTCAGGGCTTTGTGGGTCCCAGGAGGTGTGCAGTTGGTGGTGTTTGGCCCTCATCTTGCTGTGGCATCTAGCCAATTCAATGCAAGTGCAATGCATAGTGCTTAATCCTGATCCCTGTGTGTGACGGTGCTGTGTATGCAAACTGTGGTGTTGGTGCTGTAATTGACCCAGTGCTCCCTTTCTCTCCCTCCCCCCCTTTCTCCTTCTGTCATCCTGTCCATGTGAGCATTAGCATCTTCTGGCGGAGGAGAAGGGGCACCGGCAACAGAGGGAGCTGCATCCCACAGGACCCTGGCAGAGTCCACCGACGCTAAGGGAACCAGTGGGACGGAGGGCGAGAGGAGCACCACGGCAGAGACAGGAGATGACAACACTGACTTAGATACCTTCTTTGATGGAAGCTTCCAGGTGGTGGCAGACATTTCTGTGACCATCCCAGCTGCAGGTACAGCCGCCACCCCCGTACCAGCACTGCCCTACTCAGCGAGTTGCCCGTGCCTGCTCATCCAGGAGGGTGGGCATCTCCTTCGCCCCAGGCACCTCAGGCCCTGCCCCAGTGAGCCCTGCTGCCCTGAGTGAGGAGGCTATTGACATCCAGAGATCCATCTCTGTAGGGCAGTCAACCATTGTGAATGTCATCCAGGGGCTAGCATCCCAGATGCAGCAATGCAATGCATTCCTGGAGGGCATCCACAGTGGATTGGCAGACTAACAGAGATCGATTCAGGCTCTGGCCTCCTCTCTGATGGCAGCCATTGTCCCTGTTCCTACTGTCTCCCTTCCAACTACCACTTCCCAGTCCCAGTCTCCTCAATCCCAACCCATCCCATGCACACATACAGACGAGGATGCACACAAGACATCACACACAAGTGGCACAGTCAAACATAGGCACCACTATTCAGGCCACAAGCACTCACACAAACAACAGACAGTTGCACACACATCCACATCTACTGCCTCCACATCCTCCCCCTCCTCCTCCTCCTCCACCTACCTCACAGTCAGGTCCACATTCACACCTGCATGCACTGCTTCAACAGCCACCACCAGCATCACCACACCAAGCAGCACACACACACCTCTCTAGCAGACACCTCCACAACATCCACCCACTCATCCCCTGTGTCCTCTCCTACCCTGTCTGTCGCTCCCTTCCTAAAGGACACAAATGCAGGCACTCAGACAGCCAACAGCCATCCACCTCACATCAGCACATTGCCCATGCACCTGCACCCAAGTCCAGCAGATGTACTCCTCCAACAACCACTCCCTCAACCTCCACTCCCATCCCTCCTCCCTCATCCTGCCCCACCACCCCTAAGAAGCTTTTCCTTGCCCAACTTGACCTCTTCCCTCCCCCTCTCCTGCCCGTAAGAGCAGGGTCCCAACGACCCAGCCCAGCACCTCAGCCAAACAGTCCACAGGGACAGTGGAGGAACCTCCTAGTAGTGAAAGGAAGACAGTGAAGGATCCCACTCCACCATCAGGAAAGGGAAGGGTCCCACTCCACCAGCCAGGAAAGGGAAGGATCCCACTCCACCACCAATGTCAGAAAAGGTTCCCACTCAACTACCAATGACAGGCAAGAAGCCCTCACCTCCAGCTGGGATACAGCAGCCCTCACCTCCAGCAGAGGCTTCCCAGGAGACACCTCCCCCAGCAGAGAAAATGCAGCCCTGACCTCCAGCAGAGGGCATGTAGGCCACCCTCCAGGGACTGTTGTACATAGAGCCCCCTCCAGAAGCAGTGGGCAAGTTCCCCACCTCAGAGTCTGTGACCTTGCACTCCCCAGCATTGGGAAATGGGCATGGAGCCCCCTCCAGATTCAATGTGCAAGTTCCCCACCTCAGAGGCTGTGGCCTTGCACTCCCCAGCATCGGAAAATGGGCATGGAGCCCCCTCCAGGAGCACTGGGCAAGTTCTGGACTTCAGCTGAGGTGCCCTCAGCCCCCTTCCCCTTCAGGTGCCTGTCCACTTCCGAGATGTTGCCCCTGCCCCAGTGTTGTGCAGAGTTAGTCAGGATCAAGTTGGGGCTTGGACTGTGCCCTGTGGCCATGTGGGCCTTATGTACTTTGGACTGGGCATTGGCCCTTTCTGGACAATTGTTCTTGTATCTTTGTTCTAAAATTGGTTCATATGGTGGGTGTTGCCTTGCTTTTACAATGTCAGAACTGCCGACCTGTAGCCCTTGTATTATTATGCAGTGCGTTGCGTGCCATTGGTTTACGTCTGCAGCTGGTTGTGTGTATGGTGTGTGTGTGTCTGGTGTGTGTCGTGCGTGTGTGTGTTACTCTCCTTTTCCTCCCTCCCTTGTGTGCTAGGCTGATGTACTCACCGTCATTGTCTTTGTTGGCGTTGGTGTTCCAGGTGGAGCATGGCATAGAAGAGCATCTGGAGAACTTGCAGTTCCTGTTCCATGGCGGCGTTGGTCTTCTCTGTGTCTCTGTTAATGAGTCTTTGGTCTTCTGTGATGTGTTTCCGCCAGGCTTTTGATGGAGTGTACCACCTCGGAAATCATGGCGATTTGTAGTGTCATAATATGGTGGGCAGTACCTTGTCTTCCGCCTGGCTGTTAATGGCTACCGCTGTGGTCAGCAGTATTAACGCCCTGGCGGATGGTGTGGTGCATTGGCTGTCTATGGAAGTTATCACCGCCATGGTCATAATTTGGCAGTAATTACTGCCATCCTGTTGGATGTATTACCGCCACTTTAACAGTCACCGCCAATGTCCTAATGAGTGCCTTAGTCCTGTCAAAATGTTTATTTTTCCAAGTTGAATTTGCGTTTTAAAACTGCACACACGAGCTGCATGATTTTTCCTGTGAATTTCCAATACCTGCACACACTGTATTAAGTCTCCCTCAAGAAGCTGTTAGCAAAAGGAACACCATGCACTTTTTATGTGCCTCAGAGTTTCAGAAAAATGTATGAAGAGATCTGCATGGATGGTTTCACCATACATCTCTGAATGTGACACATTACAGGCCATCAACGCCACTCTTAAAAGTAGAGGTGTTTTCTTTGAACTGGATGACTCAGTAGACTGAGGAGCGAAAAGTGAGGGGGAGGATCTCTACTGGTAGGCTATCTCCCTTCTCTGCCATTTTTCAAATTCCTCTTCTGGCTACCCTAATCACATGCAAACTAGGCAGTACATTTGGGCCCTCATTGTGAGAGTTCTGACATTTCCCATTATCCTACCTCCCAGGAATGACCATTACGGGATATTACATCTGGCATCCTTGGAGTGGTTGCCTCTACCTTTTTGCCTTCAGCCCCCCTGTTTTTGCTGATTTCATGTTTACTGGTTTTAGGATTATGCACACTTTTCCACTGCTGACCAACACTAAGGTGCTTGTGCTCTTTCCTTAAAGCATGATTATTGGCATATACCTAATTGGCATATTTAATCTACCAACAAATCTCTAGCAAAGTGCACTACATGTACGCAGGGCCTGTAGATTAAATGCTACTATTGGGCCTGCAGCTGGTTGTGCATTAAAAGTGCTGTAAAAAATAGCACAAGGAAATCTCAGCTCCCCTAACAGGGCAACACCTCCTTTGTATATATTATGCCTGGTGCAGGGTTACAGAGTGGTGCAATGCATGCATTGCACGACTCTGTAAATATGGCGTGGGGATTTCTGCCTCGTTGGGCCACATTAACATAAAAAATAATTATATTAATGCAATCGAAATATGTCCCTGAGTGTGCCACCCACTTGAGTATTTATTTAAATGTGCCATTGCAGAGCCTGTGTGTGCAGTCTTGAACTGCCATGCTGACCTGGAAAAAGAACCCTTTTTGGCAGGCTCATACCTTGCTTTTTAAGACATATGTGACTCCTAAGGTAGGCCCTGGATAGGCAGAAGTTCATGGTGCAGCGTATGTAAAAAGTTGATCATGCACTTTTAAGTTGGACATGTCCTGGTAGTGAAAAACTCTTAGATTCATTTCTCACTACTGCATAGCCTTTCTTTCTCTTAGGATAAGATTGAAGTTGCCTTATAATCTTTTACAGGTATAACTTCCAATTGGGAAGAGATGGAGTTATCAAGTTTGTAGTCTCTAGAATCAAAATTTAAAATCATGACTTCTGGTGCGGTCAGATTTTAAATCATAATTCTGAAAATACACTTTTCAAAAGTTTTCTTACTTTAGCCACTTGGTGCCTTTTGCCTTGCTCTGCTCTTATGTCTGGGATGAGATGACAGTTGAGCTTTGCGTATTCCTCCTAAGCAGCCACACACAATGGGAGCTTAGGTGTCACCTGATGGGACTTGATGGGCCATCCTCGGCAGGTTAGGAGGTAGGACCTGGGCAGTCTCACTTACACCTGGATAAGATGTGTCCTATCCACACCCAAAGGGCTGCATAACCCCCTGTATTGAGTCTGAAGCCAGGGCAGGAAGGGCAGGAACTCTATGCGCTTCAAAGACATGTCTTTGAGGTCTTCCCCACTTCAAAGGCCAACTACATATAGGTAGTGGACCACAGACACCACCAACTCAGTACACTTCTGGACCTGTGGATACTCTGCCAGGAAGAAAGACTGTTGTGCTGCTGAATGAGAGTCCTCTCTGATGGCCAGCTACTTTGCTGGACTCCTTTTTTGCTGTGCTGACCTGCCGCCTGCTGCCCTCTTGCCTGGGGGTGAGAAGGGCTGGATCTGTATCTCTCCAACCCAGAACCGAGAGTGACTCTAAGGACTTGTTGGCTGGTCTCCTGATCTGAAGTCTCAGAGACATAAAATACTTTCATCCACCCTGCCTCTGCACCTGGACTCTGCTATTTGGGAGTCTACCCTGAGAAGTGGTGCCGTCCCAATCCTGGACCCGTGGAAGTGGGCTGGCTTCCTCCAGCTCAACTAACGCATCCTCTGCTGCAGGAGCAGAACCAACGCTTCACTGCTGATGCACAGAACAGAACCACCATATCACTACTTCTGCAACCGGCACAACAGATTTACATCGCCGAATTTTAGGATGTGAGAATCGCCTTCAGAACAGTAACTGTGTGACGCTTCCCTGGTGCAAGCTCCTCGCATTCCTCATCAACAACAACCTCGACGATGACGCTACAGCTCAGCTTTGCAACCTCAGCGCTCAATGGAGCCGATGCATCACCTAGAGTGTGCTGCTCACCCTTGACAGTGATCTTCACATTGCTAGCACCACGGACATGATCCTCAATGTTGACACATCAGGATCTCGCACAGCAGCCCTGCTTATATGGGGACCAAATGCTTCATTGTTTCGGAAACATGCAATGCTCTCCAACCAGGGTTTCAGGTACTTTTGTACTAACTGGGTCCATGTAGCCAGCCTGTGATCCATTGCGGTCAGCCTGAATTTTGATTTTGTCGCTATCTGGCGCAACCAGATATCTCCGGTTGGCACTTCTTGCTTCATGATGCTTTTTTTTACAGCTTCTTCTTTAAAAAAAAATCATAACTCTAACTATTGGAGTTTTTTTTTTTTTTTGGCCTTGATTTATTTATTAAATTAAGTTCTATTTTTCTAACTTGATGTGAGATCTTTTTTCTGTGGGGCTTTCACTGTTTTACTGTTTGAAGTGTTGCACAAATACTTTATACATTGCCTTTAAGTTAAGCCTGGCTGCCCTGTACCAAGCTACCAGAGGGTAAGCAAAAGGTAATTTGTGGTTTGAATATGCCTTACCCTGATAGAAACTATGATTGCTGTTTGACCAGGGCTCACAACCCATTTAACCAAGAACCCAGTTTCTCACACTGGAGTTACCTCTAACATTTTTTAGAGGAGCGGATGGGCATTATGGGTCAGACCACACCAATGCTGATGGTCTCTCCAGACTCTTCCTCCTTAGTGATGGGAACTCCCTGGAGGATGAGTAGTTCTCCCCATTTTCAGCTGGGGGGGGCATGTGTTAGACCTATCAAACTTAGAGTGTTCTTCCCCCAAACCTTTTGCCTTCCTTTTTTGGATCTCGTTTTTTGGCCTTAGAACTCTGTGCACCTTACCACTGCTAAAGTGTGTGTGGTCATTCCCTAAAACATGGTAACAATGGCTTACACTCAATTGGCACATTTTATTTACCTGAAAGTCCCTAGTAAGTGGTACTAAATGCACCCAGAGCCTGTAAATTAAATGCCACTAGTGGGCCTGCAGCACATATTGTGCCACCCACTTAACTAGCCCTTTAAACATGTCTCAGACTGCCATTGCAACGTTTGTGTGCAGTTGTAAAACTGCCATTTCAACTTGGCAAAACAAACCTTTTGACAGGACTAAATTTTCTTTTTTAGTACATATATGTCACCCCTAGGGTAGACCCTTCACACCTCTAAGGGCAGAGTGCAGTGTATTTAAACAGCTGGGAATGCACATATAAGTATGCACATGCCCTGGTAGTGAAAACCTCTCAATTATTTTTTTTCACTACTGCTAGGTCTATCTATCTCTCTCATAGAAAACATTGGGTTACCTTATTACAATTAACAAATGATAACTTTCAATTGAGAGCAGATAGGAAAGTCCAGTTTGGTCTCTAAAGAACTGTGATTTAAAATCCTCTTTAATGGTAAAGTTTGATTTTAAGTCACAGTTCTGAAATTAACGCTTTTAGAAAGTTGCTATTTTCTTGTCTCACCCATTTGGTGCCTGTTGCCTGTATCCTGGGTCACATGACTACGTGTAGCTGGCAGTTGATATTTGTGCATTACTCCAAGAGAGTGGGACAAAGAAGGAACAGTTGTTGGCAGGATGGATCATCTCTGACTTGATAGAGGGGGCAGAGAAAGAAAACACATCAGGGAGATAGCTGAAAAACACAAGCACTGGCATGGAGTGGCTAAACAAAAGGAAACAAAAGTTTCATACAAGTGAGCAGTTGAAGGATAGAAGCCAGCTGAGGGTGATGGTAAAGAGGTTATAGTCCAGAGTTGGACAAAACACTATCTATCTATCTATCTATCTATCTATCTATCTATCTATCTATCTATCTATCTATCTATCTATCTATCTATCTATCTAATGTATCTAATCAATCTATTTGTCTGGCTATGTATCTACCCATCCACACAAATATGTGTACATATATTACACTGGTGGTGCTAGCACCAGTGTAGTTGTAGTAAGAGCAGAATTTCAATACAAATAATTGTTGGAAAATGGGTTATTGGTAAGGACAGGTAGGTACCTACACTTAGCAATAGGCCACTAACCTCCACTAAGGTCCAGTTAGGTCTCTGTAAATTAACCCCAGCTCAACCCTTGGTAGCTTGGCAACGAGCATCAAGGCTTAACTTAGGACACAGAGTGTAAAGCATTCAAATATCACAAAACAGTAATTAAATAAAACACAGGAAAGAGTTTAAAAATCCAAAACCAATTTATAAAAATAGATTATATTTTTGTCTTTACAATGACACAAAAACTAATAAAATCGGATAAGGGGAAACCAGAGATATTAATTTTTAAAGAATTATTGTTTTTTAGCGCCTAGAAACAAAAAGCACCAATCGGGTCATCTGGATGCACCTCGACCGGAGCAAAGTCAAAGTTTAAGGCCGACCGCGATGGAGCCCTGCTCGGCTACATGCCGCGGGAGGCCTCGGTTAAAAGTTTACCTTCACACTTAGGAGGTCATTACAACATTGGTGGTAAAAGCCGCTTACCGCAGTGCAGAAGACCGCCAACACATCGCTGCGGCTGCGGAATTCCGCCACAGCTATCATGACCCACATCTCGGATTCCGCCGAAATTCAGACACCCACACAAGTCCGCCACACCAAAGGTCAGTGATAAACTGGCGAAAACAAAACCTCTACCATCACGCTAACAGAAACACGCCCATGCTATCACGACCCACGAATCCACGCAGCGGTCTTTCAACCGCGGTATTCCATTGGCGGAACACACCGCTGCGCTCAAAATACACACACATCTCCAAAACACCGCCACATTGGACAATTCCAAATACACACACCTGATACACATCCAAACACCACTCCCACACACAAAACACTATATAAAACACACACCCACATCACCCACAAACCCCTACGACCAAAACTTGTAGGCGAAGGCGACAGACAGAGAGCACAGCAATAGACAACCCCACCACACAGAGGCACACAACACCATCACCCATACAACATCCACCCCCAAAACACCCCACACCACCACACATCACCACACTCATCAACACATACACCACCCCACACATCACCTACACCACCCCATGTCACGCCAAAGACACCCCAGGTTTTCCGAGGAGGAGCTCAGGGTCATGGTGGAGGAAATCGTATGGGTAGAGCCACAGCTATTTGGATCACAGGTGCAGCACACCTCCATAGCCAGGAGGATGGAGCTATGGTTAAGAATCGTCAACAGGGTCAACGCTGTGGGACAGCATCCAAGAAATCGGGAGGACATCAGGAAGAGGTGGAACGACCTACGGGGGAAGGTGCGTTCAGTGGTCTCCAGGCACAACATCGCAATTCAGCGGACTGGCGGCGGACCCCCAACTGCTCCCCCACAACTAACAACATGGGAGGAGCAGGTCTTGACCATCATGCATCCAGAGGGCCTCGGAGGAGTCGGTGGAGGAATGGACACTGGTAAGTCAAATCTTAACTATCATATCCCCCACCCTAACTGCATGCTATCACACCCCCCCACCCTCACCCCCTCCCCTATCACTCCAACTCCTCACTAATGAACTAATAACAAAACCACACATCCCAACACCAAGCCCTGCATGACACAACTAAGCATGGACACCCATCACTAAAGCATGCTCACTGCACATATCCATAACACCCCCCCAACCATCATCACACAAGCCCCCACACAGGAATGCTTGCACTGGGGTACACGCACACCCACCTATTGCACACCATGACACACACACATGCAATAATCATGCTCTTATACCCCTGCAGGACCACTACGTAACGTCACCAGACAGGAGGGTCCAGACATCTGCACCCCACCCACAGAAGAGGCCCACAGTGACGACAGCAGCTCTGGCCAACTGGATCCAGATGACCAGCCCGGACCATCGTGGGCCTCGGGACAGTCGGTTCCCCTCGCACAGGCACAGCCTAACACTGACCTTCCACCCTCTGGTAACACCAGCACAGCACCCACCCAGCATGCCCATACCTCCGTCCCCAGGACACGTCAATCAGCTGTGTGACCACCACTACAGGGAGCCCAGGATAACCCACCACCCCAACAACAACAGGGACCTGGGGGCAGTGGTAGTGGGCACACGGTCCAGGGGATGGAGGCACAGGAACACAGGGGAACTTGGAGGGCTGCTGTGCGACAGGGGGCGGACAGGCCAAGGGAACCCACTCTCCACGAGGCCCTCTCCTCCATCATGGGAGCATACCACCACTCCCAGGAGACGATGGCTATGGTCCTGGCCAAGTTTCAGGAGACCCAGTGCATGCAGGAGGAACAGTATTTGGGCTTCAGGGAGGAGCTCAGAACCATCAGCTCCGCCCTGGGCACCATCGTAGGGGTGCTGAAGGACATACAAAAGACCATGAGGGACACCATGGCGCTCCAAGGGGCCCCTGACACTAGCATGGACGATGAACTGCCCACCACCTCCGCCGGCGCTAGTGGACAGGACACCCCGCCACAGGACCACCACACCAGCACCCCACCCCCTGCAGACGGAGAACCACCCCGCAAGCGGTCCCTGAGATCCAGGAACAGGACAAAGCAAGATGGCAAGACCCCCGCCAGGAAATGAGACCACCCTGATTGTCATCCCACTGTCCCACTTTGTCACCCTGTCCATACTTAAACTGCCCCAGCTCCACTTCCTATGCCCATATGGGCAGTGCAACTGTGAGACTAATAGACTGGACTCTGCCATGGACATTCTTCCACCATCACCCATCACCATTTTGCCACCCTCTCCAATAATTAGCACTTCAATAAACACCCTTGAACCACAAATCAATCTGGAGTCAGTCTGTGATTTTGAAAATGTGTATTAGCTATGACAGTGACAAAATGCGTTTTCCAATGTAATGCCAACATACCTATGTCACACATCACAAGTCCATGAAGGATGCAAGCAGATGACACACGTTGGTAACCACACCTGTGAAACTGTCATGGAAATGTACAACTCAGTTAACAAATACTGCTCACCTGTGTGTCACTGGAAATGTTGCTGGATGACTGACGCCCTGTTGTCTATGTCTTCTTCCTCAGCTTCCTCCTCATCACTGTCCACAGGCTCCACAGCAGCCACAACACCATCATCTGGACCATCCTCCTGCAGAAAAGGCACCTGGCGTCGCAAAGCAAGATTGCGAAGCATCGAGCAGGCGATGATGATCTGGCACACCTTCCTTGGTGAGTAGAATAGGGAACCACCTGTCATATGGAGGCACCTGAACCTGGCCTTCAGGAGGCCGAAGGTGCGTTCGATCACCCTCCTAGTCCGCCCATGGGCCTCATTGTAGCGTTCCTCTGCCCTGGTCCTGGGATTCCTCACTGGGGTCAATAGCCATGACAGGTTGGGGTAACCAGAGTCCCCTAATAGCCACACACGGTGCCTCTGGAGTTGACCCATCACATACGGGATGCTGCTATTCCGCAGGATGTAGGCGTCATGCACTGAGCCAGGGAACATAGCATTTACCTAGGAGATGTACTGGTCTGCCAAACATACCATCTGTACATTCATGGAATGATAACTCTTCCGGTCCCTGTACACCTGTTCACTCCTGCGGGGGGAACCAGAGCTACATGGGTGCCATCAATAGCACCTATGATGTTGGAGATATGTCCCAGGGCTTAGAAGTCACCTTTAACTGTAGCCAAATCCTCCACCTGAGGGAAAACGATGTAGCTCCTCACGTGTTTCAGCAGGGCAGACAACACTCTGGACAACACGTTGGAAAACATAGGCTGGGACATCCCTGATGCCATGGCCACTGTTGTTTGAAATGATCCACTTGCAAGGAAATGGAGCACTGATAGCACCTGCACTTCAGGGGGTATTCCTGTGGGATGTCGGATTGGTGACATCAGGTCTGGCTCCAACTGGGTTCACAGTTCCTGGACTGTGGCAAGGGTAAACCTGTAGGTGATGATCAAATGTCGCTCCTCCATTGTTTACAGGTCCACCAGCGGTCGGTACACCGGAGGATTCCGCCATCTCCTCAAATCCCCCAGCTGACGGTGCCTAAGAAGGACAACAGCGACCACAGAGTCAACAAATTCTCAGGCGTGTACCCACAGCTACACAGAACACGACACCAAATACAAAACTCTTCCTGTATGTGTGTTGAGTGTAGGCCTAGGTATGTGTGACACAGTAGTAAATGAAGCCATGTGGGCCCCTGAAATGGTGGCTGCCTGACCTCTAAAGTGGGACAATGGGATGTGAGGTAACTGCGCGGCGTAATGCTGCATTGGTTAACATTGGACCCTATGGGTCCCAGGAGCCAATGATGAAGTGCGCCGGCGGTGATGATACGCACCGCCGCGGACGTCACCGCCGCGGACGTGACTGCCATTTTCTATCTGTTCAATCACTCGATACCTGATCTTCGACAGGAGAGGACCTACACTGCAAGTGCTGCTGTGACCTCGGTCTGGAAGAGACAATGGCTGCTGCGTCTGGGGAAAGGGCCCCTGCCTTCACTGCTCAGGAGTTGGAGAAGCTCGTGGACGGGGTCCTCCCCCAGTACACGCTACTCTACGGTCCTCCAGAAAAACAGGCAAGTACACAGGGAGCACGTTGTATGGGCTATGCTGGGTGGAGAGGGCTGGATGTCAGTAGGAAGGGGGCAGAGTTCTGCGACCATGAAGGACTGTGAATGCATGTGCCACATGGCAAGGGTAGGGATGGGGGCCATTCACTTCGACGGTGCAGTTGGTAGTGACTTCTCTTCTTCCCCTGTACATGTCATGGAGGTCAGCGCCCACCAGAAGAAGGACATTTGGCATGCCATCGCCAAGGACGTCTGGACCCTGGGGGTCCACCAGAGACGGGGCACCCACTGGCGTAAAAGATGGGAGGACATTCGCCGCTGGAGCAAGAAGACGGCGGAGGCTCAGCTGGGGATGGCCTCCCAACGTGGGAGGGGTGCCCGTCGCACCATGACCCCCCTGATGTTCCGGATCCTGGCGGTGGCCTACCCTGAGTTGGATAGGCGCTTGAGGGCATCACAGCAGACACAAGGGGGTGAGTACACTCTCATTCTGTTGACTTAGTGCGCAGTGGAAGGGTTTGGGTGGGGGAGGAGGACTGTGGGTTTCCCTAGGCCAGGGCTAGTTCCGTAGGCTAGGCCCCTTCATAAGGCATGGCCCTGTGGCCCTCCACCCCACCTCTGTAGAATGCCAAGTACAGGTATACATGCCCCTGTGTCATCTATGTGGACAGATGACACTTATAGCCATGTAGGCCATATCCCAGAAATTGCATCTGTAGAGGCCAAAAGCACCATTTAGTGCAGGGGGCTGCTGTGTCAGTATTGTCCGCCAACGGTAGCGGTAAGCCATGCACTCAACCTGTCTTTCTTCTGTTTCCCCACCCCTTTTTGTGCTCTCCCTGTTCTTTTGTGCATCAGCATCATCAGGCGGAGGTACAGTGGCACTGGAGCACGAGGGAGCTGCATCCCACATGGCCATGGAGGGCCACACCACAGACTCTGAATACACCAGTGGGACAGAGGGCGAGGGGAGCTTCACGTCGGTCACCGGATCAGCAAACAGCGTCACAGACTCGTCCGCCGATGGGAGCTCCCTTGTGGTGGCGGCACCATCTGTGCCCCCCACTTCTACAGGTACAGCCGCCACCCCCCCTACCAGCACCGCCCTCCCAGCAGCCCCTCAGCCTTCGCTCCGTGCCCGCTCACCCAGGAGGGTGGGCATCACCTTCGCCCCAGGCACCTCAGCCCCTGCCCCTGTCACCCCTGCTTCCCTCAGTGAGGAGGCCATTGACCTCCTCAGGTCACTCACTGTTGGGCAGTCTTCCATTGTGAATGCCATTCAGGGTGTAGAAAGGGAGTTGCAACACACTAATGCATTCCTGGAGGGCATTCATTCTGGTCAGGCTGCCCATCATCGAACCCTGCAATCTCTGGCCTCAGCACTGATGGCAGCCATTGTCCCTGTCTCTAGCCTCCCCCCTCCAACGTCCTCCACCCAGACCCAATCCCCAGTACCCCAGCCTATCCCAACCACACCATCAGACAAGCATGCACACACCTCACCACACAAAAGTAGCTCAGACAAACATAGGCACCACTCATCCCACAGGCACTCACACAAGCATCACCCACATACAGACACAGCAACACCCACTGCCTCCACTGTGTCCCCCTCCACGTCGTCTCCCTCCTCCCTCCCAGTGTCGTCTACACTCTCACCTGCATGCACTACATCTACAGGCACTAGGACTCGCACCAGAACACCCAGCACCACACCCCGCTCACCTGCACTCACCACCCCCACTACCATTTACACGTCCCCTGTGTCCACTCCCAGTGTGTCTGTGACACCCCCTCCCAAAGTACACAAACGCGGGCACCCACACACCCAACATCCATCCACCTCACGACAGCCTCCAGTACCTGCACCTGCACCCAAATCACCTAAAGTCACACCTCCTACAACCACCTCCTCTTCCTCCACTCCCAGACCCCCTCCAGCTACCCATCCCAGTGTTCGTCAGAAACTCTTCCTGAGCAACGTTGACCTCTTTCCCACCACCCCCACCCCTCCAATTCATAGGTCCCGTAGTAGCACCTCAGCCAAAAAAAGTCTGGTACCAGTGGTGCGTGTTAAAGGTCTGTGGAGTGCACCGGCCACCAGGGCAGCCAGTGTGACACGGAGCCAAAGCACTGCCAGTCCACCCCCTGTAAAGCACCTTAAGTTGGAAAGTGGCCGATGGGAGAGGGTGAAGACTCCTGCCGGCAAAACAGCTCACAAGGGTCCCGGGGGGAGTGCCGAGTCATCTGTGAGTCCTCCCAAGGTGGTGAAGGGGCAGAAGAGGTCTCCAAGGTCTGGTAAGAGCAGCAAGACGGAGAAGGCCGCCATCCTCCCTGCCGGCCGGGACGCCACCGCCAGCACTATCGTCACTGGTCCGGAGACCACCGCCAGAGTCAGTGCCCTGGAGGGCAGCAGTATTGTCACTGGTCCGGAGACCACCACCAGAGTCAGTGCCCTGGATGGCAGCGGTATCGTCACTGGTCCGGAGACCACCGCCAGAGTCAGTGCCCTGGAGGGCAGCAGTATCATCACTGGTCCGGAGACCAGCGTCAGTGCCCTGGAGGGCCCCGGCAGCCACAGCACCGCTGGGCACTGAGGGACCGTCATGCCACACACCGCTGCACTGGTCAGAGAGAGCAAAGTCAAGCACCGCTGAACAGGGCAAAGACCGCCATGGTGAAGACCGCTGAATAGGACAAAGCACCGCTGAACAGGGCAAAGACCGCCATGGTGAAGACCGTTGAACAGGGCAAAGCACCGCTGAACAGGGCAAAGACCGCCATGGCAATGCACCGCTGAACAGGTCAGAGACAGCAAAGGCAAGCACCGCCCAACAGGGCAAAGACCGCCATGGTGAAGACCACTGAACAAGGCAAAGCACCGCTGAACAGGGCAAAGACCGCCATGGCAATGCACCGCTGAACAGGGCAAAGACCGCCATGGCAATGCACCGCTGAACAGGTCAGAGACAGCAAAGGCAAGCACGGCTGAACAGGGCAAAGACCGCCATGGCAATGCACCGCTGAACAGGTCAGAGACGGCAAAGGCAAGCACCGCCGAACAGGGCAAATACCGCCATGGTGAAGACCGCTGAACAGGGCAAATCACCACTGAACAGGGCAAAGACCACCATGGCAATGCACCGCTGAACAGGGCAAAGACCGCCATGGCAATGCACCGCTGAACAGGTCAGAGACAGCAAAGGCAAGCACCGCTGAACAGGGCAAAGACCGCCATGGTGAAGACAGCTGAACAGGGCAAAGACCGCCAAATCAAGCATCGTTAGTCCATGTGCAGCTGGGACAGTGACGGAACTGGGACCGTCACGGGGAGCGTGATGCACTCTGGGCACCAGTCCCCCTCCAGAACCAGTGGAGACTGTTATCCACTTGAGAAACTGTGGCTTTGCACTCCCCAGGATGGTACAGTGGGCAACCCACCCACTGTAGAGACTTGTGAGACTGTGTCTTTGCACTCCCCAGGATACATCAATGGGCAAACCACCAACTGGAGTGACTTGAGAGACTGTGGCTTTGCACTCCCCAGGATACATCAATGGGTAAACCACCCACTGGAGTGACTTGAGAGACTGTGGCTTTGCACTCCCCAGGATACATCAATGGGCATGGAGCCCCGTTGTGGATCTGGCGTCGTGCAGTCATCCGGCTGAGGTGCCCCCCCTTTCCCTTCCCCCTGAGGTGCCTGTTGTATTTCTATCTGATGCCCCTGCAGTGTTCTCTCCGTTTGTGGACAGGTATCTGGTGTGGGCCTCGCCCATGCATTGTGGGCCCAGTGGTCCACGGACATTGATATGTGCATACCTGCAGTACTAATCGTGATGTATGATTTTTACAATGTTTATATATATCTGTATATCATTGGTTACTGTATTTTGATACATTACAAAGGTTGAACTGATTTCCTTTTGTCTTTGCATTCATCCGGGGGGGTTGTGGGTTGTTACTGTGCTGTTTGGAAATGCATTGGTGTGTGTGTTGTAGTGGGTGAAGGTCGGGGTGGGGGTGGGGGTGTTGCGTGTGTGTCCGTGACTTTTGCCTCCCCCCTCCCCTATGTCGTAGGTGCAGTACTCACCGTTGTCTTCGGCGCCTACGTTGCTGGTGTTCGTAGAGGAGCAGGAAGACAAGAGCAGGGAGTATTTGTAGTTCCGCCTCCATGGTGGCCTCCTTCCTCTTGGAGTGTGTAGAGGTGAGCGTTTTCCCTTTGAAATGTCTGTTTCCGCCGTGTTTTTATCCACGGTGAATCCACCCCGGAAAAGGTGGCGGATTGGCGGGTTGTGATACTGTGGGCGGTACATTGTCTTCCGCCTGTCTGTTGGCGGTGACCGCTGCGCTGCTTGTCTGTACCGCCGTGGCGGTCGGAGTGTTAAAGTGGCTGTCTATGTTGCCGGTTTCCGCTACGGTCATAATTCCCATTTTCTGTCCGCCGGCCTGTTTGCGGTATTCTCGCAGCTTTAACACCATCCGCCAGGGTTGTAATGACCCCCTTTTTCTTTTTCGAAGATTTTCTTCAGCGGGACAAACCTGCCAGTCCAATCCGACCTCCTGGAGCCCTTCTCCGGATACGCGATGCGGGAATCCTCGGTGGAGATTTTTACCTTCGGACTTAGTCGTTTTTTTGAGGTGAAAATCCTTCGACCGGGGTAAACCTGGATCTTGATCCGACGTCCCTGGAGCCCTCCTCGGATACGCTGGCTGGGAGGTCCCGGTCAACTTTTTACCTTCAGACTTAGGGGGTTATTACAACTTTGGAGGAGGCTTTAATCCGTCCCAAAAGTGACGGTAAAGTGACAGATATACCACTAGCCGTATTACGAGTCCATTATATCATATGGAAGTCGTAATACGGCTGGTGGTATATCCGTCGCATTTGGGACGGATTAACACCTCCTCCAAAGTTGTAATAGCCCCCTTAGTCTCTTTTTCTGAGATTCTCTTTACCGGCACGAACCAGCGAATCAGGACGGGTCGCGGTCGAGGCAAGCTGGCTAGAGTTGCCACGGCGGGTCGGTCCCTCTATGGAGCTTTTTTACAAAAGTTCTCCAAACTTCTGGGGCTTCTCCCAGATGTCCTTTCAAGGTTCTTTTGAGGTCCACAGCAAACCCCAAGGGTCCAGAAGTTCTAAGATGGTCCTTGGGGGTGTGGACTACAACTCCCAGAATGCACCTGGCGAAAACTCCTTTTTGGCCACTGGGCAGTGGCCAGCTGGTTGATTTCTTCAGGAAATGGTCCAGGGGACTCTGGATAGCAATTTTCACCTGTAGAAAACAGGGAGTCCCTCCTTGAACCAGTTGAAGACAGGCAAAGTCCTTCTTGTGGTGAAGCCCAAGTGTGCAGCTGGTACAGTCCTTCTGAGTGCAGGATCCAGGTGCAGGCCAGGGGTCCAGCAGGGCAGTCCTTCCTCTCCTTTGGTTCTTCCTTGTTGGAATCTGATGGGGATCTGAGATGTGGGTGCAGGTCTGCCAGTTTTATCCTTTCTTCTGGGTGAAAAGCAGGGGGGTCCTAGTTCTCCTGTGATGACCACTTCCTGGGAAGTGTGGCAAAAATCAATCCCAGGAGGCAACATTCTCCAAAAATCCATCATGGCTGAATCTGATTTTTGGAGGTTACATCTGGGAGAGCACACCCATTGGTGTGGCTAAAAATCATAAACACACCCATCTCCTGCCCTCTCCTAATCTAATCAAGGGGGCACCTAGTTGTCTGGGGTTGCAGGATGTGGGGGTGTTGCTGGTTGCTCCAAATGTCCTTCTCTGCCTTTGAAGACCAGTTTGGCAGCCCTCCCCCTTCCTGCCTCACCATCTGCTGAGGGGAGATTCCCTCCCACAGGCACATTCCTTTGTGTGAAGCCAGGCCACTTCACACCTAATCAAGGCAGCCTGACCAGGCTGCTAGAGGCTGGCCAATCAGAGCACAGCAGCAAAAACAATGCAGGGCTGAAATTGGCAACTTTTCAGGTAAAGTTTAAAACTCTTTACCTGAACAAGTTATATTAAATCCCACAACTGGAAGTTGTGGGATTTATTACAACAATTAATTTGATACCAAACTCTTGGTATCCATCATTTAAGGGGACTTTAAAAATTAAAATAAAGTCTCCCCATTCTAGCCTATGAAGGCCATTTACAACAATGAGGGGAAAACGAATTTGGCTGTTTTTACCTCACCAGGGCTTATAAAACTATTTTTATGAGGCCCCTGCTTATAGTTACATGGCACCCAGCCCTAGGGGCACATAGGGCACACCTTAGGGGTGACTTATATGTAAAAATAAGGTAGTTTAATACTTTGGAACTACTTTTAATTTCAAAGTCGAGTTTGCATATAATTTTTATTTAAAAGCAGCCAGCAAGGCAGGCCTGCCTTTAAAATGACACTGGGCACCTCAGCAGTGCACCTATGGGTGCACTACCTATGCTGTGGTCCCTAAACCTACATGCCCTACCATATACTAGGGACTTATAGGTAGTTTAACTTAGCCAATTATAATTAGCCTAATTTGCGTATCCATTTTACACAGAGCACAGGCCCAGGGACTGGTTAGCAGTACCCAGGGCACCATCAGAGTCAGGAAAACACCAGCAAAAAGTGGGAAATGGGGGCAAAAAGTTAGGGGGCCTCTGCAGTCAGCCCTGTTTTCTCACACTAATCATTTTGGGGGTCATTACAACCCTGGCGGACGGTGTTAAAGCGGCGGTAAGACCACAAACAGGCCGGCGAAAAAAAAAAGGTAATTATGACCGTGGCGGAAACCGCCAACAAAGACACCCACTTTAACACTCCGACCGCCACGGTGGTACAGACAAACAGCGCGGCGGTCACCGCCAACAGACAGGCGGGAGACAAAGTACCGCCCACAGTATCACAACCTACCAATCCGCCACCTTTTCCGGGGCGGATTCACCGTGGATAAAAACACGGTGGAAACAGCGATTTCAATGGGAAAACCCTCACCTCTACACACTCCACGAGGAAGGAGGACCCCATGGAACCGGAACTCCAAATACTCCCTGCGATAGTCTTCCTGCTCCTGTACGATCATCATCAACGCCGGCGCCGAAGACAATGGTGAGTACTGCACCTACGACATAGGGGAGGCAAAAGTCAGGGACACACACATGCAACACCCCACCCCCACCCCCGCCCTCACCCACTACAACACACACACCAATGCATATCCAAACATTACAGTAACAACCCCCAAACCCCCCGGAAGAATGCAAAGTCAAAAGGAAATTAGTGCAACCATTGTAATATATCAAAATACAGGAAGCAAATATATACAGATATAATGTCACATTCAGCAAAATATACATCACGATTAGTAGTGCAGGTAATGCACCATTCAATGTCCGTGGACCACTGGGCCCAAAATGCATGCGCGAGGCCCACACACTATACCTGAGCAAAACGGAGAGAACACTGCTGGGGCATCAGATAGAAATACAACAGGCACCTCAGGGGGAGGGGAAGGGGGGCACCTCAGCCGGATGACTGCACCACGCCAGATCCACGACGGGGCTCCGTGCCCATTGATGTATCCTGGGGAGTGCAAAGACACAGGGGGTCATTCTAACCCTGGCGGTCCAAGACCGCCAGGGCTAAAATGACGGGGGCACCGCCAACAGGCTGGCGGTGCCCCGCTGGGCATTCTGACCACGGCGGTTTGACCGCGGTCAGAAGTGGAAAACCGGCGGTCTCCCGGGGATTCTGACAGCCCATACCGCCATCCTGTTCCTGGCGGTTCGCCCGCCAGGAACAGGATGGCGGTATGGGTTGTCGTGGGGCCCCTGGGGGCCCCTGCAGTGCCCATGCCAATGGCATGGGCACTGCAGGGCCCCCCGTAAGAGGGCCCCACAAAGAATTTCACTGTCTGCATTGCAGACAGTGAAATTCGCGACGGGTGCCACTGCACCCGTCGCACCATCCCACTCCGCCGGCTCCATTCAGAGCCGGCGTCCTCATGGGAAGGTAGTTTTGCACTGGGCTGGCGGGCGGCCTTTTGGCGGTCGCCCGCCAGCCCAGTGCAAAACCCAGAATACCCTCAGCGGTCTTCCGACCGCGGAGCGGTATTTTGGAGGGGGAAGTCTGGCGGGCGGCCTCCGCCGCCCGCCAGACTTAGAATCACCCCCACAGTCTCTCAAGTCTCTACAGTGGGTGGGTTGCCCACTGTTCAATCCTCGGGAGTGCAAAGCCACAGTGTCTCAAGTCTCTAAAGTGGGTGGGTTGGCCACTGTTCAATCCTGGGGAGTGCAAAGCCACAGTCTCTCAAGTCTCTACAGTGGGTGGCTTGCCCACTGTTCAATCCTGGGGAGTGCAAAGCCACAGTCTCTCAAGTCTCAACAGTGGGTGGGTTGCCCACTGTTCAATCCTGGGGAGTGCAAAGCCACAGTCTCTCAAGTCGATAACAGTCTCCACTGGTTCTGGAGGGGGACTGGTGCCCAGAGTGCTTCATCCTGTGCAGGACAGACGGAGTGGATACATGTCTCCACTGATTCTGGAGGGGGACTGGTGCCCAGAGTGCTTCATCCTGCCAAGGACAGACGGAGTGGATGCGTGTCTCCACTGGTTCTGGAGGGGGACTGGTGCCCAGAGTGCTTCATCCTGCCAAGGACTGAGGTAGTGGATGCATGTCTCCACTGGTTCTGGAGGGGGACTGGTGCCCAGAGTGCATCACTCTCACTGTGACGGTCCCAGTTCCGTCACTGCCGCACATGGGCTAGCGGTGCTTGAGTTGGCGGTGCTTGCCCTTTTCAGCGGTGCTTGACTTTGCTGTCTCTGACCTGTTCAGCGGTGCTTGCCATGGCGGTCTTTGCCCTGTTCAGTGGTGCTTGCCCTGTTCAGCGGTACTTGCCATGGCGGTCTTTGCCCTGTTCAGGGGTGCTTGCCCTGTTCAGCGGTGCTTGACTTTGCTGTCTCTGACCTGTTCAGCGATGCTTGCCATGGCGGTCTTTGACCTGTTCAGCGGTGCTTGCCCTGTTCAGCGGTACTTGACTTAGCTGTCTCTGACCTGTTCAGCGGTGCTTGCCATGGCGGTCTTTGCCCTGTTCAGCGGTGCTTGCCCTGTTCAGCGGTGCTTGCCATGGCGGTCTTTGCCCTGTTCAGCGGTGCTTGCCCTGTTCAGCGGTGCTTGCCATGGCAGTCTTTGCCCTGTTGGGCGGTGCTTGCCCTGTTCAGCGGTGCTCGACTTTGCTGTCTCTGACCTGTGCAGCAGTGTTTGCCATGGCGGCCCTTCATTGCCCAGCGGGGCTGTGGCTGCCGGGGCCCTCCTGGGCACTGACTCTGGTGGTGGCCTCCTGGCCAGTGATGATGGGGCTGCCCTCCTGGGCACTGACTCTGGCGGTGGCCTCCTGGCCACTGATAATGGGACTGCCCTCCTGGGCACTGACTCTGGCGGTGGCCTCCTGGCCACTGACGATGGGACTGCCCTCCTGGGCAATGACTCTGGCGGTGGCCTCCTGGCCAGTGACAATGGGACTGCCCTCCTGGGCACTGACTCTGGCGGTGGCCTCCTGGCCACTGACGATGGGGCTGGCGGTGGCCTCCTGGGCAGCAGAGATGATGGCAGGCTTCTCCGCCGTGCTGCTCTTCCCAGACTTTGGCGATTTCTTCTGCCCCTTCCCCACCTTGGGAGGAGTCACAGCTGAGTGGACACTCCCCCCTGGACCTTTGTGAGCGGCTTTGCCGGCTGGAGTCTTCCCCCTGTCCCGCCAGGCACTGTCCAACTTCTGGTGCTTCACAGGTGGGGGACTGGCTGTGCTGTGGCTCCGTGTCACACTGGCTGCCCTGGTGCCCGGTGCACTCCACATACCTCTAACAGGCACCACTGGTACCTGCGATTTTTTGGCTGAGGTGCTAGTACGGGACCTATGAATTGGAGGGGGGGGTGGTGGGAAAGAGGTCAACGTTGCTCAGGAAAAGTTGCTTACGAACACTGGGACGGGTAGCTGGAGGGGGTCTGGGAGTGGAGGAAGAGGAGGTGGTTGTAGGAGGTGTAACTTTTGTTGATTTGGGTGCAGGTGCATGCGCTGGAGGCTGTCGTGAGGTGGATGGATGTTGGGTGGGTGTGTGCCCGCGTTTGTGTACTTTGGGAGGGGGCGTCACAGACACACTGGGAGAGGACACAGGGGATGTGTAAATGGTAGTGGGTGTGGTGAGTGCAGGTGAGCGGGGTGTGCTGGTGGGTGTGCTGGTGCGGGACCTAGTGGCTGTAGTGGTAGTGCATGCAGGTGAGAGTGTAGACGACACTGGGAGGGAGGAGGGAGACGACGAGGAGGGGGACACAGTGGAGGCAGTGGATGTTGCTGTGTCTGTATGTGTGTGATGCTTGCGTGAGTGCCTGTGGGATGTGTGGTGCTTATGTTTGCCTGAGCTTCCCTTGTGTGTTGACGTGTGTGCAGGCTGGTCTGATGGTGTGCTTGGGAGAGGCTGGGGTACAGGGGATTGGGTCTGGGTGGAGGAATTTGGAGGGGGGAGGCTAGAGACAGGGACAATGGCTGCAATCAGTGCTGAGGCCAGAGATTGCATGGTTCGATGAAGGGCAGCCTGACCAGAATGAATGCCCTCCAGAAATGCATTAGTGTGTTGCAACTCCCTTTCTACACGCTGGATGGCATTCAGAATGGTAGACTGCCCAACAGTGAGTGACCTGAGGAGGTCAATGGCCACCTCACTGAGGGCAGCAGATGTGACAGGGGCAGGGGCTGAGGTGCCTGGGGCGAAGGTGATGCCCACCCTCCTGGGTGAGCGGGCACGGGGCGAAGGCTGAGGGGCTGCTGGGAGGGTGGTGCTGGTAGGGGGGTGGCGGCTGTACCTGTAGAAGTGGGGGGCACAGATTTTGCCACCACCACAAGGGAGCTCCCATCGGAGGACGAGTCCGTGTCGCTGGATGCTGATCCTGTGACCGCCGTGATGCTCCCCTCGCTCTCCGTCCCACTGGTGTATTCAGAGTCTGTGCTGTGGCCCTCCATGGCCATGTTGGATGCAGCTCCCTCGTGCTCCGGTGCCACTGTACCTCCGCCTAATGATGCTGATGCCCACAAGAACAGGGAGACCACAAAAAGGGGGGGACGACGACAGAAGAAAGACAGGTTGAGTGCATGGCTTACCGCTACCGTTGGCGAACAATACAGACACAGCAGCCCCCTGCACTACGCCGCGCTGTTGGCTCTACTGATGCAGTTCCTGGGATATGGCCTACATGGCTATGGTGGACATCAGCACACATAGATGACACAGGGGCATGTATACCTGTACTTGGCACTCTATAGAGGTGGGGTCGAGTGCCACATGGCCTGCATTACAGATGGGCCTAGCCTACGGAATTCGCCCTGGCCTAGGGAAACCCACAGCCCTCCTCCCCCACCCAGACACCTTCACTGCGCACAAAGTCAGCTGAATGAGAGTGTACTCACCCCCTTGTGTCTGCTGTGATGCCCTCAAGCGCCCATCCAACTCAGGGTAGGCCACCGCCAGGATCCGGAACAGCAGGGGGGTCAGTGTGCGACGGGCACCCCTCCCACGTTGGGAGGCCATCCCCAGCTGAGCCTCCGCCGTCTTCTTGCTCCAGCGGCGAATGTCCTCCAATCTTTTACGGCAGTGGGTGCTCCGTCTCTGGTGGACCCCCAGGGTCCGGACGTCCTTGGCGACGGCACGCCAAATAGCCTTCTTCTGGTGGGCGCTGACCTACATGACATGTACAGGGGAAGAAGAGAAGTCATTACCAACTGCACTGTCAAAGTGAGTGGTCCCCATTCCTACCCTTGCCATGTGGCGCATGCATTCACAGTCCTTCATGCACGCAGAACTCTGCCCCCTTCCTTCTTACAACCAGCCCTCTCCACCCAGGCATAGCCCACACAACTTACTCCCTGTGTACTCACCTGTTGGTCTGGAGGACCGTAGAGTAGCGTGTACTGGAGGAGGACCCCGTCCACGAGCTTCTCCAACTCCTGTGCAGTGAAGGCAGGGGCCCTTTCCCCAGACGCACGAGCCATTGTCTCTTCCAGACCGAGTTCACAGCAGCACTTGCAGTGTAGGTCCTCTCCTGTCGAAGATCAGGTATCTAGTGATTGAACAGCTAGAAAATGGCAGTGACGTCTGAGGCGGTGACGTCCGCGGCGGTGCGTATCATCACCGCCTGCTCAATTCGTCATTGGTTCCTGGGACCCATAGGGTCCAATGTTAACCAATGCAGCATTGCGCAGCGGTCTTCGACCGCCTACCGCGACGGTGTGCAACGCCAGCGCAGTTACCTCACATCCCATTGTCCCACTTCACAGGTCAGGCAGCCACCATTTCAGGGGCCCACATGGCTTCATTTTCAACTGCGTCACACATACCTAGGCCTGGACTCAACACACATACAGACAACTTTTTGGATTATGTTTCGTGTTCTGTGTAGACTGTGGGTACATACCTCTGAGTTGCTTGACTCTGTGGTCGCTGTTGTCCTTCCTAAGCACCGTCAGCTGGGACATGTGAGGAGATGGCGGAATCCTCCGGTGTACTGCCCGCTGGTGGACCTGTTGACAATGGAGGAACGACATTTAATCATCACCTACAGGTTTGACCGTGCCACAATCCAGGAACTGTGTACCCAGTTGGAGCCTGACTTGATGTCAGCTATCCGCCATCCCACAGGGATCCCCCCTCAAGTGCAGGTGCTATCAGTGCTCCATTTCCTTGCAAGTGGGTCTTTTCAAACAACAGTGGCCATGGCATCAGGGATGTCCCAGCCTATGTTTTCCAACGTGTTGTCCAGATTGTTGTCTGCCCTGCTGAAACACATGAGGAGCTACATCGTTTTCCCTCAGGTGGAGGATTTGGCTACAGTTAAATGTGACTTCTATGCCCTTGGACATATCCCCAACATCATAGGTGCCATTGATGGGACCCATGTGGCTTTGGTCCCCCCCCACAGGAGTGAACAGGTGTACAGGAACCGGAAGAGTTATCATTCGATGAATATACAGATGGTATGTTTGGCAGACCAGTACATCTCCCAGGTAAATGCTATGTTCCCTGGCTCAGTGCATGACGCCTACATCCTGCGGAATAGCAGCATCCCTTATGTGATGGGTCAACTCCAGAGGTACCGTGTGTGGCTATTAGGGGACTCTGGTTACCCCAACCTGTCATGGCTACTGACCCCAGTGAGGAATCCCAGGACCAGGGCAGAGGAACGCTACAATGAGGCCCATGGGCGGACTCGGAGGGTGATCGAACGCACCTTCGGCCTCCTGAAGGCCAGGTTCAGGTGCCTCCATATGACAGGTGCTTCCCTATTCTACTCACCAAGGAAGGTGTGCCAGATCATCATCGCCTGCTGTATGCTTCACAATCTTGCTTTGCGACGCCAGGTGCCTTTTCTGCAGGAGGATGGTCCAGATGACGGTGTTCTGGCAGCTGTGGAGCCTGTGGACAGTGATGAGGAGGAAGCAGAGGAAGAAGACATTGACAACAGGGACTCTATTATCCAGCAATATTTCCAGTGACACACAGGTGAGAACACATTCTTGCCTACTACAAGTACTTTCACACTTCTACCTCTATCCTGTCTGTCAATTTCAAGCAGTATTTGGTAACTGAGTTGGACATTTTCATTACGGTTTCACAGGTGTGGTTACCAATGTGTGTCATCTGCTTACATTCTTCATGGACTTGTGATGTGTGACATAGGTATGTTGACATTACATTTGAGAAAGGATTTTGTCACTATCATAGCTAATACACATTTTCAAAATCACAGACTGACTCCAGATTGTTTTGTGCTTCAAGGGTGTTTATTGAAGTGCTGAATATTAGAGGGGGTGGTAAAATGGTGAGGGGTGATGGTGGAGGAATGTCCATGGCAGAGTCCAGTCTATTAGCCTCACAGGTGCATTGCCCATATGGGCATAGGAAGTGGAGCTGGGGCAGTTCCAATATGGACAGGGTTACAAAGTGGGACAGTGGGATGACAATCAGGGTGGTCTCATTTCTTGGCGGGGGTCTTGCCATCGTGCTCTGTCCTGTTCCTGGATCTCAGGGACCGCTTGCAGGGTGGTTCTCCGTCTGCAGGGGGTGGGGTGCTGGTGTGGTGGTCCTGTGGCAGGGCGTCTTGTCCACTAGCGCCGGCGGAGGTGGTGGGCAGTTCATCATCCATGCTAGTGTCAGGGGCCCCTTGGAGTGCCACGGTGTCCCTCATGGTGTTCAGTATGTCCTTCAGCACCCCTACGATGGTGCCCAGAGCGGAGCTGATGGTTCTGAGTTACTCCCTGAACCCCAAATACTGTTGCTCCTGCATGCGCTGGGTCTCCTGGAACTTGGCCAGTACCGTAGCCATCGTCTCCTGGGAGTGGTGGTATGCTCCCATGATGGAGGAGAGGGCCTCGTGGAGAGTGGGTTCCCTTGGCCTGTCCGCCCCCTGTCGCACAGCAGCCCTCCCAGTTCCCCTGTGTTCCTGTGCCTCCGTCCCCTGGACCATGTTCCCACTACCACTGCCCCCAGGTCCCTGTTGTTGTTGGGGTGGTGGGTTATCCTGGGTTCCCTGTAGTGGTGGACACACAGCTGATTGACGTGTCCTGGGTACGGAGATGTGGGCCAGCTGGGTGGGTGCTGTGCTGGTGTTACCAGAGGTTGGAAGGTCTGTGGCGGACTGTGCCTGTGAGAGGGGAACCAACTGTCCCGAGGCCCACGATGGTCCGGGCTGGTCATCTGGATCCAGTTGGCCAGAGCTGCTGTCATCACTGGGGGCCTCTTCTGTGGGTGGGGTAGAGATGTCTGGACCCTCCTATCTGGTGACGTTGGGTAGTGGTCCTGCAGGGGTGTAAAAGCATGATTATTGCATCTTTATGTGTCATGGTGTGCAATGGGTGGGTGAGCGTGTACCCCAGTGCTAGCATTCCATTGTGGGGGCTTGTGTGATGATGGTTGGGGGGGTGTTATGGGTATGTGCAGTGGGCATGCTTTATTGAGGGGTGTCCATGCTTTGTTGTGTTATGCAGGGCTTGGTGTTGGGATGTGTGGTTTTGTTAGTACATTAGTAAGGAGTTGGAGTGATAGGGGAGAGGGTGAGGGTGGGTGTCTGTGATAGCATGCAGGTAGGGTGGGGGATATGATAGTTAAGATTTGACTTACCATAGTCCATTCCTCCACCGACTCCTCCGAGGCCCTCAGGATGCATAATGGTCAATACCTGCTCCTCCCATGTTGTTAGTTGTGGGGAAGGAGGTGGGGGTCCGCCGCCAGTCCGCTGTACTGCGATGTTGTGTCTTGAGACCACAGAACGCACCTTCCCCCGTAGGTCATTCCACCTCTTCCTGATGTCCTCCCGACTTCTTATGTGCTGTCCCACTGCGTTGACCCTCTCCACTATTCTTCACCATAGCTCCATCTTCCTAGCTATGGAGGTGTGCTGCACCTGTGATCCAAATAGCTGTGGCTCTACCCGGACGATTTCCTCCACCATGACCCTGAGCTCCTCCTCGGAGAACCTGGGGTGTCTTTGCCGTGCCATGGGGTGGTGTAGGTGATGTGTGGGGTGGTGTATGTGGTGATGAGTGTGGTGATGTGTAGTGGTGTGTGGTGTTTTGTGCGTGGATGTTGTATGGGTGATGGTGTTGTGTGCCTCTGTGTGGTGGGGTTGTCTATGCTGTGCAGTCTCTCTGGCCTTCGTCAATAATTTTGGTTGTAGGGGTTTGTGGGTGATGTGGGTGTGTGTTTTATATTGTGTTGGGTGTGTGGGAGTGGTGTTTGTATGTGTATCAGGTGTGTGTATTTCGAATTGTCCAATGTGGAGGTGTTTTGGAGATGTGTGTGTATTTTGAGCGTGGCGGTGTGTACCGCCAATGGAATACCGTGTTTGAAATACCACCGCGTGGATTTATGGGTCGTGATACCATGGGCGTGTTTCTGTTGGCGTGACGGTGGAAGTTTTGTTTTCGACAGTTTATCACTGATCTTTGGTGTGGCGGACTTGTGTGGGTGTCTGAATTTCGGCGGATTCCGAGATGTGGGTCATAATAGCTGTGGCGGAATTCCGCGGCCGTGGCGGTGTATTGGCGGTCTTCTGCACGGCGGTAAGCGGCTTTTACCGCCAATGTTGTAATGACCCCCTTTGTGTTTCTTTAATAATGTTAGAGCTATTTTGCAAACCTCCATAAAACATTTCAAAAATGAAATTCAGCCCCTTTGGCTCCTCGTGGAAAGTTTTGTACTGATAACTCAAGCAGGGGCAGGAATAAGAGAGGTTCTAAAAAGAACAATTTCCCATTTTAAGTGCCCTAGTAATGTTTTCTCTGTACTACAAAAAATAGGCTGAACAGAATTGTACCAAATTTGAACCAAATGTAGAACTATACTCACAAAGCATGTCTTTTGTTATTTGAAGTAAATCTGTTCGGAGCTTTCAAGAAATAAGCATATAAAGATGGGCTCAGGTTGGGTGTGCAGAGACAGACTCTCAGAAAAAGTAAAAAATATGGATTGGTTGGTGCTGTGGTACTTCTACGGTATGGATAGATTTATTAAAAAAACTGTGCCTACATTGCAACCCTTTTTGCAAAGCTGATATTTGTACTTCTGGATCCAGGTTCATAGTAACACACTTTTTGAAACAACAAAGGTGGTCATACCAGGAATCTTTTTTTCTACTTTAGTTTAAATATGCTTCTTTTCATTAACTTTTCTTTTTTTGGGGGGCTAGCTACACAGCTTGGGTAAAAAGAAGAAAATATAGGTCTTGCAGGTGGCTTATTGGACAGCCATCTTTTCACCCACAGATAATATTTTGCCACAGTCAATGCAGTACACTACAATTCTAAAGTATAATGGATTAAGGTAGACCTATTGAATGGCAACAACATGTGCTGGAACACTGCTGCGGTGGCAGCCGCGAAAAGACCCCCCATGTTGGCAGTATTCCGTCCACCACATTACGACTTACACCGTGAAGACTGCCAAAAAACAGACACAAATCCGACACCGCTGGGACACAGGAGAGTGGGAAAGAGGCAGTTCCACCACCAGCACCACCACACTAACACATTTCCACCCACCAGATTACGAGCCACAAATCAGCACAGCGTTTCTTTCAAGGCAGAAAACCATTGGCAGTTTGAACCTCCGTGCTCAGGATCCACCACAGTCAGAACACAACACCACATTGGATAGTTTGAATATCCCTCACCTGACACACACATACACACACCAGAGACACCAACTCACAGCACTACATAACACACCCCAACACAACCCATAATTCTTTGCTATAAATGTAATAATTTACACATACACAGAGAGCAGGCAACTACACACATATAGCACTGTTACAACATAGGTACAGATACACAACCCATCCAGCGCACACAACACAACTGCACTACCAACACAAAACACACATAACCACCACACACACCACAAGCGTCCATCACCCAGTATGCACCACCCACACCCCATCAATATCCCTACACTGCACCCTTACACACACAACAACCCCCTCCCACCCACAACACAACCACTACCATGACCCCACAAAAAAAGACCCACGGTTCACAGGCGACGAGTTGAGGGTCATGGTGGATTAAATCGTCAGGGTAGAGCCCCAACTGTTTGGAGCACAGGCCCAGCAAACCTCGACTGGCAGGAAAATGGAAAATGAAGTTGAGGCAGAGAATAGTCCACAGGGTCAACTCAGTAGGCAACCATCCATGCACAAGGGAGGACATCAGGAAGAGGTGGACTCACCTTAGGGGGAAGGTGCGTTCCATTGCATCACATCACCAGTTCGCCGTGCACAAGACTGGCGGTGGGCCCCCACCTCATCCCCCACAGTTTGCATCTTTGGAGGAGAAGGTCTTGAACATCCTGCATCACGAGGGACTGACTGGAATACCTGGCGGACTGGACTCTGGTAAGTGCACACAACCTCTATGTCACGCAATTGTTGTGTCCTGAATGCTTCCTCACAACCCAAATACTCCCCAATGTACTGCATGTCTCACTACACATCCCACCTATCCACCTAATGCCTCTCTCCTGCATGCCACATCTCCACCCAGCCCAACTGCCCACACAGCCCTTCGCAAAGGCACACCTAGCATGGGCTAATACTAACACTACGACTTCCACAATACACAAGCTCATCTACCTGAGTACCTGGAATGTGCACATCACATCACATCACATCCCTTGCATGTATGCCTATTGGACTAGCTATACCAACTGGATGTCATGACTGAGGACCACAACATAGCAATGACAGCAATGTAATTTTAACAACACAATGCCAAACAAGGCTAAACATGGCTACAGCACTGTGACTAATCCAATCGGCCACTAATCAGGATCCACAACCCAGAAAGTCACCCACCATGGTTTGGTACATCAGATAGCAGGCTCCATGCACATGCACAACATGCACTGACTACAGATTTCACCTTGCATACTCCCAAACCCTCCACCCACTGGGATATCATGCTTCTATTTCCAGCCTTCTACCACTCACAACTACCAAGCCTGAATAGTCACTAGCTAACAGTGCAGAACAGTCATGTGAACTATCAGTCTTTACCAGTACCCATCCACACAGCCAGATGTACTAAACCTGAATGACACCAATCTAAATGGAGTATGATACACATGTGACAGACCACTACCTAACACCAATAGTATGCTGTGCGGCATCTGTCATTGTCATTGCTGGGAATAATGTCAAGTCACTGTATGGATATGATAAAGAGTGAAACAAACACATCTTAAATATGTAACTCCCTCTCTCATTCCATCCACAAGTACCCCTGCCAGTGCCACTATGGAGAGGATACCAGAGACCCCCAGCCCACCACAGGATGAATGCCCCATTGAGGACAACATGCCTGGATGTCTGGACACTGACGACCTACCTGGCCCATCTGGTGCACCTGATCAGTCTACAACTCCCTGCCTCACCCTACTTACATTAATCCCCCAAAACCTGTGGCTTCAACATCACATCCTACCCTTCACCCCCAAACCTGTGCCCCAAGACGAGATCAAACTATTGTGTGCCCCACAGTACTGGGCAACAAAAGCAAACAAACACAAATGATAGACGGAATGCGGAACCAACCACACTTTCACCTCAGTCACAGATCTGGGTTTAATCCATCAATTCTTTTGCTCATCATGCCACCTCAGTTTGGACCTAGCCATACGCAAATCAATCTTGACCCTGTTGCCTATGGAAACAGTCCAGCCCGAACCACCAGGCCAGGTCCTCCCTGGACCAGAGACATGCATCCTGGGACCGTTTGTAGGGTATCACCCTTCATCAGCCAGGCCAGCTTGAATCCAGCGGCACAGTGAACCTGAGACCCACGTCTGGGCATACCTGACAAACTTAAGGTGACAAAAGCAAACAAACACAAATGATGAATGGAATGCGGAACCAATCAAACATTTACCCCCAATCACAGATCTGGGTTTAATCCATCAATCGTGTTGCTCGCCATGCCACTCCAATTTGGACCTTGCCATATGCAAATCAGTCTTGACCTTGTTCCCTATGGGAACAGTCCAGCCCAAACTGCCAGGCCAGGTCCTCCCTGGACCAGAAACAAGCATCCTGAGACCGTTTTCAGGGGATCACCCTTCATCAGCCAGGCTAGCTTGAATCCAGTGGTACAGTGAGCCCGGGACCCACGTCTGGGCATACCCAGCGCATTTAGGGCGACATAGGCAAACAACCACAAATGATGGACGAAATGCAGAACCAATCAAACATTTACCCCAGTCACAGATCTGGGTTTAATCCATCAATTATTTTGCTCACCATGCTACCACAGTTTGGACCTAGCCATATGCAAATCAGTATTGACCCTGTTCCCTATGGGAACAGTCCAGCCCGAACTGCCAGGCCAGGTCCTCCCTGCACAGGATACAAGCATCCTGTGATAGTTTTCAGGGTATCACCCTTCATCTGTCAGGCTAGCTTGAATTCAGTGGCACAGTGAGCCCAGGACCCACGTCTGGGTATCCCCGGTGCACTTAGGGTGACAAAACCAAACAAACACAAGTGATGGACGGAATACAGAACCAATCAAACATTAACCCCCAGTCACAGATCTGGGTTTAATCCATCAATTCTTTTGCTCAACATGCCACCCCAGTTTGGACCTTGCCATGTGCAAATCAGTCTTGAGCCAGGTCTCTATGGGAACAGTCCAGCCCAATCTGTCAGGCCATGTCCTCCCTGGACCAAAAACAAGCATCCTGGGGCCGGTTTCAGGGTATCACCCTTCACCAGGCAGACTGGCTTGAATCCAGTGGCACAGTGAACACGGGGCCCACGTCTGGGCATACCCGACACACTTAGGGCAACAAAAGCAAACAAACACAAATGATGGAGGGAATGCAGAACCAATCAAACATTCCCCCCAGTCATGGGCTTAATCCCTCAATCCTTTTGCTCACCATGCTACCCCAATTGGAACCTAGCCATACGCAAATCAGTCTTGACCTGAGTCGACCCCTCACACTCCAGACAATGAAGTTTCTGCCTACACTAGGAGTGGGCACACCATGCCAGGACATAGGCATATGGAGGCAGGGGGCATGGGAGGGAACCTGTGGGCCAGAGTATGGGGCCCCCAAGGTTCTCTGCTGACCAGGCTACCACGTCCTGTGTGCATACCAAAAATCCCAGGAAAGGGTGGGTCAGATCATAACCATGTTGGGGGAAAACCAAAGGCTACAGAGGGAATACCACCAGGAGGTCCTGTAGGAGTGGCAGGCACCCAGTGCCACCATGGCCTCCATTGCAGGGGTGCTGAGTGACATCAACACCAACCTGCGTGCTTCCTCCACGGCCCAGCAGGCCCTTTCCGCTAGTAACATAACATCAGATCCATCCACATCAGCGGTAGCCAGTGGAGTTGAGGCCCTGCCAGGGGAACCACAGCCCTCAGACACCCCTCCCTCTGTAGCTGAAGAACCCCCTGGAAACGTGGATGTCCATCCAGACATCTAGCTGCTGCATATGGCGAGACCACACCCACTGCCAGTAGGTGACCCTCTCCTGATTTATCTCCCTTGTGTGCCGCTGAGACACCCTGTTGACTGTTCAATGACATAGCTCCATCTCCCCATAGGCAATTGGACAATGGAACTGTGCTGCAACAACTGTGCCACCTACTCTGATGATTTCATCTACCATGACCCCACTCATCACCTCTTGGACAATGTTTGCACCATATATGTTTGGTACAATTTCAATATATGCACAATAAACACCAATGGAACACAGCTATTGTGTATGTGTCTCCATTGCAACATAAACACAAGTCATGATTGCCATATGTGAGATGGCTATGCACATCTACCTCCAACAGGCAGTGTAATGGACATTAAAGTGAGGCATCCTCAACAGCAGACACAGTACAACAGTTATGTTCCAGGCCACATGTCAGACAGTCCAAAATCCTGACCCACACAAGAGTAAAGTCAGCATGCAAACCTGTAAAAAGACAATGACAGGGAGTACCATCAGGATGGAAGGCATGGAGCCACACAAAGCAGATATACAGCACATAGAGGTTGTCCCTAGTGTACATTACCTCCTAACCAGGGTCCCCCAGAGATTACCTATCCAACACCAGTCACAGAATATTCATCATTTAGCACTGTAGTTGGCATCTGTCATTTACAACTCTCAAATCTCAAAATATTCTGCAATGGCTAGTGACCATAAAAGCCTCAAGACATAGGTAGCAGAGGCACATGAATTCTTACCACAGTCAGTAGGTTGAATGACATGAGCACAGGAGAATGCAGCACACATTGCTCATTGGTGGTCTGTTCATTGGAGATTTGATTCAAGGAAACTTCAGTGGGTACATTTGTTAGATATGAGAAATTGTTACTGTACACATGACATACAGTCTGCTCCCCCAACACACACATAGGGATGGGACCACATCACACCACAAGTGATGAGTCAACTCAGGAGGACAATTGTTAGCAAATCATGTGGATATACAACACTTGTCAAACCACAATCACCATACTTGTACGTCACTGGAAGTACTGATTGATGAGCTCAGCTGCACCTTCCTCCTCTGCCTCATCACTTGCCATGTCAGCATGACCAGCCACTGGTCCAGCTGCCTCACCCTCATCAGCTAGCATTGGTACCTGGTGTCTCAGAGCTATATTGTTTGAGCAAGCAGCAGGCTACTACTATCTGGCATACCTTTTGGGGTGAGTAGAGGAGGGCACCTCCAGATAGGTCCAGGTACCTGGATCTGGCTTTCGGGAGGCTATACATCTTTTCGATTACATGCCTTGTCCTCCTGTGGACCTCTTTGAAACGGACTTCCCCATCCGTGGCAGGGTACCTCACTGGTGTCCACAGACACAGAAGGTTAGGATAGCCAGAGTCACCTGTGTAAAAAAATGGAGGACTAGAGACATAACATGTACAGCAACAGGGAAGAATTTGATGACAGATGCAACAACAGTGAATCATATTCAAATGGATACATACCAAGGAGCCAGGCACTCTCTTGTGCATCATGTGTGGGACATCGCTGTCCCTCGAAATGAAGGAGTCATGTACAGATCCAGGAAACTTGGCTGTGACCTGTGAGATGTACCGGTCTGCAAGACACACCAGCTGAACACTAATGAAGTGGTAGTTCTTCTTGTTCCTATACACCTGTTCATTGGCACTGGGAGGAACCAGAGCTATATGAGTGCTATCAATGCCCCCTATCACATGAGGAATGTGTTCCATATCATAAAAGTCTTTCTTCACATAGGCCAAATCCACACATTATATGCCTGTCCTCCAGGGTTGCAAAGTCAACTAGTGGTATGGTTCACTGGTGGTTGTCTCAATCTCCTCATGGCAGGATTTCTAGGTAGAGAGGAGAGAACGTACCTTGAGAAATGCACTTGATACATGTGAGCTGAACATGTAAAAATAGCACACACCTAAAACTGTTGGACATTTGCAGCACTGCTGACATATACAAAAATGGGCATGAAGATGCGCTTTCGACACCAGCCTTGCAGCACAACTCTGAACCGATAAGTCGTTTCGGACACATGTCACATGTGTCCGCACTACCATGATGCACAACACGGGGTAACTCCCCAATTTGTCCTAATATGTATATGGCACACTTTAATTGGCACATCAATGCATGAGATGTGCACAAAATGGCAGCCACCTGTCCTGCAGCACTGGACAGATGGAAGTGACCTAAGTCCACCAGCATATGTCATCATGGCGGTAGGCGGTCACTACCGCCGTGCAACTTGTCAATATTTAACATTGCTGCCTATGGGGGTTTGGGGCCAATGGCAATGAGCGCCGGCGGTGACGGTCCTGTACGAGGCAGCCGTCCATTTTCTTAAGCCTTGCTCACCTGACTCCTGACACTATTGCCAGCAAGACCTCCACGACCTGAGCTGCTGTGTACTGTCTCTGGGAGCCATCATGCCACGTCCTGCAAGTGATAGGGCCCCAGCATTCACACCAGAAGAACTGGAGAAGCTTGTGGACGGGATCCTGCCCTTGTATGGACAGATATATGGGGCACCAGAGGAACACGTGAGCCCAATCCCATAGTCATGTGTGATAGGGGTGTGTGTGATGGTGAAAGGGGTATGTGTACTGGTGAGGGAGTATAGATGAATGCAGAGGGCATGAAGTGAAGGTGTGTGGGCAGAAAGGATCGGTATGTGTGGGCACTTGGTGAGTCTGGTGTGTATAGACCTCTCCTGTTAGTATGGTGACAGTGTACATGACTTTCTCCTTTTGTTTGTGTCATCCATGCAGGTGAACGCCCATTAGAAGAAAGGGATCTGGTGTGCCACTGCCAAGGAAGTGCCGACCCTGAGGTTCCATAGCTGGCGGAGCACCCATTGTCACAAGCAGTGGGATGACCTGAGATGCTGGGCCCAGGAGATGGCAGAGTCCCAGCTGGGGATGTCCTCCCAATGAGGGAGGGGTGCCCATCGGACCCTGACCCCCCTAATGGCCTGCATATTGGCAGTAGCCTACCCAGAGGTGGATGGGCATTTGAGGGCAGCACAGCAGCCACAAGGGGTGAGTACTGACTGCATCCTGGGACTTGCATAGGGTTGTATGGGATTAGCTGCCTCATAGTAGCTTTTGTGAAAATGTAGTCAATGCAACATGTATGTAGACTTAGGGGGAATGGGTAGTAACCACCCGGCCTGAGCATTAGTTGTAGATGTGTCTTAATGGTTTGCTGTCAGTGGATGTACATCTCCCTTATCGAGTATTGTCCATGTCTGCATTGTGGAGATGGTCTAGTCAGAATGGAACATGTGTGGATTCATCCTGCTTTTACTATGGATGTGAGCTTGTGTACAACCCTAGACATTGAGTATGACCTGCTCCATCCCTTTGCATTTGGGTATGTGTGGCTCTGTGGTGTCATTCGACTCCCATCTATATGGCACACCTGTATTTGCAACTGTGTGACTCTGTTTTTATCATTGGGACAATAGAAATCAGGTACAGGTAGTGGTGTTGACTCTATGTGAGTCAGCCATTACATTTCCACCACAAATATGGTTTGTGTATGGCTGGACTAACGGCTTGACAGTTGAATCCCCAAATATTGGTAATCTGCTGTCTATTGGATATGTGAAGGTTGGTCACGTAGGCTCATTTGAAATGCAGCTTTGAAATGGTCGGATTGTAAACATCATGCATTTCTGAGTGCTGGCCTTGTGGGGATGAAACCTTGAACACAATGGGATCGTACTAGAGGGAGTGAATGCCTAGACAGACTTTGTCATTCACAATGTGTAATGTTAATGCCATGTATGCCAATGTCCTAGCAATTACAGTGCTAAATAGCTTATTGGCTGCCTACATCATGTCCGAATTGTTGCTTGGGGGCACATCTGATGAAGTGTGAACATGTCAGCTACCCTTGGCCTAGCTGAAGTGGGTGATTAGGACAGGATTGGGTATTGTATGACTAATGATATGTTGATGTGATTAGTAAGAAATTACCATTTTGTACAGAGTGTTATGACAGCCATCTAATGTGACAGGCAGATGCTGTGTGGTGTGTGAATATAGTAGTATTCACTGTCATTGATATCTCACAAAGGACATGGACTGATCAGCTGTAGCAACTGTAAAGGCCTGATGTGTTTGGGTCAGTCAGCTGAACTTCCAATAAGTGATAGGAGTATGGAGAGGCTTATGTGAATTCAGGTAGACATATGTACTTCATCCAGTGCATGATGTGCATGCACACATGGCTATGGTGGTGATCTTGTGGACGACTCCAGTGGTGCACACTTCATTGGATGTTGATGTAGCTTTGAGGGCTGACATACAGGGGTGGGTATTGGTGACATGTATTGGCATGATGTAGGACATGTGTATTGACACCTGAGATAGACTAGGCAGGACATGTATTGGCACAGATGTGCATGTTTCTAAGTGTGTATGTGAGGTATGTGTTAATCCTCTCTCTCCCTATCTCTCTCCCTCCCTCCTTCTCTCTCTGTATTTGTGTTCATCAGCATTGGCAAGTGAAGAAGAAGGGGCACAGGCGAGTGGGGATGCTGCAGGCCACGGGACCCGGAGTGCTGCTACCAGACACAGCGAGGGACCCAGTGGCACAGAGGAAGAGGAGAGTGCCACGGGTGGGACTGGATCATCAACATCATTTTTGGAATCCTCCTCCAGGGGATACTTCCTGGCAGTGGCGGTTCCTTCTGGGACCACCCCAGCACCATCATTGTCAGCCACTCCCCTTACTACCACTGCACTCCCTGTAGCTCCCCACCCAGTGGCCGGTGCCCGCTCACCCAGGTGGATGGGCATCTCCTTCACCACAGGCACCTCTGTCCCTGCCCCAGTCTGCCCTGCTGCTCTCAGTGAGGAGGCTTTCGACCTCCTGAGGTCAATCTCTGTGGGTCAGTCGACCATCATGAATGCCTTCCAGGGACTGGCAGCTCAAGTCCAACAGAGCAATGCATTCCTGGAGGGCATTCACGGTGCACTGGCTGGCCTACAGAGATCCTTTCGTGCTCTGGCCTCCACACTGACAGCAGCCAGTCACCCTTTGTGTACAGCCCCCACTCCACTAACCTCTACCCAACCCCAAACCCCTCTTCCCAAACCCAGCCAAAGCACACAGACACACAAGCATGCATCCCCATCAACAGCCAAAAGTACCACTGACAAACACAAGTACCAAAAGACCCACCACCAGCATGCACACAAACAACACCCACATGTAGACACACCAACATCCACTACCTACACCGACTCCCCCACCACCCCTCCTTCACTGACACTACACCAGACACACCTGCAGCCACCACATCAACATTGACAGATCCAGCCACACATCCTATCTTACCCACAGTTAGCACAATAGCAGTCCTGCAGACATCCACCCCAGTCACCACATCCGCACTGACCACAACCACTGACACACCCAAATGTAGCATTGTTTGTGTTGAGATGTATGATGGTGGTGTTGTGTGTCCTTGTGTGGTTGTTGTGTGTGCATGCGTGTGTATGGTGATAAATATGTCAGATGTGTTGTGTGTTGTGTGGTATGACGTATGTTTCGTTTTATGGCTGTGTGATTGTATATCTTAGTTGTCAGGTGTTGTTACGTGTTGTAGTACGTATGTGGTGTCTTGGAGGTGTGTACTAAAATTGTTTGACGAAGCGTTTGTGTAGTTACGGTTGTGGTGTCTTTGTGTGAATTGGTGCTGTTGTGCATTGTTGTATTCGACTGTGCCAGTGCTGTGTATCTGTGAGTTGCTTTGTGTATTGCACGGGTGTGTTGGCCGTGGTGTGTGTTGTATGGGTGTGCATGTGTGTATGTAGGTGTATGCATGTGGTCACGTGTGTGTGTTGCCATCGCCCCGGATGTTTATGTTGTGTGTGCATGTGTACTTTGGGTTTTCCCTACCGTGTCAGGTAGGTGTGTGTACTCATAATTGTTGTCTTCATCACCGTCATTGGTTACGGAGATGTGTGCGAGCAGGAGCAGTGGGAGGACTTCCAGTTTCGGTTCCATGGCGGCTACAGACTGGCATGTGTCCCTGAACCAGCCAGGGTTGGGTTTTCGTGGTAGTGCAACTGAGGCGGAAACCTTGGCAGTGTGCAGCCTCGTAATGTGTCCGGCAGGATAATGGTGTCTGCCGGCCTGAAGGTGGCTACCGCTTTCCGTGGCGGCATGATTGCACTGATGGTACTTGGGGTAGTTTGGCTGTCTTCTGTTGGGAAGACCGCCATGGTCATAATTTGGTATGACAGCCACCGCAAACATGGAGGTCATGGAACCGCCAAACTCGTAATGACCCCTATGTTTTTCCAGTCCAATGTCTAAATTCTTTTACACAATTTAGAAGTGATCAATTTGGCTGGCACCTTCTTCTCTTCTGTTGGTATAGGAAAAGAACTTCAAGACTTCTTGCACATTCTTAGGCCCTTGATGTTCTTCTTGATCCCCCCCAAATGCCATGATAAAAGTTTTGTGAAACTTGCAAGCCCCGCAAAAACGAGAAAAGTGTCTGAAAAGAATACAAGAGATTGCACAAATGTGATACAGTGTGCATATCCTTAATAAGAGTAAGGAGTCAGAAGCTACCTCATAATGAATAAAGGCTGTCAAAAGAACCAATTAGAATTTTTTTTACTTTGAATCATATCTCACGTAGGTACTGCAGAACTGAGAAATCCTCAAACACAGAAATGTTAATACAAATTCCAAATCTCTTAATTATGTGGGCCTGTGAGCAAGCACCTAGACTCAAACTTGACAAAATAGCCCCCTCATGCTACACTGTACCTTTTTGAATCTTCAGAATCCTGTGGTACTTGTTTGACTGCCATGGGGGAAAACAGTGTAAATCTCTCAGGGTGGCTGTGATATAGTACTCTTTTTAGGTATAACTTGACAGCATGTCTGTATGACCTATGGTTATCAATTATTTAAAGTATACATAGAGGGCCTGATCCACAAAGATAAATTTACATCTGTAGATGTGCATGTGATTTCCTATGGAGTGTTATTTTAGGTTAATGCCTCCACTATTTTCTTTGTGAATGTGTTGCAGTACCTGTGAATGGCATGTGTGTTCCTGGACTTACTTCAAATCTCGACTGGAGTACATTTACGACTGTTTATAGCATCTGCGACTGTAGTAACCATAGAAGTGAAGTTTGTGAATGACAATGGGCTTACTGTTGTGTGGGTGATTTGTTTCTCCATGCCTCTACCTACACTCTTCCTTGCCCTTCATTAAACCCCTCCCATTTAGGTGTAAGTATTCCCGCTTTTTCCAGTCACTACCTCTGTCCCTCTCACCTAAACTACTAAAATGTAAACCTGTGTGTGTGGATATCTCTGCATTTGTGGTCTAGATCTCCAAATAGAAAGGATATGAGAGGTGGAGACATAGATCTGTAACAGAAAAGGCTCCTTGTTAAGAGCACGCAAGCCCATAAGTGCCTATGTCCTATAGACTGTGCACAATATACTTCAGAATTATACGTCTAACCATAATTAAGGGGAAAATGTGATTTCAATGTGATGCTATATACAGGGACTTTATGCCTCTGTGTGTGAAGGCCACTTCTATGAGTGAAGCAGGGCACTAAATGGCCCTTGGCATCTGACCTATATAGAAGAAGACAATGCAAACGATAGCAGCAGGTGTGTGCCAATGAACTCACATGCAAGGGGTTCCAGCTAGGAATTGTGACCTGAAGTCCAGTAAAATATGACAACACATACCTTCCTCAAATGTGCACCCATATTTTTCTCAAAACATGTCTGTCCTCAGCCTTCTTCCCCTTCCAGGATAGAACAAAATGAATATGACACAATTTTGACAACCTATGCATTGATATCCAGACCAAGATGTTCATGTCCTTATTGTTGTCAAAATAGAAACAAAAGAAGTTATAAATATGGTTTCTTGTTATCCCTTTAAGTGGCAGATGTATTATGTTTTTTAATTTATTTGTATTTATTTTCATATGTTATGTTATTATTTGCTAGGTTATGTTCTGCTGTGTTGTGTTGTGTTATGTTATGTTATGTTATGTAGATTTGTAAGGCACAGCTTATCACCCTTTAGGGTATCCAGGTGCTGGAGCTGGAGCGTATGTCTGGCGGTGCTCCTTGCTGAACATACAGAACTTCAGCTTTTTGAAGAAGTTGAGGAGTGGAGTGATGGCCCTGATGTGCAGAGGAAGTTAATTCCAGCTTTTGGGGATGGTGAAGGAGAAAACGCATCATCCTGTCTTGCTTCTGCAGATTCAGGAGATTCGTGCAAGGGAGAGAGAGGTGAAGCGTAGTTGTTTGGAGGGTTGGTAGAGTTGGAGTCGGTCGTTGAGGTAGACTGGTCATGCGTTGTGGAAGGTTATGTAGCGTGGGTGAAAAGTTTGAATTTGCAGTATTTCTGGATGGGTAGCCTGTGCAGTCCATGAGGTAGGGCTTGATATGTGCTTTTTTGGGGATGTCTAGGATCAGGGGTGTAGCTCCAGGGGGGTGTTTGGCATGTCACACACCCCAATAAATGAATTTTCTAATTAATAGTTAGGTACAGGTGATTTCAAGCAGGTTTGGTGAGATGTCTGTCGGACCTTTACATACACACAGACCAAAACACACACAAAGACTCCCTCTTTCTCTGTTTTGAAAGTCTTAAAATATGTTTGTTATTTCACAAAATATTATATTTTCTCTCACTTAGTACCCCTACCAAACTGAATCCCTCTCCCTCTCCACTGCCCTTTAAGCCCATCTAATGTGCCCTCCTTGTGCTATGTTTTTTAACATTATATTGCAGCATGATTTTTGGAACATGTGGATATCACCCCCCTCCCAATCTTACTGAGCAAGTTACGTCACTGTCACCCTAGGGGTGGTATTATGGATGTCTTGGAGTCTTTGCATGAGTTTGTTGGAGATGCTGTTGTCAAGTCTGACGGTGATGAGGGCATGCGTGACCGTGCATCTTGTGTGTGTGGGAAGCTATCTGAAGATTTTGTGAAGCAGTGTGAGGATGTGGCAGCAAGATGCGATCACGGCATTGACCTGATTGTTCGTCAAGAACTTGTTTTAAAGGATGATGCTGAGGTTTCTGGCATGGTCTTTAGGGATGGTCGTTTGACTCAGGTTGGGTGGTCACCAGGGTGCGTTCCAGAAGAAGTTCTTATTTCCAAAGATCAGGATCTCTGTTTTGTCTGTGTTGAGTTTGAGGCAGCTCTCTTGCGTCTAGTTGGCCATGTCAGACATGCAGGCGGTGAAGTTGTTCCTAATGGTTTTGTTCATGCCAGTGAGGGAGAGAATGGGCTAAGTGTCATCTGCGTATGAGACAATGTTGATATCAAGGGTTCTTATGATGCAGGCGAGATTTGCCATGTAAACGTTGAACAGGGTTGGACTGAGGAAGGAGCCCTGGGGGACTCCGCAGATGAGCTTTTTGTGTTCGGAGGTGAAATTGGAGAGTTTTCCTTGTGCCCTGTTGAAGAGGAAGGATGAGATCCAACTTATGGCGGGCCCTTGCATTCCTGATCCCTGAAGTCTGATGATAAGAGTGCTGTTAGAGATTTCATTAAAAACAAAATCTAATTCATTATTAACCCATGAGAGTGAAATATAAGCCTAACCAAATGCTGCAGTTTAAATGTGAATTTCCCTTTCTACACTCTGCATGACCTGCATATGCTTGACTTTTCAATTTGGTAATTTTAACAAATTCCAAACAGCTTCAGTTCAGCAGAAATGTTTCTGTCACAATTTCTTAATGAACTTTGCGTGACGCAAACTTCCTATGCTAAAAAAGAAAGCTATATTCTTCTATTCTTTTTAATCGATTGATCTGCATTGGAAACTCAAAACTTGCTAAACTAATCTTAAACGTGCTTCTTTGTGAACAGGCTTTTAGTATGGAGATGTGTGAGAATCAAAATGTCATAAGCTGTTTATACATAAAACTTACATGAATATTCTGTCTTTCAGAAACCATACGGATGTGAAAATACCTGAGTGTAGCAAACGTTTTAAAATGTAGTCAAATATGTCTTATGTATAGAATTGTCTTTGTTAGAAGTTACAATCTCAATGAAAACTGTTCCTATCTCACTGTGTTCTCAGCCAGTTATTGGTAGACTGAATATCTTACATGAAACAATTGTTAAATTTGTTTTCATTGTATTATTATTCTAAAAGCGTCCTAGGGAAAGAACAGATGGAGAGCGTGATCATAACTGTGAGACTGTGAGCATGACATTCAAACAGAAACTCTCTTGACTCCCAGACATTTTTTGCTCTCTGCCTAGACTATTCTCTATCAGAGTCTGATGCTGTTTTCTCTACGAGTATTGATAGCTTTACTGACCAGAATGATTCTCAGACTTTTCTTTTTACTGTTTCTGACTAAAATGTTTATTTCTACTGGTTTAGAATAGGGGCTAGATTATAGGGCACATTTTATGCAATGTTCTGTAAACTATACTGATTAATAAAGTTATTGGTCGACTGAATAACTTATCTGAAACAATTGTTATATTTGTTTTCATTGTAGTATTATTCTAAAAGTGTCCCAGGGAAAAAAAAGATAGAGATTGATGCAAATTATACTGACTAATAAAGAAATGATTTAAAACTTATGATAAAGAAAACCTTTAAAATCTAACTGCAACTCTCATTATTGACTTCTGAGAGTTTACTAAGTTTATGAAAATCATGTACTGGTGTTATAACCGCAGTTTCATTTCTCCCAGTTATTTTAAAGAGCCCCTACAGGATATCTAAGAGTTGAGGAATGTTTTGTAAATCTAGGATTCTCAGCGCTCCCAGTGCCATGGGAGAAGGTGTCAAACACAGCCGAGAGTTCAAACAGGATAAGTGAAGTTGTTTCTCGTCTGTCCATGATGGAACAAATGTCGTATGTTTGCTGCCTGGATGGCAGTTTCCTTGCTGGGGTTGTTGCGGAATCCTGAGTGGCTATGACATGTCATGTGTGCCCTATAGCATGCAATGCTGAGACATTTTTTGATGATGATGAGGAAACTCAAACACTGACAATATTAGAGCCTGGCCTACAACCACAGTAGCCCTGTGTGATTATTATCAACCTCCCTAAGGCATCCTGAGAGAGACAGGGGAATCGAAATGCTTACAACCTTTGGCTTTGACCACTGCAAAGGACCTCCAATCTAAGTTCAGTGACAGTGTCAAGCAGGGACATTAAGCATCCAAGAATACTTGATCTGCTTAGCACTCCTTTTAGGGTTACATGATGTGCTATTATCCACATGGTTTTGGGTTGCAACAGATATGAGTTGCCCTTCCCTTCATTTTGCACTCTTACCTGTGGGTCATAATTGAGGGGCAAACAATAAAACAGATGTTAGCGTCTGATGCAAAAAAATTGTAATCCATGTTAACAGTTGGGATTGAGCTATAGAATTTATAGAGAATTTCGAAAATATGAAGCAATGTGTTTGAAAAACAGCGACAACAGGATGAAACGCAAAACGATGAAGACAGCTAGCAGACTCTGTAACAGACAGCAATCATTTGAAGCATTTACATTCTACCAGGAGCTTCCACGTCTAAGCCTCATTGTCAGCAGATCAACATCTGTAGACAAGAAGAGTTCTTCACTGTCCCAAGAGCTAAAATACCATACATTTGCCTTCCTACATCTGATCAGCATCCCTGCTTCGCCTCTCATGGCCAGTAATTGATTCTGCACGTTTTTGTTGTTCAGCTCTCAGGTGATGTCAAGCCGTTGCTGCTGTGAGGCCAGTGCGGTTTGCAAATCAAAAGACCTTAAAATGAAAAATTGCAGAGAACATGTTTGGTTAGAGCCAAGTATTTACTGGCCCCGTTCCCAGATTTCCAACCAAAATGCACATATGATTAGGCAAGCATAAATCATCGGAAGGAATGTTCCCAGCCTGTTTTCACAGTGCCGGCCATTTGAGCTGTTTTGTAAGCCTTTCCTGGCCAACCTAACAGGTGTCTGGAAAGATCTGTACAACAAGAAATGCTCAGGCGGGTTTGATGCAGCAACGTGTTCACTTCAGAGCAGCATTCCTTACTCTGTCCCAAAGTGATTCTTTTTGCCTACAGAGAGCGAATTTCCAGAGCGTTTCATATTTTAAACGTGTTTACCATATGTATTAATAGGAATCGTTAAAAAAAAACGTCCTTTGTTGTTTTGCGCTCCGGATTTTGGGCTGTAGGACCTTCTTGTCTGGTATTTCTCTTCTTCCTAAATTGTGATCATACAGGGTCAGATTTACTAATCTTTCACGCACCACAATGCAGGGCAGCCATTGAAATTCCTGTGGCACACCTTTGCTTTCTCATTGCGGTTCTGACAGGCAAAGGCCAAACCAGGCCTCCTTGAGCCAAGGTAGGTGGGTGCCTTGTTGTTCTCAGGGTATTTTGGTGCAGGAAGGAATTCCTTCCTACAAAAAACAATCCTTAGTGGCTTATTCCTGGAGGAAATGGGTCCACACATAATTTTGACATAATTCCAGGTTTACTGACTTTAGTAATTTTGAGTATGCGTCCGTGGGTGGATGCACGGTACCTCCGATGATCCACATGGATCGCCACCCAGAACACATAGTAATGCATGGCAGAGCTATGCGCTGCCCCATGTTACTTTTTTCAAAAAGCCATGCAAATCGGGCTTTGCATTGCTTAGTAAATCCCGAAATACATTCTGCGTCGGAAAAGCAAAACAGTCTGAGGCGAAATGTTAGTAAATCTTGGGTACACTTTCTTTGCAAAGGGGAAAGGGATGCATATATCTAGTGCAATGTGGCACACTTTCTCTGGCATTTTTACACTGATCAGTGATGAGTGCTAGTATCAGTGCACACTGCACTGTCTCTGTTCAAACGCACTGTTAAGATTAATATCACCCGAGCGCTGTTTAGAAGTCAGACATTTAACGAAAAAAGTTCAGAAGTAAATAAAGTGAAATTCAATCACGTCTTAGATACAAAGCCTTCACGGAGCTTAATATATTAATTGATGTATTTATACAAGGCTTCATGCCATGGAGACGGTTTTAACAATGCTGGTGCCCTAGCATTGCATTAAACTAGGTTTAGCTTCAAAATAAATAGTCCATATAGCCACCGTGCGTACCACTGCGCTATAAAATGTTATTGTTTTCATCACAAACAATCGTGTGCATTAAAGATGGATCACTGGTATATTTACATGCTGTCTTTCAGTGGCGATCAATGAGCGACAAGGAGGAACGGCTGATAAAAAACACAATGGCAACGCCAAGCAGTCTGAATATTTTATACGTTAAGGTATTTCCTCACTGATTGCCTGATGGAATGCGGGAATACATGCCTGGGCGCGAGTGCCTGGATGGACACAGAGGGGTTATTTCTCTAGGTAGACGTGTTGCTGTGGATGGCACGCACTGTTGACGCATTTGTTTCCACAAGCAATGGCAAGCCTCCTGTGTCTGAAGTTACAGACTGCCATCTTTCACTACCAAGTCATCAGGCATGCCTTTTCTGCTTTTAGTGTCAAAGTAGCTGGGGTGCAGGCGCGGCCCGTCCTTTAGGGCGGAGGGGCCACGTCCCCCCACCTTTTGCCCCTCATGAATAGTGTCTGTCAGGCTGAATAAAGGTCAGTCTGACAGACACTCTTCATTTTCAGCTCAGACAGCCAGGAGTGAGACATGCACGATTTGTGCAAACTCCTGGCTGCCTGAGCTGAACTTTGCTAGGCTGAGGAGGTCACAGCTCCTATGGACGTGACCTCCTCGGCTCAGCAAAGGTGCCTCGAGGCCCTCCCCTGGGTGACGAGGAAAGCGTCACCCATTGACACTCGCCCTGGGCGCTTCAGGTTTAAGCCCTGAAGCGCCCAGGGTGAGTGTCAATCAGTGACACTTCGTCACAGAGTGGGGTGGGGTCAGCAGTCTCACTGACCCATCCCACTCTGTGACGAGGCTGGGACTGCTGCGTCCCAGCCCTCCTGGGACCTCGAGGCTGAAGGTAAGTGTGTGTGTGTGTGATGTTTTAAAATGAATGTTTGGTGCATGCGTGAATGTTTGAATGTTATGAGTGTTAATGGATGTGCGTGCGTGCGTGCGTGTGTGAAAGAATGAGTGTGTGTGATGTTTTAAAATGAATGTTTGGTGCGTGCATGCATGTTTGAATGGTATGAGTGTTGTTAATGGATGTGCGTGCGTGCGTGTCTGTGTGTGAAAGAATGAGTGTGTGTGTGTGCTTCCCGCCCGCCCCCCTCCCTCCTAAAGCTGCCGGCCGCCACTGGTGAAGCTATCTCTGCTACTCTCCCTTCTTTCACTGCTGAAAGAGTCTGTTGTTGATGGAATACTCAGAATGCTTTGGACTGTCAGTAATTATTCACTATTGCAAAGCCACGGGAGCCATTGGGCTGCGTGCCTACAACTTGCAAGCTTCATGTCTGGTTTCAGAACCTGTCTGTGTCAATCTCTGCACTTAGGCACTCGGGGCATATTTATCAATCTTTCACGCAGAACAACGCAGCTAGCCACCTTGCTGTGCTGTGTGAAAGGGCAGGAATGTTCTGTATTTAGTATTATATGGCACATTCCTGTCCTTTCCTAACGATGGTGCACTTTTGGCTGCCTAATGCCAAAGTAGTTACTCTTGCGTCATGTTGCAAAGGTGCCTGTGTTGTAGGTAGGATTGTTTTTGTGCGGGGATATCTTCCTGCACCAGACACTCCTGAGAGGGATTGTACTCTTTCTACGTGTGCTGTTGTATGCAGCACACATAGAAGGAAGAAAAAAACAAGGAGAAATAAAGATATTTCTCCTTGTTATGCCTATCCTGGGGAGTTTAGCACTAACGGGAAGTCTATGGGTGGGTGCGTGGGAACACCTGTGCTCCACCTATGGAACACCTCTCTGGGGCAGAGTAATGCAAGGCAGGGATTTGCACTGTCTTGCGTTACTTCACATTTATCAAGCCATGCAGGGCCACCAAAGCCAACCTTGCATGGCTGAATAAATCTTACTTTAGTATTGTATTGCCGTTGTGCCCCTTGCATGACAGAAGGGCAGAGCAACACTATGATAAACATAAGCCTCAGTCACCCACTCCTGCAGTCATCCATTCATCCAGCAGTCTGTTACTGTGCACATTTTTCAGCTTCTCTAGGTAAGCCGTAATGTAAAATTGTTAGAGCGGGCAGCTCTTGGCATGGTTTCAATGCTAACCTCCTGTTTTTGATCCTCTGCTGTTTTTTAGGATTCTGGACACTCTACCAATGCTGACCAGTGCTAGATTTCAAGTGCTCCATGTCTAAATTGTATTGGTGATTGGTTTTATCCATGATTTCCATATCTGATTTACTTATAAGTCCCTAGTATAGTGCACCAGTTGTGCCCAGGGTCTGTTATTCAAATGCTACTAGTGGGCCTGCAACACTGATTGTGTCACTCACTTGAGTAGCTCTACAAACATGTCTCAGGCCTGCCATTGCAGTGGCTGTGTGTGCAGTTTTAAACTGCCATGTCGACCTGGCAACTGCAGCCACGTCAGGCCCAAACCTTCCTTTTTTATTACATGAGTCACCCCTAAAATACGCTCAAGGCAGCACCGTGGGCAGGGCGCAGTGTATTTAAAAGGAGGACATGTACTAGTGTGTTTTACATGTCCTGATAGTGACATACTGCTAATTTGGTTTTTCACTATTGCAAGACCTATTTCTCCCATAGGGTAAGATGGTCTTTGTCTTGAAATATCTCTTAAGTGTAATTTTCCATTGGGGGCAGATATAAACTTGGAGTTTGGGGTCTCTGAGCTCACAATTTAAAAATATATATTTTGGTGAAGTTGTTTTTTGAATTGTGAGTTTGAAAGTGGCACTTTTAGAAAGTGAGCATTTTCTCACTTAGTCAATGTGTGCCTCTGTCTGTCTACTGAATACAAATCTGGGTCAGAATGACAGTTTGGCAGTTTGTGCATTCGCTCTAGACAGTCCCACAAAGGGAGCTGAAGTGTGCCCTGAATATCTTGATGGCCCATCACTAGGCTGATGGGTCTTCCTGAGCTAGAGTAGTGGGAGAAGCTGACACTTGCACCTGAATAGGGCTATGCCTGTCCTGACACAAAGCAGTCACCAGACCCTGGAGTGTGTCTGGGGCCAAAGCCGGGAAAGACAGGGCCTTGTGCACTACAAAGACTTCTCTTTGAAGATTGTCTACTTCAAAGATAGAAATGAGTATAAGTACTGGACATCTGACACCACATAGTTAAAACACTTCAGGACTGAGGACGTTCTGCCACAGAGAAGAGCTGGATGCTGTAAGAAGGGCTGCCACCCTGCCTGTTGTTTTGTTGTGTTTTCCTGTTGCTTGATGCTTCTGTCCTGGAAGTGAAAGGACTGGACTTTTCTTTTTTTCTACATCCTGCTTTCCAAGATTCTCCAAGGGGTTGAACTGAGCTTGTCTCCTGTTAAGAAGTCTCAGGGCCATTAATGACTTCATCTGTCAGCACTTGTACTCTCTTGCTGAAAGTCCTGGCTAGCCAAGTTGTGCCAAATCGAAATCCTGGGCCTTTGGGAGTGAGTTCTGGTGCAACCAAGAAGAAACTGGTGAGAGACTTCAGAACCGGTGCTTCTCCTTACCCCACATCACTGCCTGCACCAGAGCCATTTTCTCCGCTGAGTGCAATCACTGTGACTTAAAACACAGGCCCCAATGCTGACACTGAAGTCCAGAGTGCGTATCACTGTCGTCTATGACACCTGACTCCAACTCTGCTGAAGCACCTATGGCCCCGTGGTGTAAATCTGACACAGTGAAGTCAACGCCTTGTGTCTTGTCCTGCTGGATTCATTGCGCTTGCCTTGTGGAATTGGACTGATGTCTCACTGCCAACACTGCATAACCTCCCGAGCAACCGTAAGGAACTGACACCTCACCTCCCCTGCCTTCACCTCCCCTGCCTATCAGTAAGGACCAACGCCAACTCCCCTCCCCCCCGGTGGCAATAAGGAACTGATGCCACACCTGCTCCATTGACAACGTACCTACCTGACACCGTGCAATGTCTTTGTTTCCTCATCATTTTCCAATGTACTGTAACTGGGGTCTATGCGACTCCATATTTGTCCCGTGCTCTCTCGCGGTTGATGAAGGACTGTTGGAAACTACTCCTTCAAGCCATTTTGATAGCCCCAGTTGGAGCTATTGTGTTTCTAAGTGCTATGCTGCATTTAATCTTTGAAAACGTGTATCTTTACTTTTGGATGTTAGAATTTTGTCATTTTGGGCTTGTTTTACTCAGATAACTATTGGCTATATTTCTGAACTGGTGTGGAGTCCTTTTGTAGTGCTTTGACTGTGTTGTATGTGTGTGTGTGTGTACAAATTCTTTACACATTGCCTCTGAGATAAGCCTGACTGCTTAAGTCAAGCTACCAAGGCGGTGAGCAGGGGTTATCTTGCCTGACTCCCTTACCCTGAGTAGAGGGAGGATCCCTACTTGGACTTGGACAGCGTGCAAACCACTGCCAACTAGAGACCCCATTTCTAACAAAAAACGTACTGTAAATTGTTTTTGGGGAAACAAAAACCTGTGAAAAAGAAGGTCCACATACCTTATTTGAACGTAATATTTACTGTTCTGTGGTTCTACCTTGTATTCATTCCAGTTTGTCAGATATTCAGGACATGTCTGAACCTTCATGTTCATTCCGAACTGTCGGATAGTCAGGTCATGTTTGAACCCGAGTCTCCTTGAGCATCTTCATAGTACTATTCCAATCACTTGAAAAAAACCACTTTTATCCTAGTGAACTTAAAACAAACATGCTCTGAGATTGTCATTTCTAGGCATAGTTATGTCATTTGGAGTCGTTCTTTGCAAGTTAGGCAAAACCTCGGCAGTGATTTAAAGGGGAAGGATTGGAAGCCTGGTAGGCACAATGGTCAGAGAAGAGAAAATGAAAACTATAGAAATATGAGACATTGTGAAAGCTGAATTTATTACTAATGAATTTGCATTTATTAACAGTTAAGAATCGACATCAATTAGGATAACAAAGAAAATAATGTGTGTCTTGGAAAATATGCCAACCTGGGCGGCCACTATTATGTACGACAATTAATAAAGAATTCACACTTACAGTTTGTACTAATGGATTATATTAATAAGCTGATGTTATATAATTGTTTAGCAAATGTTAGGCATTGATTAATTTCGAGGTTTGGGCCTAGTCAACAGAGCCTTATGTTAAGCTGCATTGCTTTAATAAATGTTGGTAAATGTTTGTGAAAGCACAGAATTAGTATTATTCATTGTTCACACAGAGCAGACCACGCGATTGTAAATGTCTTAAATTTTCTCATGAGAACTGCTCTTGGAATGTTCTGTACTAGAAGTCATTACTTTGTAAATTTGATGTGTGTGAGGAAGATGTTCCCAGGAGTTAACAATGGATGCACTGACTACAGCAAGGATTGCAACAAAAATGGTTATAATGACGAACCTGGCGATGGGAACAGGAGAAGAGGAGCCAATCACCGACATGTGAAATACTGTTTAGTTATATTTTAGATTTAAAGTTTAGAGACTATTGGTTCTACTGTGAACGTATGATATTCTGACCAATGACGGCGTAAGAAAATGCTTTAGGGATTTTGGTATATACAGGCTACACTTTGGGGAAAAGAAGGTCAGTCGGAGTCAGAGCCGTCGTAGAACTTGCAGCCATTCTTTTCTATTCTTGTTTTGATCAAGTCCCGTTCGAGGAGCTGAGCAGTTCCTGATGTCTTCTATTTTCTAGCTTTAACTTCATTGCTTAGTTGTTAATGGTGAATGCTGATTCCTTAGTTCACTGCTTTCTAAGTGATTCAGTTAGCTTAGAGTTCAATCGTGACTTAACCATCCCCTCTACTGTCCCATTGCCGACAGTGACCAGACAGATGTCCAACTGATGAAGAAATCACAGCTTGCTGATCCTTTGATGAGAGGTATATGAAATGTCAATGTGCTTTGTAGATTTTGTTTTTCTTTTCTAGGTACCAACCGCTATTTTGATTGCACCCTAATTAGACGTTTTTCAAATTAATTTTTGACTAAATCGTTTTGCATGAAGTCCAAACGTTCTATGCTTATTGGAGGGTTAGTTCGTAAGCCCAAATGATGAAAAATGTTATTAACAAAGAATTGATTTTACTCACCTGTTGAATCTAGGTGTATGCCATTTCTGTTGTTCAGTTATTGTTGCTACTAATTTGTACTGTGACTCTTGAGTGCTTAATTATTAATGCATTAGTCAAATTGAGATTCTTTCGACACTTTGATCAGCCTGTGTTGTTCATATATGTGTACCATTTGGTTTTGAGACTAATTTACGTTATGTTAGCATTGTTAATATAGGGAAATGAACTTTCTAACTTTTACCAGAAGGCATTGCTATTCATGGCCCCAAGGGTCATGGTGTGTGAAGATTAATGACTCAAAGTTTCTGATAATTGATTTGTTTATATATTTTATACTGCTGTTGATAGGTTATGAGTATTGATGACAACATGGTGGAATTACTCTAAGCGTAGTCAAAAGGTCCATCGACTTCCAACACATCGACTTATTAATAAATTATAAAAGACCAAATAAGGCCAGATGCACTGTTTATTTTACAATTATTGAGAAGTCGCCTCCCACCACATGCAGCATACGAGTCAGGTCTAATTACTCGTGCGGACCCTACAGCTCCGGTATCCCTTGAAACTGCACAGATACAGATACAGGTTAGCCACAGTTTTCCTGCCACTTTTACGTCACAGATACCTATGCCACAGGTTGACATACCGATAATCTATCCAGATGTACGTATTGTAGATACTGCAACAAGCTTAATGGTGCCAACAGCACAAGCTGCCCAAATGAGACGGGTTTGTCAGAAGCCGACACTGATACAGATGGAGTCAACCCCTAATTTAATGTCTCTAATGCCTCTAACAGGGTCACAGACAGAGATATTTGCATTTACAAGTCGCGATACAGGACTAATGTACTCTAGGTATCAAAGCGTCCGACAGAGTCCAGACGCTATGTCAGCACCAGTTACTATTGGTCCAGTTATACCACTGTTTGCCCAGGGAAACAAGAGGAGCAGAGAACAGAAAATTCCAAATCCAAGGGTAGAAATGGAAGGGTTCAATGAACATGCAGGAATGATGACTCCAATGAAACGGACATTTGATCGGACAGGACTGTTAATTGACTTGAATATGCCACAGGACTCCACCAAATAATCCGGGGCGATCAGACATAGGTCCTAACCAGAGCTTGATGACACCAGAGACTCTGTGTCTAATGTTACAGCAAGTACCCAGTATAAGTAATACAAATATCTCGTTACAAGGTTTGACATACCAGCAATTACCTGAATGGCTGGAGAAGCTGAGTAGAACACAAGGAGATTCAAGTGGAGGAAGTTCACTGAATGTGACCAGGCTTAGACTAGAAGCAGAAGAATTACTTGAGGGAACAATCTATTTAAAGAGAACTGACTCATACAGTGAAGAGGAGTTGTGCTATTTGTGCAAACTAATTACCAACAAGGCAGGGTTGCTACATCACAAATTTGCATATCTAGCAGAAAAATATGACATAGAAATTGAGAAAATGAAGCATTTGAAAAAAAGTTACAGATTAGAATTTGACATAAAAGACATTGAGAAAATGAGAACACCGGGAATGAAAATTCACATTAGGGAACTAATCTAGAGGATTCAAACATGGGGAGCATTAGATAAGTGGGAAGGCAGATGTGTAAAGAAACGAGAAAAGAAGAAAGGGGATTGCGTGAATCTTACTGCAAGTGTGAAGCCGACTGATGACTCAGTGAAAAAATTCCATGAGGATATTTTGTGACTGTCCCTTGGAGCAGAAGTGACATTCTGTCATTTAACGATGATTACACCTGGCTGAGAGAGAAACCCGTGGAATGGTACTAGGAAACTGGTTTATGAAGCTTACAAAATGTCTGTGGGAGGATTTAAACACTCTATTAGAAATAGCGGTTCCAGCAGACTTATGGGTTGAATGCAAAAGAAGCATTTATTGGCTGACAAGAGAACCTCCTTGGGATTCAGTTCCAGGTGCACGATCTCCTGATGTAATGAAATATTACTATAAGGTCATTGAATTTTTGAAAATGAGGATTTCTCCCAAGAACATAGATTGGCAGAGAATAGATAGGACAGCTCAAGAAGGAAAAGAGTCCATACATGCATATTATGAGAGAATTTTGCAGGGATTTAAACATTACAGTGATACAGAAACAATTGATCCAAAAGACATGATTTACTTTGTGTTCAGGTTTGTTGAAGGATTGAGACCTGAAATTAGCCAGATGATTAAGAGTCATTTGATTTGTTGGCAAGCTTAGCCAATTGATGAAGTATTGCAATATGCAGTACTGTAGCGACAAGATTGAGTTGGAGGAAAGAATGTTGAAAGAGAAGGCAATGGTGATGTAGATTAAAGGGGCACAATCAGGAATGCTAGAGAGTTTTCCACAGCAGCAGCAGGGATACGTGTGGTTAAAGAACTGGGTGAAAGGTAGAGGTCGAGGTGCAGTTGGAAATGTGAATCGTGGTCCTGATTTGAATACTGTAGTCACTCAAAATGATGTGCAGGGAATTAAAAGGTTGTTACCTTGTCACGCTTGTGGAGGCCTTGAACATTGGAAGCAGGAATGTCTGGTGCTAGAACAGGAAGGTGTTGTTCAGCAGACAAGTGAAATTAATTCTTTTCCAAATATGAGAGGACCAAGAATGAGAGGTCAAAATCCTAATTTCCAAAATAATGTGAACCAGATGCAAGGTCTTCAGCCTATTCAACAGATGCAAATGCCCCTTTATAGATGCCTCAGTTGCAGCAAATGCAACCTCAAGTCCAAATGGTACCTAGACAAAAAATCCAGATACCTCAAGCCCCCAGGGAACAGCAGCAGATGGTGCTTCCTCAGCAGGGCACCGTTCAAAGGTTTTACACAAGTAATAACACAATATTCCAATGCCTATTACACAGTGAGGATGAATCGAATGTGGATTGGGTAAGTGAGAGCTCAGATGAAGAGTAATGTTTGTTAGCAGCTTCATTAGAAGTAGATCAGAAGGGTCCATCTGTGAAGGATAAAGTGATGGGCCAAAAAGTCTAATTTCTAGTTACACAGGGGCTATGCACTCTACAGTGAGAAGTGCAGAAGTCCTAAACTGGCCCCTTTCAGGGAAAACAGTACAGACTGTAGGAGTTGCAAACCAGTATTTGACAAACCCGATTACAGAACCAATGCCAGTTAAAATCGGAAACTTCAAAGGCTTATACAAATTTGTAGTTTGTTACTCCAGTCCGGTTTCCTTACTAAGGAGAGATTTGCTCTTCAAAATGAGATGTTCAATTACCTGTTCAAATAATGGAATTGCCATTCAGACAAACAGTGATGATGAAGACAACCAGCCTGAAGGAACAGATTGTGACGTAGTGAATGAGGAGTACCCCTTAATAAGTTACTTTCCTGTTTTTACTATACGATATCTTCCTTCTGACTTACAGGGAACAGTTAAGATGAAAGTATTGGATTTTTCAGGGAAAACATTGGTCTAATAAGAGAAGTGGAGCAAGCTAAGGTCCCAGTTAAGCTGAATACAATATTCCCCCAAATTCCCTAACACCACATGACACAGAATACTATTGAAGGGATTGCACCTATAATTGCAGAATTTGTTAAGTGAGGCGTTCTAAAGGAAGTCCTGAGCAGCCCATGCAGCTCACATATCATGGGTTTACGAAAACCCTGTGGTAAACTTTTGACTGTTCGGGATTTGAGGAAAACCAATGAGATTGTGATTAAATGTTGTCCAGTGGTGCCAAATCCAGCAGTGATATTGTTTCAGATCCCATGTGATGCTGAATTGTTCACCGTAGTGGACCTAGCCCAAGCATTCTTTTCTGTACATCTCCATGAGGATAGCCAGTTTCTTTTCTGTTTTAAATTCTTGGACCAAGTGTATTATTAGTGCAGTATTCCTCAAGGGTTTTCAGAGTCACCGTTCATTTTCAATCATATACTGGAGAAGAATCTGGAGTCATTGAAAAACCCTTTCCAATTGATATTAGTCCAGTACATTGATGATTTGTTGGTTGCTTCTAAGGCAAGAGAAGCATGCAGGCATGATACTATTGTCTTGTTAAATTATTTGGGAAAGAACATGATTTGTTACACGCTTTACAAATGCCTGAAAAGACTGATGTGGTAAAATGCAGTGCTCACCTGAAATCGCAAGACTTTGTATCAATGGGGAATGGATATCCAGATCAAGTCACAAGGTTTTGAGCATTGAATTGTATAGCTTTCAAAGACAAATGGTAACTGTTACCTGAAAAAGAAATGTGTACGAATTATGCTTTAACTTTGATTGACACTTGGGAAGAGCTGGAAGCTCTTCTTTAAAATGTTGACAAAGAGGAAAAAAAAACATGGGTTAACCTTAAGTGTGTCCAGAAGGAAGATGGTGTCTGGGTGTCCGTGGAGGGACAAGTGGTTCTGTCAAATAACTTGTTGACTCAAATAGCTAGGTTGGAAGGGACGCCATGATTCGCACCTTCAAAATGTTTTGGTTCAATCCAAAGTTTAGACAGGTTGCCGAAGCACTTTGCCACCGTTGCATCACCTGTCAGCAGATGAACATGGGTAAAAGGACTGTGCCACCATTGCATCATCTGTCAGCAGATGAACATGGGTAAAAGGACTGTGGTTAATATGAGCCACATTGGAAGAGCGGGAGGTCCATTTAGCAGAATGCAGATGGATTTTATTTAGATGCCTGTGTATGGAGGATTGAGATATGGGATGGAGATTGTGTGCATTTTCAGTCACTAGATTGAAGCCTGTCCCACACAACAAAATGAAAGCCTTACTGCAGCTAAGTTACTGCTTAGGGAACTGATACCTCGCTTTAGTTTTCCGGTGTCTTTGGAATCAGATAGAGGAAGTCACTTCAACATTGACATAATTAAATTGCTATGTTCAGTGTTAAACATTGAGCATAAGCTGCTTTGTAGTTACCACCCTGGAGCATCAGGACTTGTTGAGCAAATGAATGGTACCTTGGACTGTCGCCGCATGAAATCCTCATGGGCAGAGCAATGAGGTTGCCAATGGTCCCTGCCAATGCTCTTGTGAACATAACAGATGATATGGTGTTGGACAACTGCAAGGGTCTGGCTGATGTGGTTCCCTCTTTCTCTCATCAGGTAGAGGCCACCACTGTGCAACCATCCCAGCCACAACCTGAGAGCTGAAGAATGGGTTGTGATCAGAAATCAAGTGAGGAAGCCTTGCTTGGAGCCCAGGTGGAAAGGTCCTCACCAAGTACATCAAGTAGTACTGGTTACTACTACTGCTGTGAAGTGTGCAGGAGTTCCGAATTGGATTCATATCAGCCATACTCGGAAAGTACCCTGTCCTTTGGACAATGAAGTAGAGTTGTTGAGAGTACCAACAACTTCCGGACAATCTACAGAAGCAGCGAAGGAAAATGGAGAATCAGAGATCAAATCTGAGCCGATGGAAAACAGCCCATACACTCCTGTGAGAGACAAAACGGAGGACATACAAAACAGTGACAGTGAACTGACCTCAACTGAGGAAGCAGGAGAGTCTAGTCAGAGGAGGGCTCTCCCAGAAGCAGACGATCTTGAAGGACAAGCAGGGCAAGTTACAGACCCAGAAGGGGTTGAGATAGAGCAATGTCAAAACGATCTGACCTCTCCGAGTGAAATTCCAGGTACATCAAGTCAAAATACTGCAGAACCTGAAGAAGCTGAAAGCCGAACATTAAAAAGAACATTAATCAAGGGTCTACTGAAAGGAGATAAGAGCCGAAATCACAAACCAAGAGAAAATAATAAATTTCCGTATCAACAATCAAAGAATAAGTAGACACCACATGAAAGGAATATTTAAGTGATGGAGAGTTCCCTGGAGATCTAAAAAGAAAAAAGAAAGCAAATTGCAAGTAGAAGGTACGCAGGTCCTGAATGGGCGTAAGCAACAACTAGTGATTGGCAAAGTGAATTTTTGTCTTTTTGTTTTGATCGTGAGATTCCAGGCCAATATTTTGGCACATGAAGTTGGTCAATGAAACTGAACTTTGAACATTTTTGGAAAAAGTCATTGAAAGTAACCTGAAAAGACTTTGAAGTAAACTAATTTTGACAAGCTGCTAAACCGATTTTGACAACAGTTACTGATTTTGACAAATGCCCTGGAAAAGAGACTGAAAGCTGTAAATAGCAGCAAGGAGGATTTTTGTTTTGCTGCAAAGTTATATTTTTGTTTCCTACAGATCATGGGTAACCCCAATGAACAGGTTATAAAAAATAGATGTTGTAAATACATAGGTATTGGCTTAGCAATTTTGTGCATGATAGAATGTTTGATATTGATTGTGAGTGTGAGCTTTCTTGATAAAGCTGTAGTTAATCATACCTCTACGTTAGAAACTACAACTACACTTACAGAATTAGATAAGCTTAGAAAGGAAGAGATATATTTATGCATGGATAATGCACAAGGAGATATTTCTTCTAATGTCTTCTATCGCTTATTGAATGAGTACTTTGAGACAGTGAATGTGAGAGAGTGTTATGTTTGCATGCAAATTCCTTCATCAGTTGAGGAAGGGATAACGTACCATAGCTTGGCACAAACATATGGAATTAGTTGCAGTCTTTTACTAACATGATTCTATAACTAAGAATGCATCCAGTATTTTTATTCAAATCATGATATAGGTGGTCATTATGACAATAGTGGTAAATCCCGCTTACCGCCGCAGTCACGGTCTCCAATATACCGTTGCGATGGCAAATATCCCGTCGCCATATTATGACACACACACACTAAACCGACAGAATACTGCCACAAACACATATCCGCCGGACCAAAGGTCAGTGTTAAAGTGTCAGTACGAACACCCATTCCGTTATGCCAACAAAACAATGCCCACCACATTATGACCCATGAATCACCACGGCGGGCATTCAACGGCCGGTAAACCATTGGCGGTACACACTGACGCGGTCAGAATGGCCACCCAAATACAAAACAACACAACATTGGCCAAAACAAAAATCACACAGCTGACACTGATATACACACCACACCCACCAACCCACAGCACTCTAAAACACACACCCACAATACACACAACCCTTTGCCAACACGAAAAGACTGCAATAGCTAGCCACACAAATCACAGAGGCAACCACACACATACATCACAACCAGCCATACATTCGTCACGCACTCCATATCCCACACCCCACCATATTACTCAACACCCTCTGCACAACACACACCATGCAAAACACATGTCCCCACTAAGGCACCCCCATTTCACAGATGAGGAGTTGCGGGTCATGGTGGAGGACATAGTCAGGAGCACAGTTAAAACAAATCTCCATTGCCAGGACGATGGAGTTATGGTGGAGAATCGTGCACAGGGTGAACGCCATGGAACAGCATCCAAGAACAAGGAATGACATCAGGAAGAGGTGGAACAACCTACGGGGGAAGGTATGTTCTGTAGAAGTAAGGCACCAGCTCGCCATCCAGAGGACTGGCGGTGAACACCCCACCTCCTCCCCCACAGCTGACAGCATGGGAGGAGCAAGTTGTGGCAATCCTGCATCCGGAGGGACTCACTGGAGTAGCGGGAGGACTGCACTGGTGAGTTAATATTTACTACTTATCACCCCCCATACCTGCATGACATCTCACCCCGTCACCCCGACTCCCATCAATCGACTCCATTCCACACAGTGCACCTACACATGTGACTAACCCCAATGCCAAACCCTGCATGCCATACCAATGCATGTACAGCCCTCCCAGCCCTGCATGTACACCCATTACCAAAGAATGCACAGCATGGAGAAGTAACAATCTCACAATACATCACCATACACAAACAAAGGCGGCAGGGCAACAGCAATGATATTGGGGAAGCTAGGGATGTACAATATGTCACAGACATGAAGCATAACACATCACTTAATTCCCCACAGGTGCCCCAGCCAATTTAGGCGGAGAGGAGAAGCTATGACTAACCAGTCCCCCAACAGAAGAAGCCCCCAGTGATGACAGCAACTCTGGACTTCTGGATCTGGATGAACTACCTGGCCCATCAGGGACCACTGGTCAGTCGGCCACCCCAACCCACTCCCAGCCCACCACAGAGCCTCCCCCCTCAGTATCCAACACCACAGCACCCACCCAGCGTCCACACACCTCTGTCCCCAGGACACGTCAATCAGCAGTGTGTCCACCTGTACAGGGACCCCAGTCTACACCTCACATCCAAGACAATCAGGGTCCTGGGGTCAGTGGCAGTGGGCACACCGTTCAGGGGACACAGGCACGGGGGACAGGGACACTCAGTGGACAGCTGTGTTCCAGGGGCAGGACAGGCTCAGAGAACCGACTCTCCCGGAGGCACTCACTGTCCTGGGGGCTTACCAACAATCCCAGGACAAGATGGGACAGATTTTTAACAACAAGCACGAGAACCACAGGCTGCAGGAGGTACACCATCAGGAGATCAGGGAAGATTTGCTGGCCCTCAATACCACCATGGTCTCCATAGCAGGGGTGCTGGCTGATTTGGCCAGCATCATGAGGGAATGTACAGCACACCAGGGGGCCCTTTTTTGCTAGCCAGTCAACTGAACAGCCCACCACATCTTCTGCAGCTACTGGACAGGAGGCCCTGCCACAAGACCCACAGGCCACCCGCACCCCTCACCCTGCAGAAGGTGAACCACCCCACAAACATTCCCTGCGATCCAGACAGATGCCAGAGACACTTGCCAAGGACAAGACCACCGCCAGGAAATGAGACCCTCCTGAATGTCCACCTTGTGTTCCATTCTGTCACCTTGTCCACTTTGAACTGCCATTGCTCCCCTTCCTGAGGCCCCTTGGACACTGGACCTGTGCTACAAACAGACTGGACTAATACCCTGGACTTACCTCTACCATCACCCCATTCCGTTGCACTATTCCTTCTATCAAATGCACTAAAATAAACACCCTTGGGCACAACTTGAGTGATAGTGCTTTATGTGATGAAAATGTGCACTTATGCTAACAGTTACATCTTGTGCAATTGACATCAACTTTGGTTAGTATACAAATGATGAACAATAGCTGTCTGTAGGCATGACATCAGTGCACAGTTGTATTAATACCAACACCTGCAAAGAGAGAAGGCATAGGTGACAGTCTATTGAGATGCAAAGGAAGTGACTGCCATCCTGCTACAGCCACACTGAAAACATAAATAATTAGAGGAATGGTCAGTTCCACTGTCTTACCTGTGTGTCATTGGAAGTACTGCTGTATTACTGATGTTTTGTTGTCTACATCTTCATCCTCTGCCTCCTCATCCTCAGTGTCCTCAGGGTCCACTGCTGCCACACAGGCATTTCCAATCTCCCCTCCTGCAGATAAGGCACAGGTCAACTGAGGGCCAGGTTGTGCAACACGCAGCATACTATAAATATCTGGCAGACCTTCTCAGAAGAGTAGCACAGGGATCCACCTGTCATATGGAGACATCTGAACCTGGGCTTCAGGATGCCGAAGCTTTGTTCTATGATTTGCCAGGTTCGCCCATGTGCATCATTATACCGATTCTCAGCCCCTGTCCTGGCATTCCTCCCAGGGGTCAGAAGCCACAACAGGTTTGGGTAGCCAGAGTCACCTGCAAAAATTGAGGGACAAACATTAGCCTTACACAATAGTATGGGGGATGAGTCCAGAAGACGTATCTTGGTTGGGGACTCAGGCTCACCTATCAGCCACACCCTGTGCCTCTGTAATTATGACATCACATTTGGGATGCTGCTAATTCACAGGACGAAGGTGTCATGCACTCACCCAGGATACTTGACAGTGATGTGGGAGATGTACTGTTCGGCCAGGCACACCATTTGAACATTGAGTGAGTGGAAACTCTTCTGATTCCTGAACACCTGTTCATTGTGGCAGAGGGGGATAAATTCAATATGTGTTCCATCAAGCGCCCCAATAATATTAGGAATATGTCCCATTGCATAGAATACAGCCTTCACAGTGGCCAAATCTTCCACTTGGTGGAAAGCGATGTAGCTGCACATGTGTTTGAGGAAGGCAGATAAAACCCTTGCCAGGACTATTGAGACATTGGTTGTAACATTTCTGCTGCCAAGCCCACTGTCACTTGGAAAGAACCAGTTGCCAGGAAATTTAGCACTGATACAACTTGCACAAGAGGAGGGAATCCCAGTGGGATGACGGATAGCTGATATCAGATCAGGCTCTAATTGAGTACACAGCTCTGTGATTGTGGCCTGCCCAGTCCACAGGTCAGTATTATATGCCTCTCCTCCAGTGTAGTCATGTCCACAAGGGGTCTGAACACGGGGGCTTGCCTCCTCCTATTCCTCCACAGTGGTAGATATCTAAGGAACATAAGAGTGAGAAGGGTGTCACAAACTGAACAATGGAACCAACACCCCAGTGCAACTGGGCATGTCTGTAAACGGACAATGTGAATGGCAATGTTGTACAATTCACAGCAATGACGCAGTTTCCAATTTCTGATTGTTGTCCACCACCATAAAATGGTGACCCCCTGTCCTGTAAGTATGGACAGGTGGAAGTAATGTAACTCCACCGGCGTTAGTCGTCATGGTGGAAGGCGGTCTTGCACCGCTGTGCTATTCCTCATTGGTTAACATGGAGCTCTGTGGAGTGTAGCATCCAATGAGGATCACCTGCGGCGGTGACACCATTTTCTATCTATAACCTCACTTGATTCCTGAATTTCCACAGGACAACACTTACACTGCGTGTGCTGCTGTGACCTGTGTCTAGATCCTGCCATGGACTGGGTAATAGGGGAAGGGGCCCCTGCCTTCACTTTGGAGGAGTTAGAGCACCTGGTGGATGGGGTTCTACCCCTGTATGGACAGATTATGGGCCCCCAGATCAACAGGTAAGTATGCCATGGGGACGATGCATGCAGCAAGGTGTGGGGTATGTCTGGTGGTAGTGTGCATTCAGGGCTCCGGATGATGTGTGTGCCAATGGAGATGGAAATGTAATTTGTGGGCCATATGTGTGACAGGCAGGGTTGTATGGTTAAAGGTGTCCTCCTGTCTGTACTACTTATGTAGGTCAGCGCCCATCAGAAGAAAGGATTGTGGCATGCCATCGCCAAGGACGTGCGGACCCTGGGGGTCTATAGCAGGTGGAGCACCCACTGCAGGAAAAGGTGAGACGACCTGAGATGTTGGGCCCGGACAATCACAGAGGCCCAGCCGGGGATGACCTCCCAAAGAGGGCAGGGTGCCCGTCGGAACCTGACCCTTGATGGCCTGCATGCTGACAGTGGCCTACCCAGAGCTGGATGGGCGCATGAGGGCAACACCACAAGGGGGTGAGTACAGTGAGCATGACAACCATGTTTGTTGGCTGGCATGGGATCCTGTGGGTGGTGGGTTTCAGTTAGTGGGCACCCCTTAATGCCAGCTCAGACATTGCTGTGTGGTCCAGCACAAGGTAAATGGGTGTACAGCAAAATCTTGTATTCCAGTGTCATTCCAGGTCAGACAAGGCTTAGTGGGTCCCAGATGGGGTGCAGTTGGCGGTGGTTAGCTCTCATCTTGTTGTGTTACCTAGCCAATGGAGTACCAGTGCGATGCAAAGTGCCCAATCCTGATTGCTGTGTGTGATGGTAATGTGTATGCCATTTGTGGTGTTGGTACTGTAATTGACCTAGTGCTCCCTTTCTCTCTCTCCCCCACTATATTCTTCTGTCATCCTGTCCATGTGTGCATTAGCATCCTCTGGAGGAGCAGCTGGAGCACTGGTGACTGAGGGAGCTGCATCCCACAGGATCCAGGAGGCAGAGTCCACCCACGCTGAAGGAACCAGGAGGACTGAGGACAAGGGGAGCACCACGGCAGAGACAGGAGGTGTCAACACTGACTCTGATTCCTCCTCCGATGGGAGCTCTCTGATTGTGGTGGCCACACCTGGAACCAACCCAGCTACAGGTACAGCTGCCACCCCGTACCAGCACCTGTCCTTCCAGTAGCCCCCCACTGAGTTGTCCGTGCCCGCTCACCCAGGAGGGTTGGCTTCTCCTTCACCCCAGGCTCCCAGGCCCTGCCCCAGTGATCCATGCTGCCCTCAGTGATGAGGATATTGTCAGTCAGCCATAGTGAATGCCATCCAGGGGCTGGCATCACAGATGCAGCAATGCAATGCATACCTGGAAGGCATCCACAGTGGCTTGGCGGCCCTCAAGAGATCGTTTCAGGCTCGGGAATAGTCTCTGATGACAGCCAGTGACCCTGTTCCTATCATCCCCCCTCCAACTACCACTTCCCAGTCTCCACATCCCATGCACACATTCAGACAAGCATGCACACAAAACATCAGACAAGAGTAACACAGTCAAACACACGCAGCACTCTTCAGGTCAGAAGCACTCACACAACCAACAGACAGTTGCACACACAACAATATCCACTGCCTCCACTGTCTCTCCTCCTCCTTCTCCCTCACTGTCAAATCCACACTCACACCTGCATGCATTGCATCAACAGCCACCACCACCATCTCCACATGATGCAGGACACACACTTCACTTGCACAACATCCATCCACGCTTCCCATTTGTCCTCTCTCACCCTGTCTGCCCCCTCCTAAGAGACACAAACGCACACACTCAGACTCCTAACAGCCATCCACCTCACACACCCACACTATCCATGCACCTGCACCCAAGTCCAGCAGATGTACACCTCCGACAACCACTCCCTCAACCTCCACTGCCCCACTGTTACCACATCCCGCACCAACAACCCTAAGAATCATTCCCTTGTCCGTCTTGGCCCCTTCCCTCCATCTCTACCCCGTCCTGCCAGTAAGAGAAGAGTACCAATGATCCAGCACAGCACCTCAGCCAAACAGTCTGCCACTGATCCCATCAAATCTTCAGCTTCTGGCACAAAGTGGCCCCAGAGTGTGACGGCTGCCGCTCCTACACCTCCACCTCAGAAAGGGTGGACTAGGGTGGTGAATACCAAGGAACAGGAGATGGGTACAGTGGAGGTGCCTCCTAGTCCTGGAAGCAAGAAAGGGGAGGTTCACACTTCACCACCCAAGAAAGGAAAGGTTCCCACTCCACCACCCAAGAAAGGGAAGGTTCCCACTCCACCAGCAAAGAGAGGCAAGAGGCCCCCTCCAACAACAGAGGGCAAGGAGCCCCCACCTCCAGCAGAGGCAGCCAGGGTAACATCCCCACCAGCAGTGGGCAAGGAGCCCTCACCTCCAGCAGAGGTAGCCAGGGTTACACTTCCACCAGCAGTGGGCAAGGAGCCCTCACCTCCAGCAGAGGGAGCCAGGGTAACACCTCCATCAGCAGAGGCACAGCAGCCCTCACCTCCCTCCAGCAGAGGGCATGTAGGCCACCCACCAGAGACAATTGGGCAATGATCCCCCTCCAGAACCAGTGGGCATGTTCCCCCCTTCAGAGACTGTGGCCTTACACTCCCCACCAAGGACAATTGGGCAAGGAGCCCCCTCTGGAACCAGTGGGCATGATCCCCACTTCAGAGACTTTGGCCTTGCACTTCCCACCAGGGACAATTGGGCAAGGAGCCCCCTCTGGAACCAGTTGGCATGTTCCCCACTTCAGAGACTGTGGCCTTACACTCCCCACCAGGGACAATTGGGCAAGGAGCCCCCTCCAGAACAAGTGGACATGTTACCCACTTCAGTTGAGGTGCCTACCATCCCCACCCCCTTCCCCCTGAGGTTCCTGCCCATTTCCAACATGATGCCCCTGCACAGTGGAGTCAGGATAATGTCTGAAGTCAAGTTGGGCCTTGGTCTGTGCCCTGTGGCCATGTGGGGCTTTTGTACTTTGGACTGGCCATTGACCCTTTCTGGACATTGATGCATGCTTTTGTTTTTGCATGGGCAATATGGTGGCTGTTGGCATCAAATTACAGTGTCACTGAAACCTCAATGTGGTTGTTGTTTTAATTAGATGTGGGTCCTGTGACAATGGTTTTACATTGCTGCTGGTTGTGTCTATGGTGTGTGTGTGAATGGTATGTGTTGTGCGTGTGTGTGTCACTCTCCTTTTCCTCCCTTCCTCCCTTCCTCCCTTGTGGGCTAGGCAGCTGTACTCACTGTCGTCGTCAGCGTTGGTGTTCCAGGAGGACCATGGCGTAGAAGAGCATCTGGAAGACTTGAAGTTCCGGTTCCATGGCGGTGGCGGTCTCCTTTGTGTTTCTGATGGTGAGTCTTTCATTTTCTATGCAGTGTTTCCACCAGACTTTTGATGGCGTTGGTACCACCCCGGGTTAGCTATGTCATAATATGCTGGGCGGTAACTTGTCTTCCACCTGGCTGTTGATGGCTACCGCCGTGGTCACTAGTGTTAATGCCTTGGCTGTTGGTGTGGTACATTGGCTGTCTCTGGGGTATCACCGCAATGGTCATAATTTGGCAGTAATTCCCACCAGCCTGTTGGCGGTATTACAGCCACTTTAATAGTCACCACCAATGTCATAATGAGGGCCTTAGTGTTTTCATTTATTCTTATTTTTAAATACCTGAGTAGAGAGGCTAAAGAAAATAATATAGAACTAGTGAGGGGTTTCATTGAACCTACATTGACATTTGGCACAGCTTACGCACACTGGAACAATCTCACATGCTTGCTTACACCAGTAGAAAAGAGATTCTTAGATCAAACTGACACCAGGAGAAAGGCACTAAAGGAGAAGTTAGATAAGGGCTAGAGTAAAGGACATTTAGAAATGACTATGCATTTAGTGAATTTGAAACACAGGGGAAGTTAGCTTTAGAATCACAACTTGTAGGGAAGCTTTGTATTTATAGGCCAAAGTCTAGAACTGACACATTATTTGTGGGAGTGAGTGAATGTAAGCATGTGTTTCTTTTCCAGAGTAAATTGACTTTTATGTTAAATGGACAAGACACAGCAATTCCAGGGGTTTATTACATCTCTGGACCAAATGCTTATTACCATCTTCCAAGAGGATGATATGGCACATGTTACTTGGGGATAGTTTTCCAAAGATTTATCAACTTGAGAACCTGAATGAGACACCTAAACTGAATGCGTTACACATTGCTAGACCAAAGAGAGAAGTTTATTCTGGCATAGTTGGAGATATATTTGGAGCAATGATCCCCTCAGTGGGGGTTATTCTTAATTCTGTGAAATTTTGAAAGTATTCTACTATTGTGGATAACATGCTGACTAGTTTTTTAGGAGCCATGATCCTAATGGACACTGAAATGGCTGTGGTAGGATCTATGACTCTTCTGAACTGCCTTGCTCTAGACATCCTTTTAGCAAAGGACGGCGGAGTTTGGAAAAAGCTGAAATCGCAACATTGTTTTCACTTTTGTCTCTGACAATAGAAAGAAGGTTAGAAGCTTTATTAACAATCTGACTAATATTAGCTTTGATTTAAAAGTTTTGAAAGAACCTGGAAAAGGTTGGCAAAGGTTTTGCTTCTGTGAGAAATTGGCTGGGCAACCTAGGGAAGGGTATAATTCTGAAAATAATACAGATAATATTGACTATTGTGATTTGTATAATTGGATTATGGGGAATTTATAAAGTATATAAGGTGATTCAGATGTGGAAGATGAAAAATGATCAGAGGAGGGAAGAAATTAAATTAGAATGATGTTTTAGAGAAAATAGGGGAAAGAAAAGAAAGGTGAAGGTTATGATAAGATAAAATTTTAGGTAAACAAAAATTTGTGTAGAGGGATGTAAGGTGTGATGACATATTTACTTATCATAGGAGGGATTGTGAAAGCTGAACTTATCACTAATGAATTTGCATTTATTAATGGTTAAGAATCTACATAATTTAGGATAACATAGAAAATAATGTGTGTCTTGGAAAATGTATGCAATTATTGAAGAATTCAGACTTATAGTTTCAATAATGTGCACATGTAAAATAAAATGTACTAATGGATCATATTAATAAGCTGATGTTATGTAATTATTTAGCAAACATTAGGCATTGATTTTGAGGTCTGGGCCTAGTCGACAGAGCCTCATGTTAAGCTGCATTGCTTTAATAAATGTTGGTAAACGATTGTGAAAGCAGTGAATTAGTATTATTCATTGTTCACACAGAGCTGACCAAGTGATTTCTAAAAGTCTTACATTTTCTCATGAGAACTGCTTGTCGAGATGTTCTGTACTAGAAGTTGTTGCTTTGTAAATTTGATGTGTGTAGGGAAGATGTTCTCAGGAGCTAACAATAGACGCACTGACTACAGCAAGGATTGCAACTAAAAAGGTTACCAGACGAACCTGACGATGGGAACAGGAAAAGAGGAGCCAATCATTAACGTGTGAAAAGCTGTTTAGTTATATTTTAGATTTACAATTTAGAGACTATTGGTTCTACTGTGAATGTACGATATTCTGACCAATGACATAGTGAGAAAATGCCTTTGGGATTTTGGTATACTCAGGCTACACTTTGGGGAAAAGAAGGTCAGTCACAGCCATTGTAGAATTTGCAGCCATTCTTTCATATTCTTGCTTCGATCAAGTCCCGTTCGACGAGTTGAGCAGTTCCTTATGGCTTCTATTTTCTAACTTTAACTTAATTGCCTAGTTTTTAATGAAGTTCAATGCTTAGTTCAATGCTTTCTAAGTGGTTCAGTTAGCTTAGAGCCCAACCGTGGCTGAAACCTCCCCATCACTGTCCTGTTCCCGACGCTGACCAGACAGGATGTCCAACTGACGAAGCAATCACAGCTTTGAGATCCTTTGAGGAGAGGTATATGAATTGTCAATGTGCTTTGTAGATATTGTTTTTCTCTTCTAGGGACCAAACGCTATTTTGATAGCGCCCTAATTAGATGATTTTCAAATTCATTTTTGACTAAATCATTTTGCATGAAGTCCAAACATGCTATGCTAATTGGAGGGTTAGTTAGTAAGCCCAAATGATGAAAAAATTATCAACAAAGAATTTATTTTACTTACCTGTTGAATCTAGATGTATGCCATTTCTGTTGTTCAGTTATTGTTGCTATTAATTTGTACTGTGACTCTTGAGTGCTTAATTATTAATGCATTAGTCAAATTGAGATTCTTTCGACACTTTGATCAGCCAGTGTTGTTCATAAATGTGTACCATTTGGTTTTGAGACTAATTTACATTATGTTAGCATTGTTAATATAGGGAAATAAACGTTCTATCTTTTACCAGAAGGCGTAGTTATTCATGGCCACATGGGTCATGATGCGTCAAGATTAATGACTGAAAGTTTCTGATAATTGATTTGTTGTATATGTTATATTGCTGTTGATTAGATTATGAGTATTGATGACAACATGGTGGAATCACTCTAAGAGTAGTCAAAAGGTCTGATAGAGCGTTCCGACTTAATAAATTACCTGTATGGGGACGCTCTTGGGTCGATGAATCTTTTGACCTAGTGGGGCTCTCCTCACCCGAGAGTAATCAATTTAATCAAATCAATAATCAATAACGAACATAAGCAATGCCCTGATCAACATAACACTTCACAATTAATCCAGAATACATTTCGACGAAACCATGACCTTTCGGTCATGAATAACCACACCAGTTTATTCAAAGTTAGTGAATTTATTTCCCTATATTAACAAAGCTAGCACAATATAAACATGTCTCAACACCAAATGATATATGTAGATGAACATTAATAGCTGTCCATAATGACGAAACAGATGCAATCTATGCAGCATTTGAATAATAATACCTTCGATAATAGCAATGCAAACCACTAAAACTATAATCTGTAATGAGCTAATAGCATACATTGGTCAGCATAACAAGGTCTCAAATTGCATCGTGCGACAGATGAATCCTCATCTATCCTCAAATTAGCATCGGCATGTGGGACTTCATGCAAAAACAATTTAGCAACATTAATTTGGAAAACTCCTAACTAGGGCTCTTATCAAAAATCAGCAGTTGGTTACCTAAAAAGAAACACAATGCAATTGTACATTTTCTTTCATATTTACCAAATGCAATCAGCATTCAAGGAAGTCTTCGTCTCACAGGTACCGGTTTCGATCAGCATGGAACGGGGGCAAAGGGGCAGGGTGGACGGGGCAGTTGCCTCTCAGCGGCAAAGAGGACAAAACTATTACTTCATGCAAAGGGACAAATCAAAGTTAAAGTTTCTAGGGCGAGAATTACTTAAAGTCTCTTTCTCTCGATTAGAGAAAGCATCAAAGTCTCATCGAACATCAATTGGCATCGAAGTCGGCAAATGGCGAATAATGGCTGTAATGGCTCCTTGTGCACCTGGTTTAAATAGGCAACAGTTCAAATCCAGTAGGGTCTTCCATTGGAGGGTTCATAGGTTGGCTTCAAATTGTCCAATCAAAAACTACAGTTCACAAGCTTCTACCTAAGCATACATTATCCTTGGAGTCGGGAACGTAAGTTGCAACATATTTTACCAATTAACTCACTTTCAGAGCGTCCATTGTCTGCACCTGCAGATTGACCTTGGAGCAAAGAAGAAGATGCCAGGCTGGCACGAAACCTTAAAGATAAGCATGTGAACGATCCCACTGGAAAAGTACAGCTTCAAGCAAGAATACACGTTTTATTAGCACATTGGAAAAATACGAGCATCTAAACCGTGAGACAAGCAACTAGGCCAAAGCCTCCACTAAAGTTATGCTAAGCTAAAACATTTCAGACAAGCAAATCATAGCACACGTTTACGATTATGTCAGATTCGTACAATTCTAATACATCACGTTATATAAAGCACGCTTATAAATGTTGACAAACTACTCTGAGGGCACATTTGTCCCCGTACAATCTTTACTTATTCGATTAAAGTCACACTCGATTATTGCAGTACTACGTTTAAGCGCTAATAAATGTAAAACCTTCATTTCTGCGTCATCAATCCCTCCTCTGATGACTACTTGTCATCACACAAAACCATTCTCACAAATTTTATTCCATTAAAATTCTGTCAGTTCTCTCTGCCTTTTAGTTCCCCTTGTTTTTGCTTTGTATTCTTCTGCCATTCTTTTCATCATTTTCTCTTCCTTCCTTCTTTTAATTCTTGCCATGATCATTAATATTCCCCTTTTTATTCCCCAAATTCCAAAGATGCAAATCAGTACTATTAATATTCCCTGTATTATTTTTAATAATATTCCATTCCAAATGCCACCAAGCCAATTTCCCACTGACGCAATTCCCTTTCCAACTTTCTCCCACACTCCTGGTTCTTTCAATTCCTTCAAATCTGCACTCTCTTTTGTTAAATTCGCAAGCATTGTTTTAATCTTCACACTGTTGTCTGGAATATACGTGCAACAGTGGCGCGCACCAAGCATTTTGCAAACGCCGCCATCCTTTGCTAAAAGAATGTCTAAGGCAAGCCGGTTTTGAAGAGTCATAGCTCTTTCCGCTGCAAGTTCAGAATCTATCAGGATTATAGCACCTGAAAACTTTGTCAACATGTTATCCACTATAGTAGACAACTTTCTTATTTTGATGGAATTCAACACAACTCCCAATGAAGGAATCATGGCTCCAAATATATCTCCTACCACAGCAGCTGCGGTCTCACTTTTCTGGATACGATGAGATCCAGACGTCTTTGGAATCACCGATAGGTCATCCAGTTGATAAACCTTTGGGAACACTATACCCAAATAACATCTCCCCCACCATCCCTTTGGAAGACGATAATAGGCATTATGCCCACAAATGTAATATACACCCGGTATGACAGGGTCAAGTCCGTTCAGCATGAATGTCCATTTGGCCTTAAAGATAAACGTATGTTTACATTCACTCGCTCCTACAAAAATGTTGTCATAATAAGATTCACCTCGATATATACAAAATTTCCCTACATGCCAAGCATCTAAAGCTATTCTCCCTTGTGTTTTTATTGCAGCAAAAGCATAATTATCTACTGAAGTCCTCTTATGTAGCTCTTTTTCTAATTTCGCATTCATTTGTGCCCTTCTATCATCTGTGCGATCTAAAAAGCTAATTTCTACTGCTGAGAGCGAGCAGGTAAGGTTTTCCCTATGAGCGTGAGCCAATTCAAAAGGTTGCATTGGCTCGAAAAATTCCCTCATTATTTTAGCATCCCAATCTTTAGCAATCTGGCTTAGCTGCGTGATTATAGGAACATATGCAAAAGTAACATCATAATTTGAGTAAAAATACTGTATGTTGGTTTGACCATAAAATCTAGAAGTCACTATACTACATGTAATCCCATATGTAAGAGGCATGTGGTGATAAGTCACCCCTTCCGTTACCGATGTCGGTATCTGTGTACACACATAACAATCTTTCGCATCCATAGTCTCAACATATTCTGTTAGCAAGCGATAGAAAACGTTATACGAAAGCTCCTTCTTATCATGCAAGTGTCTCTCATCTAATTCTAGTCTTTTCAGTGCGGTTAGTTCAGTGACAGCAATAGGAGCAAAAGTAGAAGCATCAATTTTCTCATTCTCACCCTTACCACGCATTCCAAGCACTATTGCCATTATTATTAGTACACATGCAGCTATCAAGCCTATACACGCATATTTACAATATTTCACTCTACTGTTTTGTGTCATGATCTGTATAGAATCAGAGAGCTAGAAGCACCTATAAAAGAAACGATTTAGCAATTCCGTTACAAAGCTGAACGAGCGCAATGTTCACACAGTTTTCTTCAGGAGGCCAAGTCACTTATCGGTTAGCAGCATTTGTCTCAATTCGGGAATAACTCAGTCTTTTTTTTTTTTTTTTTTTTCAAAGTTCAATAACTCACTCTCTCTTTTTTTTTTTTTTTTTTTTTTTTTCAGTTAGCAACGTCGTCTCAAATCGGGTTTAAGAGTCAATCAGGTTATCAAAGTCTTATCAAGTTAGCAAATGTCTCATCCGGTTTAGCAATGTCTCAGCTGGTTGTATCACGTTATATTATAGCAAGCAATGTCATTTACCAGCTTTTCAATCAACAGTGTCCATAAAACTTTTCTTTTCTATTGGTATCTCTTCTTCTTCGTTCTCGAGGCTAAGAGATACAAATTCGTCAGTCCAATCGTCATTGACTACATATGCCCATTCTGGACCGGAATATCTCCTGTTTGGTATCCTTTTCCTTTTCAATTTTGCCTCTCTCTTTGATTCTGCCTCACTGGTACTTTCCTCTTTGGTCAAGTCTTTTTCTTCACTCGATGTTGGTATCACGACAGACACTTCCTTTCTTTTCTCTTTCACTCTTGGCCCTTCACTGTCGTTCAACGTTTCTCTAGTTCTTACTTTTACTGGTGATATACTCGGTCTTTTCTTTGCACTGTGTCCACTTGATGGACCTGCGATCTCTTCTGAAGAAGTTTGAACAGTTTCGTTCTGTTTTGCCTTGTCCCCTCCTTCTGGGGAGTCAATCAGGTTTTCCTTTTCTTTTTCTGTACCGTCTGCTTCTGGGAAAGCCCTCCTCTGATCAGGCTCTCCTGCTTCTTCACCTCTTTCGAGCCCTTTGTCACCGCTACTTTCTTCAGGCTCTTCGTCACTTTCAGCTGCTTCAGGCTCTTGGTTACCTTCAGCTGCTTCAAGCTCTTTGTTACCTTCAGCTTCTTCGTCGCTGTCTGAAGTTTCTCCTTGGTCTTCCCCAAGTGAATCGGCTATCTCGTCCTCAAAGAATATTTCTCTCTCCTCTATTTCTGCCTGTTCGCTTCTAGTTCTGTTTTGCTCTGTCTCCGTGCTTGGCACTTTGTTATCAGGTACTGACAGTTTCAACGCTTCAACTTCCTCATCTGTGGGACACAACACTTTCTTTGTGTGACTGGCGTGAATCCAGTTGGGAACTCCCGCACACTTCACAGCAGTAGTTGTCGTCAGGATCACTTGGAAAGGGCCTTTCCAACGGGGTTCCAGACACGACTTCCTCACGTGCTTCTTTATCACGACCCAGTCACCTGCTTTCAGTGTGTGTCCTGGACCTTGGATCGGTGGCAAGGTGGTTGCTTCCACCTGGTGAGAGAAAGAGCAAACCACATCAGCCAGACCTTTGCAGTAGTCTAACACCATATCATCTGTAATATTCAAAAGCGCGTTTGCGGGAACTGCAGGAAGTCTCATGGCCCTGCCCATGAGAATTTCGGGCGGGGACAATCCAGTCTTTCTGTCAGGGGTGTTTCTCATTAACATTAACACCAAAGGCAATGCGTCAGGCCATTTCAAATTTGTCGATGCACATATTTTCGCCATTCTTGATTTCAGTGTACCATTCATTTGTTCCACCAGTCCTGAGGCTTCAGGGCGATAGCTACAATGCAGTTATTGCTCAATGTTCAGCGCTGCGCAAAGTAACTTTATCACCTCGTTATTGAAGTGACTTCCCCTATCTGATTCTAAAGAGATCGGGAATCCGAACCGTGGTATCAACTCCCTCAACAATAGTTTTGCGACTGTAAGGCTGTCATTCCTACGTGTGGGGTATGCTTCAATCCAGTGACTAAAAATGCACACAATCACCAACACATACTTTAGACCTCCATGCACAGGCATCTCAATAAAGTCCATCTGCATTCGGCTGAACGGGCCACCTGCCCTACCGATGTGGCCCATGTTCACAACTGTTCCCTTACCTGGGTTCATCTGCTGAGAAATGACACAACGATGGCAGACTGCTTCTGCAACTTGACGGAATCTGGGGTTAAACCAATCAGTTTTGAACAATCTTATCATGGCATCTCTCCCTAGGTGAGCTTGCCCATGATAGAACCGCGCTAGCTGCGATAAGAGACAATTTGGTAAAACAAATTTTCCCTCACTTGAAACCCATATCTCATCTGGTCTCTTTGTACATTGTGATTTAATCCAGGAAGCTTTTTCATCCTCCCTGACGCTATTCTGTAATGCTTTTAGTTCATCCATTGTATCCACGACCTTCAAGGCAAATGCTTCAGCTGGTTCAAGCTCAGGCTCATTTATCGAATTCCATTCATCCTTGAGCAATATACAGTTCAAGGCACAAAATCTTGCGACTTGATCCCCATATGCATTTCCCAAGGAAACATAGTCCTGTCCTTTTGTATGAGCACTACACTTTACCACTGCAATTTCGGCTGGCATTTGAATGGCGTGTAACAATTCCCTTATCCTCTCCCCGTTTTTCACTGGGGACCCTGAAGAAGTCAGGAAACCTCTCTGTGACCATAATTGCCCAAAGTCGTGCACAATTCCAAACCCGTACTGACTATCAGTGTAAATGGTAACCTTCATCAATGCAGACAGTTGGCATGCTCTTGTAAGGGCTACAAGCTCTGCTACTTGTGCAGAATAGACTCCTTGAAGCCAGGACGCTTCCAAGACACCTGTTACAGTACATACAGCAGATCCTGCTTTCAATATTCCCAATGCATCTCTTAAACATGACCCATCAACAAAAACAATTTGGTCATTTTCATCAAGCTTAGTATCCTTGATGTCAGGTCGGGGCTTTGTGCAAAATTCAGTCACCTGAAGGCAGTCATGCTCGACGTCTTCAGCGTTCTCAATTTCAGCATTTTCACTGGGAAGCAAGGTTGCTGGATTCAGCGTAGTGCACCTTTTCAGCTGCACATTCGGTGAGCCCAGAATTATCGTTTCATACCTTGTGAGTCTTGCTCCAGTCATGTGTTGCGTTCGGGAGCGGGTCAAAAGTATCTCAACTGAGTGAGGGACCATGACTGTTAATGGGTGTCCCATCACTATTCCTTCACTCTGGGTGAGTCTGATACCAACTGCTGCTACGGCGCGCAAACACCCTGGAAGTGCTGCTGCAACCGGATCCAAAGTAGCTGAAAAATACGCTACTGGTCTGTTTATGCCACCATGGGCTTGGGTCAAGACAGATAAAGAACATGCATCACGTTCATGACAGAACAATGTGAAAGGCTTTGTGTAATCAGGCATACCTAAAGCTGGAGCCCTACACATGCATTCTTTCAATTCAATAAAAGCATCCATCTCATCTCCTTTCAGCTCAATTTCATCTAAGGCATCCTTCTGGGTCAGTTTCAGCAAAGGCTTTGCTGGAGTTGAGAAGTTGGGAATCCACTGGCGACAGTAGCTCACCATCCCCAAAAACTTCCTCACCTCTCTCCTCGTTTTTGTGAACTCATTTGAAGTACACTTGTTATTCTTTCCCTCATTATTCTCCGTGACCCTTTCTCTATTTGATGACCTAAGTATTTCACTTTCTTCTGACAGAACTGCAACTTTGAAGGAGACACCTTGTGTCCATTCCTTCCCAAATGGTTCAGTAGGGCAATGGTGTCGGCCGTGCAGCCACTTTCTGTCTTAGAGGCAATCAGTAAGTCATCAATGTACTGTACTAGGATTGACTCGAATGGCAATTCTAACGCTTCCAAGTCTTTCTTTAGAATCTGATTGAAAATTGACGGTGACTCAGAAAACCCTTGGGGAATTCGACACCAACTGTAAACTCTGTCTAAGAATTTGAAACAAAAGAGGAATTGGCTGTCCTCATGAAGAGGCACCGAAAAGAATGCTTGTGACAAGTCGATGACTGAGAACCACTCGGCATCGCAAGGGACTTGAAACATTATCACAGCTGGATTCGGTACTACAGGGCAGCATTTGACTATGATGTCGTTTATTTTCCTCAAGTCCTGCACAATTCGGACCTTTCCACTCGGCTTTATTAGTCCCATGATTGGTGAATTACATGGACTGCTTAGCACTTCTTTCAGTACTCCCTCTGCTTTACGAACTCGTCAATCAATTGGGCGACTTTCATGAGGGTGTCTTGTGCCATGTGGTATTGTGGGGTCTGGGGAAAAGTTACATTGGGTTTTACTATCACTTTCACTGGTTCCAATCCTTTCACCAATCCCACCTCTTTTCCTGTCATATCCCACACTTCCTTTCCGACTGTTTCCCGTAATTCAGCTGGAATATCTTCTTCAGTTATCATCGGAAGAAGGTTAATCAGAGGATATTTTTCATCGACAATTTCCATCTCTTCCCCTTCTACACTGTCCTCTTCTTCCCCATCACTGCTCGTCTGAATTCTGATTCCATCTTACGAACACATAATCGAGCATCCCAATTTGCACAATAGGTCTCTCCCTAACAGTGCTATCGGGCTTGAGTCACATACCAAAAAATTATGTAACCCTTGATAGTTACCAATCCTGACTGGTACTGGATCTGTGATTGGGTTTGTCAGGTATCTGTTTGCTACTCCCACTACCTGAACTGTTCTCCCTGAGAGGGGCAAATTTGGTACTTCAATGCTCCTAACAGTCGAACGTGTGGCTCCTGTGTCAACCAAGAATGAAACTCGATGACCCATGACTCTTCCCTCCACATATGGACCCTTTTGATCAACTTCCAAGGATGCTGCAAGCACACAATTTCCCTCCTCATCTGAACTTTCACTCTCCCATACATTGTTTATTCCATTCTCACTGTGTAATGGGAACTGTTGTACTGTGCCATTTGTACTCATCACCTGACCCGAGACCTGTGGAGGAACCATCACTTGCTGCTGACTCACTGGTGCATTGGCTGCATTTGCGTCATCTGCATACGGGGCATCTGCATCTGCTGCGGCTGCATGGGCTGTAATCCCTGCAGCTGATTTATGGTCTGAAAATTTGGGTTTGGACCTCTCATTTTCGGTCCCCTCATTGTCTGAAATGCATTGACATCATTGTTTTGCTGACCAACACCTGCACCTTCCTGCACCACCATCGGGCACTCGCGTTTCCAATGTCCGACGATTCCGCACACGTGACACGGCATCACCCTTTTCATTGCCTGTACACCATTCGGAATCACAACAGTGTTCAAATCTGGACCATTACTCCCAAAGCCTCCTCTGCCTCTGCCTCTCGCCTGTGGCTGAAACACCATATTTCCCTGCGGCTGCGGCTGCGGTACCTGCTGTTGGAACCCTTGCAACCCTTGCAAACCTGTCTGAGCTGCTTTAAGTTGCATCACCATCACTTTCTTCTTCAACCTTTTCTGTTTCACTTCAATTTCGTCGCTACAGTATTTCGCATAATTCAACACCTCATCAATAGGTTTCGACTGCCAACAAATCAAATGCGTCTTTATCATCTGACTTATCTCTGGTCTCAACCCTTCCACAAATCTAAACACAAAATGAAGCATGTCCTTCGCCTCTATTGATTCCGTGCCACTGTAGTTCTTGAACGCCTTCAACAACCTCTCATAGTAACCATGAATTGACTCTTTAGCCTCTTGGGCAGTCCGATCAATCTTCTGCCAATCCACATTTTTTGCGGCAACCTTCGTCTTCAAATGCTCAATCACCTTATAGTACAAGCTCATCACCATAGGTGATGGTGCACCCGTATCCCTGTCTCTCTCTGGTTCACTTGTCGGCCAACTTACAGCCCTTTTGCATTCTTCCCACAAATCTGCCGGAACCACAATCTCAAAGAGGGTGTTCAGGTCTTCCCAAAGACATTTTGCAAGCTTCACAAACCTATCAGTCTGTTGATACCATTCAATCGGCTTCTCTCTCAGTTTGGGAAAATCATCCGTGAAAGACTGAATGTCGCTTCTGTGCCACGGTACATGTATTAACTTTCCCCCTGTTGTCTCCCTCATTGGTAACATGGTTACTGCATCACTACTCTGTGGTCTTTTCTCGTTGTGCTCTGAGACACTGTCTTTCTTCTTTTCCTTTTTCTTTGCCCACCTGCTCTCCCATTTGTCTAGGCACCTCCACACTTGTGCACTCTGCAGCAATTCTCTAAGGTGCGTTTTCATGCCTGCTGACCTCATGTGTTCAAAGTCTGTGGTCCCGAAATCCAACCTATAGCTCCTGCTCAAGTGTTTTGTCTTGTCTATCTCAACCCCGTTTTTGTCAGCTATTTCTTGCAACCTTCTGTGTACCTTGTTCACTTCTCTCGTAATCCTGGGACATAGATACCTCAGCTCTTCTTCCGAGTAGGACTCTAACCTATTCACTCCCATAGTCCCTTCCACCAATTCTTCTGCTTCCATGTTCAACCTTACCCTATTCAGGTAGTCTTCTCCCTTTCCACTGGCTGAGCTTTGCGTGGAATTCAGACTGTTGAACCATTGTGTTAGCTGTTGCGCATTCAACCCCATCAGTGTAGCGTTCACATCGACTGCCATGGATGGTTGCGGCAACTTTTCAGTGTTCGATGATAGCGGTATCATCAGTGGGGGACTCGACCTCACCACTGTTGACTGAGCACATATGGGACTAAACTCCATCAAGGACCCAGATCCAGTTGGCTGAGCCACTATCGGAGTTGTCTCTGGAGTGTTTTCTATGCACCTCCTTTCTATCCCACTCTGTACCACTAATCCTTGACCGCTCATACCTGAGTTAGGCTGACTGTACAAAGGTACCGGTGGACCTACAGTAATGGGTAGGGATATCGCATCTGGGTTCTGTCCATTCCCCATGTTCTGAGGCATGTTCATTCCCACACTATGGGTCATCGTTGCCGGCATGCCCGTCTGACTCCCCGTCATCTGAGCATGTGCGATTCCCCCCTGCATCTGCTTTTGAGGCATCAAAAACTGGGTTGATTCAGCTTGTGCCAATGTCGGGTTGCGACCATTCTGTACTCCCATTACGGTTGGATCTAGAATCCTTCCCGTACTGTTGTCACTGCTGTAGTACCTTGGGACCTGCGGCTGATAATTTTCTGCTGTTTTCAATACAGGCACATCTGGATATATTCTCCTAACCTGCGGTATCTGCGGGGTGAACAGTAAACTCGGGTCCTTATATCCCGATGGCGTTTCTGAATTCGGAGTTTCATCATTCTGTACCGTGCTGGAGGGGCAGAACTGGTACTTGGACCTTGTTCACTCTCTACATAAGGTGGTGGACGGTCGTTCAGCAATTGCATGATGAACTCCTCATCCTCTAACTCGTCTTCCTCTCTATCTTTGGAACACCTCCTGTTTGTCTTACAGGTAGCTTTCTTCCCTGTCGCCTCTTCTTCCTTTGCAATTGCGGGAAACAATTTTATCCCCTGCAATACATCTGATCTCCACACCTTCTGTGCATTATCCCACCTAGCATCCGCTAGTGTCTTTTCTGCCTTTCTTATCCTGGTCTCGAACTTCTTTTGCTGTTGCTGTCTAGCCATTAGTTCCCAAATCGCTAGAGCCTCAAACTGTGCTGGCCTTGGAGGTACCTTCATGTCGTACATCGCGAATCTCAAATTCTCTAGAATCCTTATATTGAATGTCCCATGGATCGGGAACGCTACGCTCCCATGTTTCTCTGTCAGCTTGTGCCATTGCTTTAGCCAAAGGCATGGAGCTACCCCCCTTTCCTCCATTACAATGTAAGCTGGTGTACCTTCGGGTGGCGTCTCCTCTCCTACGCTCGCTTTAATGTAAGACTCCCCCTTCATCGCACTCTTTAATGCTTTCAAAAATTTCATTTTCTCGTCTTTTATTTCACAAAATTTGTAATCAATAAGTGACTTTAATTCCCGGAATACTCTTCGCTTGCCTTTCCCCTTCCAATCGAGCCCCACGGACTGCGTCCAATCCGTGCGCGACCCTTCTCTGCAACCAACCTATCCCAGCGCGGCTCCTAGTGACGTCACACTCACACACACTGCGGCTGACAAAGCCTCGCGGCTAGTCCTCCTTCACTCAGCTCCTCTCGTAACGACTTCTAGCATGTATCGCGAGCAACCAAATAATAATAAAACAGATCTGTCAGTTTACTACAGGAAGGGTAACACAATCGCCTCAGGACTTTAGGGATTTTTCACTAGCCTCGGCAGTTATTCCATCTTTCTCGGTCCCCACTTTCGCAAGCAAATCTGACCCGCAGATTCTGCTCTCAACTTGTCAGTGATCTATTCTAGTGCACTTAGAATTTGTCAAAGCCCGAAGTCGAAGTTTCTTTCACTCCCTTAACACCCGTACCGACTCGTTGACCACGCCCGGTCAACCTATTAAACCGACCAGACCACAACATAAAACAAGTGTCTCATACACTTTTCAACATACTCCGGAGTCTCTTGACCTCGCAGGGCCCGTCTCAACAACAACAACCACGTGGACCTTTTTCTGCACAAAGCGCCACATGCACATGAAGTTCGACGACTTCCCTACTCTCACACTCGGAGTCGCACCTCCGCTATTTTCTATGAAGTTCGATGACTTCTCTACTCCTACACTTGGAGTCGCACCTCCGCTATTCTCTAAAATCCTCGCAACCTTTTCACACAATCTGCGGCAATAAGCTGTGCAAGCGCAAAATCCTAACTTCACTCATACCGTCACTAGTACCGCCAACGCCGATCTCACACCTCCATTCTCTCCATTTGCAAGCTCCGAGATCCCGGGAAAGTCGCGGGGGACTTAGCCCATCATCATTCTCTCAATCTGTTTTACCCAAGAAAAATCTAATTCAAACTTCTCGGTTGCGGTCCCAAAGGCGAAATCGTTAATTCAACACCAAGTCTTCGTCTCACAGGTACCGGTTTCGATCAGCATGGGACGGGGGCAAAGGGGCAGGGTGGACGGGGCAGTTGCCTCTCAGCGGCAAAGAGGACAAAACTATTACTTCATGCAAAGGGACGAATCAAAGTTAAAGTTTCTAGGGCGAGAATTACTTAAAGTCTCTTTCTCTCGATTAGAGAAAGCATCAAAGTCTCATTGAACATCAATTGGCATCGAAGTCGGCAAATGGCGAATAATGGCTGTAATGGCTCCTTGTGCACCTGGTTTAAATAGGCAACAGTTCAAATCCAGTAGGGTCTTCCATTGGAGGGTTCATAGGTTGGCTTCAAATTGTCCAATCAAAAACTACAGTTCACAAGCTTCTACCTAAGCATACATTATCCTTGGAGTCGGGAACGTAAGTTGCAACATATTTTACCAATTAACTCACTTTCAGAGCGTCCATTGTCGGCACCTGCAGATTGACCTTGGAGCAAAGAAGATGCCAGGCTGGCACGAAACCTTAAAGATAAGCATGTGAACGATCCCACTGGAAAAGTACAGCTTCAAGCAAGAATACACGTTTTATTAGCACATTGGAAAAATACGAGCATCTAAACCGTGAGACAAGCAACTAGGCCAAAGCCTCCACTAAAGTTATGCTAAGCTAAAACATTTCAGACAAGCAAATCATAGCACACGTTTACGATTATGTCAGATTCGTACAATTCTAATACATCACGTTATATAAAGCACGCTTATAAATGTTGGCAAACTACTCTGAGGGCACATTTGTCCCCGTACAATCTTTACTTATTCGATTAAAGTCACACTCGATTATTGCAGTACTACGTTTAAGCGCTAATAAATGTAAAACCTTCATTTCTGCGTCATCAGGTCCATCGAACCTTTAACATGTCCCCTTATGAATAATTTATAAAAGACCAAATAAGGCCGGACACCCTCACAACATTGAAAGGAAACGTGACCAGTGAAATGTGCAGAAAGGCGGTGCACCTTGGGTTGCACAGAACAGGCACTTTCTTTTACACTGCACTGAACAGGAAGAGACATTGCAGATGCAGCACTGCCTGGAGATCCAAGATCCACCTCTCCAGGAGTGAATGCTGGTGGTCCATCCAGGGGAAGCACAAAATGACACAGTCAGTGAAATCAAAAAAGGAAGTACAAGGGAGAGAGTGAAAGCAACGTATAATGAGTGCTGCATCAGTGCCGAATTTACAGCCGGAATGGCTGCATGAAAAACAATGTATGAAGTGTAGTGCATCTCATTCAAGGTGGTCATGGACAATGCATGCTCTTCTTGCCTTGGTGATAGAATCTGTCCAAGTTTCACAGTCCTGACATTATTCGTGCCTCGTTAGCCAAGGAAAGAGGTAAAGCATTATTAACTTTTCCCTGGCTGGGACTCAACTGACTCCCACAGTTCTTCACTTAATGCACTGGCATCCATTTTTCACTGGGACAGAGTTAGCGCTATCAACACAAAGAAAGTACTACACAGCTTGTCTGTTAACGTTTAGGACTGACAGAGAGAAAAGATTGCACAGAGAGCAACCATGCTCAACTTGGCACCACCATCTTCCCGATGCTGTAACTCATAACTATAAATAAAATATTGTGATGGGCAGGGTGCTGCCAATCAAAACATGGCAAAAGTGGCTTTTTCAACATCAGAGTAGCAGCAATCTAGTTAGAGCAGCTGCAATCTAGAGAAAAACTATTTTCACCAATATCCACTGCAAAAAGTAAAACTGCACTATACACATGTGGTCAGATGCAAGACTAAAAGACGTATCAAACGAGAAATTGCTGAATGGGGTTGACTTAAACAAGTCAAAAGGTGACAAATTTGAAGGATGCTGACACAAAGGCAATTCTCTTTTTATTTTTTGTATATTGATGACATGAATTTGGATGAGGCCTAAAAACAATACAAACATGGAAATGAGTGATTATCATAGTGGTTCCTTTTATCCCATATTTTCAAAAAGGTGCAGAAGACGGGTAGAAACTGGCTGAGTTCTTTTCACTGTTCTTGGACCATATTGGCAATTATCAGCTGATCTATTTGAAAATCAGTGCAGGTTAATCTCATACCTAGAGACTCTTCCATTAGCCAATGGCACATTTTTCGTCATGCAATTTACTCTGTTGACATGTTTGTTGGTACCGTGCCTACTATGCCTGAATGGGCCTGCATGTTTATAAAATGCTCTCTAGCACATTGTGGACCCGTCACTCTTATCAAAAGATTGCTAGGTTGGTATACTTGCACTTGTGGACATTGACAATCTTCATCTGAAGTTCTAGATCAATTTATTGGGCATCGCCATGTTGAACGAGTGTGTGTTATAAAGTAATTTAGGTAAGGGACTTGGGGTATAAGTCAAGGTAAAAGCCAGATGAACAACAATCTTTAAATGTTGCTAGGAGGTATATGAACAAATGGTAGGGTAGATACAGCTTCTTAAAATGAACAGAAATGTGCATGGAAACCTCTAATGTCCGGCCAGGAGGAACAAGGTTTGTGTTCGGGAGAGAGCAGCTTCTTGGTTGAACTGAGGATTTATTAGTCAATCAATCTGTTTTCATAAAGTGCAACTACTTACCTGTGAGGGTCTCAAAGCACTGGTGGTGGTTCTGGGCCTCATTTGAAGAGCCATGTTTTGAGGTTCTTCCTGATGATGGGGAGAAATGGGCCTTGTCTGAGGTGTGTGGGCAGGTTGTACCAGCTCTTAGCTGCGAGGTATGTGAAAGATCTTCCTCCGGCTGTGGTTTCCCAGATGTTCAGGATGGTAGCTAGCACCTGCTCGGTGGTGCAGAGGGGTCTGGCAGGGTTATAGAAAGAGATGCGATGGTTCAGGTAGGCTGGGTCTGATGTTTTGAAGAGCCTTGTAGGTGTGGGTGAGTAGTTTGAAGTTGATGCGCTTCTCCACTGGCTGCCAATGGAGGATCCTCAGGTTTTCAGAGATGTGTTCCTGTCGAGGGAGGTTCAGGACGAGTCTGGCAGTAGCATTTTGGATGAGTTGTAGTTTCCTGATGTTCTTTGTTGTGGTGCCGGCGTAGAGTGCGTTGCCGTAGTCAAGCTTGCTTGTGACTAGGGCATGGGTGATTACTTTGCGGCAGTCAACCAGGACCCATTTGAAGATTTTGCTGAGTTGGTGGGGGGCATGCCAGCAGGAAGAGGTGACTACATTTATCTGTTGGGTCATTGACAGGGAAGAGTTGAGGAAGATTCCTAGATTGCAGGCATGGTCAGTTGGAGTAGGTGGTGCGCTGAGCAATGTGGGCCACCAGGAGTTGTCCCAAGATGAGGTGGAGTTTCCGAAGATGATGAGCTCGGTCTTGTCCGAATTGAGCTTGAGGTAGCTCTCCCTCATCCAGGCAGCGACAGCTTTCATCCCGGTGTGAAATTCCTCTTGGCTTTGTCAGGGTCTTCAGTGAGGGAGATGATGAGTTGTGTGTCGTCGGCATATGGCACAATGTTCATTTGGTGGTCTGTGATGATGGCTGCAAGCAGGGCCATGTACATGATGAAGAACATTGGGCTCAGGGAGGATCCATGAGGGACTCCTCAGCTGACTTCTGTTGGTTGGGATATGAAGGGTGGGAGCCTGACTCTCTGGGTTCTTCTGGTGAGGAAGGAGTGGATCCATTGCAAGGCTTTTCCGCTGATTCCTGCATCATAGAGTCTGGTGCTTAAGGTGCTGTGGGAGACCGTGTTGAAGGCTGCTGGGAGGTCGAGGAGTATAAGTGTTGCAGTGTGTCTGCGGTCAAGGAGTGTGCGGATGTCGTTGATGGCTGCAAGAAGGGCTGTCTCCATGCTGTAGTTGCTGCGGAATTCAGACTGAGAGGTGTCCAGAGAGTTGTTGTCCTCAAGGAATTGTCGCAGCTGTGAGCTTTTGGCATTTTCCAGGACTTTGGCTGGGTAGGGTAGCAGCGAGATAGGTTGGAAATTCTTGAGCTCTGATGGGTCGGCTGTGGGTTTCTTCAGGAGGGGTGGACTTTGGCGTGTTTCCAATCTTCAGGGAAGGTGGCTGTTTTGATGGAGCAGTTCAGCGTCTTGCGGAGTTTGGGGGCGATGGATGCACTGGCCCTGTTATAGATGTGGTGAGGACACGGGTCTGTTGGAGCTCCGGAGTAAATGCTGCTCATGATGATTTCGGTCTCTTCTGTGGTGAGAGTGGACCAGCTGTGGATGGTTTGTGGGAGTCCTAGGGGGCTGGGTTAGTTGTAGGATCCGACACTTGACGGATATAGAGGAGAAGGCTGTCATAGATGTTCTTAATCTTGCAGTGGAAGAAAGTGGCCAATTTGTCACAGAGGTCTTGCGATGGGGGGATGTTGGTGGCTTCGGAGGGAGGATTGGTGAACTCGTTGATTACTGTGAAGAGTTCTTTTGTGTTGTGCGGGGAGGTGTTGATGCGTTCATGGAGTGCAGCTTTTTTTGCGTTCTTGATTGGTGAACAAGCTGGATTTTTTTGGGATGCGGATGGCTAGTGAAGACTGTAAGGCTACTTAGGGATGAGGAAGATAAAAGAGGTGGCCAGGGTGTTGGTACAGGACCCCTCGATCCAGACCTCAATTCTAGAGCCAATCAATAGCTCCAGTTACAACTCTAAGATTACGTCTTGTAGATCCCCTTTCAAGCTGGAAACAAAGAAAGTAGAACTTGGCATTGCACCATGAAATTGCAGACAATAAAAACTATTTTGACAGCTTCATACTCACAAGTGCATCCAAATGTAGGTAAATGGATACATTCACAGGATGTTCCTGTGCACACACATTGCAAGAATAAAGGCAGATACTTTCAAAAGGATTGTAAACAGAAACACCCAAATATCAGCATGTGTTCAGGACAAAATAAATCCTAATTTCCAACATGTGAAGCACTAACCCTGAGTTGCAACAGTGAAACAGAGAAAACCCAATCCCCGGAGAAGGATTGCATACATGTTTCCTAGAAGATGTATGCAGTAATACATATCGAGGTGTGAAGGGAAGGCTAGCGTAGAGTCAGCTTTGTCTCAGTAGTCACCAAGGGTGACCTTGGAAACATCACATTTGCAGTTTCACGGTTCATTTAGGTTATGGATCACTGAAACTGAGCACAAGAAAATTGAAAATTACTGAGGGTTTGGGGACAATGGGATGGCAAGCTGGTACAATCAGTCGGTGAGTTTCCCCATTATTTACAGTACTGTCCTTCTTGTGACTTTTCTGTCCAGGACATTTGTGGGTTTTTTTGGGCTACACTGTCTTTAAAGCAAAGAGATGATCACATACACTATGGAGCTGTAAGGTATGGGAAGCAACGATTTCCAGTCTTTATGCTGGTACAGGGCCGTACAATTATTGTATAAAACCATCTGTACTTCAAACAAAGAATAGCGTATTTCTCACGCAATCATTAAATGTGTATTTTGTTTTCCTTTGAAGCTGCCAATCATTTTGATCTTCTGTTATCGGATTAACCGGGGGCATGAGATAGTGGAAAGGTAGATCCCGCTCATTAGAATTCAAACATGATATATATTTACTAACCATGACTCCTTGGCTTTTATCAGGGTCCCATCGGACCACTTTAGGGATAATTATGTCTATGTCTCTGCCAAGACTAATAATCATTAAAATCTGGAAGGCAGCCTGAGTGACAGGGTTTAAAAGGGGATAAGGTTTGAACTTGGTTAACATCACATGAATTATGCACTAAAGGGCAGACTTCATGAACAGGAGCACATTTACTTGTCCTCTTGTATTTTTCTTTGAGTTGATGCCTGAGACAGCTAACGCTCCTGGGAAGTTGTGTATGTCTCCACTCGAAATAATGCAGCCAGCAAAACTAGCAACAATCAGTCCGGAACTGCTCAAACTTCAATGAACATATTATTACTACTAGCAGTATAAGTTCTACTTAAGCCAATGCTTCAGCTATTGGTAATGATATTTGTTGAGATATTACCGCGACTCATAATGCTGATAATAACACCGGCAAAAGACAAAATAATAACAATAATAAGCTGTATTTGTTATCATTATTATTATTGTTATTATTATTATTATTATTATTATTATTATTATTATTATTAATAATAATAATAATAACAATAATAATATTATTATTTAGAACTATATATTTTGTAATTGTAAATATTAAAAGAGGTTTTTCTCCGAGAGTTTTTTGAATGACATCTCAAAAACAAGAAAAGCAAAGCTGGAGTTTTCTGTGATGTCACTTAGAACCACAGGGTGGTAAACAGCTCCTTTATTCACAATTACCTCCGCTGCAATTTTGTGTTGTGCATGGCCTCCCGTCTCATCTCCTCCAGATGTGTAGGAGCAGAAGAGTAATTTGAGACTTAGACACAACACACCTTTCTAAAACCACTACCCCTACTTACACCTGAGGTTCTGCCACCCTCCCCAGTCTCTCTGGCCAACCTTCCCCTTACCCACTCATTTTATTTGTTAAAACATACCTAGCTTCCAGCCCCCAACAGCCCTCAGCATAAACTCATATTAACACATATCCAGGCCCCGTCACCCACCTACCTTTACCACCCTTTACCTCTCCCTGCCCAAATAAAGAAAATAACTGGTGTCCTGCCCTGGCCCCCAATACACACTCTCTTGACTTCTTCCTGTCAACCAGCTTCACCACCTTTTTGCCATCCATCCCTGCCAAAGCTGTGATCTCTGCCCTCACTGGAGAAGAGACTAATCCAGGAACCAAACATGCAGGCTCTAGTAACTCTGTGAGAGCTACTCATAACATATAGAATATTTGAGGTTTAACATCGAGTAACAAGAATGTTATCCGTTGGGGGGGTTCTGAGTGAAATCAAATCAACAACATGAGCACTTCACTTGGTGATGCACGAAAACTTAAAATCAACTTTTACTTCTTTGCCAATGGTAGACTGTCACAGCTGTGATTTTCGATCAGGGTATTCACACAGAGGCTTAAAATGAAATCCATATTTAACAGTCATTCTAATAAAAATAATGAATAATAGTTTATTATACAGTATATAAGGCTTGGGACTACTGTCTTGTAGCTACATAGTACAGATTATGAAGTAGAAAATTTCAAAATCAAGAAAAAATATGGAAACACTCTGGCACATCTGTTTCTCTTCTTTATTATGTTTCTTTTGTTGCTTACTCCCCAGTGACTAGAGGTAAAAACACTGCAGGTTTGTGTCACATGCAGCAATATAGGGGTTCTTTCTTTGAATAAAAACTATTCGCCAAGAAACACATTTAAATCAAGAACAATTGTATTCCACATGAGTAAAGTCAGGTTTCCCGCTTGTTACATCTTATAGTAGTAAGACGCCACCGCGTCATGGGATGTTCGTGCGCTAAAGCAGTACACAGTAGCTAAGTAGAGCTCCAACATCGTCACGGTGGTGCATAGAACGTCTCACACATCGGAGTGAAAACATGCACAGTTTAATGTCAGTGATTGTGTTTCGCATCAGTTGTATGTCTGTGTGCTGCATTGTGCATTTCTAGGCACAATAGTTGATTCTGATTTCTCCAAAGTACAAGGTGTTTCAGGTAATAATGCGCATTAACGAAACATCAGCTGATAAGTGCAGTTAGTTCACTGGTTACAGCAGTTGTATAGTGAATCCTCTATTTATTTATACATACACACACACACCCCACAAGCAAGCAGAGGGTATGTGCGCCTAGTGCATTTTTAGCCACACCAGCTTACCTTTTGATACACAATTTGCAAGAGGAAGGACAAAGGATATTTGACCATCTTCCAGAAATTGAGGCTGACACTTCTCATTTTGGTATGTGGAATGAATATGCTGAAGCAATAGAACGTTCAAGCAGATATTTTTCACAGGACCCTAATATTGTAGTTGAAAGACATTAGTTTTTCGCAAGATGACAAACGATGTACAAGACTGTGGATCAGTATGGCGAAAGGCTATGGGCCATATGTATGAAGCATTTTCTGAAAAGCATTTTGACATGTACAAAAGGCAAAATGCAACTCAGTAACTTGTTACTGAATCGCATCTTGCTTATGCGATTCGGTATTAGGAAGGGGTGTATTAGGGGCATCCCTTCCCAATACCGAATAGCACTGGCATAAATGAATGTTTTGCGACCGGAATGCGGTCACAAACCTTTAATATTTTACAGACTCCATCGACGAGGCAGTAACCCATCCGTAAACAAGAAGAGCTCCCCAAAGGGACCCATTCCCCTTTGTGAATGAGGGTAAAAACACTTTTGAAGAGCAGGCAGTGGTCCTTTGCAAAAAATGAAAAGAAAACCTTTTAGTTTTCTTTTTACAATGCATCACGAGTTCCGTTAAGAAAAACAGGATGTATTACACACAAAAAAACCTGCTTTATTTAAAAAGCAGTCACAGACATGGTGATCTTTTGACCCCAGCAGGCCACCATCCCTGTGAGTACTGTCCATTTCTAATGGGTTCCAAATTGCAACCTGCCTCATGCATAATGATGAGGCAGGTCCCTTGAGACCCATTTGGGAATTGTAAACAGTGTTAAACACACTGTAGTACATTGCAGTTTGTGATTTCCTTATTGCGAATCGCAAGGATTTACAATTAGGATATCGCAAACTGGATTGTGTGTACATTTGACCCTATACTTTGCAGTATATACTTTGCAGTATTCGCATCAAACTGCATTATTGAAAGGTCTGCAGATCACTATCTCCATGATCAAATTGTGGTGTGTTGCTTTGATTAAAAAAAGCATGGGAATGGGTGTTCTGCAACACAAATCGCACTTTGACTGAAACCACTGACATTGTCAAGGGTATTGATAGATCAACCTCCAGAGAAGATAATAAGATGGAGGTCAAAGGACCGTTCTTAGCTGCTAATGCTGTCTCAATTTCTGTGATGAAGGGAGGACATGGACAGAAGTAGCAAAACCTTAAAACTGTTGTCTGATGTGGATCACAATTCTATAGGGTCTATCTGTCCTCATGCTAGGCCACACATGTATCAAATAGCTAATTCCAGAGGTTGTGTAAGTCTGGATAAAAAGTTCTGTTATATGGACAAGTGTAATTTGATTTTATCTATTGACACAAAGGCAACAAATAGTGACACAGATGTTTCTCCACATTGTGACCTTGTAGTAGATTTCACCACACTTAAAGCTAGTACTAATTCAAGATCACTTGTTACTTTCCTACCTAGTGACTTGTTTTCCGCTGAATCGAGTAATGGTAAGTTACATCCATCTGACATAAATCACATACACTATGGAGGAACTAAAATTTTAGTACTGGATGTTTTTTGGAAAGATGCTGTGTCCAAGGACTATGTTGTATTCAACAATGTTTATGTTGCACAAAATGGGTATTAAATGTTAGAGTGGCGGGATCAGGGGGCTATTGGTATGGTGCTGAGGTCGGGAACATTGTGTCCTGTCACAATAGTGGAGACAGAGAACAGAATGCCCAAGGATATTTTGGATTTCATAAAAAGTGTTCAGAAATAAGGTGAGATGTGCCAAAGGTTTTGCACACAAAGTTGTTCTGAAAAACATATGCGATCCCGGTTTTTAGTAAAGTAACTTTAAGCATTAGATTTCTCCACGATCTATTAAAAAACTGGAAAAAGTGTGTTATTGAGGCAGTGGACTCTTCAGAATGCACATTTTTCACTAAATGTATTGAGTATTTGGTACATGGTGTCGCTCCCAATGATCCCACCCCGGGATGATTTAGCCAAAGCTGTTCCAGATGCCCATGCATCAATAAACCTTGAGTAAGTCAAATCATTTCTGGGTTCGTGCGAATATTATTCTTGTTTTGTAGAGGGTTTCGAAGTAACTATGGAGCTAATCATTTTTTTACTTCAGAATGGAGTAGCATTCGTGTGGAATGCAGTGACAAAATATTCATTTGAATGAAAAGAGTAAGCACTTGATTATACAAACAGCTGCTCTGAAACCGTACCAGTAAGGTGAACTACACATTACGGGCCAGATGTAGCACACAGTTTGCACGTCGCAAATAGTGAATTTCGCTGTTTGCGACATGCAAACTGCACTTGGCAATGCACAAAACTCCTTTTGCGATTCGGTAACCTGGTTACCGAATCGCAAAACGGATTTGCGAGTCGCAATTAGGAAGGGGAGCCCCCTTCCTAATTGCGAGTCTCACTGCAATGCCAGATTGCTTTGTGACCGCGAACGCGGTCGCAAAGCAATCGCAGTCGGCACCCATTTCAAATGGGTGCTAACCCATTCGCAAAAGGGAAGGGGTCCCCATGAGATCCCTTCCCCTTTGTGAATGGCATTAAAAACATTTTTCCTATGGACCACTGCCTGCTCTGAAAAAATGAAACAAAAACGTTTCATTTTTTAGAAAGCAGTCACAGACAGGGTGGTCTGCTGTCTCCAGCAGGCCACCATCCCTGTTAGTGTTGCGAGTCTCAAGGGGGTCGCAAATTGCGACCCACCTCATTAATATTAATCAGGTGGGTCTTTGCGACCCCCTTGCGAGTCGCAGGTGGTGTCAGGGACACCATCCTACATTCTGAATTGTGACTCGCAAATTGCGAGTCGGTCTGACTCGCAATTTGCGGGTCGCAATTCATAATGTACCTACATCTGGCCTTACAACACTTCAGGCTAGTGCCCTCGGAATTGGGGAAGTTTTGTCCAAAGTGTGGGATTTAAAGAGCACACTGTGGCATTTGCATCTACAGTAGATGTTTGCATAGTGCAGAGCTATACTACAGTACAGTTGAGAGTGAGGCTCTGCCATGTGTATGGGCTGTAGAGCATTCTTGTACTTATGAGTGGGGCAAAAGGTTCATGCTGTGTATGGACAGTGTCTGGTAGGCATTTAGGGGCAGATTTAAGAAAAGTGGCACTGAACCAAGGGAGCAATAGTGCCATTTCTTTATGCTATTGATGTACTCTGCAGGAGTAGTGCCAACATTTTGGTGCTACTCCTGCAGAGTACATAGGGGCCCATTGTAAATAATGGTATGCACCCTTTTAATGCCTGCTCTGAGCAGGCGTTAAAAGTGCCGAAAAAAATGGCACAAGGAAATCTCTCAGATTTACTTGTGCCATTTTTTTGCTCACCCACCCTAACGGGGAAACACCCCTCTTGCATACATTATGCCTGGCACAGGCATAATGTGGCGCAAGAGTTTACAAAGTGGCGCAATCCATGCACTGCGCCACTTTGTAAATGTAGCAAAGGGAAAATGCCACTTTACTGCTGCCTTAGAGTAAAAAAAATGACTCTATGGTGGCACTAAGGTGGTGCTAGGGGCTCTTAGATCTGGCCCTTAGACTTTCCCTTGGAGAGAACGGTATGGAGAAGACAGCCCCCAGGATGTTGAGACTTCTCAAGTTTAGCTTTGAACCAAGGCACATTTTACGTAAGACTAATGCTTGGGTGGACTTTCTTTCTATGTTTCTTGTTGAAGGTGATAATAAAGCAACCATGTAGGCTGTCTAGACGGAATGCTTTGTGGGGTTCTTGAACAACCATAATCCAGCTAATTATGGGATTTCTATGCAGGAATGGAATGAATGTTCCCAGACAGATGTGATAAAGGTTGAGCTCAGAAAATGTATTGTGGATGGGTGGCCCAAACAACATTGTTTGCAAGGTGAGTCACAAAGTTTTACTATTGTCCAAGATGCATTGTCTTTTGAGGAAAACATGGTGATAAAACGGGAGAAGGTTGTTCCTCTAATTATTTTACATTCTAGATTAATGAGTGTAGCTCACGAGGTACACCAGAACATGACATGTACATAAAAAAGGTCACAAGAAATTTACTGGTGGATGTTTATGGATAATGGGGTTTATCATTTCCTGCTAGCCTGATAGTGTGCAGACAAGTGTCTTGTCAAATGTAACACTCAACTCATACTGTTGTGTAGACATTTTAGTTATAGCTTTATGCATGGTATTTTAGTAAACTAGGCTTGATGCTGTGCACTTTAGCCTATGCAAAAAGAACCTAGACACACTTTAACCTATGCAAAAAGAACCTAGACATATTTTATTCTGCTTCGGTTTTATTATTTTAACAATAGCCACATTTGTGGTCTTGATTTATTTTTTCTTTCTAGGCCAGCACTGCGTTCTTAAACAAGACATTTCTGTCACTCTGTGCTTTTATCAAGGCTGCAGTAAGATAGGTTGCCGGCAAAAGTGGTGCGCTTTGTCTCTAATGTTCACAGAAACATACACACTCTTACATGGGGATCCTTTCTTGGAACATCAGCTGTTTTATTATAAAAACACTACTTTGACTCATGTACGTTAGAGGGAGATTCCAGCCAGATGACCACGGTGATTGCTGAGTGCTTCGCTGCAGCTGCTTATGAAGACTACAGACCTCTTGCTCAGGTATGAGGGATGATGTCTCCCCAGGGAACCTGAAGGGCAGAATTAGAGCTTAACATGCTGTGCTCTAACATAGCATAGGTAGGAGCTATTCTTAAAGATGTTAGTGACAATATGATAGCGTTATTTTTATGTTTCACTCTCCTTGTCACAATTTTAATCCTTTCATGCTTCATCATCCTAGTTATTGCAATTCATGCTTTATTATCTAACATGCAGTTACTTCAATAAAACCTTATTGAACTACACTCTGCCTCTGATTGTCCTTGCATACTTGAGACTAATGTAATTGAGAGAAACGGATGAGGTCTGAGTGACCACGATTTCCCTGAGGAGTCAATTGTGTCATGCGCTCGGTTGCTCAATCATCCCTGCTCTTGGGTAGAGATGAGCCACTGCTAGTTAGCCAAAACAAAACCCGGATTAGGCCGACAGGTGTCACCTGTAGTGGGTTCAGACTCAGTCCCCCACAGTGCAAGTGATTCTGCCACCCAAATCCAGAAATCTCATTAGGATAATGAGAGCCTACGTGACAATTCCAGTGTAGTTTCCCCAGAAAGCATGGGAAAAGATTACCATAGATTTTTCAGGTCAAGTGCAGGGATTAGCTAATCATTTGAAGTACTTCATTGCGTGGGTAGATTATCATTTGAAGTAGGTCTAGTATGCATTTGTTAAGGAATCCACTACAGGTGATATAGGAAACCTTCTAGAAAATGAATTCACCATCAAGGTGTATCCTTCAGTACTTGCATCTGATAACATGGTACAATTTGTGTAATTGGAGATGAGAGATTAACTATCCAAGTTATGTTACATTGTGTTTTGTTCTGTAATGTTATGCTATGTTATACTAATTTGTATACTGAACACACCCAGGAGAGGAACCGGCCGTGAAACTAGAACTGTATGGGCTGAGCAAGGGTCACGGCTAGGTGAAGAGATAGGTCTTTATTTTCTTGAGGAATTTAAGAATTGAGGAAGAGGCTCTGATATGCAGGGGCAGGTCATTCCAGGCTTTAGAAATGAGGTTGGAGAAGACACAGCTCCTGGATCGGGTTCTACATATATGGAGTGTGTGCAAGTTGATGTCAGACTTAGCGGAGATGTCTGGTAGGTTTATGGAAGATCATGAGGTTGTTGAGGTAAGTGGGCCGATGTTGTGTAAGGTATTGTATGTGTGTTCAAGGACTTTGAAGTGTGCTCATTTGTGGATTGTGAGCCAATGGAACTCTTGAGATGTGAATGATGTAAGTGTATGGTGAAAGGTTGAGGGTGTGCCTGGATACATATGGATACTATTAATGTGAACTATGACAAGCTGAGCAGGCTAAAGGCGCTATTGTTTTAAAAACATCCGCAAAGGAGACGTATGCTCTCCAGATTGCGCGATCATCAGCCGAGATACAATCCCTATTAAATACCAACTTCCCCAAGCACTTTGGATAGCTGGTATCCCGAATATTCAATGCTTCAAGCACTACTTGGATTGTTCACTTCTTTAAGGCTGTCGGGTCTGGTTTCGTATCCATCTTCCAGACTGTCTTCGGAGTCATCCCGTCAGCCATCCACTCGCTCTTTTCAAGTGTGTTTGGTGGCTTTCCAATCATTTTGGCTTTGATTGGCAGACTACTACTGCTATTTCTTCTGATTCACAGTGGTTGTTTCTTTTCAGCAATGCAGAGCAATGGAGCCACTCCCACCAACTCCACTGTGCTGTGAGCGCATGGTTTGGATCTTCGGTGCACCCTTGCTGGTGGAGATGGAGCACGACTGGTCATTGTAATTCCGGCCCCTTCTCTGGTGCGTACAACCAGTCTTCCACTGCATATGGTGTCTCTTTGAACATCTACTTATGGTCTGTCTTGCTGTTGCACCAACATCTCCTGTGGACCACGCACTGCTGATGTCACCGATGAGGGTTCATACACCGTCATGCCCCTTGAGACTGAGGTTGCTCCGCGAGGCCACCTATGAGCCTTCCGTTTTGAGATCTACCACGGATGAGGGCACCGCAATGGATAACGTTGCACCAGGAACTACTGCTCAATACTGCTCTGTGGATCCGTTTGTCCGCCCTGAACTCGATTTTACATCAGAGGATGTTGACTCATTTTTGAGGTCCTTGGTTGGTGACTTCGGTGACACTCTTCAAGATCATGCGTAGAGCACATAATTTGATGATTTGATTTGCCATTCCCGTTTTAAAATTATACACTTCAATTAACTTGGTTTGGCACGCTGTGCTTGTCATGGTTGACATTAACATCTCTGTATGTGTTTTAGTGACATGGTCAGCAGTCTTTTGGTCAGTTGAGCTTTGATTCCAACATGGAGATGGTAAATAGGATTGTGGGGGAAGCCATAAAACTACCCTTTTCAGTAATAATGTTAAGGATGCGTTGAGGGACAGGTTTTGGAATTACCATAGTATGTTTCACTCTGCCACTGGAATCACTCCATGCAAGTTACATGGCAAGTACCCCATTTTAAACTTGTTTCTGTGTTTATTCAAATATGGTTCAGTAAAGATGGTGCCATTTACATGAAAGTAACGCAAGACCAAGTTCAGGGAATACTGGGTGAGAGTGCTGATAGCTACAATAAATCTCAATATGTCAAGGAGATTATATTTTGTATTGATGACAGAGACAAAGTATGGAAGCCTTACAAAGTTGAAACAGTCAAATTTTTTGGGTAAAACCAAGGGTGTCGGAGTCTGCAAAAGTTTGGTACGAGTACAGAATGGTTCTTGGTGGAACAAGAGAAATGTAGCGAAAGCCAGTGGCGGTTCTCAGCATATACGTAAGTATGAAACATGTTCTGATCCAAGCTGTGGGTAGTGTGGAAGGAAGAGAAGATGGACAGTACTCATGGTTCGTTTGAAGCTCTTGGAATGTGCTGCTGCTGTTGCTGATGATTGCTGATGATGATGATGACATTAGGGAATTGAGTAAGGTTTATGATGAGGCTGATGGCAGACGAGACTACCTTCTGATGCAGGGGAGCTATCTTGCCCACCAAGTGATGAATTGATCGAATGTGAAGGGCAGCATTCATGTTCATCAGACGTAAGAGCGGCTACAGAGACTAGACCTTCAATTCATTTGAAAGTATATATGTTTAATTGAGATGTAGTATATTCCCTCAGATATAGACTTTTTCTTAATTGGTAAAACATGTTTTTTCTAATTACTTTACTTTTGTTTAACTTTCACCCAATTTTACTTATTATTCAGCTTTGCAGCTGTTTTTATTTTGTTGTAAAGGGGAGTTGTGGTGTGACATCTTACAAAGGTGAGTATCCTTTCAGAGATCACCAGGTCATGAAATATTGTTGCGCCTGAGTCACGGTGTTGGGCCTGGCCCTTTTTGCAGGGCCCTCCCAGATTATCACCTTATGTTCGTGAAACCGTTTTTGTTGACATTAGGCATTAGGAAGGCATTCCCACGTAAAAAGCCACATAGAACTGACGCAGTGAAATTTACAACTTTTCCCTGCATCATTTTATGACTTCACTTCATCAAAATTGTAAAGCCTTCTCAGACCAGGGGTAAAATTGACGTAGGGCTTTTCACAATGGGAGTCTCCTCTAGGTTCTGCTGCATTGCTGGAGTTGCGTCAGTTTTATGTATGTATTGCATATAAACATCAGGAAGAAAGGACTTTTTGATGGACGATACTAAATTTACATTACCTCATACTATAATACTGCTAGCCGCAAAAAGGCTTAGCAGCTTACATACCGAATGATTTTAGTGCAAAAATGATTTTTTTCAAATATTGTTTTAAACTCTATATGTTGGATGTGTTTTCTGGGTTGTATGGGTAATTGTTTTTGTATATAGTACACATATACTGTGATATTGTTATATGTTAAGTGTTGTACATGTTTTATTTCATGAGAGCGAGACAAGGCGATACAAAAAAAGAATAAACTGATAGAATTTGTTAAGAAAGGAATAACTTCTAGTGATCAATACATTTTTTCACTTACGAGAGATATATTTACATATTTATCCCCTCTGTATATTTATATATTAGTTGGATTTCTGGCCCTGATACAGTGGGGTTATATGGCTCCCCCAATAGGTAGAGAGAGTATAACAATTTGAGGCAGTGAGCAGTCATACTGGACTGTATGTTATGCAAAGTTGATGTCAATTCTAAGATGTCATCTTGGGAGGGGACTTTCCAGTATCATCAGCATATTGGTAGTATTAAATACAGGTTTCCTTTATTATGTCTCTTAAGGTTTTGATGTAGAGAATAAAAAAACAGGCACAAGACAGAGCCTTGTGGAAAGCATACAGATGGAATCTGCCCTGACATGTTACTTCTCTAACCTTATGTAAGTTAGACTAAAAAGTGATGACAAAGCAGATTACAGTTAACATCATAATAATCACATTTTTGTTCCCTTTAGACAAGCAGTGTTTCAGTATGGAATGGAACAACAATCATGTAAAATGTAACAATGCTTTTCTTTAGCCTGTGTACCACTTCAAACAGTAAAACAGTGAAAACACCACACAAAAAGACACCACTCCTAGTTATAACATTAGAACTTAATTTATGAGTAAAACAAGACCAAAACAACAATAATACAATAAAGAGAAGTCGGGATATGAGTTTTTGAAGATTAAAATGCAATATGGGGCTTAAAAGCATGAAGCGCCAACCGGACATATCAGGTCACACTAGACTCGGAAAAATTCAAAAGTTTAAGCCAACCACAATGGAGCACAGGTCGGATACAGTCTCAGGTAAGTCCAGCAAACATTTTACTTTTTTAGAATTGAGCCAAGAGTCCTGTTGGTGCAGAAGATGTTTGTAAGGAGAGAATTGGTGGTGGTGATCAGTGAGTGCAAATAGTCAGTCATGTTTCGTGGATGGGTGGACGGGAGCTTTGCAGTCACGGGTGGCGATGCTTGCTGTGCAAAGAGATGAACTTGCAGCAGCTTGTGCTGATCCGTCATGCAAGCTGAGCGGTTCCAGCACGAGAGTGCCCGTTTGCAGTCACAAAGAGCCCAAAAGCTTGATTTCAGGAGCCACAAAACCACTTTCAAGGGACCAGAACTGGATGGGCACCTCTTGGGGGTAACGAGCTGGTTGAAGAAATGTCCAGGAGATGTAGCTGGTTAGCTGAAAGTTTTTTGTGCCCTTGAGACTTTCAGAAAACAGGAGGCATGCAAGCAAACCTTTTGAATCACTTTAGTTCTGGGATGGAGAGATGCAGGTCCAGTCCATTATCTAGCATAAGTATTATAATTATTAGTACCTCTCACAAAGAAGGGGGAGAGATCCAGTCACAAGTGATTCCATGTATATGGCAAGGAGATATGGGTCAGAATCTGAGCGTACTCTTTATAAAATGCAGCAGAGAGGCCATTGTGGTCTTGAGTTTTATCTCCAGGCATTGCATTGATCACTTGGCTTACTTCCTCTGCTGTAAAAGACTCATCCAGAAATCTCCTGTGTCCCTCTTCTAGCACAATAACTGAATTCCTAGGGGGTTCAGTCTGTGTGGTGTCATAGAGGGTGGAGAAGAAAGCGATCATCGCTTCCTGTATAGCTTCAGTGTCTACAAGTACCTACAATCTTGTGAATGTGATCATCTTGTATTTCCACTATGTAGTTGATCACCCAGGGTTTGGGCAGTAAATTAACCAATGTCTTTCATGCCTTGTCACCCTCACCATACTGCTGGGTGCAAGCCTCTTTTCCCAAATAGTGAGTTTCCCTATGTGAGCTTGCATACTATTGACGCTACAATCTGTAACGTACTGGAATTCCAGGGCACACATTTTTTTTTCTAATTGTGTGAGGTCACCGCACAAGGCCCTCAAAACAAGGCCTGGGCAGAGTTCATTCTAGCGCGCTACGTGGAGTTGTGCAAGTGGCGAAGTGCATTAAGTCATACCGCTAGCACTGATTTTTAGTGCCAGGTGTTTGTCCCACACTGTAAAATCAGCACACACAGCACCACTCACAGTGCAAGAGGGCTCTTCTTCTTTTCTGCCACTCGAGTAGATCTTCTACTCAAGCAGCAGCTTCCTCAACGTGAACGGATGGTTTCCCAACGCAAGCGGTAGCGACCATCCGTGACTGCCCATGTTGAGAAATCTCACAGGGGGTGGTCTGGAGTAAGGTTTTCCTTGCTCGTGGTAGCCAACTTAACATTGGCGAGCGTGAACGAAGAAAAAAACTCTGCTCCGTGGAGTTTTTTGCAACTCAGCACTCTAAGTGGAGCGAAGTGGGAAAAACTGCAAACTCCACAAATGGAGCGAAGTTCACTGCCCATCTCTACTCAAAACCCTTGCCTGTTTTGCAATACATACACCTCTAATGACAGCCTTAAAGGCTCTCCGTGGTGCAGGGGCAATGAGACTGAGTCTGCGCTATGTTCAAATTATTATACAATGGCTCCCCTGACCTCCTCCCTAAAGACTTTGGGTCAGATGTATCATCACGGCTCTTTGCAAGTGGAAATAGCGATTTTTAAGAAATCGATATTTGCGACTCGCAAAGTGCCATGCAAATTGCGATACCGGCCCCATTCGCAGCTATGGGCCTGTTGGCCCATATCTGCGAATTTTTTGCATTTCCAAAATTGCGATTTCTGAACCAGAAATCGCAATTTTGGAAATGCAAAAGCCCAGGGTGCTGGGGGCCTAAGGCCCCCTCTGCTGCACCCCAAAAATGTTTTGGGGGACATGTAAGGTGCACACATGCCAAAAGGGCATGTGTGCTTTACATGTTCAATTTAAAAATGCATTTTAAATGCATTTTTAAATTTTGCACCAGGTTACCACCTGGTTTCATTTCATGGTATTTTGCATGTGCAAAATGCCATTCTGCGAAAAATCGCAATATGCGATTTTTTGCAGCATCGCCTTGCAAATTGCGACTCGCAAAACCAGGTCGCAACGCAAGAAATCGCAATTTCAGCGATTTCTTATTTGTGGTCTGTGAATGCCTTTCATGCATCGCAGACCACTTTTTTGCACTTGTACAGTTTGAGAGTGCAAACAAATGTCATACATCTGGCCCTTTGTCAGGCAGTTCTCCATGTGCAAGACGTCAAGTGAAAGCTTGTGTGCTCCATTACATCAGGGTCATCTCCAGCAGAACCAGAGCATGATCTGATGGTATAAGTGACATGTGAGTGACACTAGTGCACAGATGTCAATATCTTGTGTAGCCAGCCAAGGATCAATGTGCGACCATGTGGTGTGAGTGGCAGATATGCATGTGCCCTCCGTGCCATGAACATGTTGTGAGTACCAAAGATCTACAAGCTCCGTGTCCTCCATCAATACTTTTAGTTGAGCTGCCACTTTCTGGTGAGGTTGTTGGGAGGTGCAAGACTAGTCAGCCTCAGGATCTAACACCAGCTTAAAGTCAACTCCCCACAGAAGTGACCCAGGTCCCGGGGAGGAGGCTAATCTCCAGATCTCTGCAAAAAAGCAGGGGTTATTGACATTTGGATTGCATACCTACAAGAGACGAAGAGAGTGTGCCTGGAGTGTTCGAGAAAACAGGACATCTCTGCCCTGCTGATCATTTAGTGCAAGTCCCATACACCAAGGCAGGTCCTTTCAGATCACTATTGCCACACGTTGAGCATAATTGGAGAAGCATGCAACATGGCTCTCACCTATTCATCCAGCTCTCATTCATGACATCAGGAAGAGGCTGAACGAAGGAAGGTGCGTTCTGTGGTTGCAAGACACCAGGTAGCTGTACAGAGGACTGGTGGTGGACCCCCACCTCCTCCCCCACAACTAACAACATGGGAGGAGCAAGTCTTGGCAATTATGCATCATGAGGGCCTAACAGTAGTAGCAGGAGGACTGGACTCTGGTAAGTCAAATCTATACTACTTTATCCCCCCCCTACCTGCATGCCATCACAAATTCCTACCCCTACCCGCACTCCACCACCTCACATATTCCGCACTATCACAACCCACCCATCCCAATACCATGCCCTGCATGCAACACCAAAGCATGTACCCCTAACACAGACCTGCATGGACACCCATCAACACAACATGCCCAGTAGAGAGATTCACCCAGCCCACAAAATTACCACTCACACAAGGCAAAGCTGACAGGGAAATCACAACCATACAGGGAAACACATCCATGCACGAGATGGCACACGCAGACACAATAACACTGCATTTTCATCTCCACAGGACCCCTGCTCAACCTCACCGGAGAGGAGTTGCCAGCTACATCCAGTACCCCCTGAAGAGGCCCACAGTGACGACAGCAGCTCTGCACGCCTGGATCAGGATGACCAACCTGGCCCATCAGGGACCTCTGGACAGTCGGGTACCCAGCCACAGCCTAACCCACTACAGAGCCTACCCCCTCAGGAAAGACCAGCTCAGCACCCATCCAGCGGGTCCATGCCTCTGTCCCCAGGACACGTCAATCAGCAGTGTGTCCACCACTACAGGGACCCCAGGCAACCCCACAAACACAGGACGATCAGGAGCCTGGGGTCATTGGCAGTGGGCCCACGGTTTAGGGGGCAGAGGCACAGGAAACAAGGAAGCTGGGAGGACTGCTGTGCGACAGGGGGAGGGCAGGCCCAGGGAACCCACTCTCTACGAGGCACTCTCCAACATCCTGGGAGCATACCACCATTCCCAGGAGACGATGGGACAGATACTGGCCAAGTTGCAGGAGACCCAGTGGCTACTGGAGGGACAGGAGGGACAGTACCTGGGGATCAGGGATGACCTAACCAACATCTACACCATCCTGGTCACCATTGTAGGGGTGCTGGTTGACATGGCCAAGACCATGAGGGAGGCAGGGGCACAACTACGGGTGCCTGACACTAGCCAAACTGATGAACAGCCTTCCACCTCCGCCAGCGCCAGTGGACAGGAGGCCCCGCCACAGGACCAACAGGCCACCAGCACCCTACCCCCTGCAGAAGGAGAACCACCCCACAAACGGTACCTGCGATCCAGGCAGAAGCCAGAGAACATTGCCAAGACCCCCGCCAGGAAATAAGACTCTCCTGATTGTCACCCTTCTGTCCCACTCTGTCAACCTGTCCACCTTGAACTACCATTGCTCTACTTCCTATGCCCCTTGGACAATGCACGTGTGATACCAAGAGACTGGACTCTACCATGGACTTTCCTCCACTATCACCCCAGCCCATTGCACATCCCCCTCTACTTATGAGCACATAAATAAACACCCTTTGAACAAATACTAATCTGGAGTCTGTCAAATGATTCACAAATGTATTAGTACAACTTTATCAAAGCATTGCAACTCAATTGTACAGTGAAATATACTTTTGAATTACCTTTGGTGGGCAGCAGTACACATAGCAGAGTGGGGCACACAGATCTGAAAATAGAGATGCCAAAGGGTACAGTCAGTCGCCATACACATAGGGAAATCAGGCTGCCATGTACAATGTCCAACAGAAAACTGAAATGTAAAGTGAACCTAGAGTGTCTTACCTGTGGGTCACTGGAAGTACTGCTGAATAATATTGGTTCTGTTGTCAACATCTTCTTCCTCTGCCTCCTCTTCCTCACTGTCCACAGGCTCCACCGCTGACACAGGACCATCTCCATGCAGAAAAGACACCTGGCGTCTCAAAGCCAGGTTGTGCAACATGCAACATGCAACGATGATCTGGCACACCTTCTTGGGTGAGTAGTACAGGGATCCACCTGTCAGATGAGGCACCGGAACCTGGTCTTCAGGAGGCCCAAGGTCCTTTCAATGATCCTCCTTGTTCGCCCATGTGCCTCATTGTAACGTTCCTCTGCCCTTGTCCTGGAATTCCTCACTGGGATCAGTAGCCATGAGAGGTTGGGGTAACCAGAGTCACGTGCAAATATCGAGGGACAACTGTTAGACACACACTAACCCTTAGGGACAACCCCATACCCAGACACCTACTCATAATGTGTGGGGACCTTGGGCTCACCTATTAGCCAACCCCGGTGCCTCTGGAGTTGTCCCATCACATATGGGATGCTGCTGTTCCTCAAGATAAAGGCGTCATGCACAGAGCCAGGATATTTGGCATTCACATGGGAGATGTACTGGTCTGCCAAACACACCATCTGCACATTTATAGAGTGATAGCTTTTTCTGTTCCTGAAAACTTGTTCATTTCTCCAGGGGGGGACAAATACCACATGTGTACCATCAATGGCACCAATGATGTTGGGGATATGCCCTGGGCATTAAAGTCAGCTTTCACTGTTGCCAAATCCTCCACCTGGTGGAACACGATATAGCTGCGCATGTGTTTCAGCAGGGCAGGCAACACTCTGGTCAACACGTTTGAGAACATTGGCTGAGACATCCCTGATGCCATGACGACTGTTGTTTGGAAGGAACCACTTGCCAGGAAATGGAGCACTGACAGGACCTGCACTAGAAGGGAGATACCTGTGGGCTGGCGGATAGCTGACATCAGGTATGGCTCCAATTGGGCACACAGTTCTTGGATTGTGGCCCGATCAAGTCTGTATGTAATGATAATGTGTCTGTCCTCCATTGTCGCAAGGTCCACCAGGGGTCTGTACACTGGGGGATGCTGCCATCTCATATTCAGCCTCAGTGGTTGAAGCCTATGGAAGAGAACGGTGAGCAGAGCGTCATATTCCCACATCTATTGCACTAATGATGACTTATTTACTTTACAGAACCAAAATATGAACCTGACTGTCAGTTGCTGTGCCAATGTCTGCTGTGACACAGTTAGGTGCCATGCCCTGTGCCCCTGTGAAATGGCAGATGCCTGACCTGTGAGGAGGGACAAGTGGAAATGAGGTAATTGCGCTGGCGTTGTGCGCCGTCACTGTAGGCGGTCGAGGACCGCGGCGCAAATTCACATTGGTTATCGTTGGGCCCTATGGGTTCCAGGAGCCAATGCGATGTACGACGGCGGTGACGGTACGCACCGCTGTGGACGTGACCACAATTTTCTATCTATCCACTCACTTGCTACCTCACCTTAAACAGGAGAGGACCTACACTGCAAGTGCTGCTGTGATCTGTGTCTGGAAGCGACAATGGCTCATATGTCTGTGGAAAGGGCCCCTGGCTTCACTGCGGAGGAGTTGGAGAAACTGGTGGATGGGGTCCTACCCCAGTACACATTACTCTACGGTCCTCCAGACAAACAGGTGAGTACACTGTGAGCATGATGCGTGGGCCATGAATGTATGGAGTGCTGTGTATGTAAGCCAAATGTGGGGGGGGCAGAGGTGTCCTGGCCAGAGTGCAGCATGTAAGGCGGACAATGTATGTGTGTCAGGGGATGGGAGAGATATGGTGGCCCATGAGTGAGATGGTCCGGACAATTGACTAATTCCCTTTTCCCTGCAGGTCAGCGCCCACCAGAAGAAGGGTATTTGCCGTGCCTTCGCCAAGAAGGTGCAGACCCTGGCTGTCTTTCACAGGTGGAGCACCCACTGCCGCAAGAGGTGGGAGGACCTGTGCTACTGGGCAAAGAATACGGCGGAGGCCCAGCTGGGGCTGGCCTCCCAATGAGGAAGGGGTGCCCGTCGCACCATGACCCCCCTGATGTTCCGCATCCTGGCGGTGGCCTATCTGGAGTTGGATGGGCGCTTGAAGGCATCACAGTAGCCACAAGGGGGTGAGTACAGATACTGACTCCTGACTTTGCGCACGTTAAGAGGTACCTGGGTGGGTGATGTGGGATATGGGTGTCCCTAGGCCAGGGTGAAAATGGCAGGGCAGGTCCCTTGTTGGGCAGGCTCTGAAGCACTCCTACCCCAATAGTCTTAGTGGGCATCTACTACTAGGCAGGGTTCTGTGGGTGTCAGGTGTGCAGCTGATAGCGTTAGGCATTGTACCCCATGGGCTGGTGACTATCTTAGTAACCGGTTGGGCATGGCCTAGTGCATAGGGTTGCTCCCTGTGTGTTGTGTCCGCCAACGGTAGTGGTGTTGCTGGCATTCACCAAGTGTATCCTCTGTCTCTCCCCCCCCCTTTTTGTTTTGTCACCCTGTCCATGTGTGCATTAGCTTCATCTGGAGAAGGAGCAGAGGCACCGTCGACGGAGGGAGCTGCATCCCACATGGGCCTGGAGGCCGAATCCACCGAGGGTGGGGGCACCAGTGGGATGGAGGGCGAGGGGAGCACCATGACGGGGACAGGAGGGGAGACCACAGACAGCAACTCCTCCTCCAATGGAAGCTCCCTGGTGGACACCTCTGTGCTCACCCCAACAACAGGTACAGCCGCCACCCCCCCTACCAGCACCGCCCTCCCAGAAGCCCATCAGCGTGTTTCCCGTGCCCGCTCACCCAGGAGGGTGGGCATCTCCTTCTCCCCAGGCACCCCAGGCCCTTCCCCAGTCAGCCCTGCTGCCCTCAGTGAGGAGGCTATTGACCTCCTGAGATCCCTCTCTGTTGGGCAGTCAACCATACTGAATGCCATCCAGGGTGTAGCAGGGCATTTGCAACAAACAAATGCATACCTGGAGTGGCAGCCCAACAGAGAGCATTTCAGGCTCTGTCCTCCGCACTGATGGCAGGTCTTGTCCCTGTGTCTAGCCTCCCCCCTCCAACTTCCTCTACCCAGTCCCAATCCACCCAACCCCAGCCTATCCCAAGCACACCTTCAGACGAGCCTTCACCCAAATCAACACACAGAAGTGGTTCAGGCAAACACAAGCACCACACATCATCCCACAGGCATTCACACAAGCACCGTACCCATGCAGACACCCCGACATCTACTGCCTCCACTGTGTCCCCCTCCTCCTCGTCATCCACCTCCCTCCCAGTAGCGTCTCCACTCACACCTGCATGCACTACATCCTCATCCACTACCTCCATCACCAGCACGCCAATCACTATTCACCTCTCACTGGCAGTCACCACCCTCACATCCATTCACACGTCCCCTATGTCCTCTCCCAGTGTGTCTGTGACCCCTCCTCCCAAAGTACACAAACGCAAGCACCCACCCACCCAACAGCCATCCACCTCACAACAGCATCCAGCACATACACCTTCTCCCAAACTCAACAGAAAGACACCTCCTACCACCACTCCCTCATCCTCCAGTCCCAAACCCTCTCCCTCTTCCCAACCCAGTGTGTCTAAAAAGCTTTTCCTGGCAAAACATTGACCTGTTCCCTACCCCTCCACCCCCATCCTTTCCTTCGGGCCGGGGTGTCCCGAACCCAGGCCAGCACCTCAGCCACCAAGTCGGCATCCGCTGTGGTACCTCCATCTACCAGAGGCTCAAAGGGGACACCCGTCAGGCTAGCCTGTGTGCCTCCAACCCCTGCAAAGGACCAAACCATTCCGCCACCTACCAAGGTGAAGAAGGGGACAACATGCAGTAAGAGCAAGGAGCACGACCCACCCAGCAAGGCCTCCTCAAAAACTCCAGCTGCTAGAGCCAAGGTCGCAACAGCATCTGCCAAGGTGAGGAAGGGGCAGAAAATCCAAGTCAAGGCACTTCAGCTGTCGAAGGCTGCAGGTGAAGGCCTGGTGCCCACCAGCAGAACCGCCAACCACGTCACCTGCACCGCAGGCAGCACTGCCAGCAGCCCCGCCGCAAGCACCACCGAACTGCACCGCCACCTGCACTGCCGATGCCACCACTACTGTCAGTAGCAGCATCCCCAGTGGGCAGCCGCCCGAGGCTGCAGTAGAAGGGATGGGGCCTACCTCCACCACTGGCAGCACCGGCACCGGCACCTGCACCACGGCCAGCCCCGCCGCAAGAATCACCACCTGCACCTCTGATGCCACCACTACTATCAGCAGCAGCGTCCCAAATGGGAAGCCGTCCGAGGCTCCAGGAGACGGGCTGGAGCCTCCCACCACCACTGGCAGCACCCCCACCAGCACCCGCAAAACTACCAGTTTCCAGCCTTAGGCGCCGCAGCATGGAGTGTAGCCCTGCCTCCATGGACTATCATGCAACCTGGTCCCTGGAAATCCCGTGCCTCAGACACCCAGGTGAGGGAATGTGAACTGCCACAACCCAAGTGCTAGATCACTCAGCACAAGGCCCCCTCCAGAACCAGTGGAGAAAGACATCCACTCACCCAATCCTTGGCAGGATGAAGCAGACTGGGCACAAGGCTCCCTCCAGAACCAGTGGAGAAAGGCATCCACTCACCCTATCCTTGGCAGGATGAAGCAGACTGGGCACAAGGCCCCCTCCAGAACCAGTGGAGAGAGGCATCCACTCACCCTATCCTTGGCAGGATGAAGCAGACTGGGCACAAGGCCCCCTCCAGAACCAGTGGAGAAAGACATCCACTCACCCAATCCTTGGCAGGATGAAGGAGACTGGGCACAAGTCCCCCTCCAGCACCAGTGGAGAAAGGCATCCACTCACCCCATCCTTGGCAGGATGAAGCACACTGGGCACCAGGCCCCCTCCAGAACAAGTGGAGATATGCATCCACTAGAGAAACTGTGGCTTTGCACTCCCCCGGACCAAGCAGTGGGCAAACCACCCACTTGAGAGACTGTGGCTTTGCACTCCCCAGGACCAAGCAGTGGGCAAACCACCCACTTGAGAGACTATGGCTTTGGACTCCCGAGGACCAAGCAGTGGGCAAACCACCCACTTGAGAGACTGTGGCTTTGCACTCCCCAGGACCAAGCAGTGGGCAAACCACCCACTTGAGAGACTTAAGAGACTGTGGCTCTTCACTCCCCAGGAGCAAGCAGTGGGCATGGAGCCCCCTTGAGGAGCAGTGGTGTCATTCCATCTTCTGGCTGAGGTGCCCCACCTTCCCTGTCCCCCTGAAGTGCCTGTGTGTTTTCGACCTAATGCCCCAACAGTGTTCTCTCCGTATTGAGGCAGGAGTCAAGTGTGGGCTTGGCCCGTGATTTTTGGCCCAGTGGCCCACGGACATTTGGAAGGGACAATGTACGGCCTTATGTACATATTGTATATTTCTGTAGATACTGTTTTAATTATTGTTACGTCTATCTGCATATTTCTAAAATTACACTGATTTAACTCTATTACTTTTGTCCTTGAGTTCTTCCAGAGGGTAAAGGGGTGTAAATGTACTGTTGCTGCATGTGTTTGTGTGTATGATGTTGTGGGTGAGGGTGGGGGTGTTGCGTGTGTGTATCACTCTCTTTTTCCTCCCCCCCTCCCCTGTGTACTGGGTGCAGTACTCACCGTGGTCGTCGCTGCCGTCTTTTGTATTCTTGGTGAATGAGGAGGTCGACCATCATGGGCAGGACCTGTAAATCGGGCTCCATGGCGTCCTGATTCTTCGTTGAGTGTCGATTGGTGAGTGGTTTCCCTTCCAAACACTGTTTCCGCTGTGCTTTTGATGTCGTTGGTACCGCCCCAGAAAAGCTGGCAGATTGGCGGATTATGATTGGGTTGCCAGTACATTGTCTTCCGCCTGTCTGTTGGCGGTGACCGCTGCGGTGTTTGTTGCTACCGCCATGGCGGTCGGAGTGTTAAAGTGGCTGTCTGTGTTGGCGGTTTCCGTGTGGTCATGATGCCATTTTTGTTACCGCCGGTCTGTTGGTGATATTACCGCCGCTTTAACACTGACCGCCAGGGTTGTAATGAGGGCCTAAGTCTCTTGGGACAATGAGTCCATGACCCCCGGATAGCTTATCATATTTTTAAAGCATGCCGAGCTGGAACACTATGCTCTTCAGCTGGAGTACAAGCGGGTACCGGGACTCCTTTTGGTTGGTTCTATGGCTTTACTTTGTAGCCTTAAAAGTGGTAAAAAAGGCTCAATAACATTTTTTAAAAATGCTTTATTGAAAATATCCAATGATTCAACATGGCAATGTGTGAATTTATGAAGTATGCATTTGATTAGAGTTATTGGTTAGTTTTTGACAATGCCAAAAAGGTCTGCTTTACATATGTTGATGTGCTGATCAAGTCAATAGGCCCACAGCTCTTTAACTTTTTGTGTTCTGACCCTTTGACAAAGCCAGCAGCCAGTAGGTGTGACTTAATTAAAATTACACTCTTTATAATGTTGTGTAACATAGTCAGCTGTTTGAGGTGGCACGGAGTTAGGCCTTTGAACGTATACACTAGTGGGGGGGGGCATCCACGGATGGGTTGGGTGTCTGTAAAACCATGGGAATTTACTGAAAAAAATAAAGGTGAAATTGATGCTACAGTTAGGAATTGTAATAATATTGTAATGGTTGTAGTAATATCTTACTTAGCATTAAAAGTTACACATATTATCTTCCAATGTTGACAAATTATTGAAATTTGAAATTTGCCAGCTGGAATTTAGCAGACTAACTATACTTGCTCCCCCATTAGGCATTACATATGACTAGGGTTGGGCGGAATCCTTTGTTCCACCCACATATTTGGTTGAAATTTGGTCACTCCACATTACTCTTAAACTCAGATTTCTAACTGCATTTTGGCAATCACCACATGGCAAGATTTTTTTTCCCACAAGGTTGCAGGGAATGGGAGCTGGCAAGTTCGAGCAATTCTCTACCGTGGGGGTCATGTGCAGTTGCAGTCAGAGGGTTGCGTAGCAAGTAGATTTGCTGGCGCTTAAGTGGATTTTCTACTCAAGCAGCAGCAAAATTAACTTGAATGACCAAATACTCTTGTGCAATGCATGGTGCAGTTCGCACTGACTTTTCAGCACTGCTCATGCTACTGGCCCTAAATTGCAGAGTGAGGTGCATATTTTTGCCCACTGGCAGAAATCCATGGACTTTCAAAGGGTTTTTGTGTAACTCTGCAGAATCCGGGGGAGTGAAAAACCATGATTTCAGCCCACTACTTCTCATGACTTCATACATGATGTCACTCATGTATATTCAATGACATCATTGTTGACAACACTCATGACATCTCACATGCCATAACTGGAAGAAGCTGAAGAGAATGAAATGTTTTTGTAAAGTTTCATGATGATTCAAAACCATTCTTCCTGTTGAAACTCTGACTGATGTATATCTATAAGTGGCTATCAACATTGTGTAATATATATGTTAACTAAAAAAAGGTGAAAATGTCACTTAAACCATACTGTTTTAAACTAGCAAAACCATAAAATTCAATAGTTATATTTATCTGACGTGCCTTAATGAAACTATAACTTGCGCCCACATCACACATAGCATTGTCATCAATGATATAATTTCAGATGTTGCAGTGATGTTATCAATTATGTCATAGAACATTTCATTAGCAATGTATTTTTGGTGATAATTAGCAGTGCATGGCAAGGGTGTGAGTTATAGTTTGTAGTTTTTTTTTAACATAAAGTAAAATGTAATTATGAAAGAAAACCAGAATAAATTGTCTCCTGTCCACACACAAAAGTCTGCATAACCCCAGTGTAGTGAGTCTGGAGCCAAAGCAGGAAGGTCAGGGACAATGTGCACTTCAAAGACATGTCTTTGAAGTCTTTCCCACTTCAAAGGCACAAGTAGGTGTATGTAGTGGACCTCTGCCACTGCCACTTCAGTACACTTCTGGACCTGTGGATAGTCAGCCAGGTAGAAGGACTGCTGTGCTGCTGGAGACCTGCCACTCTGCTGGACTGATGTTTGTTGAACTCTTGCTTTGCTGTGGTGACATGTGCCTGCTGCCTTCTTGTCTGGGAGTGAGAAGGACTGGACCTGCATCTCTCCAAACCAGAGTGACTCCAAGGGCTAGTTGGCTGGCCTCCTGATCTGAAGTTTCAGAGACATAACAGACTTCCAACCACCCGTTTCTGCACCTACCATCTGTGAGTCTGTCCTGTGAAGTGGTGCCACCCCAGTCCTGGACCCTTGGAAGAGGGCCTAAGGTGCATGCTCCATCAGAACCAGTGCATTCTCTACTTCGTGGGCTGAATCGCTGCATCACCACTAGTGTGTGGAAAAGGTTGATGCATCACCTCTACTGTGTAGGTCAGAACCAATGCAATCTGGATCGCATTGCAGCTGTACTTAGCATCTCGACACCAGCGCATCTCCCTCAGAAGCAGCACTGTGATACTTTTCTCAGTGCAAGGTTCTCAGATCTCCATCAACTGCAGCCTAAACGATGATGACGTAACTCCGCATCTCAGCCTCTGTGCTAATTGGAGCCAACAAATCACCTCGACTGCACTTCAGCTCTTCAACAGACGCAGAAGGAATTCACACTGCAGCTCCACCACATCTCAGGACTGACGCAATGCTGCTATTTCATGGAAAAACCAATGCATCCCCTCTACTACATAGTTCAGAACCAGCAGGCTGCTCTGCAAACCGGATTTAAGGTATTGTTGCTCAGTGGGCCTAACAGGTTCCCTGCCGCCAGGTTGCACTCCACCATGGTCAGTCTGAACTTTTGACTTTGTCCCGGCCTGATGCAACCAGATATTGCAGGTTGGCGCTTTCGGCTTCTAAGTGCTATTTTACAGCGTTTTCTTTAAAAATTTATAACTCAAATTCTACATATTGGATTTTTGATCTTGTTTTATTAATTAAATTAAGTTCTATTTTTCTAACCTAGTATGGGACCCTTTTGTGTACTATTTTACTCTTTGAAGTGCTGCACAAATAATTTACTCATTGCCTTCAAGTTACACCTGACTACTCTGCGCCAAGCTACCAGAGGGGGCACCCAGATTTATTTGGGGTTTGCTTGCGCCTTATCGTGATACAAATTCTGGTTGCTGCTTGACCACGGTTCACCCCCCAGTCAACTAAAAGCCCAATTTTGCATACAGACCCTGTTAGACCTAACACCCTTAGGGTGGTCACCCTCAACTTTTTGCCTCCCTCCCTCCACGTTTTGACACTGTTTTTGCTGGTTTTAGGACTCTGCGCATTTTACCATTGCTAACCAGTGCTAAAGTGCATATGCTCTCTCCCTTAAAACATGGTGACATTAGCTCATGTTCAATTGGCTTATTTAGTGTACTTATAAGTCCGTAGTAAAAGTACACTATATGTGCCCAGGGCCTGTAGATTAAATGCTACTAGTGGGCCGGCAGCACTGATTGTGCCATCCACATAAGTACCCCCCTAACCATCTCTCAGGCCTGCCATTGCAAGGCCTGTGTGTGCACTTTCACTGGCAATTCGACTTGGCATTTAAAAGTACTTGCCAAGCCTTATACTCCCCTTTTTCTACATATAAGTCACCCCTAAGGTAGTTCCTAGGTAACCCATAGGGCAGGGTGCTATGTAGGGAAAAGGCAGGAAATGTACCTGTGTAGGTTATATGTCCTGGTAGTGTAAAACTCCTAAATTCGTTTTACACTGCTGTGAGGCCTGCTCCTTTCATAGGCTAACATTAGGGCTACCCTGATATACTGTTTGAGTGGTAGATTTTGATCCAAAAGGAGTAACAAGGTCATATTTAGTATGACCAGAATGGTAATACAAAATCCTGCTGACTGTTGAAGCTGGATTTAATATTACTATTTTAGAAATGCCACTTTTGGAAAGTGAACATTTCTCTGCACTTACATCCTTCTGTGCCTTACAATCCACATCTGGCTGGGTTAGTTGACAGCTCCCTTGTGCATTTCCCTCAGACAACTCCAAACACAGGATGCTCAGTCACACCTGCACACATCTGCATACTGAATGGGTCTTCCTGGGCTGGTAGGGTGGAGGGCCTGACTTTTACATTTGAAAGGACAGTGGCCTGCCCTCACACAATGGACTGCCAAACTCCCTACTGGGACCCTGGCAGACAGGATGGAAGTGAAAGTGGACCTTGTGCACTTCTAAGCCACTCTTTGAAGTCTCCCCCCCACTTCAAAGGCACATTTGGGTATTTAAACAGGGCGTCTGATCCTAACAACTTAGACACTTCTTGACAAGATACCTACTGGAAAAAGGAACTCTTAACCAGAGCCGGCAACCTGCTAAGAGAAGCTGTCTGGCTGACCAAAGGACTCACCTGGCTGCTTTGCTGAAAAGGACTGCTGCCTTGCTGCCCTCTGGCTCTGCTGAGAAGTGCTCTCCAAGGGCTTGGATTGAGCTTGCCTCCTGTTTTCTGAAGTCTCAGGGCCAAAAAGACTTAGGCCCTCATTACAACCTTGGCGGGTGGTGGAGGCCGGCCGCCAAGGTTGAACCGACGAGCGGCCCCCTATGCGGCCGCAAACCCGCCGGCCGCATTACAGAGTTTCCGCCCGCCGGCATAGCGGGGATGTCGGCCGTAACATTGCAGCCGGCTCCTAATGGAGCCGGCGGTGTTGCGGCCTGTGCGACGGGTGCAGCTGCACCAGTCGCACTTTTCACTGTCTGCTTTGAAGACAGTGAAAAGCAGGGTGGGGCTGTGCCTGGGGACCCCTGCACTGCCCATGCCAAGTGCAGGGGCCCCCAGGGGCCTCGCAACTCCCCTTCCCTCCAGCCTGTCCATGGCGGTCTCTACTGCCATGGACAGGCTGGCGGGAAGGGGAGTCATAATCCCCAGGGCAGCGCTGCAAGCAGCGCTTCCCTGGTGGATTAAAACCGCCTGGACAACGATGGTGGAAAACCACCGGTCCCGGCTGTGCGACCGCGGTGCGAACGCTGCGGTCAAAATATGGCAATTTGGTCCACCAGCCTGTTGGCGTTACGATCACCAAAACAACCCTGGCGGTCATTGTCCACCCGAGTGGACAGTAATGCAGCGCCAGAGTTTCAACTGAAACTTCGACGCACAGCCCACTGGATTGACGTATAGTTGCTGGGAGTAGGCTGTCCATTAACACTTCGGTCCAAGGTGAACAGTGTGAATAGCAGATATGAGAGGAAGCCTTTTTTTGCATGGTTAGCCCCCCACTTTTTGCCTGATTTTGATGTGTCCTAGAAGTTGTAGTACCCAGGGCCCCTGCTAACCAGGATTCCTGGGTCAGAGCTCTAAATGTTGTGATGCTTGGCCCAATTGGATACACTCTTATGTATCACTGTAAGTCCCTAGTAAATTGGTACACCTGTACCCTGGGCCTGGGATATTAGGGGTAGGTCCATGAGGGCAGCAGCACTGATTGTGCCATCCTCTAGGGCTCTGCACCCAGATGCACCCAGCACATCCATTGCAGGCTGAGTGTTCTGGGGCCAATTTGACTTGGCACACTCACTGTGTGCCCTGTCCACCCTGCACTGCATATGTTATGGGTAAGTCACCCCTCTAGCAGGCCTTCCCGCCCCAAGGCAGGGTGCACCATACTATGGGGGTCATTTTGACCTCAGCGGTCTTTTTTCAAGACCGCCAGTGGTAGCGGTTTGCCGCTCGGCCTATTATGACCGTTGGCAGCTCTCCGTCCGTCGCCAACAGCCATACGTTCTGGCGGGCGGAACGGAGAACCGGCGGTTGACCATGGCGGTAACCGCCATGGTCATGATACACACGGTAAAGACCGCCAGCCTGTTGGCGGTCTTACCGCCGCTTCTCCGCCGTCCACCAGGGTCGTAATGACCCCCTATATGTGAGGGCATAGATGCATGAGCAATATGCCCCCACTGTGTCCTTTCCAAGCCTGGGACATAGTGAGTGAACAGAGTTGCCATTTTAAGTACATTTACTGGACACTGGTCAAACATGAGTTCCCAAGCTACATCATGGCCACTCTGCACGCTGGGTTGTTTGGTATCAAACAACTCAGGATGATAAATCCAAACTGGTACCAGTATTGGATTTATCCTTAAATGTACCCAGGGGTCTCCTTAGAGGTGCCCCCTGCAAAAGCTAACCTAACTAGCCTGGTTGCTGACTGGTTCCATCCAGCATGCCACCTCTAGACAGCCAATATACAAACCTTGGCGGAGAGTCCTGTCTCTCTGATTTGTAAGACAATGCAGCTTCCTGGGGGGAGGAGCTAACACCCCCCCCCTCAGGAATGTGCATTCCCCTGGTGGTGGTGAACTTCAAAGGGCTACTCCCTTTAAAAACTCGAGCCCCCAGGCCTGCTGCTAGCAGCAGATGTCTTTCCCCTTTGTCAACCCCCACTTTTGGTAGGAGCAAAGGCGGGAAACCACAGAAAGGGTAGGAGGAGGGGTCTTACTGAGCCTGCACCATCCCTAAGGGCTTGCAGGCGAAATGGACCCTCCATTTAATTTTCATCCATGTTGGAAGGCATGACAATAGCCAATGAGATTTAGGATAGTGACCCTTCCCACAGGAAGTGGTCACTGTAGTGGGTGCCACCCAAGGGTAAGTATCCCATTGAACACTACCAGGTCCCCTCTAAAACGCCCACTAAATTCAGTATTTAGTGGGCTCCCCTAGACCAAGAAATCTGATTCATCAGGAAGAAAAGAAGACATCACCAAAAAACCCGACAGCACGAGAACAGAGGACCTGCTGCACCAGAAGAGGCTCCAAGTATCCTGCTGGCTGCACTAGAGTCCCGACAATTGCCGCTGCGGAGGAGCCGACCACTGGACTGACTTCAAAAGACCCAAAGGACTTCCAGGATTTGAAAATAGCCCAAGATCTCCCTCCTGAGTGGAGGCACCACTCAAGAACAAAAAGAAGCCAGCAAGAACCAGCAAACTGGTGAGGGTCACTTCACTGACTGGCCGCTACTTCGACAACAGGAAATTGCAGTCTGACCTGACAACACACCAACAACAGCCCAGATGAGTCCTACAAGTGTACCAACTTTGGTGGCACTGTGCTCTCCTGTGGCCAAGTTGTGCAAATACCCTAGGGACTGGTCAATGCACGTCGAACAACAGCAAAAACAGCTCACCCAGAGCTGCAACTGGACCAGGAGGAAGCCCCAGTTGAAGGACTTCAGGAAGATCCTGGACCTCCCACCAGGGCATCTTCGTCATACTGCAAGGCCCCTGGAAGAAGACTTACCTCCAGCTCCAACGGGTCCCATTGTTCACAGCCTCAAAGACCTCCAACTTGCCCTTCATCCGGCCTCCCTGAACCTTGCATCATGGAACCAGCTGTGTACCACGTGTCCCTAACCACTTGCGACCTCAACAGCCCAAGGGGACGCAACGACACTATCTTTAAATCTGCAAACCAGCTCATTTTCCAGGTGGCCCCTCCAAGTGGTCCTGTGCCTGTGCAAGAGACTTTCCAGCACTGCTCCCGCCGGAACCGAGAGCCCCCTGAGACTCTCCAGCTGCCACGGTGTGCCAACCAACCTCATCAACCATCTTGAAATAGAAGAGACTGGTAAGTCACCTGTGTGATTTTATATGCATTTTTATAGATAGCCTTCCATTGATTCCTATGGTGTTTAATTATGCACAGAAAGACTAGCTTTATTAAAACTTTGAAAAATCATAACCCAAAATGTACTTAACGTATCTTAACCATTTTGGTCTTAAAAATTACATATAAATCTGAAATATTTTTATAAATTCTGGTCTCAAGTTATTAATTGAGTGTGTGTGGTGTATGATTGATATTGTGAGTACAACAAATGCTTAGCACATTTCCTGGATTAGCCTAACTGCTCGACCAGCTACCTCAAAAATAGTAGCATTAGGTGATCAGATTTTTACCTCTGGAAACCAATGTGTGGTTGCCTGGCTCCCCTACACAGTGTGCCTAGCTTTGCATACGACATAGAAGGCCAGCCTCCTACATTAGGGGTTGTCCAGCTAATAGGCCCTGGGTGACTGGTGGGAGTAGGCCCTCTATGAAGACTGCTAAAAGTAACAGGTATAAATAGTATGGCCTTGGCCACCCAATAAATCATGGCCATCTGGATGGAGTTTGATCATAGTAGGGGCTTCACCATCTAAAAGGGCATGGGAGTCCAGGGGGAGCGGTCTCTCTACGACAACCTGTGCAAAGAGGGAAGGTGTCTATAGGAGGGCTTTGGCCACCTATTGAGGCTTTTTTGTGTGGGAGGAGTGGTCTCTCATTGAAGACATCTGTACAAATCAAAGCGTATATATAGTAGGGTCTTAGCCACCTAATGGGGCTCGGGTGTCTGGAGGTAATGGGCTCTCTGTGAAGACTCTGTACAAGGAGAATAGTGTGCAAATTAGGGACTTTACCACCTAATGGTTTTTGTGTGTTTAAAAAGGAGTTGACTCTATAAAGACTTCTGTACAAGGCAAAGGGTGTGCATGGTAGGGGTTCGGTCAACTAATGGGGTTTGCGTTTCTGGAGGGAGTGGGCTCATAGCAGGGACTTCAGCCACTAAAGGAATATGGCTGTCAGGAAGGAGTGGACTCTATGTTACAACCTGTGCGCAGAGCAACGGGTGTCCATAGTAGGGGCTTAGCCACCTTATGGGGCTTTGGGTATGTTGAGGGAGTGTGCACTCTGTGAAGACTTGGAATGTACAAGGAAAAGGGTGTGTGTAGTTGGGGTTTGGTCCCAACTGGGGTGAAACCCATAATGGGACTTGGGTACCTGGAGAGATTGGGCTCTTTGCAAAACCTTCTCTATAAGGTGCAGAGTGTTTGTAGTAGGGGCTTGGCCACCTAGTGGGGCTTGAGTATCTGGAAGGAGCAGGATCTCCATGAAGACTCTAGCATACAGTAAAGGGTGTACATAGTAAGGGCTAGCCTACCTAATGGAGCTTGGCTGTCTCAAGGGAGTGAACTCCCCATGATGAGTACAAGCAGAAGGATGTGTGCAGTAGGGGCTTGGCCATCTAAAGGAAAGTGGGTGTCTGGAGAGAGTGGGATTTCCATAAAGACTTTTGTAAAAGGCAAAGGGTGTGTGTAGTAGCTGATTGGCCACCTGATGGGGCTTGGGCTTCTAGAGCGAATGGGCTCATAATGTGTATTTTTATCTTACTCTTGTCTTGCAGTCCCCTTACGAGTTACCGATGACCTTACAGGACTTCCGCTGTACCACATGGAGTCCTCACGGAGCTCCTCAAGAGTACTTTTTTGTCCTAAGGGATCCCTCAAGGATTTCCCCATGTCTGTAAGAGGGTAATGATACCCCTACCCTGTCCTTTTATATCTATTCTATTTCAATTTTCCTGACATAAAGACCAAGTGCCTCATATCCATGAGATGTCATGGTAGCATTAGCAGTCCAACCACTGTCTGGTTGGCGGTCGGACCGCCGTATTACGGGTCATGCGGGCCTATGAAGCAAAGACTGCCACAGTCATGCTGGCACCTCCAAGCAGCCCAGATCGCCGCTGTCACAAGGCAGCACAAGCAGGCCAGTGGAGAGTGTACCTTATGAGGTTACTTGCCGCCAATGTGGTTATGGCAGTCCAACCACCATGTCTCAGCAGGCAGAAACAGACAGTATAAAGGGAGATACTCACCTGCAGGCAGCCTCACACGTCCGGTGTAACCATGGAGGTCATCTCACATGTCCTGCCACTGCTGGTGATCATCGATGGAGCACAAAATCCATGCCACCATGGGTGCAACAGACCATAAGTACACACACATACCTGTATCATTACCCTCAACAATAGCTCATCGCACCGTCATCCACTTCATATGTGGGTCATGCTACAGGCACCAAGCACACTTGACATTGTGTCCCACATCAGAATGAGATACAAAGAAGGACACATGCACAGTCACAACATACCCCCTTTGCGCAGGTAACTCACACTGCACCGCAACACTACACAAAAACTCACATCTGCTCATGTCAGGCACAGGGAAAGTGAAGTATACACAACATTTTCTCAGACAACACCAACAACACAGCAACATCACATCTACAAATACAACTCACACGCTCACATTCCTCACATGCCATGGACTGTCGTCACATTCAACACATATAGGTATGTATGTGCATGGAAAACAAACACCACTACCAGTAAATAGCCCTGAAATGGACACACACACATCACCCACGTTGCAACACAATGGAAGGACAATGGGATGCACAATAGATGAAGAGATAAATATACAAAGTTCACTAGGCACATAATACCTGCACAATAGGGATGGGACCATCAGGAGCACTCAGAATAGGAGGCTGCTATGTGAGGCACATATTCTTTTGCACATTTGCACAGGAACTGGTCCTACATGTATCTCAGGGACAAACAATAATAAACCTACAAGACATGCCTATCTGCACAATGTGGAAGTGCAAGTCAACAAAGCACAAACAACTCCAACTGAATGGGACCTACCGCTATATGAAGTAGCTGCAAGGTACATACAGCTAAATAGACACATGCACACTCAAATGCAAACAAAGGTAGCACAATTGTACACACTCCATGTCTGCACAAACAAAACCTAAGCTGCCACACATTAGATGAATCCATAATCCATATCAGGGGGACAAGTCTAACATCATACATGCTCACATTGGACAACATAAGATGAAATACTTACCATACACAATGCCATGACACCACCATTGCATTTACACCTGCATATCCATACAGTCAACATATACCCTTGTCCTGGGGGACACCAGCACTGCCCACAAAGTCAGATACGGCAAACAACAGCAAATGGATCAACAAGCAGGCTGACAACACCTGTCAGTCAGGAACAACATACAGGCAGAAAAGGAATTACAGGACAAATGTATACCCATAAAACAACTGTTTTGGGCTTATTAAATATAAACTTGAAAAGTCCAAGGCCATTGGTCAGTCTGTTTTGTTCCACACAGGCACATTACTGTGCTGTCACTTGTGTCCTAACTGCCTCCACAGTAAGGGGCATCATGTGGGCAGTGAGGCACCTCAAGGATAAACTTTAGGGGGTGGGGGCAGGTTTGGATTTGGGAGGGCTTAAGTTTGGTTTTGGGAGGGGTAGACTGCTTCTTAGGAAGGTGGGCTTCTCCTTGGCCCTCCAAGCGGTATGGGTGCTTGTGGGGGGGCACGTGTGAAAGGGAGGACTTGGAGGTGGAAGCAATGGGTTGGGAGGTGGGTGGGGGAGTCGGGTTTGGGAGGGCGATTGATGGAACAGGGGAAAGGACAAGGTCAAACAGAAAACTTTCTTTACAACACAGAGATGGTGAGCAAAAGGGGTTGGGGATTTTGGAGGGTGAGGGAGTAGGTGTCTGCTGTGTTAGTGTGGATGTCATGGATGTGGGAGATGTACATGTGTTTGGGCGGTGTCTGTTGCGTGGGTAGGTGTGTGCTTTTGTGTGTCTTGAGGAGCTAGGAGGTAGAGATGCTGGTGGATGTAGTGGTGGATGTCTGGGTGTCTGTTGGGGTGGTGTCTGCAGATATCCAGATATGCTGGTTGTTGATACATGTCTGTGTATCTGTTTGGGTGTTGTCTGTTGGTATGGTGGCTGTGGTAGATGTCCGTGTGTCTGTTGGGGTAGTGTCTGCAGGTATGCTGGGTATGGTGGGTGTGTCACTGACTGTTGTGGTGGTACCTGTGGGTATGCTTGGTATTGTGTGTGGGTCAGTGGGGGTCTCTTTGGAAGGGGTGACTGATGCTGTGTGTGTGGGTATCTGTTGTTGGCTTGAGGGCCGGTGTATTTTGTGGTGCTTGTGTTTGTGTGTGCTGCTCTTGTGTAATGAGGTGGGTGCATGTGGATCGGTCTGTGTGCTTGGTGTAGGTAGGAGAATGGGGGATTTGGATTGGTAAGAGGGAGATGGAGGAGGGACAGAAGGTGGAGGTGACTGGCTGCCATCAGTGTTGAGGCCCGAGCCTGAAAAGATCTCTATAGGCCAGACATTGCATCATCAATGCCTTCCAGGAATGCATTAGTGTGCTGCAGTTGGGTTGCCAATCCCTGGATGGCATTCACAATGGCTGTCTGACCCACAGAGATACTCCTCAGGAGGTCAATAGCCTCCTCACTGAGGACAGCAGGGGTTTGAGGGGCGGAGGTGCCTACGGCAAAAGAGATGCCCACCCCCTTGGGTGAGCGGGCATGGCCAACTGGGTGGGGAGCCACAGGGAGGGTGGTGATAGAACGGAGAGGGACTGACAAAGATTGTACAGGGGTATTACTGATGGGTCGGCCACCACTAAGGAGTGTCCACTGGAGGAAGATTCTGATAATAAAGATGATGTTCCTGTCTCCCCTCACCCTCTGGGCCATTGGGTCCCTCTGTGTCTGTGGTATCTTGACCTGAGGTCAAATGGCCAGATGCGTCCCAAACTCAGCTGTGCCCTGTCTCCTTCACTTCCCTGGGCTGATTCTGCAAGTACAAAGAGAAATAGGGTCATCACATATCCATGATCACACTTGAACAACAGCTCTGGTTAGCAAACATTTCCATGATGTGAAGTAGGCCCCAGCAACAAACTCCACCTAAGTGGACCATACATGTGCCATACCATATGATTGCATGCCATCTGAATTGTCAAACGCTGCCCACCAACACAAGAAAAACAGGATCTCACACAGCTGCAGTTGTATGGCTGAAGTTGGTAATCAGAGTAACCATTGAACTTGTAAGAGACCTCATCACCCTCAAAGCTTTGCCCCATGGAGCAGACCTCAGTTATACAAATGCATACAACAGTAGGTCAATGCCAAATGCATTCCCACAGATCCCACAGAAGTTCATGCACAGATCTATTTGTCACATACATAATGACCCAACAATAAGAAATGATGCTCCAGAATCCTGCCATGTTGCCGACAAAAGAACAATAGCCTGGAGAAGGTGACATGGAAATACTCATGTCACACTGGAAGCAGTTCCACAATGTACACTTCGCCAAGTGATGTTTGTCCCAATGGAGTAATAGAGGTAGTCCTAATGTTGCTCAGATAGGCCACTCATGTGGCATGGAAATGGACACTGTAGACATCCTGTGCAATATGTCAGGGAGAGATGTCCCTGAAGTCCACAACAAAATGAATCAGCAAGACCCAGGGAAATCACCACTAATGTCTGACACCCCTTACAAAGACATACTCTGAGTGCATCAGTAGACACCATTAGTCGCTTGGATGTTGGAGAGGCTCAGAGATTTTCAAGTACTTGTTGAAGGCCATGAACATGTTGCCCAATTGGAAGATTTATCATTGTCTCCATTATGGACATGCAGACCCAGATGTCAAACACATGTGAATTCAACATAACTGCACGTTACTCCATGATGCATGCCAACAGTCAGGTTGCAAACCTTACCAATGTCACATGTGCAGTGCACTTTGCTACATAATGCCACATCAATGGCATAGAAATTCAAATTGTGTCTCAAACGTCTAGGCCAACCTGCCATGTCCCTCATTGCTACTGCAGTTGTACATGCCAAATTACATGCTATGATGCATGAGGGTATGTGTCAGCCAATAAACAATGGTGGCACACTCCTGTATGTGGCACAACATGAAAAGTACCCACATTGTAAATGTCTTATTCCACAAAGAGGTTGCCATGCACATACATATATGTGAGTGAATACACCCCATCAACACAGGTAGACCATGCATAAAACAACAGCTTACAAATGTTTATCTAATGAGAAAGGGATACATGCTGACATGAAGGCAAAAGTAATGTTGGCAACAGTGATGGCACATAAAACATGTAAATGGACATTCCCCACTTACCAAGGGAAAGTTTTGATCAGCAGCTGGACCCAAAGTACAATGTATGCTCTGCCCATGTATGATAGCCATCTTCACATTACAGAATGTAGTGAGGCACCAGCACCCGTCACATGCTGTAGAAAAGTCACCTCTGGGAGGCAGATGACAAAATACTTATTTACCCAGACTCACGGCTGAGGACAGTGATCCATCACTTCCTTACCTTTGGCCTGTAATATTGAGGAGTAGTGGTCTGTTGCATAGAATTTTCACCCACTACAACAATCAGTACTTGATTGATCACTTTACATAGTCATATATCGTCCCTGGAAAGCAAGTTAGTTGTGGAGTGTACACATTTGTATCCCAGGCCCCTAGGCCAATAGGCAAGGCACATCAGTATACAACACATGACATGTCTACACAAACAATCAGTAATCAGCTGTGTTACATGTGGCTCATCCCTAATCATCAGGGAGAGCTGTCAGAACCTAACACGTTCACTTGGCAATGCGACAGGGAGGAATATACCCTGTACTCACCCCATTGTGGCTACTGTGTTGTCCTCAAACATCTATCAAGGTCTGGGTAGGCCACCACCAGAATGCGGGCGATTGGGGGATCATGGTCCGACAGGCACCCTGCCCACGTTGGGAGGGCATCCCTATTCTGGACCACTGCGATCATCTGGGCCCAGTGTCTCAGATCTTCCCACCTTTTACTACAGTGGGCCCTTCACCAGCTGTGGACCCCAAGGTCCACACCTTCTTGGCGATGGCTCTCCATAGTTGCTTTTTTTGATGGGTGTTGACCTGTATGGATGCAAAAGAGAAATCAAGAGATTATAATCACAAGTTTCATCACAAATGGTTGAGTCACATGTATGTCAGTAACATCAAGCTAGGACTGTTCAATTTGTTAAAACTCCCCAAGTCTGAAACACACAAGCCAATGAGTACAGGTAAATGACTACAGACATATGTGTTTGCATCTGCAGACTAACCCACTACCGTGCTCATGGCCTACAAGGACTAGGCTATCAGGTAGCCCATGCCCTAGCAACCTGTACTGTGATGTGAGGCACAATGTAACACTGCACACCTATGTGGCTTCTGAAGGGAAAACACCTTAGGCATAAAAGGACCAACACATTCACAATCTGTCAGAATGACTCACTGCATGCTTTTCCTAGAGGCAACTGCCAGAGTACAAACTTCCATATTACACATGAGTAACAGTCTTGCAGCTGGCATGGTGGGTACAGAACGTGTCTTCCTTCTGCAAGTATGGACATATGGCCTATCAAATGCAGACTCATTCGACTTCAGGGGGTGGGGTTCTGTGTTATATACCTGTATCACAGAACCCTCCTTTGGACATATGTGTCTATCCTATAGCGATGGTATCCAACAAAAAAAGGCATGCATTGTACAGTTTCTGCAGTGTGACCAAGCTACTGAGTCACATATCATGGCTTCCCAGGAATCAATACACTGCACTGTGGGAGTGTAATTTATGCAATATGCATGTACAGGACCAATATGACCTGTGTGAAGGTAACAACATAGCTCTGGGAGTAAGAGACATGTCATGAGTCAAAAACACACGTTGACAATGATGTTAAATGCACATATGGACTAGATTGATGATTTACCTCTGTATCCGTTCCTAAACTAGTTAAAGGAATGAGACATTCAGAGCAGGTTTTGCCACCAGAGCTTCGTATTGACCACATAAGAAGATGTGCTGGGGTACAGGGAGTGGGCACAGTGCCACAGTTGCATAGCCAGGATGACTCTACCACAGCCTAAACTAGGTCCCATACTGGGAGATACATTTGACAGGCCCTCATGTGTGCAGGCTGAGCTGACAGAACCTACATGACACTCCATTCCCATCACTTCCATGCATGACAGTACGTCATGTAGCCAACAGCAATTTATCATGTGATGTGTGTGGCAACTTGAAGGTCAGAGTGACTCATGATATGCTTTCCACACAACAGTTTAGCAAGGGCAGATGTGGTTTGAAAGATCTGTGGCACTATACTCATTTCTCACATGACTCTGAACTGACACTTACAAGATCCATACACAGTTCATGCTGTTATTCACATACACAATGTCTGACATTTACAACAATCATTAGGAAAGAGATGTCAGTGGATAGCGGTAGTGTATCCTTACCTAGTTATGTGCATCCAACACAAGGACGATCTAGGGCCTCAAAAACATCACAGAACACAATGTGACTGAACTGAACATATAGCACTGACCACCAATACCTGCACATTGTCCATCCTATTGATGCCACACAGACTGCAACTACAGGCACACAAGTAGTCTAACTGGCACACATGGGCACATTCTAGCCTGTGAGGAGGGAAAGGATGGTGAAGTACACAGAAAATTGTGCACATGAGGTACTTACCTGCTCCTCTGGTGAGCCATAGAGCGGTTCACAGAGGGGTAGGACCTCAGTCACTAGCCTCTCCAGTTCCTCTGGTAAGAATCCAGGGGCCCTTTCACCTGTTGGACGTGGCATGGTTGCTCCCAGAGGCAGCACACAACAGCTCAGGTTGGGGAGGTATTGCTGGCAGCAGTGTCAGGAGTCAACTGAGTGAATCTGCAGAACATGGTGGTCACGTCCTCCATGTACAGGGCCGTCACTGGCAGCGGATACAGCCATTGGGCCACGATTGCCACTGACAACAATGTTAGCTTTTGGCTGTGTCCGTCTACTGCCATGATGACTTATGCTTGCTGTCGCGGGCGGCTCCTATTATCCAGTGGAGTAGGTCAGGCATCTTCCATTTTGTTGACCCAAAATGCTGTATTGGGCTTTAGAAATTGAGTCACACATGCAAAAAATTATTTTTAACCTCACAATCATGCTTATCCTGTCTTGTCATTTACGTCCTACTACTCACACACCATTGTAGTATATTGCAGGGCACAGATGGCATTTAACAGTGGGGCACAGTCCACCACTGCCGACAGTTATTTTGACATTCGGAATATCCTATCACATTTTGAGGGGCAATTGTGTTTCACATCTTTGAGTTTGGTCCATATACCTGTTGTGGACACTTGTGGAAAACCATGGTGGTCACATATGAACCTTGTGTTATTTGCAGCTGTTATGTGTACTGGTTGCCATAGCTGTCCATTCAGGAATGTCATGTCACATGATATCATTGACATGCTTCATGTATGTTGCTGTGGACACACTGACTAATGTTACAAATCATGTCTTGTCATATGTAGCTACCTAGGTAGAGGGAGGATGTGCGACCTCCTGCCTACTGTCCACTGCCAGACCTTCAGACCATGGAGCAAAGGCACATAATAACATATTACCACCTGGATAGGCAAACAAAAGTGGACTTATGTCATCAGCTGGAGCCAAATCTGATGCCAGCGATTAGTTATCCAACCGGCATACCACCCATCGTACAAGTCATGTCAGTATCACACTTCCTAGCCACAGGGCACTTCCAACATACAGTGGCCCTATCTGCTGGTTTGTCCCAACCTATGTTGAGTTTCGTGCCGAAGGACGTCCTCTCAGCAATGTTGAAACACCTTGACAGCTTTATCCAGCACTTCCCCGACATGAGAATTTAGCCCATGTGAAGGCTGACTTTTATGTTTTTGCATGCACATCACATGTGGTGGGGCCATTGCTGGCACACATGTTGGGTTGGTTCCACCGCAGGCCAATGAACAAGTATATTGCAATAGAAAGAACTTCCATTCCATCAACGTGCAAGTTGTCTGTTTGGCAGATCTCTACATTTCACATGTCTGTGCCCGTTATCCGGGCTCAGCCCATGATTCCTTCATAATGCAGGACAGTACCATACCGCAGCTGATATCACAACAATGCCCAGAGAGGGCCTAGCTGGTTGGTAAATCACATCTGTCCTGTTTCAGTGTGTGCAATACCTGGTGCTACAATCATGAAGTGAGTGACTCATTGTTACACATAAGTCCCAATCCTTAACAAGAGACTCCCAGTATACAAGCCGTCCTTGATTGTTGACGCCACTAGGGAATCCAACTTTGACAGGGGAAGCCTGCTTCAATGAGGCCCATGGAAGAACACAGCAGCTAGTGGAGCAGGCTTTTGGGCTCCTGAAGGCCAGATTTAGGTGTCTGGACAGGACAGGTGGAGCACTCCTCTACTCACCCAGAAAAGTGTGTCAGATCACTGTGGCATGCTGCATGTTTCACAACATCGCCCTTTGGAGGAATATCCAGTACATCTCAGAGGCATGAGATCCTTCAGTGCCACTGGGTGAGAGTCCTGAAATGCCAAGTGAGTATGATAGTGGTGAAGAGGAAGGAGCTGATTTGTGGGATGATCTCATCAACAACTACTTTTCATTAGTTTAAGTATGTCATGCGATGTAGTAACTTTGATTGTACAATGAACTGTAATTGTGAGAATGTGTGGAGTTGAGTGTTGTAGCAACAACTAGGAAGCTGAAACTACGCAATATTCAGCCAAAGGCTGCTTGAGGAGTTACCCTTGGACATATCCTCACCTTGATGATATTGCTTTGTTTGTGTCAGTTTCTTTGCAATGTAATTACATTTCTAGTTGCTTGCTATGTGATTTGTGTAATAGGTATGTTTTCAACCCTATACTCCTTGTTTTGTCTTTGTACAAGTACCTTCACCATGCATCCTCATGTGAGCATTTCAGAGTTGTGACATTGGCAGGTATCTGATGATGTTCTAACACACAAAGTAGACATGGATTGTTCCAGGCAATGTAGGTCACAGCAGCTTACACAGTGTTTGGGTGGAAGGTCAGAAGTGCACATTGGACTTGTTTTATGTGCTGTGTTGAGCCAATTGCATTATGTGTGTTATCAATCATGTGGGTAGGAAATATGTAGTCATCGGAGTAGATGCCACACCACTGGGAGTCCAAAGGCCAGAGTACTAGTGTGGCACACAAAGGAGTTCCTTTAGGAAGAGGTCGCTTGCTGACAGTGGTGGGTGTCTTGCAATCTGCACCTCCTGGATTATTTGCTGGATGCCCCCGCTTGCAATGGGGGGGGGGGGTGGGTCTGCTGCTACAGAGGCATGGGTTTCTAGGGCTTGTTCCTCCGGCAGGAATTCCCTTCCAGTGGTTGGCACTGATGAAGAAGGGCCTGGTATTGATGCACCAAAGGAAGGGGTAGAGTGGTGTTATAGAATTCTGGTCTGGGTGGTGTCAATGTCTCTCATCACCCCTGTTAGGGAGGCCATGTGGGTATTGTGAGCCCCCACTGTTATCCCGATGGATGTCCCTCTGCTTGATTTCCTGGAGTTTGGTTACTACCTGGCCAATCATGTCTTGGAACTCCTGATAGACATGGCTCATGTGTCCTGGTCAGGAGCAGCCCCAGTGGCCTCACCCCACTGGCCAACAGCCTCCCTCCCACACACCCTACCTCCACGGGTCTGCACCCTTGCCACCGGGTGCCTTCTACCACCGGTTCCTGGACCCTCATTGTTGGAGGTGTTGTGCTGCAACTCAGGATCCTAGACTAGGGGGCATGAGAATCGTTGACATTGTGCTGAGGACATAGGTTGGGTAGTGAATGGTTGCCTGTAATGTTGAGGCAACCAGGCTGGGAAGTGTTGATTTGGCGACAGTGAAATTCACTCTTGGTGTCTGACCAGGTCGCACAGATGGGCCAGAACTGTCCTCCATGTCTAGACGATCAGGAGTGTCTTCTTCATTGAGGGCTTCATCCAGGGGAGTAGTGGCAATCTCTTCTATGGCTTCTGTTTGTCCAGTGGTAGATTGACCTGTTGGTATGAAAAATACAATGTAACTGGTTGTATTGTGACATCTACCTCCAACAATTTCGTATTACATTACGCATAGACACTGTACAAAGTTATTTTGCAATTAATCTTACTGTGGCAAGTAGCTTTGATATTGATTGTATTGACCTGACATTTATGAAGCATGCCAATTCCTTCTACGTGAAGCAGCTGCTAAAATGTGCAGATCAATAGCACTTGGGAGAATGGCCTGAGAATGTCATCTTGCCACCAGTGCAGGGAAAACAGTTCCTAGTCAAGATATGTCTTTGGCCATTTTGAGGCGTAGTTGATTGTTATGCAGACAGACCCAGGACTTTGTTGTACATGTGACTGGAGTCGTCATGTGGTCAATGCATTCTGAATGTGTCTGCTGCCAACACCAGTCTGATGAGGCCTTTGGGGTAATTGTACACTGGGTAAGCTGTCCTTCTTGTCCTCAATAGTTTCATCATGGATTAGGTGGTGAAGATGGAGCTAGGTGGCCAGACACATATCAGAGTTGAGCATGATCTGAATCGTGGTCCCTTCCAGGTGAGTAAAATTCAATTGAGAATTAACAGGCAAGGATCCTGCCACTGGTCCGATGTTTAGAGTTACTGAAACAGTGACTCATGGGAGTGGCAGTCAGGTCACTTTATACTACACAGACTTGACAAATAGTATCCTCCCAGGTGAGTAAACTTCATTTGAGAGTTTATAAATTATAGCTTTGGGCAAGTGAACATTGTTTTTGTGGTTAGAGTTAGAGATACAGGGCCCATTGGGCTTAGCATTCTGGTCACTCCCTCTACTTCCCACCACCATACAAATGTTATCCTCCCAGATGAGTAAACTTCATTTGGGAGTTAAGACACAGGGGTTTGGGGTATGAGAACACTGGGCTTGTGTTTGAACTTAGAGAGACAGAGATTCCTGACATTAGCAGTCATGTCACTCCCTCTACTTCATACACTTGATAAATGTCATACCCACAGGTGAGTATACTTAATTTGGGAGTTTCCAAAGAAAGGTACATGGAGAACTGAACACTGGACTGGTGTTTTGAGTTAGTGGAACAGTGCCTCTAAGCCTTAGCAGTCATGTAATTCCCTGTGCTGCACACACTATACTAATATTATCCTCCCAGGTGATTACACTACAATTGAGAGTTAAGAAACAGGGGTCTTTGAACAAGAGAACATTGGGCTGGTAGTTGGGGTTAGTGCCTGCTGGGAGCTGCAATCATGTTACTTTCTCTAGTACACACACTTGAACAATGTTCCCTCCCCAGGTGAGTAAACTTAATTTGGAGTTCACCAACAGATGCATTGGGGCATGCAACTACTGTGCTGGTGGTTGGAGTTACAGAAACAGTGCCTAGTGGAAGTTGCAGTCAGGTCACTCTCATTACCACCAAATACTTGACAAATGGTATCCCCCTAGGTGGGTAGACTTCATTTCTGAGTGAGTTACCAAACAGAGGTCTTTGGACAAGTGAACTCTGGGCTGGTGTTCGGAGTTACAGAAACAAGGCCTGCTGGGAGTTGCAGTCATGTCACTCTCTCTAGTACACACCCTATACAAATGTTATCTCCCCAGGTGAGTTGACTTCAATTGAGAGTTAAGACACAGGGGTGTTTGGACAAAAAAACACCTTGCTGGTGTCTGGAGTTAAAGAAACAGGGCCTCCTGGTCTTAGCAGGCATGTCAGACCCTGTACTACACACACTATCAAACTCCCCAGGGGACTATACTTAATTTGTGAGTTACAAAACAGGAGTCGTTGGAGAATAGGACACTGGGCTGGTGAGTAAAGTAACAGTGATGGATCCTCCTGGACTTAGTAGTCATATCAGTCCCTCTACAACACACACTATACAAACGGCACCCTCCTAGCTGAGTACACCTACATTGAGGGTTGCAAAACAGGGGCCTTTCAATGAATAAACACTCTAGTGTTGCCGAAACAGTGCCTCCTGTGAGTTGCAGTCAGGTTATTACATTTAGTTTGCACACTTTTCCAATGTTCTCCCCCCAGGTGAGTATACTTCATTTGTGAGCTGACAAACAATAGTATGTGGGCAAGTGACCACTGTGCTGCTGTTTGGAGTCAGAGAAACAGGACCTGGTAGGAGTTGGAGTCATGTAAGTCCCTGTACTACACACACTATAAAAATATTATCCCCCTGATGAGTGCACTTTATGTGTGAGTTACAAGAGAGGAGCCTTTGGAGGAGAGGAATCCAGATGTTGGAGTGACATTACCAGAGCCTCTGGGAGTTGCAGTCATGTAACTCCCTGTACTACATTCACTATACAAATATCATCTTCCCAGGTGAGTCCACTTCAATTGAGAGATCACAAACAATGTTATTTGGACAAGAGAACACTGGGCTGATGGTTGTTTTTTTACAGACACAGAGCCTTCCTGGCCTTAGTAGTCATGCCCCTCCCTCTACGTCCCACATTTGACAAATGGTATCCTCCTAGCTGAGTAAACTTAAATTGTGAGTTGCCAGACAGTAGTCTTTAGACAAGTGAACACAGGTCTGGTGTTTGGAGTTGCTGAAACAGTGCCTCCTGTGAGTTACAGTCAGGCCACTCTTTCTAGTACACACACTTGACCAATGCCCCACCCCCCATTGTGAACCTACTTCAATTGAGAGTTCACTAACAGATGTAGTGCAGCATGTGACCACTGAGCTAGTGTTGATAGTTACAGGGATAATGCCTGCCGGGAGTTGTAGTCATGCCACTGCCTGTACTACACACACTTGACAAATGTTATTTCCACAGGTGTGTACCCTTACATTGATAGGTACTAGACAGGCGTATTTGGAGAAGTGACCACTGGTGTGGTGTTTGGCATTATAGAACAGTACCTGCTGGGAGTTGTAGTAATGTCAGTCCATGTACTACACACACTATACAAATGTAATCTCCCCAAGTGAGTACACTTCAAATGTGAGTTGCCAAATAGAGGTCTAGTGGACTAGTGGACACTAGGCTGGTGAGTGGAGTGACAGTAAAAGTGGCAACAGCTGAGCTGTGAGCATACATGACATACCATTTTGGTGACATGTTTTGTGTTCTAGCTTACCAGACTCCACTCCCCCAGGTGTTCCTGTCAAGCCCTCCGGATGCAGGATGGCCAAGACCTTCTCCTCCCAGGAAAGTGATGTAATAGGGCACTGAGAGGGCCCCCACCAGTCTTCTTAGCCTGCAGCTGATGCCTGGAGACCAGGGAACAGACCTTGCTCCTGAGGTTGTACTACCTCTTCTTTATGTCCTCCCTTGTGCACAGGGTGGTGCCTACAGAATTGTCTCTGTCAACGATCCTGTCCCACATTTCCATTTTCCTACTGAGAGGAGTATGCTGGACTTGTGTGCTAAACAATTGTGGCGCTGCTCTTATGATTTCATCCACCATGGCTCATCTTCTGAAAAATGGGGATTTTTTAAATGTGCCATGGTGGAACTAAAAAAACAGATGGCAGTGACTTACTAAACAAGGGAAGTGCAAAAGTGTGTGACTGGACAAAAGTGTGTGCAGGGTGTTGTATGGGATGGTAAAAAAAAGTGGTGCCTAGTATCCACACTGTGTGGTAAAAAGTTACTCTGGCTTCTGTGTGTTGCAGTGCAAATGCAAAGGATGTTGGTCTGTGATGGGGTGTGTTTTATTTTGTCCTTTGAAGGTTTGTCCTGTTGGCAATGTGTGTCTGTGTTGTTGTTTTCAAATTCATCCAATGTGGGTTGTTGTTTACTTTGGTAATCGCAGACCGCCGTGGTTTGGACCGCTATTGGCTGACCACCATGGGGTCTGCCATGGTGATTGTGTGCTTGTAATATGGTCAGTGGTTGGTCACGGTTCTGATGAAGCTGGAGGTCGGACCTCCTATTTCCAGGCCTCTGCACTGCTGCCGGTTTGCCTTTTTTGGTTGGCGGTTGTTGGTCCTGCCTGTGTAACTCATAACAGGGTGGTCTGAAGGACCGCCAACATGGCGGTCTTTTGCGACCACCAACATCGTGGGCTGGCAGTTCGACCGCCAAACTTGTAATCAGGCCCCAAGTACCTATGTCCTGAAATGTCCACCACAATGTCTCTGTCGATGCTGCTAGATGGATCACCCCAAAATTTCTCAGAAAGGAGCTGAGGTGGATGAACTTTGTGCATTTGTGTGTGTGTGTGTGCGTGTGTGTTCTATATATTCCATAAAAGAACAGAACAAATGTAAATTGAACTGCATGACCGATAAGAATAGAAAACAACTAAACTGAAATACACAGAAGCATAAATAACTCCCCAGGTGCAAAGTCTAGCCTAGGCGGTTGCAGTGGGTGGTGGTAGGGACATCCCAGCTCAAGAGCATCCTTCGCTGAAGATGGCAATAAAGATGTGGTGTCAATGCAGCATTCCAAGGAGCACAATAGCCTTGGGTCCCCCTGGTCAGCACAATCCGGCCTTCTCTGCTCCATCTAATACATTGGTTTTCACCACATTTACACCTGGGGGCACTAACAAAGGGAGTTCAACGATCATTACTCAGGAGCAGTGGTGTCTGACACGAAAATGGGTAGCCGGAGTTGGTGAACAGTGGGTGGTGTATTTGGAAATCTAGTAAACAAAACCCCTAATACTAAGGATGCATTGTCACCTATGCTCCTCCTTCGTCTCTGAGCAAAACAGGGAAAACTAATGGGTAAAAGGTAGCCCCCACAACTGCAGAGTTACATTGAAAAGGACCCCAGCTGGGCAAGAAGGTGCTTACCAATTATGATTAATATCAAACATTGAACTTCACCTCCATTTGAAGTGCACTTATATGCTATAATCAATCTCAAGCGTGCAACCCTTTAAATCCCTTATGTGTGATGTATTTCATTAGGGGATGTGTGTTGCTGTACTATGTTGGGACTCATTTTATTTCAGAGGAACAAATAATTTGTAGCAGGATAACTACTCTTACCTTTCATCACAAATAAAACTACAAGGAGCAGCTGAAGAGAACATTATGGAGCTGAACACCACAGTGTTGGCCTACTGAAGTGAACCACAAAAAAATGAACCAAAAAGAAGCAGCAAATATGCAAATTTAATCGAACAGAAGATTGTGAAAGGGAAGATGATTGCAATAAATGATACCAAAGTGCTTCAGAGAGAGCAGAAATGAAGACAGGAGAGCTTTCAGATGGCAACGGAACTGAATTGAAAAGTAGTGAATGAAAGGGAACAGAACAGAAAATAGTTGCACTCAATGTATCATTTCTCCATCTATGAATCAACTTACAAAATCCCACTCGACCTGAATTTCTTCACATGTGGGATTCTTTTTTAATTCTCATCGAACACCCTGACAAATACATTGTAGAGGACTCACAAACTTGGAGTACACCATGAAGTTAGGTGGCATGTGTTGAGCACCCAAATAAGGCCCATAGTTTTCCTTCCCACACGCATTAGAGGAGTATACAGCAAAACAGAACCTAATGGCAACTTTTTAAAGTGCTCCACACAGACATTATAACCTGCTGTCCCATACCAGCAGATTGCTTTACCCTGGATTTGCGCTCCATAGAATTCTGATCTGTTGAAGTCCTGTGAAATACCACCAGAATACCCCCACCAGTAGTGAAATTCCTCTCAAGCTGGTCCTGAAGAAGGTGGACATACATTTCTTTCATTCCACTGAAAGGTGCGTTTGCTGATTTTGAGTGGCTACCTGTCCTGCAACACAAAACCGGTTGAAATTGAAATCTCTTTTCTCATTGCACTATGCAGTTTACGTCACGAGTGGCTGGGGTGGCGGTGTAGGGTACATGCGAGTGTTCCAATTTCTGAGTGCAAATGCAGGAGTGAGTAGGAGTGTGATATTGAGAGGGGATAAAAGCAGATATATGTAATGGTATTACATGTCTAGTTTTAAGAAAATATGTCAACAGTGATCTTTTTGGCTGATTAATGTGTATTTTTAGAAAAAAGAAGGAATGCAAGGTACAGAATTAATAATTGTATAAAGATGCACAACAATATGAAATAAATTATGTGGATTCTATTAAAGTGAAAAATTATGAAAATAAATAAATTAATATAAATGTAAATGCAGCAAGAAAATTCCTACTGGTCAGACCATTTTGAGCTGTTTTCTACCCTCATGTGAAGAAATTCAGATCAAGTAGGATTTTGTATGTTGATTCATTGTTTATTTGCTCCTTATCCCAGACCTCAAATTGTGTACAACGTGAGCACCTATTTTTCATCTTACAACAGGAGCAGCTTGAGGTGCTTTTTAGGGGTGGGGCAAAGTGCAAGGGGTCAATAATTAAACAAAAAGACACTTACCTGGACCACCGCTGCCGCCGCCGCTGCACCGCTCCTCTGCTACAGGCACAGGCTCCCAGCCTACCCTGCGGCCAATCCTGACGCTGCTCAGAGCAGCATTAGGATTGGCTGGGAGCACCCAGGCAGGGTGCTCCCAGGTAGAATGGGAGCCTGTGCTTGCTCTCTCCAGCCCGTCAACACAGTGCTGGGCTGGAGAGAGCAAAGTGCGCATGTGTGTTTGTCTGACCTGACACGGCCGGCCATCAGACATGCGCAATGAGGGGGAGTGCTGTGCACTCCCCCTCAGTTCTCATCACAGCCTGTAGCCCTGCCCCTTTGACTACAAAACGATAATAAACATAGTTTATTATTGTTTTGTTGTAAGTAAAAGGTTTGCAGGTGCTGCTGCTGGTGGGGCGAGGGGGCGATGCTCCTCTGCCCTAGCGGAGGAGCCACTCCTCTCTGACAAGCACACTAAGGGGCATATTTAAGAGCCCCTGGTGCCACCAGAGTGTCACTTTTCTTGACGCTCTAGTGGCGTTATGCCCTGCACCATATTTACAAGGTGGCGTTAAGCAACTTTTTGTGGCTTACTGCCACCTTGGAAATACGGCCCCTCACACACAGCCTTTTGCGTGGAAGGGGCGTACAATCGGTGTTGCTGTGGGCGTACCACAGTAACACCCATTGCATTTTGAAGCTGCCTCAGATTTACGAGTTTTCGTAAACCTGAGGAAGCGCCAAAATCAAATACCAACCCAGGGGCATTCTGCAGCACACAGAAGTGCCTAATCGCCATTAGTGATTGTTTATGTGCAGGAAGGGACACCTTCCCTCACATAATCAATTCAACCCCTCAACGCAGACATCCTTGCACAATGGTGCAAGGATGCCTGCGTTGGCGCTAGGCAGCTCAATTTAGAGCAAGCACAGGGGGAAACACAGGGGTGCGCTGTATTCTAATAAATACGGCTCATCCCTGAGTTTCTAAAGTGATGCACCATGGTGCTGCCAATTTTGGCGCTACACTGCGCTGCCCCACTTTTTAGTAAAGCTGCCACTACGTTAGCAACCACTTTGGTACTTTCAGTTTCGTTTTTTTTTCTTCACATTTGCATTATACACTGAGAGCAATCGTTTATTCGTTTCTACGGCACTGTCAAAGTCCTAAACAACATTTATGCATGTAACACAGGCAAAGAACGATTGTACAGTTCTATGACTATATACATTAACACATTGATAGCAGGACTATTGTCTTTGCAATGCTTGCTCAGTATATTGTGCCCACAGGCAGATTCAGCTCCATCTGTCACTAGGAACAGCGTTGGGCAAAAAACTACAAAACATTTTCTATGTTAAAATATGTGACATTTTCTTCTAAACTAAATATATTAAGCGAGTTACGTTTGGCCTCAAAATAGTAGTGAAGTAAGGTCTCGCATTCAAACGTCACAAGTCATAACTACTTAAAGCAGTTTCTAAAATCGTGTGGTGACGCATATCAGTGCTGCATGCAAAATATGACAGAATTGTCACGAAACATATTTTTGCTCAAGCCAGGGCCCCGTGGCCGTGAAAAACTCTATGCAGAAGAAATGGAAAAAAATATGCAAAATCTGCAAAAACGAAAAATCTGGATTTACAACATTTTGGTTGTTTTGGCCTGGGATTAAGAAAGAGTTGTTTTGGCCTGGGTTTAAGAAGGAATTGAAAATTACATCTGTTTTCTTTAATGTTTAACAACCAGTGGAATTCAATACTAAAGGTAAAGCATGAAGAAGTAGAAACGCTGGAAAGGAACTGATAAAGCAAAAAGAAATAAAGACACTAGAAAGGAGCTGATTGATGTCTAATGCATCATTGATATTTATTTGTACAGTATCTTTGCATGGGAATCTTGGCAACTTCCACATATCTTCTGATTGACGGATCTGTGCAAGTCGGTGAGCGAGTCACTGGACGTCCGAAGCAACCCTGGCTGGCATTACATTTACACAGGCCCTCAGGAGATAAGTGGCCAATCGAATGTTTTTAGTGTGGGTTTTTCGATCTTGACAGACAGTCTTACAGTGAGTTGCGTTTCCAGCCATGCGGCATACCTCCTACCACACTGGTCAGACTCGGAAGGGGTAAACCAATTTTCAGGGTAATTTTCACGTAAAATTATCACATGCTGCTTCGCATGTTGTACTTTAAAATAACATTATTAGAAAATATATTTACGGTGTGCCAGTTTCTCGTGGGTGTTAACAGGTCATTACATATTTAACACTTTTAAGAGTCCAAGACCTATAATTAGGGCATGTGTGAGGATGGGCGCAGGGCTGAACTGGAGAGTGATGTACTGTTGACTTACATCAGACAGAAATATTATACATCGAAGGGGTTCTGCCTGGAGGGCCTCTTTCATTACCAATCTTACACGTCTGTTTTATTTTTTATCCCAAGCACATGACCCCTCACTCATTCCCAAACACAAGCTCGGCTTGTCTGAAAATGAAATGTAAAAGAACACTTAGGATACAATTCAAGGGGTGACCCTGAGTATCATAATTTTTGACTAATGCTTATAAAATGTTGTATGATATGTTTAACTGTCTAACCATTTGCACCAGAAAGAATTCTCACTCCAATAGGGTAATAGAAACAGAACCAGCACTTAAGAAGGGACACGTGAAGAAAAGGATGTGAGTTATTGTATAGTCTATAGTGAATGCTGAAACGTGATCAACCAATGAACAACGTTTATTAACGTATTTACAAATAATGAATTGAGGCTTAACGAGCATGGTTTGGAGCACTGCTTAATATGTGTGTGGTCGGACTGGCAGTCCATTGTCAATGGCATGTCTCTTGTTGGGCCTGTACTTTTTATCATGCACCTCAGACTCTTATTTTTTGACAGAACAAATGCATGGAAGCTGCATCACCATGGCAACACTAACTCTTCCCTTTGCTTGGTTAGCAGTTTACAGTGGGTGGCAGGGCGGGCGGGGGAGGAGGGGAAATAAAAACATTTAAAAGAAGCTTACCTTCATGGGAGGCACGTTTGTCTCCCCTCCGCCCTCGTCCTCTTCCTGGCTCACACAGGCTCCCAGCCAATCATAACACTGCTGTCACCAGCAGTGTTGGGATTGGTTTACGAGGCCTGCTTCGCCACTCAGACTAGGAGTGGGAGCCTGGGCATGTTCTCCACTCGGCTGTGCAGAACAGCCGGGTAGAGGACATGCAAAGTAAGCATGTCTGTTTGGCTGGCCCAGTACAGCTGGTCAAACAGACATGCGCACTTTGTGCAGCAAAACTTTCCTCCGGCCCCCTCCCTCCAGCCCAGTCCCGCCCCTTACTCCCAGGAAAAATAAAATGATAATAACATTGTGTTATTATCAGTTTATTTTTCCTTTCCCCACAATCCAGTGGGGCGATGCTTCTCCGCCTTAGTGAAGGAGCCGCTCTGGTAGCATACATCATATCAGACAATAACTGTTAAGAGTCTCTTGTGGGTGGAAGAGTCAAAAGTGACCAGGCCAGAAAAATCTCGGGAACAGAGTGAGAGCCAACATAGATCTAAATGAGTAGACAGAGTGTGATTAAATACTGGGCCATATTTACAAGCCCCTCGCACTTCCTTGTGCCACATTAGCGTCATTTGTTTTTACGCTAATATGGTGTTAAGGGGGCATTTTTGCAGCACCATATTTACAAAGTGGTGCAAAGCATGCATTTTGCCACTCTGCACACACTCGCGCCACATTATGCGTGTGTCAGGCATAATGTAAGCAAGGGGGCGTTCCGGTGCTAGGAAGGCTACAAAAATTGTGCAGTAAATTTACATTTCACTGCACCATATTTGGCATAATTTTTAATGCCTGCTTAAAGCAGGCATTACAATGACACCCATAGTAACCTATGGGCTTCTTTGCAATTTCCTGCACTAGCATCAAGATTTTTGGTGTTATAATAACTCTGACGCTATTGTCCTAATGGCCGCTGTTAACGCGTCAGAACCTTGATAAGTAAACTTACAAGGAGACACGTCTAGGCCAATGAACCTTTTGACCACGTTTGGGGACTTCCCAGAATGAGGTATCTTTTGGCATCACAATCAATAAGTCAATATCTCTATCACCATGCACAATAATTAATCAATCAAGCTAATCAATAACCTTTAATATAGATCAGTACAACGAACGCACCATGACCTTTCAGTCATGAATAATCACACCAAGCTAATTATGAGTTAGGATATTTATTCCCTATTAGTTACAATCTCATATCATGTTTATTAGTTTCAGCAATAATAAGCACATCCAAACCACTATAACTTGGTAACTCAAGCAAAACTTTATCAAAGCATAAATCATGAACATTAGAATGAAGCACAACGTTAACATGAGTCAACTTTAGCAGAGTATCATTAGTACATTATTCAACAAAGCAAGAATTCAGTCATTTGTCTATTTGCATCCGATTTTAGTGAACTCCTTAACTAACCTCGAATTAGCATCAGCATGTTGGGCTTCATGCAAAACAATTTAACAAACACTAATTTAGAAAGCATCTAACTATGGCCTCTATCAAAAGAGCAGTTGGTACCTAGAAAGAAAAGGCAAACAGACAATTACAATTTCATCAGATAGTTACCCATCCGAATGAGACAGCAAGCAGCGTCAGGCTTCGTCCTCAGGACATCAGTCGATTCGCCATCAGCCAGGACAGACAGGTAAGTCTCAGCAGGGCATCGTAAGAAAAGACTCTTCCCTCATAAGGAGGAGAAGTGCATAACGGACAAGGGATAAGGCGAGGATGGTTTAAGGCATGAGACAGCCAAAGACAAAGTCTCTCAATATGGCAAAGAATGGCTTAAAAATTAGCAAAGTAATGGCTAGGAATGGCTCGATAATGGCTGATTTCTCCTCGGGTCACGCCGTTATATCAAAGCTGTCGAACAAGTCTCTAATTTCCCATTAGGCAATATTTGGTGCATCGTTATCTCTGTCCAATAATCCGTCACACACCTTACTAGAATTTTCACCTAACACAGTTCTCATGCAGTTGATTGGCTCCTGTGATTGACTTCTTCATCGGGTGGAATGTCAGGTAAGAAAAGTTACACTTGTCGCTCCAGTCAGTAGTTCCATTGTATTCTCCTAGTCCAGGTGTCCTTGCACCTGTTGCAAATTACACTGTTGCATTCGGCAAGAATATCTCCTTGGGCAAGTCTGGTCCCATGAGAAGGAATTTACTACAGCTACACACATATCTCTAGCTTCTGGAAAAGTACAGCTTCGTGTCCTTCGGGAAAGCAGCACATTGCACGTTAGAAAAATACAATTAATATGAGACCAGGCAGCTAGGCCTAGTGATTAACTTAGCAAAACCCTAATAAATAACTCTAAATGCTAATACAAAATCATACATTAATACATTGTTAATTCATTATTAGTCAGTTTCATTAATTATCGTATACATTGATGGCCACTCCCCGTGGGCACATTTCAAACGCATACATTATTTCTACTTTAACATATCTTCTATGCGGCTTCATTACACATTATATTGCAAGCTTTTCATGTTAATATTAATTTTATAAGTCACACTCCAACACCGCCATGGTGTACCGTACTGTAAATATCGTGCACCCACGGTGTTGTTAGATGGGGCAGGGACTATGAAAGAAAACTGGTGCATCAGTGCTGATGAGCCAGTTTCTTGTAAATACACCCCACTGTCTTTTGTTTTTTGAGGGTTCTACAGTTGGCAGTAAAGTGTCAGATCTGAAATTGTCTGGTGATGAGTATTCTTATGAGTATTCCTTAACAGATGTTGAAAATCACTGCTTCTTTCATCTTCTTGTGATGGCACAATACGAGGCTTACCATTCAGAGGATGCGAATGAGAGGATTGTCTTGTCTATGTGTGACTGTCCTCCCAAACTGTGATTATATACCATTTTCCACCTCTGATTATGATTGGTTCAACATCAAAGGCTGGGTCATCCTTGTGTGAGCCTTTTGTGTTGGCAAGAGCATGTCCCTTGGGAAAGATGAGATGATCTGCCTCACCTCCTCTTGTCTCTATGTTATTTTATGAACATCTTCTACCTACCATACTGTCACCAAAGCTCCTTCTGACCAATCAATTGGCTGGCTTGCATATGGGGTGTTGGATGTGTATCTTTTTCTAAAACAGTCGGCTACGTTATTTATTTATTTATTTAATTTTGAAATTTTAAAAACATACCATTGATCTGGAGGTGTGTCACTGCTAAGTTAATTTTTGACAGGAAAATTGCTATCATAAAATGCTGCTTTATATTACATTGTAGAAAACACTCCATGATTTTGATAGCGTTCTGAATTTAAATATCAAATCAAAGCAAAAGGCAGATTATTCGAACATTTTGATGCTACACAGGAGAACATTCTGCCTATTAAGCTGACTCCTTTAACCTTTGAAGGAATTTATAATAAACAGCCCTAATGACTTCAGAGCAGGGGCGGCTCCTTCGCAAGTGCGGTTGAGCCAGCAGCAGAAAAATAAAACGATTGTTCACCACCGTTTTAGCCAGCATGTGAAAGGAGGGCGGGGCTGGGCCATGGGAGGTGGGAAGGCGGAGGAGGAGAGAGTGCACCAAAGTGTGCATGCGTGTTTGGCCGGCCGTCATAGGACGTCTACAGCCCGGCTGTGTTGAACAGCTGGCAAAAACTGCATAGACCCCAGGGTTGTGTCTGAGCGGCAGTCCAAGCCACTCAAACTATTCCTGATGCTGCTTTCATGCTAGGTTTAGCATGAACCCAGCACCAGAATTGCTGGGGAGCCTGCGCTGGTGTCTCAGTGAATGCTGGGACACCATATCAAGGGAAGAGGAGTGACGAGCAAGGCAGTAGGAGACGGCGGCATCGCCATAAATGTAAGTATATTTTTCTTTTTTTTATTATTTTCACCCCTCCTCTATCTCCTTCCCTCCTCCCACCCCTCCCCTTGAGATTTGCAGCGGCCGCCGTTGCTTCAGAGACCATCTGGGTTTATAGAAGTTAAATCATACTACAAGAGGCTTGGACCAGGAGTCACGAAGAGCTTTATGCACAAGCCATAAGGATGTGAATTTAATTCCTTGAACTATCGGAAGCGAGTGCAGATTTATTAGTTCAGATCCCAGAGAGTCAAACTTTTTAACTACAGTACCATCCTTGCTGCAGAATTCTGCACTAGTTAAATTTCTGCACCATTTTGGTACAATGCATTACAGAAATCTCAACACAAATGCATTGAAGAGCTGACTCTTTGGATACGTAGTCAACAAATATTATATCCTTTTCAAGATTTGCATCTGAAAAAACATGATTTAACAACAGAATTCACTTGATCTTCCATTATAAGTACTGATCTATGTGAACACCTAAACTTTTCACCAGTGCACTTAATTATTGATTTTCAAAGTAGGTAAAGTGGCCAAGTCTATTCTCCTGCCCTCTGTCCATAACAATGTTTTGTAGCAGCATGAAAAACTTTTTTTGCAACTCCCAGAACTTTCTCTTCTTGGAAGCCTTTTGAACTTGGCCAAACTTCTACTTCTCGTCTTGGCAAAAGTTCTTTCAGTCAGTTAATAATTTATTAGTTGTATGGTACATCCAGGCACAAGTTTTAGATTCCACCGCAAGGTACCAATGTGAGGACATAGGTGTACTATATGATGTAGCCATATTGTGCAGTACACTCGCAAACACCATTTTGGATCCAGTCAAGTATGTTTATAAAACCTCAGGATCACCCTGGTTAGCTGTGGCTGTGCGTAGTAAGACTTTGTAGAGGAACATTGTGTAAATCATTGAACAGTACCAAATGACGAAATAAGAAACTCAGATAACACAAAAGAAACAAGACATCAATTTAAAAAGTAGAGCTTATTTGTATGCATTGTTTATGAATTTTATGAATTCTTGATCATTAAAATCTACCAGAGGGTTCCAAAGATACAGATTTTAGAAGCAATCATTAACTTTTAAATCAACCGTAAACAAGCATTGGCCAACAAAAAGTTTGGAAAGTTTTGTAAGGTTTGAAACAGTTAGTTTGACAACTCTGGCCTGGGTTTGGTGACCATGTCAGACAGAACAGAGTTGTAGGGGGCCAGAAAGGCTACTTTGGACAGTTACCTGGCCACCAAAGGTTTTTAAAGCAAGATCCAAACTTTACAGGATGACCACCATAGACGACAATGGAATGGTCCTGATGATGAAGGATGCATAATTAAAGATGCTCAAGGATGCTCCTGATGTTGGACGGTCCATGGGGGTGAAGGCCAGTCGAGGCCTTGGTCCACAGCTGAGTAAGGGTGACTCTGTCTACTGATCTCGGGGTCCCACAAAATCCTCTTTGCAGGGCTCCAGGGCCTGCCAATGCAGAGCTTGTGATTTTGCAACACAGCGGTCACAGGGCAAATCTTTGGTGGAGTCTTGTGTCTGCTTCGGGGGATAAATCTGGTCACAACCAACACTCATGGGTCCAGCAGACACGGGTGTACCTTTTGGTTACCTCTGAATTGTCCTTTGGGGTGCTGTAGTGAAAAGACTTCTGTGGTGGCTGCAAGGGACCTGGCTTGGGCTTTTTCAGCTTTGACGTTCCCAGTATCATTCTGGGAGGCCAGCCAACTGACCCAGGAGTCTCTGCTTTTGACTGGGGCTGGGAACCAACTTTACCTCAAGGCAGGTAGGAGAACAAGGTCTAAACTCTGCCAGTCAAAGCTGCAGCAGGTGCAGTTGTTCCATCATTGTAGCCGCTCTTTATGCGCTTCAAAATGGGTACAAAATGGTATCTTCTCCTTGTTCTTCCATGTCCAGTGAGTACTGAAGTTTCAGGTGCCGGAGCGCTCATTATATCCCATCAAAGTGCCCCCAGGGGACAATGATGTCACCAGCCAATGGGCTAGTTGCCCCTTCTCTCTAATGACACAGTTCCAGTGATGTGTGGCATCTGGTTTTCCCAGGGTGCAACATTCTTCACACAAAGAACACAGCAGAATTCTTCCTTGAAAGTGAGGACCTTGGTAGCCCACCCCCAAGGGTGTGGCTACCATGAGGCTGCACGCTCCTGGAAAACTGGTTTGTGAACTGATTTTCCCTACTGTGTCCCTGGCTCTACTCTGTCTGCAGGAAAAAAAAGACATCCTGCCCAAGAGTATTGTCACAGGGGCTCTTCAAAGGCAGCTTCATGTTTGAAGCTTGCCTTACGGGCTACGACCCTGTCAGCCAACCTGTGGGAGGTCACACATTCCAGTGTTCCTGGCCTGAAGTCATTCACACATGTCCCCAGGTGGACAGAAAGCTGTCTGTATACCAGTGCCTTTTTGAGGCCACTGGATTAGATGGGGCACAGAATGGCAAATTCATGAAAGTTACTTACCTTTAAATTGACATTAATTTTGACTTTTAATGGCATGATTAATTTGATACCTTACATATCCCACCTTGGTAGTCCCAGGTAAAAGTTAGCTAGGTTGGGATGCCACCCGGTAACTCTGTATTAGCCAATGGGGCTACCAACATTACCCACAGCAAAGTGACAATTTAAAAGTGTTGCTGCTAAGATATATCACAAAACATATGACTTATTTAACAAAATACAGCTCCCTTCCCCAGAACTCATAGGCCTTCCTAGGGGAGGCTTATATATAACGGTAAGGTACGGGATGGCTTTGCTATTGCTTTAAATTGCAAAGTCGAATTGGCGGTGAAAACACTGCCCTTCCAGTCTGCTCTGACATGCTGAGGGGCATTTTGTACCTTGTCACACGAAGGGTGGAACAAACAGTGCATTCTGTCTTACATGCCTCAGGTACCGTATATTAGGAACTTATAAGTAAGTCAGGTCTTGCCAATTGGGTATACCCAATTCAACATGCAACTTGTGTAGAGTTAAAACGCTGGCTCTGAGGTCGGATTAGCATGCCTCAGTGCACTTCCAAAGTCAGAAATCAGCAGCTAATAGTCCACATGGGGGCCAAACGTGGGAGGAAACCTACAAAAAAGTCTGTTTCCGTGCACTGCAGTTCTCAGCTTTCTATGAAACTTCGGTCTTAACTCATAAATATTTATTCAGAACAGACCTGTCACCACAGAATAAATGCTGTGAATATATTTTATCAGTCATACACATGCACTTCTAAATGATTAACATGTACCACCTGGAAGGGAAATACCTAGAAGGGAAAATATATCATAATGCCATCAAGGATCCAGGCTCTTGGATTTGATGATGTGGAAGTGTGGTGGGATTCCAACTGCCGGGGAACTGGTGGAGTTAGAATTTCTGACAAGATCATTTGCCTGCACCATGGTCTACCGATTGCTTCCACTCAGTAATACAGATTACCTGTATGTAAAAAATGCCTCAAGATCATGGGAAGACACCTCTTCCTATACAATCAGTGTCCTCAGTGAAGATGGTTGTCCAAACCTAGCTATTGTCAGGAACTTATGTGCTTCCAGTTACTTCCTTATTGCCAGTGTAATTTCTAAAGTGAACACTAACTCCTGATCAACAGATGATGCCAACTTTGTTAACTTATTTACAACTAATGCTAAGACTTGTCATTTTTCCTTTAATTGCAATTTAGATCACTGTAGAAGGTGTGTGCTCTGCTCAACAGCTCATTATTTCTTTTCTTTGCTCTCTGTCCCTCTATATCTTGTGCTTATGGATAAATTCGGAGAGTACTGCCATTAGAAACTTTGTGTTAGCACTAATGATTCCAGAATGTGTAATGGTAGAGGCAGCACATCAAGGAGCTTCCAGATACATTCAATAGACTAATTTGCTCACTGTTGTACAGTGAATGTCCTGCACACTGGCAGTTATTAGGAAATGCCCAAATATTTTTCACAAATCTTCCTCCGATTGGCTGTATTACCAATCAAGTGCACTGTCCCTGTTTGCTCCATGGCACACCTTCAAATTGGTGCACCGGGAGCAAATAAGGACAGTAGTCCCTATTGCTGATAAATCTCTGCCCACATGGTAGACATGAACTTCCAGAGCACTGGGGGCAGAGAATTAGTGAAAGAGGGAGCAGCTGCTGGAAGCAGCGGCTCTATATTTCACTGTGCTGCTGGAAATTTCCTGCAATTCAAAGAGGAGACAGCAATCTCCCTGCAGGTGAGTGCTGTGAGTTGCTACATCTGCCTGTCGGGTGATGTCTAGGGAGTCCATGGGACCCTGTTACCCTCTCCAGGGAGCTGCCTTCTGAGGGGACACTGACAGTGCATCACATTTTTGTGGCACTCAGTCAGTGTGCTTCCTAACGGCCTCTTTGCCTCTGGTCCAACATCCATAATATGGTGCAGGTATACCGCCAAAGTGTTTCCTTATTTGCATGGGGCTACCTCTCCGTGTAAATGAGGAGATGCGATCTGAAGATAGTGCTGGTGCCGTACAAGAGTCTGTGTGAATTGTATTACAGAAGGGGCTGAACAGTCATGTGTGGCCCCTTCTGTAATATAACAGTGCCCTGGAGGAGCAGCAAGTGGGTGCACTGCCTGTAATATGGCCCCAGGTGATTCCAAATGTTCATATGTATGACTTAAAATTAGATTATCATTAACAAATGCTTGAAAGTATAGGTTGTGTGTCAAATCATAAGATAACAAGAACTCCTATACTCTATTAGCGCTGGGATAGTGCTTAATCCTTGTTTTATTTGGGAAACTTTTTATAGAATTAGCTGAGGAAGTGCCTGCCAGTTGTTAATTTGCTATGGGACCAGGGCAGAAAAAGTAAATGCCACTGCTTTATTCCATGAGCAAACTCTGTATCTGAAACAGCAAAGACCTGTGTGAATGGCATTGTTGTCACATACCTCTTGTTGGACTTTTTTGCTTATGCAGGGTCATCCCCAATCTTTTTGCCTCCTGCCTCCCATTTTTTTCTGACCTGTTGCTGTTGGTTTTTGAACTCTGAGCACTTTACCACTGATAACCAGTGCTAAAGTGCATATGCTCTCTGTGTAAATTGTATTGTTGATTGGTTTATCCATGATTTGCATATTTTATTTACTAGTAAGTCCCTAGTAAAGTGCACTGGAGGTGCCAGGGCCTGTAAATCAAATGCTACTAGTGGGTCTACAGCACTGGTTGTGCCACCCACATAAGTAGCTCTGTAATCATGTCTCAGACCTGCCATTGCAATGTCTGTGTGTGTAGTTTTAACTGTAAATTCAACTTGGCAAGTGAACCCACTTGCCAGGCCTAAACCTTTCCTTTTCTTACATGTCAGACACCCCTAAGGTAGGCCCTAGGTAGCCCCAAGGGCAGGGTGCAGTGTATGGATAAGGTAGGACATATATTAATGTGTTTTATATGTCCTGACAGTGAAATATTGCTAAATTCGTTTTTCACTGTTGCAAGGCCTGTTCCTCTCATAGGTTAACATGGGGGCTACCTTTAAATCTGATTAAAGTGTAGATTCCCTTTGGGAGCGGATGGACATGTGGAGTTTAGGGTCTCTGAGCTCACAATTTAAAAATACATCTTTTAGTAAAGTTGATTTTAAGATTGTGTGTTTGAAAATGCCACTTTTAGAAAGTGAGCATTTTCTTACTTATACCATTTCGGTGACTCTGCCTGTTTGTGGATTCCCTGTCTGGGTCAGTTTGACAGTTGGGATGGTTGCACCTCACACTAGACAGTGACAAAAAAGGAGCTGGGGTGTAGTCTGCATTTCCTGATGAGCCATCTGTGCTAGGAGGGAGGGGAGGAGTGGTCACTTACACCTGAAAGGGCTGTGCCTGTCGTCACACAATGCAGTCTCCGACCCCCTGGTGAGTGTCTGGGGCTTGGCCTGGGCGAGGCAGGATTTCACATTCAGGGGAGACTTTACTTTGGGGTGGGCCTACTTCAGGGGAGAGGTTGGGTGTGGGAGGGGCACCCAAGGCCACGGACTTTAGGACACTTCTGGAAACAAGAGGAACCTCTGCCTGGAGAAGAGCTGAAGAGCTGCCCTGCCTGTGACTGTGCTTTTTGGAGCTATCCTGCAGTTGCTGCTTCTGCCAGAGTAAGAGGGCAAATACTGGACTCTGTGTGCCTTCCATCTTGTGAAGAAATCTCAAAGGGCTTTATTTAGAGCTTGCCTCCTGTTGTTTGAAGTCTCAGGGAAAGCAAAGACTTCTTTCTGCCAGCACCTGGAGTCTCTGGAGAGACTCCTGCTCTGTCAAGTGGTGCCCTATCCAGGAAAGCTGGTGGAAATCTAAGGAAATCGACTTTGGACGACTTTGGACCGACGCCGCTGCTGAATCCGGTGACGCCGCGTGCAACCGACTCCGTGATCTTCGCTGGAACGCATTGACCTTCGCAGGCCTGACGCCGTAGCAGCCCCGCTGAAGTCCGCGGCTACGTGGAAGTCGCCACACCATGTCGTGACCTACGCCGCTCGAAGTGTGCGGATTCAACGTTTCGCACAGACGCTGCAATCCCCAACTTCGCGCATCGACTTGTTTTCACTCTTCACCAAAGGTACTGTACTTGGGGGTCTACGTGACTCCGTGTCCAGCATCGCTGGTGTCGGCTTGTTGGGAACGACTCCGTCACGACGCCGTGTTAACACCTCATTGAAGCATTTTGTGTTTCTAAGCGCTATTTTTGAGTTTAATCTTTAAAAAATCATAACTTGACTTGTGTATGTCGGATTCTTGCCGTTTTGGTCTTGTTTTATTTAGATAAATATTTCCTATTTTTCTAAACTGGTGTTGCGTTATTTTGTAGTGTTTTCATCTAAGTTACTGTGTATGTTGGTACAAATACTTTACACCTAGCACTCTGAAGTTAAGCCTACTGCTCTGCCAAGCTACCTAGGGGGTAAGCAGGGGTTAGCTGAGGGTGATTTTCTTTTACCCTGAATAGAGTGAGGGTCCTTGCTTGAACATGGGATAACCTGACTGTCAACCAAAGACCCCATTTCTAACACCTCTCATTTACATTTGTTGGTTGTAACCCACGAATCATACCATCTCTGCATGCACCTGCAATAGATGTCCATTTGTTTGTATGGAATTATGTCGCCTTGCCACAGTAGCTGGGCTGGAGAAAGGAGAAATGACAAGTTTGGTTATTCCTCATTTTAGATTTAATATTAATTATAGTATTCAATTTAATGTTATAGAGTAGAATCTGTAAGTCTGGCCCATGAAGGTTTTCTCCCAGTTTACTATCACAAAAGGAGTGAGGAGAAACAAACTGTTCCTCCAGGCATACTTTCCAGGTGGCAAAAGCAGGACTGAGTGATTCAAGAGGTAATACTTTGTAAGGAGACAAGGCAAGGTAATACTGGGTTACTCAAAGTATACATGAGGCGACTAACAACACAGAATGGGAGATAGACAAGAACAAGTTGTGATCAAAGCAAGGGGTGTACTGGTATAAGAACAAGAGGTTTCTTGGTAGCTTAGGAAGCGCCATTTGGACTGACACTCACAGATTGCTCTAAGCAACAGTCATACAGCAAAGTCATATTGGGGACTGCTCTATCGAGATTGCGGTACTCAGTACAAGGTGGAACAATAGAGACAACACTATGACATATAAGACTCCAATGGACCTAGGTACAACAACAGAAGTCTTTCCTTTACCTGATCGGAACAAAGACCAAGCCAGAGTTAACACTGTAAATGGATATGGACTGCAATAGGCAGTGGACCAAATCTAAATTTGGCATGAAACATAAAACCAGAGTGGAAAAAATAATAAGAATCAGGACAGAAAAGACATCAATCAGACAGGGAGAAAAACAAGACAAGAAATATTGGGAACAGAGCTTCAGAAATCAAGAACAGGAATACAGGAATGAAGGGTAGGCTCTACCCAACAGGCACTTAAACAATTAATCCCCTGCTCGCCCATGGAAACTGCAACTAGAATCCAGAACAGGGAATTCAAGTATGTCTACAAAAGGCACTGGAACAAGTTATGCCCTGCAGGTACATGGGATAAACACAGGAATTAGGAACAAGGACAGAACGGAAATTGAGAGCAAGGAAATAAAGGAAGCAGCTGCCAAGTCAGCGACTACATGATCAGAAGCCCAACAGGGAAAATACAGAAATCAAGATATCAGGCTAGAAAGGTGGGTGAGACTGAGAAACAAGTGAAACACAGAAGCAGAGTGTTGCTCAGGGTAGACACAGTAAAGCAGAACACTGCAAAAATCAGTAGCAGGAATCAGGAACTCCTCTCAAGGTTCTCATGAGACAGCAGTACAGGCAACCAGGGGAAACAATAGGAGCTACCAGCAAAGGCAGTTGAAGCAGAAGTTCAGAATACAGAAGCCAGGCTTAGGTCCCTCCTTAATGCTCACTTTCACACAGGGTGATTGGAATGGAGAACAGGTGTGAGCAGGCTGCAGCTCAGTGCATGTTAGAGCAATCAAACTCCCAGCTCCAGCTCTCTACCTGAAGGAGTGCATAGGGTAGGCAGAGAGTGGAACATGGATTGGGTCTAGTTTCAGAATATTACCAGAATTAATGTAAGGGGGCAAATGGGCATGCTGGAAGATGTCTGACAGAGTTCCAAGTGTAATATTATTCACGAAAAGTCTCCACTCTGGGTCTCTTGGGAAGGTAAGGCATACAAGTACTTTAATGCATTAGTGGTTTATAAATAATCCCTGTAATGGAGTCTGGAATTGGTTTGATTTCCAAGAGGATTCAGCACAGGCTCCAAACTAGTATTCACAATGGTAGCAGGCTCGCAGAAGATTCTCATGTAGCGTCATCCGATGGCACGGTTGCAGGGTCCTGACAATCCCTGCCATTTCTGTGAGGTCCAGTGTGATCTCGTGAAGTGTTTAATACAATAATGATTTTCGTTCCCTTTTTCTATCAGTTAGGTGGACAAAGGAACTCAGTCTGTCCTCTTCTTGTACTGCTCATTTCTGTTTCTGGTGAAGATGCTTTGATTGCCTACTTTCAGTCAGTTCCCATTTTCACCCACCTCCGGCGGGGAAAAGTTAGCCACATGTCGGTGTGGGAGGGCTGAGAAAATGTCAATCACGTGTCAGGCATGAGTGCTGAGCCATATGGCAGGGATAACCGTGTGAACTATGCAAACTCTGTGTTTCCAGCTGGTTCTGAATATGAGTCAGCACACAATGCAGGAGCGGTTGGTGCTATATACAATCATTACTACAAATCAGATCCCACCCTTTATCAGAAGGTGGATTTTATGTGTTTGGTCACAGAAAAGCATGTGTTAATTATTGACACAAGCACCAGTGGAAATCATAAATGTACACAATGCTTGCGTTCCTGACAGCACCAACGTTCCAGAAGGGGACAAGTTTCCTAATGAAAATATAAAACATCATTGACTAATTCATGAGGCAAACGTTTCTAGAAGAAGTTACTTTAGCCTTGTGTCACTTCAAATTATTTAAATGCAGGAAGATCGCTTTTGAGGTAGTAGCAATGTATGACTTCGCTAGAAACATGCCAAGATGCACACCATAATATGACCTGTGTTCAAAACCAAAACATGTTTTACATGAGAGTTAGTTAACACCAAACGTATTTTCACATTTTAAAACACCTTCAAATTACTGACCAATCGTTTCAGCTTTTAAAACTCCAGCCAAACAGCAGATTCCTCGTGAAAAGAGTCGGTAGACGCCGTCTTCCCACGTCTAGCCTCAACTTGTGCCCTGGTTCTAGTCTAAATAGTTGTGTAAGAAATGTGAGGCTAACTATCAAATGTTTCCAGTAGAACATAACTCAGTTACTTGAGAAAAGATGCAAATCAGTATAATTAAAGTTAAATATAAATGGCATAAATCCTAAATGAAAAAAGAAACCATAAAGAGATCTCTAAAAGCGATGGTTTACTGATAAATATGTGTATTTGTATACATTTTCCCTCTACGGTGGTTGTTAGTGATAGTTCTATAGGACAAGATGATGGTTCTCAACCTGTTTAAAGGCACATGCACAAATGTACTGGATCCTAACCAATGGATTCCCTTGCTAGAAGTGGACGTGTGCCTACATGGAGTGGCCCCTCTCCCTCAGACTTTGACCCATTACACAAGTAAATCATCTGTTGCCATACCAGAGGTGATCCTTGGCATGTAAAGAGTGAATTTCGCCTTATATCATATCATGTCATCGCTGATCTGAAAGGAGTGTGACCTCCTTCCTACAAAGAACTACAGTTTCTCTCAAGCAGTGTCTGTGACCTGCAACAATCAGCTCCTTACCTGCATTGTACTAGGGACTCCTGACCAGCAGTGTGTGACTTCTAGCCTCCATTATGTGTTTGCCAACCTACAACAAGTGACCCTCCAACAAGTAGTTTCATGCAACTCATTTCAAACTGGGTCACTCAGTGTTCCTAGCTCTGACAAGAGGATTGGTTTTCATGTTACTGATGAGCACTGTGTATTACAAATCCCATTTTAGATGTATTTTAAACTTCTTTCTAATGTAATTGTTTTGACAAAAGCAATGCACTGTTCCTCACTGCATGATTAAACTCTACGTCACTCAGAGAGAGGTCATCATAACACTTTGGGGGCAGATTTAAGAAAAAAGGCACTGAACCTAGTGCAGCACCACTTTCCTTGCACCCCCTACTGCCACCATGTGTGTGCCATATTTAAAATGTGGTGCCCCGTGGCACAGGGTAGGGGGCAATAGTGTCAATTTATGTGGTGCTATTGATGCCAACATTTTGTGGCTACTCCTTCAGAGCACATAAGGGCCCATTATAAATAATGGTAAGCCCTCTTTTAATGCCTGCTCTGAGCAGGCATTAAAAGTGCTGAAAAAAATGGCACAAGTAAATCTCTTTGATTTCCTTGCACCATTTTTTCAGCCCCCCTAATGGGGGAATGCCCCTCTTGCAAACATTATGCCGGGGGCAGGCATAATGTGGTGCAAGGGTTTAGAAAGTGGTGCACTGCATGCATTGCACCACTTTGTAAATGTGGCACGGGGGAAATGCCACGTTAGCGCCGCCTTAAAAAATTAAGACTATGACAAAGCTAAGGTGGTGCTAGGGGCTCTTAAATCTGCTCCTATATCTCTTGATATTTTCTCTAATCTTCCACCTATCGTAATTTCTCGGCTACAGTCGCAGCTACCCCTGCATCTGTCTGGCAGCCAGCAGCTGGGAAGTGAGTATTTTTTTTTTTTCTTACCTTGCTTCTAGATTATTTCCCAATTCACAGCTTACTGTTAAAACCTTGCTGGAGCGAGGAGTTGTGTGTTTGGAGTATCCTTATTTGTTCCTATTACTCTTGCTGCCCCAGTTCTCAAATCCACCAATCTCAGCTCCTATAAGACGAGAAAAAAAGAGCACATCTAACAAGGTATTAGCTTGTTAAGAAATGAGCCATTCAATACCATTGTGGAGGATGGAAAAGCAGTGATTATCTCAGGAGTTTCAGCTGCTTTGTGTGTGGCATCGACTCCATTTTGCTGTCTTGTCTCTTCTGTGAAAGAATATTGCTCTTTGATGCCTGTGCAGGATCTGTTCCATTACCTTGTTTGCGCAGGAGAAGCTTGCCCTCCAGGGCCTGTATTACCTACAGTGCCCTGATGCACCTACTGGCACAGAAGAGGGCGCAGAAGCGTGTGCACACCCTTATGCAATACATGCAATGCTATGGCAGAGCCAAAAAGCTGTCAAGAGTTGCAATGACTATGAGCTTCAAAGAGGTGGTGCAGTCAGTGCACTTCCTGAAGGCAGCCCCTTAGAGGGGGTAAAGTGGTTCCTATGGACTCCTTTGGTATCTCCCTGCAGGCATGTGCAGTCAACCACAGAATCCACTGCTGTGTGGAGCCTTCAGTGTGAAATACAGAGTGACTACCGTTCCGTCTTTCAGTGATGCATTGCCCCCAGGGCAGCATAAGTTTGCGACTGTCCTGGGGCAACGCATTATTATTAATAGGCTCACTGTCCCCTTCTGCACCCAGCATACCTACTGGTATATAGGGACACTGCATCATTAGTGTAATATGACCCGTGGTGCCTGTCTGTGTGTGTCTGTCTGTGTGTAGGTGTGTGTGTGTGTGTGTTTCTGATGGAACCTTAGGCTGATGCTACCTTTGCAAAATGTATTGAGTGTGATGAAAACTTGCACTTTTGATGGCCATTTTGTACCTGTTCCATAAAATCTTACATTCCGATGGGCCAAGTACGCCTCTTGGCACCCTGTTATCCTGCATGAGACCTGAATGACACCATGCACCCTGCACTTCCCCATGCACCTTACCTCCATCTCCATCCTCCTGATCCATTCCTCACTACTGAGATCTCATCTCCTTCTGGCAGACCCTATTCCCTAGCTGACTCAAATTACTTCCCCCAGCATGGTCGCCATTACCCAGGCACCACTGAAAAGAGGTAAGTTTGGAAACACACATCCTGTCATTTCTTTCTGCGGATGACCATGGCTGAGAACTCAAGGTACTGCCTTAGCGTCTTCTTTTTCTTTTTTTCTTGTAAGTCCCGGGGCCTCGCTACAGCGATTTGAGATTCCCGCGTTTGGTCCTCCCCTTCTCACTTTAGCTGGCAGGTTGGGTAACGGGGTGTTTGTTTGTACAGTGGGTTTCGAACACTCCTGGACTAGCTTTAGCAGCTGGGGAGCACTCAGAGGTTTACAGCTCGACCTAAATTGCTGGGTACAGCACTAAGCGCAGAGTTCCCTGCTTTTGCCTTGCCTGCAGGGAGTGGAGGGTGGCAGTGCACTCCCGGACCTGCTTTAGCAGTTGGGAGGCATTGGGGATTCTCACTTGCGTATAGTGCTATGTGGCGGCTCTGGGCAGCGCTTTACCTTCAGTGCTTGGTTTGTGCGTGTCGGGTAGAGACCTGGGGCCATATGTACGAAAGCTTTTTCCCATAGACACAGAATGGGTAAAATCCTTTGGTACATCTGGCCCCTGGTCCCCTGTGGCTTCATGGGTTTGGGGATGGTCTCGACTTGTTTTATGTCCAATTTTCAGGCAGTTCTTGCTGGACTTTGTGAGACTTTAGTTGCTTAGAAACTGGTCCACAAGAAGGAAGTCAGTCGGTTTTGATTTTTGCTGGGTTTTCTGTATGGCATTATGGATCTGGATCCTGGGGATGCCTCAGGACCCCACCGTGCTGCTCCTGCACAGCCCTCCCTGCAGCAAATTATTGCTTTGGCAGTGGAGGCTGCATTTAGGGCTAGAGAAGGCCCCTCTGCCCCTAAAATTCCTTGTAGGTTGGATTCAGACAAGGCTGTGGGGGATGTTGGTGATGTTGAAGAGGAGAGCAAATGGGCCGTTTTGTAAAGGGAGCTGAACTTTCTGACATTTTGCAGCATTTATGATCTAATCTGAATTTTCCTGAGGTGGAAGGGGTTCCTGAAGATAGTGACTTTTTGGCAAAGTATTTGTGGCCTGAACCTGTCTGCGCCCACCTGCATGCTGCTATTAGGAAGATTTTGCAACATGAATGGAAGGACGTGGATAAGTTTTGTTTTCCTCGATTTCTGGCCAAGCGGTAGCCAATTGCCAACTTTGCTGCAGATTTTCCTGCCTCAGTTAAAGTTGATAACCTGATGGTGGGGTTCTTCACCCAGGGCAATGTTGTTTCTGAAGACTCCTCCCCTTTTGACGCTGTGGATAGGAAGGTGGAAGTTGATATCCAGAGGGCATATGCGGCTGCCAATTTTGCAGTATGGGCAAACGCTTATTCCATTTACACTGTGCAATCCTTGCTCAAGCATTTCCAGTCCTTGGTGGACATCAGGGCTGAGGTATTACTCTGATGGAACATTTCTTTCAGACATTTCCTTTCAGCCCGTCGTCACTTGTGGATGCATATCTGGTGGGCTGATGCCCCGTAGAAGGCTGTCTTGTTGAAGCTTTCTTTTGATGGTGTGAAACTGTTTGGGCAGCAATTGGAAGACATGTTTAAAAAGACTACTGAGAATAAGAAGTTGCTTGCTCCTTTAAAAGCCTTTCCTAGGAGCAGAGGGTTTGCTTACAAGCACGCTTTTCCTTTTTCATCCTCCAGGGGGACTTCTCAACCCTTTCGAGGTCAGGGACATAGCCGGGGGCCCCTCACTCTGACAAATCCTGGTTCCATCCCACGGAAGCGGTCCCTCAGGTGTTGTCCAGCCAAAGTCCAGACCATCTGATGGATATTCCAGTTGGAGGTTGGCTTTGGCATTTCAGAAAGACTTGGGCTTCCACCATTTTGGATGATTGGGTAGTTCAAGTGTTCTCCAGAGGTTATCATTTGTAGTTCTCAAATGTTTCAGAAGATTTTTTCAAAGCGACCCCGCTGTCTAGGGACCTCTTCAAATGACAGGCTCTGATGAAAGGGGTACAGGCGTTGCTGCAAAAGAAGGCCATTGTTCCGGATCCTCAATCCTAATGGGGCCGGGGATTTTATTCCAATCTGTTCCTTGTCCGAAAACCTTCAGGGGACTTTCGGCAAGTTCTGGATTTAAAGGACTTGAATAGGTTCTTGGTTCTTTAGACTTTTAGACTTTCAAAATGAGAAACCTTACAGAAAATGTTCCCGCTGCTCAAACAAGGGGAGTTTCTTGCCTCTCTGGATATGCTGGATGCCTTCCTTCGTGTGCCGATCTTCCTCGAGCACCAGAGGTTTCTCCGCTTCCCTCTCGGGGATCACCATTACCAATTTCAAGTCTTACCATTTGGGTTGACTTCAGCTCCAAGAGTTTTTACCAAGCTCTTGGCTCCTGTTTTGGGTATTTTGTATTCTGTTGGTATACGGGTGTTCCCGTATTTGGATGAATGCGTAATTCATTCTTCTTCTTTTTCTAAGGCCAAAGACGATGTCATGGAGCTGTGTCACGTCCTGCAGAGCTGTGGCTTGTTATTAAAACTGGACAAGTCTAATCTACATCCAGTCCAGTCGCTCCAGATCATCGGGCCGTATTTTCTATGGATGAAGGGATGGTATTTCTCTCCCCAGACAGGGCTTTCAGGATGGTGGCTCATCCTTTGGACCCACTGCAGCATCCCCAAGCTTCCGCCCGCCTGTGGTTACGCAGTCAGAGGGAAATGGCTTCCGCCGTGAGCCTGGTTCCTTGCAGCCATTTGCATCTTTTTACCTTAGTGCACCATCTTTTGAGCAGGTGGAGTCCCTTTCCCAGGTCTTCGAGGCTATGGTTCCCATGTCTCCTCAGATGAGGACAGAGTTACACTAGTGGTTGGTTCCGGAAAATTTGCAGAGAAGGTTCCAGCTGGCTCAGCCCGTTCCTCTGATTATCACCACAAGTGGTTTGGGATGCAGTTTTTGGGGACCTTGAAGCCCAGGGCCGGTAGTCAAGGCTGGAGGTGCTCAATTCTTCCAATTGGAAGGAAATGCGGCAGTCAGGGTGGTGCTCCTGTGGTTCCATCCTCTGATACAGGGAAGTCCAGTATGTGTTCAAACGGACAACCAGATTGTCAGAGCTTATATCAACAGGCAAGGGGGGATGTCTCCTCCCTTTACCTGTTATCCAGGGAGATTTGCACTTGGGGGGAGCTCTACCTTCTCTCTCCAGGCAGTTTATCTTCTGGGGGAGGAGAAGGGGCTTGCCGATCAGTTGAGCAGGTCTTTCCCATCTTCAATCTCCCTGTGTCTCTCTCCTCTGGTTCTGCGGGAAATCACACACAGGTGTGTCCTCCCATAGTTGGACCTATTTGTCAAACATGAGAATTTACTCCTCCATCAGTCTTGCTCCCTGATTCCAGTCCGAGGGTGTGGGCAACAGATGCCTTTCGGTCCGGTGACCTCCCGGTCTCCTTTATTGTTTCCCTTTCTTCCCATTAATCCCACGGGTACCTCAGAAGATCAGGGACATGCTCAGATTCTCTTGGTGGTTCCTGGTTGGTTGCGGAGGCCTTGGTTTCCCCTATTGAAAGACTTGGCAGTGGCTCCTCCTTGGATCTTGCCCCTTCAGCCTCCCCCGTTACTCCCATTGTCTCTATCTCAGGAATATCTCTGTTGTTCGAATCTGAAAGTTTGGTTTCTGAAAGGTTGAGAGTTTTGGCTTTGAGTTGTCCCTCAGCTGTGGCGGACTCCCTTCACGGATCTCGGCATCCTTCCACTAGGAAGCTTTACAATAGACATTGGGTGAACTTCGAGAAATAGGGTGTCTACATACAGTTGTTGCACCTTACTTGTGACCCTGTCAGGATTTTTGATTTTTTGAGAGATGGCTTTTTCCTGGGTTTGGCGGTGTCCAACATTCGTGCTCAGTGGAGAGCTATTCATGCTGTTAGAGGGGAGGCAGTGTTGGCCATTGCTCCTTTGGTTTCCCAGCTGTTACAAAGTTTTTTTATGCAGTGCCCTGTTATCCGGTCCCTGGTTTCTCCCTGGGGTTTACCTTTGGTCTTTAATGATTTGATGGGTGCACGCTTTGAGCCCCTGAATTTTTGTGGATCTTAAATTTCTGACTGAACATTTTTTTGGTGTCTCTTTTTTCCGGGCATGGGATTGGGGAAATTGGGGCTTTGCTTTTGGTCTCACCTTTCATTTGTTTTTGCCAAATAAGGTGGTGTTGCATTCCAGTCCAGTTTTTTTTGCCTAAGGTTCCTTCCTCTTTTCAGTGCTCACAGGATATTTTTCTTCTTGTATTCTTCCCTGATCCCTCCTTAGAGGAGGATGGTCATGTGCACACATTGGATGTTCACAGGGCTTTGTCTATTTATTTGCATTGGACCACCTCTTTTTGGAAATTTGACTCCCTGTTTGTTACTTTTGAGGAGGGAAGTAGAGGTTCTCGTCCTTCTGCACTCGCTCCTTGGATTACTTTGGCTTTTGTCTGTCTATGATTTGTCTCTCTCTGAGGCCCCAACTCAGATGCAGAGAAGGTCAAGCAGGGAAATGACTGCTTCTTGAGCTTCCTTTAAGGGAGCTTCGTTAAGAGACATTTGCTGTGCGGCCACATCGTCCTCTTCACACGCTTCTGTCCCATTATTGTGTTTAGATAGGGGAGGGCTGTTCTTCTTTTGCACATCATATTTTGTCTGCTGTTTCCTCATGACTGTGTTCTGTTTTGTTGTATTTAAGTCTTTCTGCATTTGTCCTTAGCAGTCTGCTGTGTTCTTTTTGTTTTTAGGCCATATAATCAATCTAAGTTGCTTTGGTATTTCTCAATAGTAAGGACTGGTTCGGGGAGGATGGACATGGAGGTAGTGCTCTGGATTACTTACCTGTAATCTTCATTACTCTAGGTCCACGTCCTCCCTGATACAGTCCTTGGTTTCCCCTCCTTCCTCCGGGGGGGGGAGGGGGTGATTAAATAGATGTGATTCTTGTTTCTGTGCTTTGCTTGCTATTACAGGATGTGTGTTTCCTAACTTTCCCCTTTGTAGTGGCACCTGGGTAATGGCGGCCATGTTGGGGGAAGTAATTTGAGTCAGCTAGGGAATAGGGTCTGCCAAAAGGCTCAGTAGTAAGGACTGCATCGGGTAGGACTTGGACCTGGTGTAATGAAGATTACCAGTAAGTAACCAAAGCATTATACTACCATGCTCTTGTGTGCCTTACACTTCCCTCTTCCACGATGTGTTTTCCCTTTCAACATGTGCACCTTTTAGGGATATGGTAATCTTTTTTTAAGTATATAGTAAAATAGCACGCCTGACCTTACTAAGTAAACCTACAAGGGAACACAAATAGGTTGATGAACCTTTTGGCTGGCAATTAAGATGTTCTTACCATAGCTCTAGTACATAATCAATAACCAATACACAATAGTCAATAATCATCAGCAATCAATAACAGCAATAATCAATGGAGTCAGTAATTGTAACGCACCATGACCTTTCAGTCATGAATAACCACACCTCTTAGTAAAAGTTAGAATGTTTATTTCCCTATATTAACAATGCTAAGGTCATGTAAATTAATCTAAAAATCAAATGAAACACATACAGAAACAATACTGGCTGTCCAAAGCGGTGGAAGAAACGTAATCTAATCAAAGCTTGAACTACAACACATTCTAAGGTTATGGTGCAAATTAATAACAAAGTCAACTGCGTCAAAGTAACTACATACATTAAGTTTAGCAGAGAAATTAATCAAGCACTATTCCTCCATTAGAATAATTTCATTAGTGAGGATCCTTAACTAACACCAGATTAGCATCAGCATTCTGGGCTTCATGCAAAACAATTTAGTAACACAAATTTGGAAAACATCTAACTTTGGCTCTATCAAAACAATGCAGTTGGTACCTAGAAAGGAAAAGCAAATATGCATAATAATCAACAGTCTTGTTTATAATACCTATCCTCAGTGTGGATCAGCAAGCAGAGTCAGTCTTTGTCCTCAGGTTATCAGTCTATCAGCAAGGCATCAGGATTCAGTATCAAAGTTCAGAAAACGCAAAGTCTTTAGGCAACTCGAAAGAAAAGTGGTAAACCCTCCAGAAGAATAGAAAATGTGCTTTCCCCTTGTGCAGTGTTGTTAAATTAAAATGCCTAAAACTACTTCCCAAATCCCTATCAGTCAGTTAATTGCATGTTCACACTTTGTCCAATAAAACTAAAATCCCAAATCTATGAATTCTACTATTACTCCGTTCACATGTCGTTGATTGGTTGTCTGGCAATGTCCTCATCATCCGGCTTGTCAGGTAACAATATTCTTGCAGCTTCTACTCCAGTCAGTATCTTCATTGTTCTTCTCCTGAGAAAGTCAGTCTCACCCGCATTACACACAAAATGTTACATTAATAAGAACAGCATCTTATAGCAGTCGGTTCTCATGAGAAAGCCTCTCAGTTGCGAGCACATAACGCAAAATGGAAAATCACAGTTTAACTCTCTAGGGCAGCCATTTATTAAACGTTAAGAAATACAGCTTTGACATGAGGCCTGGCAAACTAGGCCATGACACTCGCTAAGTTAAGGCCTACAATCAATAAAGCTAAAGCATAATGCATAACCCCTAATATGATTTATTACTACATTAGTCAAACATATATTCAACATTTCACAATATTAATTCACTAGTAAGTACACCTCGAGAACATTGGCGGCCACTCTTTGTAATCACATTTTCAAATGTGTGCATTATTTTTCCATGTTCTTATATTTTCTACACAAATCACTCATTCAGAATACATAAACACTTGTTAATAATCTTTATTAATACAACTGCGCTAGCACATGTATCACTGACACTGTTGCTGATTACAACATAGGTAGCAACAGTGCAAACTTACATTACACAAACATCTGATGGTTGTGTGTCTCTCATATAGGCAGAGAAGGTACCAAATATGCAGTAGCAACAACAGACTTCCTGTGAGTGGTAAATAAACAACGGCTATTACAACCAAAGTGCTACCTCTTCTGTGAATTACACAAACTTGCAAACAACATTTTAGTATGAAAAGCCCAAAGTGATTGGCATGGCCAATGATTGTTACCTTCTGTCTTTATCCCACCATTTACAACCTGAACTCCTTATGAGCCAATAGCAGTCATCATCTAGCTTCCCACTCTTGCACCTACAATCTGATTCAGTCACACTCTATTGGTGAGGGCGTCCATTCACCCTGCCAAGGAGGTGGATTCATCGTCCACCTCCTGGACTAAAGCAAGATGAGCCACGGCAGAGATGCTGCTCGAACAGGAACTTGAACACACGTTCCCAACAATTACTGCATTAAAATACCACACCCTGAAAGGCCTTACCTTCATGCCTTTGCTTCAACACCCTACCCCTGTTTTGCAGATTCAGTGGCTCACCATGAGGTCAGTGAGGAAGGAGGGGGCTAGAGTGAGAAAAGGCTAATTTCACCTGTTAGACTTTTTATCCTTGGAGTGGTCTCCCTTAACTTTTTGCCTCTGTTTCCCAGGTTGTTGATGTGTGCTGGACTCTGATTTTACTGTTTTTGTTACTCTGGGCACTTTACCACTGCTAACCAGTGCTAAAGTGCAAGTGCTCCTGTTTAAAATGTGTACGTAATTGGTTCTCCATGATTGGCATATTTGTTTTACTGTTAAGTCCCTAGTAAAGTGCACTAGAAGTGCCCAGGGCCTGTAAATCAAATGTTACTAGTGGGCCTGCAGCACTGGTTGTGTCACCCACACAAGTAACCCTGTAATCATGTCTCAGACCTGTCACTGCAGTGTATGTGTGTGTATTTTTACACTGTAAATTCGACTTGGCCAGTGTACCCACTTGCCAGGCCTAAACCTTCCCTTTTCTTACATGTAAGGCACCCCTAAGGTAGGCCCTAGGTAGCCCCAAGGGCAGGGTGCAGTGTACGGATAAGGTAGGACATATAGTAATGTGGTTTATATGTCCTGACTGTGAAATACTGCCAACTTCGTTTTTCACTGTTGCAAGGCCTGTCTCTCTCATAGGATAACATGGGGGCTACCTTTAAATATGATTAAAGTGTAGATTCCCCTAGAGAGTAGATGGACATGTGTAGTTTGGGGTCCCTGAACTCACAATTTAAAAATACATCTTTTAGTAAAGTTGATTTTGAGATTGTGCGTTTGAAAATGCCACTTTTAGAAAGTGAGCATTTTCTTGCTTAAACCATTCTGTGACTCTGCCGTGTTTGTGGATTCCCTGTCTGGGTCAGTTTGACAGTTGGGTTGTTTTTCACCTCACACTAGACAGTGACACAAAGGGAGCTGGGGTGTAACCTGCATTTCCTGATTAGCCATCTCTGCTAGGAGGGAGGGGTGGAGTGGTCACTCTCATCTGAAAGGACTGTGTTTGCCTCTGACAATGCAGACTCCAACCCCCTGGTGTGTGTCTGAGGCCTTGCCTGGGCAAGGCAGGATTTTACAAGTAGGTGTGAGTCCCCTTTGAAGAAAGGTGACTTCAAAGACTAAAATGGGTATAAGAAGGGCACCCAAATCTACAGACTTTAGAAACACTTCTGGAACCAAGAGGAACCTCTGCCTGGAGAAGAGCTGATAGCTGAGGAAGAAGTGCTGCCCTGCCTGTGACTGTGCTTTGTGGAGCTTTCCTGCAGTGCTGCTTCTGCCAGAGTAAGAGGGCAAAGACTGGACTTCGTGTGCCTTCCATCTTGTGAAGAAATCTCCAAGGGCTTGAGTTAGAGCTTGCCTCCTGTTGTTTGAAGTCTCAGGGACAGCAAAGACTTCTCTCTGCAGCACCTGGAGTCTCTGGAGAGACTCCTGCTCTGACAAGTGGTGCCCTATCCAGTCCCTGGGGCCTTGAAAGGAAAGCTGGTGGAAATCCAAGGAAATCGACTTCGGACGACTCCGGACCGACGCCGCTGCTGAATCCGGTGAGGTCGCCTGCACCCGACTCTGTGACCTTCGCTGGAACGCGACGCTCTTCGCAGGTCCGACGCCGCAGCAGCCCCGCTGAAGTTCGCGACTCCGTGGAAGTCGCCGCACCACGTCGTGACCGACGCCACTCAAAGTGCACGGATTCAACGTTTCGCACAGATGCCGCGATCCCCGACTTCGCGCATCGGCTTCTTTTCACTCTTCACCAAAGGTACTGTACTTGGGGGTCTACACGACTCCGTGTCTGGCGCCGCTGGTGTCGGCTTGTTGGGAACGACTCCGTCACGACGCCGTGTTAACATCTCATCTAAGCATTTTTGTTTCTAAGCGATATGTTTGGAGTTTAATCTTTAAAAATTCATAACTTGACTTGTGTATGTTGGATTTTTGTCGTTTTGGTCTTGTTTTGTTTAGATAAATATTTTCTTTGTTTTGTAAACTGGTGTTGTGTCATTTTGTGGTGTTTACCTTGAGTTACTGTGTGTGTTGGTACAAATACTTTACACCTAGCACTCTGAATTTAAGCCTACTGCTCTGCCAAGCTACCAAGGGGGTAAGCAGGGGTTAGCTGAGGGTGATTCTCTTTTACCCTGACTAGAGTGAGGGTCCTTGCTTGAACAGAGGGTAACCTGACTGTCAACCAAAGACCCCATTTATAACATCACCTAACCCTCACACTTAGATTACCAATGCTAAACAGTTACTACTGTTCACAACAATAAGGTCGCACTTTGATATAAAAAAGGGCTACTCACACAAACAAACTCTATTTTGTTTTGTTTATTCTGGTCACTGTGATTGCCATTAAAATGACTAATATGAACTTATTTGTTCAAATGAAAAATATCAAACAAGTAGGTATACAGCTGGCTTTTAATGTCTGCAAGATAGATCAGTTTTAAATAGGTTTTAGTGCCTGTGTTCCAATATGCAATCCACCATAACCTTTAATTCCCCAGTGCAAGTGTAGCTTATATGATGGAAACCTGTTTAATGGTTTAATGACAATATTGGATACATTTGGCACGCTTTTTGCTTTATCTTTAACCTGTGACAGAATGTGCCTTTTTTCCGTTTCTAGTGAATGGGGCAGCGTATATGTCTGCAAGCAGTCAGAGTAGAGAATTGTACTGCTATTTTTAAAGGAATTGTGTTGTCTTTAGTGCATGCACTCACTCAGTAACATTAAATAGGGGCAGCATCAGAATACATTCCAGACACTCAGGGCCTCCAGAGGCAGGTGGCACAGGGCGGAGCAGCAAGTATATTGCTTCGCTACCATGTGCCAAAGGGAAAGGGCAGAAATGGGCATGGCGCAATGGTGCCTGTGTTGTGGGGATGATTGTTTTTATGCAGGAAGGAAAACCTTCCTGCACAAAGTCAATCCTCTGAGGTTTTTTCATCTTTCTATGTGTGCTTGAAAGGCAACCCATGAATGAGTGGTACTGATGAGCATGCTGTGGGTATGGTTAAAAGCCCAAAGACAGACCAAAATAGGTCAAAGCCCTGCGCGCTCAACCTAAAAACAGGGAGAAATAGTAAAAATATTTCTCCCCATTGCGTCTTTCCCCGTTGTGTCATTCCTACGCCATCCCTGTTGTGGCATAGGAATCAGATGCATTCCCAGACTTGTACATCTGGGAATGCATCAAATTCCTTTGGATTCCATGGGTGTTGCATGGGAACACCCCAAGCAACACCCATGGAATGCCCCTTTCACGCAGTGTTAGGCATCAAAGGGGCCCCTATTTACAAGGTCATGAAAAACCACACAATGTGGCTTTGTGTTGCCTTGTCGATATGGGCTAGCACACTGCACCACTGGAGCATAAAAAAGAATGAAGCTTTGGTGGGTCAGTGTGCTTTTATGGCCTCATAAATGAGGTCCTCCGTGTTTCAAATCTGTGCTGTCTGCAGCGCATGCAGTAACCCACAGAGTTACTGAATAAGATAGGGTGCACATCTCCTTCTATCCATGTGCACATGCAAAGAAAAGAAAATGAATGATCTGTTGTTTGTGGCCTTAGAAACACAAAGTGATCTTAATCTCCACCTAAATTCACCAGTCCTTCCTCAGAGGTTTGCATGTTGAACATCAATAAAAAAGATGCCACTTTTTTATTTTTTATTAAAAAGTAATTTGTATTGCTGCTGCATTGACCAATAATACGAAATCACTTTATAGAAGACTGATCACACTTGGCAATGCTTGAGCAGGAAATTTGCTCATCAAATGTTCTTAGGTTATATTTTTTAGCTCTCTTAGATCACTGCTTCTGCCTATTTTGGGAAGGCGCCAGCTTTAGTGTGGTCCAAGTAAAGCATAATTTTCCTTTGCTCCTGGTACAGCTCCTTCTATGCCCTGATATGAAGCCATGTTACTAGGATGATTGTGGGTGGTGTAAAATATAAATAACTAGTATATTGTAAGGTAACAATGAAAATGCAAATGACTGTTTCAATTTTCATATAAAATTAGTATTTGAATTCGATGTATGATTTTATTCAACATTAGCTTTTCATTCCCTATCTCCCTTGTTCTGCTTTTCATCTTACCAATTATATGGTTCCTCGTTTTACATGGGTAATGCTCAAAATAGACATACATTTCCACACTGTTTCATTTTATTTACTTCATCCCATTTTAAGATTAATTTTGTTTCCAATTTCAGTATTTCAACAACATTTTGTTGTTTTGTTTTACTTTAAACTTTTAGTACATACACAAGCTTTCCATTATGATTTTGATAACTTTCTCCGTATTTTCATCTAGTTTCCAATTAAAATTTGCCAACAAGCTAAAAGTCAATGGTGAACCCTACATAAACCTCATAAATTGACCACTGAAAACGAGAGGAATGTGCACCAGGTTGTCACAAGAGGTCCAGCCAAATGAAACTCTTATGTTGCGAGTCTATACCAAGATGGGAAGAGTTGAACCTAGCAGATGTTTTCATTCCAGGGCACACTCTCCCATGGCTGAAGCCTGATAACCACAGCTCATCCTATGTGAACATATATGCAGTGCACTGGGCCCCAAGAAACTCAGTAGGCAAGTTTCCTACTTCATGCTGACGTAGAATAGAGCATAGAAGTAGTTCATAGGGTGGTAAACTGCCAGAGACATTCCAATTATGTTAGAACTGTTAATTTAATTGTCACTGCATAAGTGCTGTTTTACCTATATTCTGTGTGTTTATTTCTCATGTACTAAGTAACTGGATGAGAGTGTTGAAATAAAACACTTTTAAACATATACAATATAAGTTCTTAATACAGTGCTTTAATGTGCTATTTTAATGAATGAAATTGGGTTTGAAATACCACGGTGTCTCTGATCCGATGACAGAAGTGTTAGTAACCCAGAAAGCATGGACAACACACCAGAATGTATGCTCAGTGGGGCTCGGGGGGGCTAAAATAGCCTTGACTGACCGCCTTCAGGAATGGTGCACTGAACACAGTCCAGGCACTCGTAGGTAGTGAAGCCAAATATTATAGAATGGGCCAGAGTCTTATAGGCATATCTCTTTCAACAATTCTTCACAGAACAAAGGTCGATGATTGTTTATTCATACTGGCCAATATCCATTACACTCTAAATGCATTATTTAACTTATGTGAAAGTAATGATGATACGGTACACATCATGTACGTTGTTTTGCCAGAAACACACAATTCATCAGACTTGAATATCTTTTTGAAGTATAGGATTTTGAGATTCCAATATTCCTTTCCAACAGAGAAGAAATAATAATGTTCCCTTCCGGGCTTAAGCTAACAGCCTTGCGCTGAGATTTGACAATGCAGAGTTCAAGGTTTCCTTGAACAAAAGGCCGGGTGAGCTGTCAGGTCTGTACGATTAGACTTTCTCAGCCATGAACATATTAATTGTGTTCTGGAGAGCTTCAAATAAAAGGCCTGTCAGGATAGCTCACTGATCTGAACACTCAGTGCTGACAAAACGTGGTGCTCTGAAGTCATTAACGTGAATTCTGGCAGAGCAAAGTCAGCTATCCAACCTTCAGAGCTTGCTAAATTGAGTACCATAGTTTAGGTAACAGTAAGATATGTTGATTACAGTGCTTAAGAGGGAAGAAGTGTAACACGTAGCCCTGTAAAACACACGAGTATTGGTATCGATGAGGCATCACTCCCAATTGCACAATCTCTATGACTGTGGTGGCTGCTGCCTGTTGTTACTACAGGAAAATTAGGAAACTCTTTGTTCACTTTGGTGCTGGTTAGCATTCTATGGGAAGAATGAGGGGAGAGTTCATGCTCTGAAAATATAATTTTTCCTAATGAAGATGTATGCTATTGAATTTATTTTATGAAGATGCACCCCGAAAGACGTCCCTCCTGAAAGTAGATCCCAGAAGACCTCAGTGACAACACACAGCTAGAGAATTGGCTGTGGAAGCCAGTTTGCGGTCAATGCAATGTCTAGAAAACATTATATACTAGGGGACTGTTTCACAAATGTATCTTAGACTTTTGAGTATGTTTACACTTTATAGCAATGTTATAGCAATTTACACTTTTGCAGTACGTTTTGCACTATCTGTGGCCAAACACTTGTACTGCAACACTTACCTAAAGAAAATAAAGGAGGTACATACTTAAAATAGGACAACATAGGAAATAATGATACATTAAATAAATAGTAATAAAAAGATAAATATACATTTGTTTTAAAAAATATATAAAAATAGTAAATAATTAAATACCATTTAAACTATAAGCTATGTGATAACCGAATTTTCAATTTAAAAATGCTATCTAATTTAAAGATAGATAGATAGATAGATAGATAGATAGATAGATAGATAGATAGATAGATAGATAGATAGATAGATAGATAGATAGATAGATAGATAGATAGATAGATAGATAGATAGATATTTGTAATGGCTATTCTGTGTTGACCAGTTGACCAGTCCAGCCTCGATGTGATGATGACTGCATGTTCTAGTTTTTCCTTTGTTCCTCAAAGTTCCCACCCATATGAGAGTGATGCCCCGTTTCCTTCCTGTTATCGTTCTCTGCTGCTTTCTTTCTCCTTGGGACGTCAGGCCAATTTTTCGATTGCAATCTGTTCATTTGTGACCTAGAGGTAAAAGACCGTGCAGCAGAGAAGCACCGGCCGAGGCTGGTTTGTGTCTGACCAGCTCTCAGCGAGTGCTTGACCAGCTGTTATCTACAACATTCAATAACCATCATATATGGAAAGCATTAATATGCTTTCAAATAAAAGGATGAAACGAAAGCACCTGGTGACAAGAATTTCCTCCAAACAATATTGTCAATGCTATTTCACTTTCGAGTCCTATAACAAACAACGTGCAATAATATGAGTACCAGATGGCACACAGGGGGAAGGAATCTGACATCCCAAAGGCAGAATTCCAAGTGCACTGAGGGAGAGGAGATCCAGACAAATGATTTCTTACTGCATTTATGTCAGTTCATTCATCACCTGCATATCTTACCACTCCTCTCCTTCCTCCCAGGCTAGCAGAGGCACAGCGGATACAGCTTGCTTTCTACACACAGCACGCATCATTCTCAGAAAACACGGAAACGATCTACTTAAATGCATTTTATTCGAAGTATTATCCCATTGTTACATTTATATTAAGCTCCGCACCGTGAGAGGCTTTCAGATTAAACCATCCAGTAGTCTTGGAGAAGGAAATAATGCAGAAGGAACCTTACTAGACGAATCATAATTCAATCACTCGGTTGCAAGACCTTATTCGTTTATCGTGCTTATTGTCGCAGCCATCGATCACTACTCACATTCTCTCGAATTTTACAGCTTCTTCTTCAAGCTGCAGGGAGTACTAATGATTATTTCACTAAAAGCTGTAGTCTGGGCACAGTATTCACAAAGGAAACTGAAGGCTGGAAATAGAAATTATGAAAGTAGTCCTTTATTTTGTTGTTTTTAAGTGCTTGGAAGGTGTTCATCAGCGACATGTATTGTATTGTAATAGCATTTATATAACGTTTACTACCTCTGATGAGGCGTCGAAGCGCTTTTCGGCGAGTAACACGTAGCAGAGTGTTAATAAATACATGCTAGTGACCCTGATATGGGAGGTATATTGTTAGGGACATGGAACACAAAACAATAACACATAGGATATGTATATATTGCAGAGATAATTATACCTCAATGTGCTTAAACTTGCAGGGATCAGAAAGTTGCTCGGACAGCACAGAATCAGCTGCAGCACCTGGCCCTCTCTTAGTCTGCTTTTTTTTCTTTTGTGCTTACTCGGCTTCTGTTATTTAATAATTTCACATACTCTTTAATTGCACCCTGCTCCCTCTCAGCACCTTGGTCTTCTCTTCCCACAGGGCAATGTGTGTGGCTTGGAACATAATCAGCTTATGTACTATCTCTGCGCACTCACCACAAAAGGCCGAGACCTGCGGGAGTACACACACAGAGTTTCGAATCTATCTGCCAAATTATTCAAGGGAGGAGATGGACCAATTAATTTACAGACACATAAGACTCTGTAGCTGTGACTGACAACGACATTATTAAAAATAGAAAGAAAGCGAGCTGCCATAAGGTACAAATCCCCCATAAATCCCAAACCACTAACTTTAACATCTCTCGTTAGATTCACGTACACTTATTAAAATAGACGTATAATTTCATATTTATTTTTAACTCAATTTCTGACAATCTCATACATAATACCACCTGGTGGGTTGGTGAAAGTTTAGATATGTCTTTTCTCTCTTCTACAGAAAGGGGAAGTTTTACTGCATGGGATCCAATCAGGGGCGTTACATTCCACACATCAGTTTTAGGGCGTATGCCAGTTTTACAATAGTTAGCCTTTAAGAGTGAAGCATCATAGACCTCTGTGTTTGCAAGTGTCATAAACATGTGTTGTTGTGTGTGTGTGTGTGTGTGTGATTCAAACACACTGGTGGAATCCACTCGCCTTGTACACATCGATACACTGGATAGCAGACTAATACATGCTCCTCAGTTTCAGGGCCTGTGCCACAATCCAGGCAAGTGTTATATGTCACACTATTCGCCATTTCACCCTAGGTGCATTAAGTGGCATGTTTCCCAGTCAGAATCTTACATATTAACTTTTAGTAAGAGGGGTTGTGAGATTATCTACAAATGTTTCAAACAGTGGGACAGCCTTAACATCAAAATATTGGTTAGTTAAACTCCCATAGCCCTGATTTAAAGCAAAAGTGTCATAAACAAAGAAATGTCCAATAATGTCACTTTAAGATTTCTGCTTTTTTGGTGGTTTCAGGATCGTCCCACATGTCACTGAGACCCATTAAACGAGCCAAGTGGAAATGTGCTTTAACCAAGGAACTTTGAGTGGGTTTGCTGAACTCATTATTTCCTTAAGACATTCCCTGTGAGTGATTAGCTCAGGGGTGGTCCACCGCCTTGACCAATAAACCAAGGGCTTCAGATTTGGTAGATGAGATATTCTTTTTAGCCCAGTGTCAAAGAACAAAGGTAAAATAGGAGTATTTATTGGAGCTGAAACAAGGGGTGTAATAAAATTCTCTGCAATTCGCCAATTTTTGTGAATCATTGATATCTCACATCTCACCTCCATAAAGGGCAGCGTTCCATGCCTTCACTTTGTATGTTTCCAGGGCAGAAGTGATTGAATGCAAGCGGGTTCTAAAGTGCATGCGTGTAATAGCTTTGGACCTACTTTGCATGAGTAAGAAATGCTTTTGAAGTTGGGGTTTGTCAGACAATGTTATCCCCAAATAATTAAAGCTATAAACTTGCTCCAGCATATTAGACCTAACCCTCATTATACCCTCCTTTGAGGATCTAGTCCAACAATACCATGAACTTAGTTTTCAACACATTCAGTTCAAGTCCTCTCAGATCACAAAATTTAACACATGAATTGATTAGATTTTGTAATCCCATTAGAGTCTTTGAGATGAGTAGTGAGTAATTTCCAAAAAGAAGGATTAATACCTTTGAACCATCTAAAGTGGGAATTTGTTCATGCAATCCATTAAATATGTGGCCAGGTTATTGATATATAGAGAGAAGAGTGTGGGCACTAAAATGCTCCCCTGGCTATTGCCTCTGTTGATCTGAATGCGATTGGTCAGTTTACCTTTGGCACCCCAGCACACTTGTGCATACTTGTCTTCATGTAGGCATGCTAAGAGGTTAACCAATTCACAGAGAACATTCATGTCACTGAGGACAGTCCAGAATTTTTGTACTGCGGGAGAAAGATCACATGGTGCATATAAGTATACAAATGCAACATAAAGGTTGTGTTCACTGAACAGGACATGTTTCCAGTACAAGATGACAAATCAGAATACCTTGTCAACAGTGCTGGTTTTACCATGAAAGCCAGCTTGTAATGGGAACCGTATATGATATTCACTCATCCAGTCTAGCAAATTATCAAGCACCTGAATGGAAAAGAGCTTCTGTAAATTGTCTATGAGGCTAATGTGGTGGTAGTTAGAGGGATCGTCACCATCTCCTTTCTTATCGATTGGGATGATGGAGGCGTTGAATGGAAGAATAATATAGCTGGACCAAACAGTGGGTTCTGATTTAAATAGATTTCCTTGGATCTTATCGGGCCTGGAGCCTTTGCCAGCTGAAGACAGTCAATGGCTCCTGTGGTGTCAGATAGACTGAAAAAAACAGGACAGCTTGCAGCTGCATCAGATATATCGATGCTGGTGGGATCTATGGAAAATGAGCAAGTGGATACATTAGCAGTGTCAGGCTCAGAGTACTGAGAAATGAAATGATACACACATTTATGGGGTTTGATGTAATGGGAAACAGAATTGACCTTTTCACGGCCTCTGTTGGACAATATGTGCCAGAATACTTTGTTGTTATTAGTCCTCACAGCGTAAAGAAGATCTTGCCAGTTATCGTCTTCCCAGGCTGTCCTTGACTTCTTGACAATCTGGTTGCACTGGGATCTGGCACATTTGATTTCAGAAGGGGAAAGTGATCTAATGGCCTGCTGCAATTCTCTTTTTGCTTGCTAACAATTATGGTTAAACCCCGTTTTTTTTTTTTAACACAGGATATCTGCTTATGTGTGACCTTTTTATAAAACAGCTACTATAATTTGTGGAACAGCTTAGCATAAATCTCTATAATAGGAATATTCTTTTCAGAGCACCCAAAAAAATTAGCTGAGTGTTTCACGGACCAATACTAGATGTCAGACATCAAATTTGGATTGGACATGGAAGGGACTGGATTGGCAAAATTAAAGGGAAAGGGGCACCTCAATATATTTCAAAGCAACTGGCTCACCAAAAGCATCTCCCTTAAAAGAAGTGATCAAAGAGTTATGGTTGCTATTAATACGATTGTCAATGTTAATCTATTCAAGTAGGGGCCATCGATTTAAATCAACAAGAACATAATCAATGTTACACCTATAGGCCCCCTTTTTTAAAAGTCGGTGCCATCTCAGAATCAGACCAAGTTCACCCATTACAGGCTCTTAAGCCCCTGCCCACTGCGATTGAGGCTAGCTGGAGGGTGATAGTAGGAAAGCACCTAAGTGGAGTACCAGTTTAGGTAGGCCTAGTCCACTGTTCAGCCTCCTGCTCAATTAGAGTATTGATGCAAGTAGAGAACTAAAAGGTGACATTTACGTCGCCAACAATGATAACGTTTGTGTGTTTCTGCTGAGATTCAATAAGATCACCCAAGAACTCTAAAACTGATGAGTCTTCATTGGCTGGTGCCAATCTTATATAAACATTGAAGAGTACCCTATTCAAGCGCCAAAAAATACGTAAGATGTTGCCTCATACAATTATGTGAATCAACATTTAACATCAAATGAGTACAGGGTGCAGAATTCTTAGTCAAAACTAATAGCACCCCGCCCCACAGGCACAACCAGAATTCTGAGGTGGTATGGCCTCTAGGCCATAGGAAGTAACACCATTAAGCTACACATTATGACTAGACCATGTTTCTTAGAATGCACACATATGTGCACAAATCCTTTGTATATGATCCCCATTTGGAATCACATAGTTTTGAATTTATACTTGCCAGATTCCAAGAGATGATATAAAAATCTGAGTCCAGGGAAATAATCTCATTGTCTAATGTATCCCTAGACCTACATTGTGCCTGAATGAATTCTATTTGTTTCTCCCCATCTTACCCTTTTGGAGGCTCAGAGGCCAATCACCCCACCTCCATCGTTACTGTGTAAGCAGCATGCAAACCGGTTGCATGAGAAACCACTCTGGCATTCATACCTAGTTATGTGTTGATGGACAAACTGCCTACCTGAGGAGCCAGTTAATTGCATCAGTACTCATCCCCACCAGTCTAGGATCTACAGAAGTGCCTAAAGGGATGCAGCAAGGCCCTGATTGGGTTAATACTTCAGGACCAGATGAAGGGTGTAGCCTGAGCCTAATAGCAGAAGAAGAAGGCCCAAATAATTAGCTAGTACCTAGTTATAAACTAATGAGGCCATCAATCAATGCCTTATCCTTTAGTGTCACGTATATAAAATCATACTGGGTCAAACCAAATGGACAGCGCTTAACATGTGTGAAATCAGACCATACTACTCATAAGCATTTATGCTTAGATTTAACTGAATGTGTAGCCTTATTAACTAGCAATTCAGGATCTTTGTATGCACCTGGAGCAAGTTTGGGGACAGGGACTATGTAAACTACCTTGCTAGTCCCACTGGGTGAAAAATGCCTCACAGGGTAGCGGAGTAGCTGGTGGGCAACTTCCCATGTGGAATCAGTCCTCCCTGGTCTAATAGTTTACTATTTAAACGTTTCGCAGGGTATTTTGCATAAGTTGCCCACAATGGAAGTCTATTGCTAATCATGTTTGGATTGTTATTCTCACAATCGAAAAAAAGGTGAGGAACTTTCATTGCTATCGATGGGCCTGGATTTACCCCAATTACAGGATCTAAGTGGTCGGAAAAGCAGTTGAAGGTCATAGTATGTACCTGCAATGGTGTAACAGTGGTCTTTGAAGACTTACCTATATCAGAGTGGTCAACATATAGTTTAGGATTCACGCTTGGAACATTTCCCGCCCCACATCTACAATAGGGGTTTACCAGAGATTGAAGATCTGGTAATAAGTTTACCAACTAAAGATTTTAATTCATGCAGTTTGGAATGCAAATAATGTATCCCACCTTTCTTTGTAAAATTTATGATACTAATATCAGTGGCTTGCATAAAGGTCCACAAGGCATCCTGATCAATGTCTTCAAAAACTACTTGGGAGCAAGGGCAGAGTTCCTCCAATGGTGCAAACTTATTATGACAAGAATCATTAGGGGGTATAATAATTTTGGGAGAAAGTGGAACATTCACAATCATAATCAGTGAAGGTTCATCAGTTTCTATGTTCCCAGCAAGGTTATTTAGTCCAGAAATAGTTTCAGGTGTATCTCCCTCAGTTGAATTTTCACCACCTTCCCTTGCCCTTTTCTGTTTGAACATTTCAGGAACTGCCTTTGGGCCAGACTTAACAGCTGTGGTTGGTTCTTTATTTTTCACTCATTTTTTATTCTACTCAAACTGTTCGATGGGCTAGTCGATGTCTTGCAAGGTGCAGTTCATCCCATCACTTTTTCAGGTATTTTTTGAATTGGTAGAATATTTTTGGGGTTCTGGCACTTTGCCTTTCACCATGTTAAAGGACTTGCAGCAATAATCACCTGCAGGTGTTGTAAATGAGGCAGACATAACTCTAACCGAAGAGCAATAGATAACCACAGATGTCACAAATTCAAAATTATTAAACAAATAACAAAGTAGCTACCTAGCAACTGTGGAGGGACTAGTCCAGAGACGACATTGAGCGGAAAGAGAGTTGGCCCAGCCCTATCTTTGATGGGTCCTGTCTTTGATGGGTGCAGGATGAGCCTGCCCTTGGCCCGAGCCTTGCCCATGGGTGTCCTGCACAGTGGGAGAGCATAGTGCACTTTATAGCACTGTGGGGCGTATGGATCTTCTCCTTTACCTCAGCTGGCGCCTCCTGGCACCAAGAGTTATGGAGCTTGGACTCCCTGCTTTATGCCCGGCCCTGGGGGAGAGCTCAATGTGTTTTATATAAATATGGGGTATAGGTCTCCTCCTCCTCCTCCCCCTCAGCTGGCACCTCCTGGTGCAAAAAGTTGTGGGGCTCAGAGTCCCCGCCGTATGTCCCCAAGACTGGAAGTCATGAACTCTATTAATGCATTGGGGCCGAAGGCATGCATCATGGGGTAGGTGAAGAAGAAATGGCAGGATGACACTTGGCTAGCTTTTAAATCGTGGATTATAAAAAACGTTTGGAAATCATTTACCGACTTCTTCCTCGCAGGATTTATTTTATTTAGAGTTGATTGGGGGTGCTAGTGCATGTGTTTTAATAAAAATTATTATGAGTGTTTATGTATTTTAAATAATTGATTTGCATAGAAAATATAATAACGTAGAAAACTAATGCACACATTTGAAAATGTGATCTCGAAGAATGGCCACCAATGTTAACGAAGTGTACTAATATTAATATGAAATATTGAGCATTTGTTAGATTAATGTCGCCATGCATCATATTAAGAGTTATGCATTATGTGTATTAGTTTTTATTAATTGTATACCTTAACTTAGCAAAGGTCTTGGCCTAGTTGCCAGGCCTCATGTCAAGCTGTATTTCCTAACGTTTAATAAAACTGTGATTTTCCACTGTAACGTTTAAATGTACTCTTAGCTGCATGTGAACCGATTGCTAAAGATGCTGTTATTGCTAATGTAACATTTTGTATGTAATGTGCTTGAGGCTGTCTTTCCCAGGAGGAGAACAATGAAGATACTGACTGAAGTATAAGCTGCAAAAATATTGTTCCCTGATGAGTCGGATGATGAAGACGTCAAAGGAGAAATCAATCAGAGACATGTAATAGTAGCATTCTTAGCTTCGGAGTTTTAGTTTTATTCGACAAAGTGTGAACATGCGATTAACTGACCAATAAGGATTTGGGAGGTAGTTTTGGTAACTTTGACTTAACGACACTGCACAGGGAGAAGACTCACCATTTTTCTCTATTTTTCTGGAGGGCTTACCTCTATTCTTTCAAGTTGCTTAAAGACTTTGCGTTTTCTGAACTTTGCCTGATACCTTGCTGACGAACTGATGTCCTGAGGACGAAGACTATCATGATTTGCCAATCCAATTGAGGAGAGGTATTACTGAGATTATGTGTATGTTATGCATATTTGCTTTTTTTTTCTAGGTACCAACTGCACTGTTTTGATAGAGCCATAGTTAGATATTTTCCAAATTTGTGTTACTAAATTGTTTTGCATGAAGCCCAACATGCTGTTGCTAATCTGACGGTAGTTAAGGATTGTCACTAATGAAATCTTGCTCACAGGGACTAATGTTTGATGTATTTCTTTGCTGACTCTCAATGCATGTTATATCTTTTGAGGAACTGTTTTTGCTAATAGTCTGCACTGAAATCTTAGAATATGTAGTAGCTCGAGCCTTGATTAGATTACATTTCTTCGGTAGATTTGGACCGCCAGTGTTGTTTCTGTTTCTGTTTCATTTGATTTTAAGATGAACTTACGTGACCTTAGCATTGTTAATATAGGGAAATAAACATTCTAACTTTTAATAAAAGGTGTGATTATTCATGACTGAAAGGTCATGGTGTGTGATAATTGCTAACTCTATTGATTATTAATGTTATTGATCATTGATTATTGATTTGTATGTATTGGAGTTGTGGCCAGAACATCTTAATTGTGATGCCAAAGATTCATCAGTCCATTTGTGTCTCCTTGTAAGTTTACTTATCAAGATCTGATGCGCTAACAGAGATGGTAGCAGAGGAGGGTTTGTCTCCTTAAGAGCTTGCCATGGTTTGTCTCCTTAAGAGCTTGCTATAGACATCCAGTATAGAATAATAGGCGAACAGAGATGGTAAGGGAGGTGATGGTTTGTCACCTTAAGAGCTTATAACAGAGATAGTAGCAGGATTAAGGGTCCCACAGGTGGTAGCAGAATTCATTATTATTGAGATTTGGATTTATTTTGCAGTGATGTTGATTGGTGAGACAATGTTCCCCTAAGTCCAGAAATGACTTTCCCAGAGTCCTGGATCCTCCTAATGTTTGTTTGAGGATGTTCTCAGCGTTCCAGTGACAGCGTGAATGAAGTAGGTTGTGTTCGCACAGCTTATGCAAATCGCAGGTGAATTGTGATGTATATGAGGGTTTAGGGAGTTTGCATACTCCAAATGAAGTTGTAGAAGGAGTGTGCATACTTCGCAGTGTGAGAGTAGGGAAGTTGTCGAACTTCATATATGTGTGGGGCTTTGTGCTCAAAAATTGTCTACATGGTTGTTGAGGTACGGACCCTGTGTGGTCTAAGACTCCGGAGTCTATTTGAAAAAGTGTATGAAACACTTTGTTTTATGTTGTAATCTCTCTGGTATCATAGGTTGATCAGGCGTGGTCAACAGGTCAGAATGTTAGTCAAAGTGGGTGAAAGAAATTTTCGACTGAGATTTGGCAAGTCCAGTGTGCACCAGGACAGACCCATTGACCAGTTGAGAGTAAAATTTGCGGGTTGAATTTTGCTTGCGAATCTGGGCGACCGAGTAAAAAGGAGTAGCTTTTAGAGTGAGAGTAGTTAGTGAAAAAAATCCGTAAAGTTTCTGAAGCGATTGTGTTACCTTTCCTGTAGTAAACCAGCAGATTTGTTTTTGATTTTTGTTTTTTGGTTAGTGCTTGCAATTTTTGCATTAGTTTTGTGTAAATGGAAGTGTGGGAAGACAAGCCGCAAGACTTTGTCAGCCTCAGTACGTGTGACGTCATTGGAGCCAAGCTGGGATAGGTTTGTAAGTGAGAAGGGTCGTGCACGGATTGGCAGCCGTCCATGAGAGGCAATTGGTTGAGAAAGTAGGTGAACTGTAATTTGGGATCAAAAGTCACTTCCTGATTTGATTTTTAATAACAAAAAGTCGAAAAGATGACATTTTTATAGGCCTTAAAGAGTGCTTTAATTCAAGAGGAGAATGAGAAAAGCAGAAAAGACACCAGCAGAGGCTAAGTGGGACAGTGTTCAGAAAGTCTGGAGGACTGAGACATTACACAGAGTTAAGTTGTTTCCGGCGATTACGCAGGACAATGAGAAGGAAGGAAGGAAACCTACTAGAAAATCAGATAGAAGTCCGTCTGAGAGTAGAAAGGCTAGGAAGTCCTCGATAATGGAGGAAGATCCAAACGAGATTGACTTTGTTACAGAATTATTGAGAAATCGCCCACAACCATATGCAGCACATGAGGGTAGTCCAAGTACCAGTGCTGATCCCACAGCTCCGACACAGATTAATGAAATAATGAGCCCAGTACAGGTTAATACTAACCTGTCACAGAGTCCGATGCAGGGTAGTTTAATGCGCCTACTACTCCTGTAATGCAGAGTCAGATGCAGCTACCACAAGTTCAGAGAATTTATCCTGATGTGCCAGTTTTAGGGACAGTTTCAAACTTAATGGTGGCTAGGGAACAGGTTAATCTGAGACCGGTGTTGGTTCAGACAGGACCAACTCCACATATACTGCCTCAAGGACAGCCACAAGTCATGACGAGATTCGCTCCAGTAGCATAGACACAACCAGACATGTCCTCAATGATGAACCAGATCATGGGACTTACTCTCCCACAGGGCCTAGGTGCTAGACTGACCCCAGATGCTATATCATTACCTATTACTGTTGGTTCAGCCATACTGCTATTTGCAGAGAAGAATCCTACTGTAAGTGAGCAGGGTGTCATGTCCCAGAATATAATGAGGGGCGGATGTAATGAGAATGTCCTACTGGACAGAGTTTAGACGGATCAAGATCAATGCTAGATCTTAGTCTATTTGGAGTACTTCTAGATAATACGATAGGGTCAAAGGTTAGCCGGAATTTGAAATTATTGACATTGCAGACACCGAATGTAGGTGCACATCAGGTGTCACCAGTCCAAGCTAGTAACATTTTGTTGCAAAGATTGACAGCTCAGCAGTTGACTGAGTGGTTAGACAAGCTGAATACCCTGCCGAGTGCTCATAAGGGGGGGGAGTACTTGAATTACACTAGGCTAAGCATGGAAGCGAGTGAACTAGTTGAGGGAACCATAGGTGTGAACCAGAAGCTGAATTGAGATATCTGTGTCCAAAGATTACAAGAGAAGTGAGCAATGTACATAAGAAATTAGCAGACCTAGCAAAGAAATACAGCATAGAAATAGAGAAGACGAAACATCTGAAAAGTAGTTACAGATTAGAATTTGATGCTAAAGATTTTGAACACATGAGATCTGCAGGAATGAATGCCCACCTTAGAGAATTACTTCAAAGTGCCCAGATTTCAGGAGCATTAGATAAGTGGGAAGGCAGATGGGTAAAGAAAAGAGACAAAAGTAAAAGGGGTTCTGTGGAGCTGACTGCGAACGTTCAGCAGGATAGAGATTGAGTGAAAATTTTACCAATGAGAGAGATTCCAGGAGGGAATTTTATTTACGTCCCTTGGACTAGGAGTGAAATTCTATCATTTACGAATGATTAACTCATGCTGAGAGAGAAGCTAGTAGAGTGGTACCAGCAGACAGGCAGGTTTGTGAAACTTACAAAATGCCTTTGGGAGGACTTGAACACATTGCTAGAAATAGTGGTTCTAGCTGATCTATGGGTAGAGTGTAAGAGGAGTGTAGATTGGCCAACAAGTGAACCGGAGAGAGACAAGAATACAGGTACACCATATCCTAATGAAATATTACTATAAGGTGATTGAATTTTAGCAAACAAGAATCCCACACAAACATATTAATAGGCAGCCAATATACAGGGCAGCTCAGGAAGCCAAGGAATCGATACATGCATTTTATGAGAGATTTTTGCAGGCATTCAAGCATTACAGTGTTTCAGAGACAATTAGGGCAGAAGACATGACCCATTTTGTGTTCAGATTTGTGGAAGGATGAGACCTGAAGTTAGCCAGATGATTAAGAGTCATTTGATTTGCTGGCAAGCGAAGCAGATTGATGAGGTGTTGCAGTACGCAAGGTATTGTAATGATGAGATTGAGATGAAGCGGAGAAAGCTGAAAGAAAAGGTGATGGTGATGCAGATTATAGCTGCTCAGACAGGGATGCAAGGGAATTTTCCACAACAGTTACCGCAGCCGCAGCAGGGAAACATGATGTTTCAGCCTCAGATGAGAGGTAGAGGTCACGGAGGTAATGTGACTCACTGTCCGGATTTAGGTAATTTAGTGGTTCAGAATGATGTACAGGGGATGAAGAAGTTGTTGCCATGTCATGCTTGCGGAGCCATTGGACATTGGAAACTGGAGTGTCCAATGATGGTGCAGGAAGGTGCTGTGCAATGTAATGACATCAATTCATTCCAGAATATGAGAGGACCAAGAGAGAGGGGTCAAAATCAAATTTTTCAGAATAATGTGAATCAGGTGCAGAATTTTCAACCCATGCAGCAGGTACAAATGCCACGTGTACCAATGACACAGTTGCAACCAATGCAGCAGAAGGTTCCATTGGTACCTAGACAGCAAATTCAAATACCTCAAGCCCCAATGGAGCAGCAACAAATGATGCTTTCTCAACAGGTAACAGTTCAGAGGCTTAACCAGAGTAATAACACAGTACACCAATTCCTGTTACACAGTGAGAGTGGAATAAACGATGATTGGATGAGTGAAAGTTCAGATGAGGAGCCATGTGTGCTTGCAGCTTCCTTAAAAGGAGATCGGAGGGGTCCCTATGTGAAAGAAAAAGTCATGGGTCACAAAGTTTCACTCTTGGTTGACACAGGAGCTAAAAGCTCTACAGTGAGGAGTGCAGAAGATCCGAACTTGCCCCTTTCAGGTAATCCAGTTCAGGTTGTTGGAGTAGCAAACCAGTATTTGACAAACCCGATTACAGATCCAGTTCAAGTTGAGATTGGCAACTTCCAGGGATTGCATAAATTTGTGGTCTGCGACTCAAGTCCAGAATCCCTCCTGAGAAGAAACTTGCTATGTAAAACAAGGTGTTCGATTACTTGTTCAAATGTGGGAATTGAGGTCCAGTTGAATAGTGATGCTGAAGATGACCAATCCACAGAAACAGAGTGTGAAACTGTAAATGAGGAATATCCTCTGATTGAATTTTTCCAGATGTTTACAGTAAAAGAGCTTCATCCTAATTTGCAGGAAACGGTTAAAGAGAAAGTGTGGGATTTGACAGGAAAAGAAGTAGCTGCTATGTAATGAAATACACTGTTCCAAAGAAGACGAAGAAAGAAAGGGAGAACACTAGGGAGTCCTAATTAATAGGAGCAAGAGTCCTCACACACCCTATTGAAGGTCATGCTTCATCATCGGACGGGCTCCTCTTCAGACCGGCGCTGCAATGTCTGACGGGCACCCCCCAAACGGGGGCTCTTTGCCGGAGATCTTTTCTCAATGATGCCACAGAACCCAGATGTGGGTCAGAAGAAAGAGAGGAGAGATCAATAGAAAATAAAATTGGCTCAAAACCCTCACTAAGTGTTAATTTATTCGCCGATGTTGTGTGATGGCCAAGATTAAAAAATAAAACAAGGGAGTGAGATAGAGATAATGCTCAACCACTCACTAGCAACTTGATAAGGAGGAGAGGAAGTCAGGAATTGCCAGACATTCCTCAAAATGAGGTCGACATGTTTCGCGTCTCTTAGGTCCAAAGGGATCCACTGACGCTTCTTCAGGACCTAATAAATCTTTCAACTTCTCCAACAAAAAAACAAAATAGACTCCTGCAATCTGAAACTGACAGTCAAAATGTTAACAGTCACTTACACGAGTCCACTCTGACCCGGACTTGCTGTTCCTATTAGTCACCCTAAAAATATATATAATTTTTTTTTAACAATGAATAGCTTATTCACCAAAAGATCATTGTCCCAATGAGTGTGCAATCACATCAATCAAGCAAAATAAAAGTGGCAAACTGTGCAACATAAGGTGGTAATGTGGGTGGTAGCAAACCCATGCTAAATGAATGAAGATGGGCTTACCCTCCCAAGTTGAGATCGGGATTCATGGGATCATGCAGGCCTGTAGCCAGGCTTGCAAAAGCTCTGATCATAAAGTTAACAAAGAAACAAACAAAGAAACACAAAGACCTCTATTATGATACACTTAGGGACTCAATCCACCCTATGGCAGAGTGTGTTCAATATGAGAAAATACTCATCAAAGCAGTTCCATTCATCTACAAACAAATGCTAGCCCACCCTTAATGTGGTCATCAACACTGGTTGTACTCAGAAAGAAAAAATGAAACCAGTATGAAACCGGGGTTGCTGTGTCTGATTATTAATTGAAAGTAAAAAACCTCACTCCAGCCCCACAAAAAGTAATGGACAGTAAGGTCGGGGAGATAAAATAATCATAATGTGCACTGTATGTGCAGAGCAAACAAGCGTGTTAGAAAAATCAGGTGGTTAATTGATGGAAACAATGGCCTGTCAAGTACCAAAAACAGGAGTACCTGGTTCGAAATCCGAACCTTAGGTGTCTCCCTTCATAATGACGAGCTAGCGTACATGAGAATGCCGGCTCCCGACCTCCGGTAGCCGAGGCATTAGTTTCACAGAGGTATGGCATGGATTACCAAAAAGCGGCATGGATAACAAAAAAACAAACAATTCTGGCACTTACTTTAAGCAGTCCAGGTGCGGTACATTCGACCTACCCCTGACCGTGCTCCCGGATGTGCAGGGAGCCGCGCACCACGGGGTATAAATAGTGCGTATTCCGTACGCGAGAGCTGCTGTTGCTGCTCTCGTTGCCAGGAGACGTTAACACGCGCAGCAAGTCAGGGCCATTGCCCGTAGTACTGGAAATGGAAAAGGGGTAAAGCCTCAGATTCCATTTCTTCAGGAAAATATATGGCGGCCATCTAGGAGTGGTGTTCGACCTCCTAGAAACTCAATATCAAAATCAATATCTGTATGACTGACAGAATTATAACTATTAGCCACACCATAATTAGCGTTTTTGCTCCATACTGTGGCATTCTGGGGAACATTCTGACCCATCTGATGATTGCCCTGATGAGTTTCTATGAGGTCGAACACCACTTTTGCTTGATTGACGTGATTGCACACTCATTGGGACAATGATCTTTTGGTGAATAAGCTATTCATTGTTAATTTTTTTAAATATATCTTTAGGGTGACTAATAGGAACACCAAGTCCGGGTCAGAGTGGACTCGTCTAATTGACTGTTAACATTTTGACTGTCAGTTTCAGATTGCAGGAGTCTATTTTGTTTTTTTGTTGGAGAAGTTTAAAGATTTATTAGGTCCTGAAGAAGCGTCAGTGGATCACTTTGGACCAAAGAGACGCGAAACATGTCGACCTCATTTCGAGAAATGTCTGGCAATTCCTGACTTCCTCTCCTCCTTATCAAGTTGGTAGTGAGTGGTTGAGCATTATCTCTATCTCACTCCCTTGTTTTATTTTTTAGTCTTGGCCATCACCCAACATGGGCGAATAAACGAACAGTGAGGGTTTTGAACCAATTTTATTTTCTATTGATCTCTCCTCTCTTTCTTCTGACCCACATCTGGGTTCTGTGGCATCATCGAGAAAAGATCTCCGGCAAAGAGCCCCCCTTCGGAGGTCAGATATTGCAGCGCCGGTCTGACGAGGAGCCCGTCCGATGATGAAGCATGACACTCAATAGGGTGTGTGAGGACTCTTGCTCCTATTAAATAGGACTCCCTAGTGTTCTCCCTTTCTTTCTTCATCTTCTTTGGAACAGTGAATTTCATTACATAGCAGTATTCACTGGAGGGCATACACTGGACCATTAATCCTCCAATATATCCCCTTATATTTTTGAAGGAAAAGAAGTAGGTCTGATAGAGGGAGTTGAGTCAGTTGAAGTTACTGTAAAACCAAACACAGTTTTTCCTCAACTTCCACAGTACCACATGCCACAAGATGTTCTTATGAAGGTTATCAAAATAATTGCAGATTTTGTAAGGCAAGGAATTTTAAAGAAAGTGTTTAGCAACCCATGTAATTCACCGATAATGGGTTTGCAGAAGCCCTGTGGGAAGGTTCGAATTGTCCAGGATTTGAGAAAAATAAATGAGTTTGTGGTCAAATGTTGGCCTGTGGTGCCAAATCCAGCTGTGATAATGTTTCAGATTCCATTCAATGCAGAGTGGTTCACTGTCATTGATTTGTCACAAGCCTTCTTTTCTGTGCCTCTTCATGAGGGCAGTCAATTTCTCTTTTGTTTCAAATTTCTGGATTGAGTTTATTGCTGGTGCAGAATTCCTCAAGGATTTTCAGAGTCACCGTCCATATTCAATCATATCTTGAAAAAGAATTTGGAGAGGCTAGAATTGCCTTTCCAGTCGACCTTGGTGCAGTACATTGATGACTTGCTGATTGCGTCCAAAACAAGGGATGAGTGTGTTAACGCGTCCCTTTATGATAATTTATTACACATCAGGACTGGTTTTAGGCCAATGAATTTTTTGACCTAGTTGAGAGACACCTTAGGACGAGATAGCTAATCAATATGTCAATCAATACGTCAATAATGTCATCAATATTTATCATAACGATACATTTCACTTTAGTCAAAGTCATTAATCAATTCAAAGCACTACCATGACCTTGCAGTCATGAATAACCACACCAGTTTAGTAAAATTTTTATGAGTTTTATTCTCTATTGGTTACAATTCTAAAAGCAGATGCGTTAATCTCAAAACCAAGAAACATAATAGCATAGTCACGATATGGCAACTTTGATAAGATTTCATTAAGGCAAGAATCACAAACATCAAAACATAACACGGCGTAAACATAGATCAATTTAGCAAAGTGTCAATAACGCGTCAGTTCAACAAAGCATAGTTTTGGTCATTTTGTCTATTTGCGTCAGTTTAGTGAACACCTGTCCTAACCACTGATTAGCATTAGCATGTTGGGCTTCATGCAAAACAATTTAGAACACCAATTTGGAAAACATTTAACTATGGTCTCTGTCAAAAGTAAGCAGTTGGTACCTAGAAAGGAAAAGTAAACAGACAAATCACAATTGTATTGTCATAGCTACCCTCCAAGATTTAGGTCAGCACTCAGGTTCAGTCTTCGTCTTCAGGACATCAGTCAAATCGCCATCATTCAGAACTCAGCTACGGGGCAAAATGGGCACTTCCCTCATAAGGAGGTAAAGTGTAAATGGGTAATCTAAGGATGAGGATAAGTAAGTCACCAAAAAGAGTGACAAAGTTTCTGGATAAAATTAATAGCATTCCCTACCTAAATCTCAATGGCTCCCCGTGTCATGGGTTTTTATCCCTTTTTTCGTTGTACATTCCCCTAAAATTTCATTGGACATTGGTTATACCCCACTATCTTCAACCTATTAGAAAATACATTAGGTCATTAATCTTTCACCCCATATTATTTTACAAGTCTCTCATTGGTTCTCCTGTTCGATGTCTTCAGAGGTTGCACGTCCGGTATGATTTCATCTTTCTGTAATTCTTTACACATCTTTTGGTCAGTAGCTCCATTGTCTTTACCGGTTTGAATGACCTTGTACATTACATTAATCTACACTGTTGCATTTTGTTTTAATAATTTCTACAAGCAATGAAGAATTCATGGGAAAGGATCTAGTATGGTCACATTTCAGGTTCTAGTTTGAAAAAAACAAGAGGTCATGTCCTTTGTGACTCAGCACACTGCAAGATAGGAAAAATACATTTAATATGAGAGCCAAGCATCTAAGCTTCAGCTCATGCTAACTTAAGGCCTACAAGGATTTCAGCACAAATTCAATAGCGTAATCATTAATAATTAGTATAAAACGTATTCAGTATAACATTTATAAACATTTTAGTCATCATTATTAATCTACGTATACATTGGCGGCCACTCCCCGTGGTCACATTTCAGGTGCATGTTTAAACAAATAAATCAATACAATTACTTATACGGCATTACCACACTCTAATTCATAATCATCTTGTGTTATATAGATTATATAAGCTACGCTCTCTAAGTCCCTCCTCTGATGATGTCCGTCATCACACAAACCTTTCCCTTTTAATCTTTCACTTTTAATTTTTCACCTTGCGCATAATGCACATTTCAACATCTTGTCCTTTGTGTGAACTTTCCCAAATTTCATTAAACATTTTCTCCCTTTCACTTTCTTCATTCTTCTTATTTCTCTTTGTCCAATTTCTTCCTATTTTGTTATTAATTTTGCATACTCCCCATAAACCTAATAAACAGGCCAGAACAATTAATAGACCCCCTTATATTTTTGCAAGAACCCCATTCCAAATGTTGCTAAACCAGCTCCCTACTCTGGCAATTCTTTTTCCCACTTTTTCCCACACTCCAGGTTCCTTCTAATCCATCAAATCTGCACTATCCCTAGTTAGCTTAGTAAGCATACCTCTGATCTTTTTACTATTATCGGGTATATACGACCAACAATGACGCTCGTTGAGCATCTTGCAGACTCCGCTGCTGTTTGCAAAAAGAATGTCTAGAGCAAGCCGATTTTGAAGAGTCATAGCTCTTTCCGCAGCAAGTTCAGTATCCATCAGGAGTATAGCCCCTGTAAAATTTGTCAGCATGTTATCCACAATAGTAGACAACTTTTGAATCTTTATGGAGTTTAAGATAACCCCTACCAAAGGAATGATGGCTCCAAATATGTCACCAACGACAGCAGCTGCTGTCTCTCGTTTTTATCTAGCATGTTGTAATTCAGATGCTTTAGGTATTTGCTTTAAGTCATCAATCTGGTAAATCTTTGGGAAAACTATCCCCAAATAACATGTCCCATACCATCCCTTAGGGAGACGGTAATAAGCATTAAGTCCACAAATATAATAGATCCCAGGGATCGCTGGATCCTGTCCATTTAACATGAATGTCCATTTACTCTGAAACAAAAACACATGCCTGCATTCACTCATTCCCACAAATAAAGTGTCATGTTCAGATTTTGGCCTATATATACAAATCCTTCCTACATGTAATGCATCTATAGCTAATTTGCATTGTGTCTTTATTGCAGTGTAAGCATAATCATTTGTATATGTGCGTTTCTCTAACCCCTTTTCTAGTCGCTCTTTCAAAGCTTTGCGTCTATCATCAGTGTGATCTAAGAAGCTTTTCTCTACAGGTGTCAATAAGCAAGTCAGATTGTTGCGGTGTGCATAAGCTGTCCCAAATGTAAGTGTTGGTTCAAAGAAACCTCTAACTATTTTTATACTGTGCTCCTTAGCTAGTTTGTTCAGAAACTCAATCACTGGCACAAAAGAAAACACCACATCCAAATTTGAATAAAAGTATTACACATGCTCTTGATTATAGAATCTTGTTATTAGCAAACTACAACTTATCCCGTATGTTAGAGGAAGACTATGATAGGTGACCCCTTCTTGTACTGATGAGGGAATCTTTGTGCACACATAACAGTTTTTCTCATCCATGGCTTCAACATACTCTTTCAGCAAGCGATAGAAGACATTAGTGGAGAGTTCCCCTTTTGACTTAGTTCCCTCATGCAAGTGTTTTGTATCTTGCTCAAACTTTTCCCACGGTGTTAGTGTTGTAGTCTCAGGTTTTGAAGCATTGTTAGTCGCTTTCTTATCCAACCACGGCATTCCCACAATCACACCTACAATTTTTATTGCACACAGAATACCTAATATTAGGCTTAACCAACCACACACTTTACCTTTCTTGCTACTACCTCTATTATAAGCCATGGTCTGTAAAGAATCAGAAGGTAGAATAACTCCAAGCAAATAATCAACTTGAGGACTATGTGAAGCTTTCTTTTTTTTTTTCTTTTTTTTCTTGATGCAAAGTCTCTTTCTCTCTGCATGTATTTACAGCGTTTCACTCACTCCAGGACACTTTTGTCAATCAGGTTAGCAGCTTGTCATAATCGGTTTTCAATGTCAATTCAGGTTATCAGTGTCACATCCGGCAATTTATAAGTCTCTTTTCTCAACTTTTCAGCTTTCAATTTCAACTTTAACACAGTCTCTTTCTCTGTTTGAATTCAGGTACCGTAGTATTGTCCTGGTACTTCTCGATCAAAACAGAACGCTAAGAATTCTTGTTGCCATTCAGATGTTGTTGCATATGCCCATTCAGGACCTGCGTACCTTCTATTTGCAGTTCTTTGTCTTTTCAATCTGCGTTCGCCTTGCAATTCTCCTTCACTTAGATCCTGTACTCGGGATGTATCAGTTTCTTCTGTTATTGTTTCACCTGGTACAACCTTTTCTTTCGCAGACTGCTTCTCTGGCCAGTTATCACCTTTATGCGTCTTCTTCCTGCTTGTCCTTTCAGGACGCTGAACAGCACCCTCCTCTTGTGCTATGGTGTTTTCTCTTGACGGACCTGCAACTGGCTCAGGGGATGCCGGTGTGCTTTGATCTCTCTCTACTATTTCCCCTTCTTCTGGGTCTGTAACAGGTTCAAGCTCTAACCCGTATCCGTCTACTTCTTGGAGAACCTCTCCTTGATTAAGTTCTCCTGCTGCCTCTACTGAGATAGGCACACTGTCACCTCTCTCGAACTCGTTTACTGTTTGAGGGACTAGGCTATTCTCAGTGGGCTCTCCTATAGTCTCAGTTCCCCCTTGGCTATTTTCTGGCCCTGAGACTTCCTTCTCTGGACTTCAAGTTCCTCATCAGTTGGACACGTTACCTTCTTTGTGTGACTGGCATGTATCCAGTTTGGAACGCCTGCACATTTCACAGCAGTGGTTGTTGTTAGTATTACTTGATATCGCCCCTTCCAGCACGGCTCCAAACACGACTTTCTCACGTGCTTCTTGACAACCACCCAGTCACCGGTTTGCAGGGTGTGACCTGGATCACTGATTGGTGGCAATGTGTTGGCCTCCACCTGGTGAGAAAAAGAGCGAACCACATCAGCCAAACCTTTGCTGTAGTCCAACACCATATCATCCGTGATATTCACAAGAGCATTTGCAGGTACTGCGGGTAGCCTCATAGCTCTGCCCATAAGGATCTCATGGGGTGATAGTCCTGTCTTCTTATCAGGGGTGTTCCTCATCGACATCAGCACTGAGGGCAATGCATCTGGCCATTTCATATTGGTAGCTGCGCACATCTTTGCCATTCTCGACTTCAAGGTACCATTCATTTGTTCTACTAGTCCTGATGCTTCAGGGCGGTAGCTAAAATGCAGCTTCTGTTCAACGTCTAATGCAGCACACAAGAGCATAATCACCTCATTGTCGAAGTGTCTGCCCCTATCTGATTCTAAAGAGACCGGAAAACCGAACCTGGGTATTAGTTCTCTATGCAACAGCTTTGCAACTGTGAGACTGTCATTTCTACGTGTGGGGTAAGCTTCATTCCAGTGGCTGAAAACACACACAATCACCAACACGTACTTCAATCCTCCACAAACAGGCATCTCAATGAAATCCATTTGCATCTTGCTAAATGGACCGCCAGCTCTCCCTATGTGGCTCAAAGTTACCACAGTCCCTTTCCCTGCATTCATCTGTTGACAGATGATGCACCTGTGACAAGTAACGTCTGCAGCTTGGCTGAATTTTGGGTTAAACCAGTCAATTTTGAATGACCTGATCAGTGCATCTCTCCCAAGATGTGCCTGTCCATGGTAAAGCCTTGCAAATTGTGACAAAAGACTGTTTGGCAAAATTCTCTGCCAGGAGCGTTTCTCCTCTCTGCTAGCACAACCCTGTAGTGACTTTAGCTCATCTAGTGTATCAACCACCCTTAATGCAAAGTTCAAGCATGTTTCATTTTCAGTTTGCGGTAACAATTCCCACTGATCCTTGAACGATATACAGTTCAATGCGCAAAACCTTGCGACTTGATCTGCATAGCCGTTTCCCTTTGACACAAAGTCTTGTGACTTAACATGAGCATTGCATTTCACCACGGCAATTTGAAGAGGTAACTGAATCGCATGTAACAAGTCCTTAATGTGTTCGCCATTTTTCACTGGAGAACCAGAAGAGGTCATGAAACCTCTCTGTGACCACAATTGGCCAAAATCATGTACAATTCCAAATCCATATCTGCTGTCAGTATAGATAGTGACTCTCAGATTTTCAGCTGCGTGGCATGCCTTAGTAAGGGCAATTAATTCTGCCACTTGTGCGGAAAACACTCTCTCGAGCCAGGAAGCTTCAATAATACCAACTATGGTACACACAGCATAACCAGCTCTCAGCATTCCGACTGAGTCTCTCAAACAGGATCCATCAACAAACATAATGCAGTCATTTTCTTTTAACTGCGTATCTTGAATGTCAGGTCGGGGCTTGGTACATAGTTCTGTTACCTCAAAACAATCATGCTCCACTTCCTCTTCATTATTAATCTCAGCACTTTCAACAGGAAGTAGAGTTGCCGGGTTCAATACAGTACACCGCTTCAAGGAGACATTTGGTGACCCCAAAATAATTGTCTCATATCAGGTAAGTTGGGCATTTGTCATGTGCTGAGTTTAAGTTTGAGTCAACAACATTTCAACTGAATGTGGAACCATTACTGTTAAGGGATGTCCCAACACTATGCCTTCACACTGCGTGAGGCTTTGACCAACTGCTGCAACTGCGCACAAACAACCCGGTAAGGGTGCTGCGACGGGATCCAAGGTAGCTGAAAAATACGCTACAGGACGGTTTGCACCTCCATGGACCTGTGTCAAGACAGACAAAGAACAAGCATCACGTTCAAGACAAAACAGAAGAAAAGGCTTTGTTTAATCAGGCATACCTAAAGCTGGTGCCCTGCACATGCACTCTCTCAATTCCATGAATGACTCAAGCTCGTCTTTAGACAGAATTATGGTGTACGGGTCATCCTTAGTTTCTTTGCCTGTCAGCTTTATCAGTGGTTTAGAGATGATTGAGAAGTTGGGTATCCACTGGCGACAGTAGCCCACCATTCCCAAAAACATCCTGACATCTCTCTTTGTTGTGGGGGGGGGGTTCATCTGCAAAATAGCTGTCACCCTTTCCTTTGATATTCTCATGGACCCTCTCTCAATCAAGTGTCCTAAGTACTTCACCTCTTTTTGACAGTACTGCAACTTCTTTGGAGACACTTTGGGCCTGATTCCGACTATGGCGGGCGGCGGAGGCCGCCCGCCATAGTCCCGCCGACAAATGACCGCACCGCGGTCAAAAGACCGCGCCGGCCATTCTTACATTTCCGCTGGGCCGGCGGGCGCTCTCCAAAAGAGCGCCCGCCGGCCCAGCGTAAATGCCCCTGCAACGAGGATGCCGGCTCCGAATGGAGCCGGCGGAGTTGCAGGGGTGCGACGGGTGCAGTTGCACCCGTCGCGTATTTCAGTGTCTGCTTTGCAGACACTGAAATACTTTGCTGGGCCCTCTTATGGGGGCCCCTGCAGTGCCCATGCCATTGGCATGGGCACTGCAGGGGCCCCCAGGGGCCCCGCGCCACCCCCTACCGCCATCCTGTTCCTGGCGGGAGACCCGCCAGGAACAGGATGGCGGTAGGGGGTGTCAGAATCCCCATGGCGGCGGAGCGCGCTCCGCCGCCATTGAGGATTCTCCCGAGCAGCGGAAAGTCGGCGGGAGACCGCCGACTTTCCGTTTCTGACCGCGGCTGAACCGCCGCGGTCAGAATGCTCGAGGGAGCACCGCCAGCCTGTTGGCGGTGCTCCCATGGTCGGTGACCCTGGCGGTCACCGGCCGCCAGGGTCAGAATGACCCCCTTTATGTCCGTTCTTTCCCAAATGGTTCAATAAGGCAATTTTGTCATACCTGCAGTCATCTTTTGTTCGGGACGCAGTTAATAAGTCATCAATGTACTGCACCAGAGTCGAACTGAAAGGCAGTTCCAACGACTCCAAATCCTTCTTCAATATCTGATTGAAGATGGACGGTGACTCAGAAAACCCTTGAGGAATTCTGCACCAGCTGTACACCTTGTCCATGAACTTGAAACTGAATAAAAACTGGCTGTCCTCATGAAGAGGCACCAAAAATAAAGCTTGTGACAAGTCTACAACGGTGAACCATTCAGCATCACACGGAACCTGAAACATAATCACTGTTCGGCACTATGGGGCAACATTTTACCACAATCTTGTTTATTTTTCTCAAATCCTGCACAATTCGAACCTTCCCACAAGGCTTCTTCAAACCCATTATTGGTGAATTACATGGACTGCTCCACACTTCTTTCAGAACTCCTTGCTTTACAAAATCTGCAATTATTTGCGACACCTGAATAAGGACATCTTGCGCCATGTGGTATTGTGGCACCTGGGGAAACACTGCATTTGGCTTCACTTGTACTTTAACCGGTTCTACTCCTTTTATCAGTCTCACTTCTTTTCCTGTCAGGTCCCACACTTTCTCTGTCACCGTTCCCTGTAACTCAGCTGGTAAGTCAGTCACTGTAAGCATCGGGAATAAGGTTATCAAAGGGTAATCCTCATTCGCAGTCTCTGTTTCTAATTCTGTGAATTGGCCGTCATCCCCTTCATCATCACTGTTTGTCTGCACTTCAATTCCATCATTAGAACAGGTAATTGAACACTTCGTTTTACACAGTAAGTCTCTTCCCAGTCCTTATTCAGTCCCTGGAAGTTTCCAATCTCAACTTGCATTGGATCTGTGATCGGGTTTGTCAAATACTGGTTTGCTACTCCTACCACTCTTATGGTACGCCCTGAAAGTGGCAGTTTTGGAACCTCTGCACTTCTGACTGTAGAGCGTGTAGCTCCGGTATCAACCAAGAATGAAACCTTGTGACCCATTACCTTTCCCTCTACATAAAGTCCCCTCTGATCTACTTCTAGGGACGCTGCAAGCCTGCACTCTTCACTGTCTGAACTCTCATCCGACCATTCATCATTCATTCCATCTTCACTGCGCAAGGGGAATTGCTGTACTGTATAATTTTGGCTCACTACTTGACCTGTGACCTGCTAAGGAAGCATCACCTGTTATTGTCCCATTGGAGCTAATGGTAATTGCATTTGCTGTCTAGGTACCATGGGAACCTGCTGTTGTACTCGCTGCATTTGCGCTGGTTGAACACGCGGCATTTGCATTTGCTGCATGGGCTGTAGCCCCTGCATCTGAACCATGTTATCCTGAAAGTTCTGATTCTGACCTCTCAATTTTGGACCTCTCATGTTTTGAAATGTACCGACATCAGTGCTTTGTTGAACGACACCATCATGCACCACATTTGGGCATTCCCGCTTCCAATGCCCCAAGCCCCGGCACGCGTGACATGGTGACATCTTTTTCATCCCTTGCGCATCATTTTGAACCACCACAGTATTCAAGTCTGGACCACGATTCACAAAACCTCGACCTCGGCCTCTCGGTTGCTCCTGAAACCCGCCATTCCCTTGCGGTTGCTGCTGTATCATCTGCTGGATTCCATTTCCTTGCATACCTGCCTGTGCTGCCCTTATCTGCATCACCATCACTTTCTCCTTCAGTTTTCTCTGCTTCAGCTCAATCTCATCAAAACAGTATTTCGCATACTGCAACACCTCATCAATCGGCTTCGCTTGCCAAGAGATCAAATGATTCTTAATCATCTGGCTAACCTCTGGTCTCAGCCCTTCAACAAATCTGAACACGAGATGGTTCATGTCTTTCGGCTCAATAGTCTCAGTACCACTGTAATGTTTGAAGGCTTTCAACAACCTCTCATAGTAAGCATGGATAGACTCTTTAACCTCCTGTGAGGTCCGGTCGATTTTCTGCCAATCTGTCACTTTCGGCGATACTTTCTGATTCAAAAACTCAATCACTTTATGATAGTATTTCATCACCTCCTCAGAGGGTGCTCCGGTCACCTTATCCCTTGCCGGCTCCTGTGTCGGCCAGTCTACACCTCTCTTGCACTCAAGCTATAAGTCGGGCGGAACAATGAGCTCAAACAAGGTATTCAAGTCTTCCCAGAGACACTTTGCAAGCTTTACAAACCTATCTGTTTGCTGATACCACTCTATCGGCTTCTCACTCAACCTGGGATAATCATTTGTGAATGACAGAATGTCTCCCCTAGTCCACGGTACATGGATCAGAACTCCACCAGCTGTTTCTCTCATCGGTAACATCTTTACTGATCCCGTATCTGATATAGCTTTAGCTTGACTTGATCCCTGACTGTCACTTTTCTCCTTATCTCTTTTCTTTGCCCATCTGCCTTCCCACTTTTCTAAAGCTCCCCAGATCTGAGCACTTTGCAGTATTTCTTTTAGATGCGCTTTCATTCCGGCAGACCTCATGTGCTCAAAGTCCTTTGAGTCAAAGTCTAACCTGTAGCTTCTTTTCAAATGTTTAGTATTCTCAATATCGATATGGCATTTGTCTGCCAGGTTCGCCAACCTCTGATGTACCTTACCTACTTCTTTAGTGATTTTAGGGCACAGATGTCTCAATTCTGCTTCTGTGTATGACTCTAATCTGTTTACCCCCATTGTTCCTTCCACTAATTCAGCAGCCTCCACTCCCAGTCTCACAAAGTTCAGGTATTCATCTTTTTCAGGCCTTTCTGTTGCTGCGGCTTTTGGAGCGTAATTTTTTTCTAACCACTCATTCACTTGTTGCACCGTAAAACCTTGCAGTGAAATATTCCCTGCATGCATCATTGGCGAATGCAAATCATTTGTACTTATTGACTGCGGGGTTAGCCTACCTAGCCCTGCCTGTCTCATTGCCTCCAACGGTGCTTCAACCGGGCTAAGGTCTAGCAAAGACCTTGGTCTTTCAATTGATTGTTCATCCGGGGCCATTAACTGAGGAGTTCCTATGGACCCTCCTCTTATTGCATCTAGGGTCATTACTCCCTGATCACACATACCAGACTTACCTTGTGCATACAATGGCACCGGTGGACCAACAGTAATTGGTAATGATATGGCAGCAGGTGTCTGACCTGCTCCAAAACTCCGTGGAGCAGCAACTCCAAAAGTTTGATTCTCTGAAGCTGGGGCAGGTACTAATGGAGGTCCTGCTGCTGGATTATTCCCTGGTATCAGCTGTTGCTGCGGCTGGGGCAGCAATTGTGGAGTTGGCTCAATCTGCACTAACCTCGATTTTGTATATATCGGGTCTGGCGGCACTATCAGATTTGTAGTAGTCTCTAGTACTGGGATGTCTGGATAGATTCTCTGTATCTGCGGTGGAGCTTGCAACTGTATCTGCATATCTTGCGCAGTGGGTACACTGACACCATTTTGTGTCAAAACCGTATCACTAGTCTGTACTGTATCAGTAACTCCCTTCTCCTGCGTCTGGTTCCCAGGACCCGCACTAGTGCTCGGGACATTGTCGCTTACCGCATAAGGTGGCGGGCGATCATGTAATATCTGATTTAGGAATTCTTCTTCGTCTGAATCATCTTCGTCTATCCAAGACCTCTTGGACTCTTTAGGCTTATTTGAGTCCTTGTCTGTCTTACAGGTGGCTTTCTTCCCCTGTGTCTCGTCTCCCTGTGCTATTGCTGGGAACAATTTGAGTCCGTCAATTATTCCTCATCTCCACATTTTGCTCTCATTGTCCCATCTAGCCTCAGCTAAAGTCTTTTCTGCCCTTTTTATTCTCCTTTCGAACTTCTGCTGTCTTTGTTTAATAGCCATTAAATCCCAAATTGCTAAAGCCTCGTACTGAGCTGGCCTCGGAGGTGGCTTTTGTACACTTAACATCCACCTCAAATTCTCTAGAACTCTCATATTGAACTTTCCATGTTCTGGAAACGCCAAACATCCCTCTTTTTCCGTTAGTTTGTGCCACTGTTTCATCCATAAGCAAGGCGCGACACCCTTTTCCTCCATGACTATATAAGCAGGAGTACCCTCAGGCGGTGTAGGCTTCCCTTCACTCACCATAATGTATGCATCTCCTTTCAGAGCACTCTTAAAAGCCTTAATAAAAGTCATCTTTGCATCTTTTCTTTTGTTGTATTTAATCAGAAAGTGACTTTAATTCCCAGGACAATCTTCACCCACCTTTCTCAACCTATTGCCTCTCACGGACGAAAGCCAATCCGTGCGCTACCCCTCTCGGCAACTGAAATATCTCAGTGCGCCACCACTGATGTCACACTCACACACACTTCAGCTGACAAAGTCTTGCGGCTCATCCAACCCTCACTAGATTCACACCGAACTAATGCAAAATTACTGCGAGCACCTTTAACAACAACAACAACTCAAATTTGCCTGTTTACTACAGGAAGGGTACACATCTGCTTCAGAACCTTACAGAGATTTCACTTGAAGCCTCGGCCGCTACTCACTCCTTCTCAGTTCCTGCACCTGCAAGCAGAATTCGACCCGCAAATCCTACTCTCGACTTGTCAATGGTTCGTTCTAGTGCACTTTAGAATTTGCCAAATCTCCATCGAAGGTTTCAATATGACTCAAACTCGACTTGTCAACCACACCCGATTGACCTAATTAAACCGCACAAATTACAACATAAACCCAAGTGTCTCCTACACTTGTCAATATACTCCGGAGCCTTAGACCACGACGGGTCCATACATTAACAACCAACCATGTGGATAATTTTTTAGCACAAAGCGCCACACTCATATGAAGTACGCCGACTTCCCTACTCTCATACTGTGGAGTACTCCCACTCCTACTAAAACAACATTACCTGACCTAAATACACACAAACTTCACAAATCACCTGCAAAATGCATAAGCTGAGCAAGCACAAATCCTACACCACACATGCTAAAACGCCGAGAACATTCCCAACTCACTTAGGCAGGTTCCGAGATCCCAAGAAAGTCATGGTGAATTTAGAAACACATCATACCTCCAATTTGCATTATCTCAGAAAAACAATTTAAACAATAATTCTCCGTCCTAGGGCCCCAAAGGGCCAAACCGTTGCTCTGCTACCAGAACTGTTAACGCGTCCCTTTATGATAATTTATTACACATCAAGACTCGTTTTAGGCCAATTAATCTTTTGACCTAGTTGAGAGACACCTTAGGACGAGATAGCTAATCAATATGTCAATCAATACGTCAATAATGTCATCAATATTTATCATAACGATACATTTCACTTTAGTCAAAGTCATTAACCAATTCAAAGCACTACCATGAGCTTGCAGTCATGAATAACCACACCAGTTTAGTAGAATTTTTATGAGTTTTATTCCCTATTGGTTACAATTCTAAAAGCAGATGTGTTAATCTCAAAACCAAGAAAGATAATAGCATAGTCACGATATGGCAACTTTGATAAGATTTCATTAAGGCAAGAATCACAAACATCAAAACATAACACGGCGTAAACAGAGATCAATTTAGCAAAGTGTCAATAACGCGTCAATTCAACAAAGCATAGTTTCGGTCGTTTTGTCTATTTGCGTCAGTTTAGTGAACACCTGTCCGGACCACTGATTAGCATTAGCATGTTGGGCTTCAAGCAAACCAATTTAGAACACCAATTTGGAAAACATTTAACTATGGTCTCTGTCAAAAGTAAGCAGTTGGTACCTAGAAAGGAAAAGCAAACAAACAAATCACAATTGTATTGTCATAGTTACCATCCAAGATTTAGGACAGCTACGGGGCAAAATGGGCACTTCCCTCATAAGGAGGTAAAGTGTAAATGGGTAATCTAAGGATGAGGATGGTTTAAGTAAACCAAAGTAAGTCACCAAACAGAGTGACAAAGTTTCTGGATAAAATCAATAGCATTCCCTACCTAATTCTCAATGGCTCCCCGTGTCATGGGTTTTTATCCCTTTTTTCGTTGTACATTCCCCTAAAATTTCAATGGACGCTGGTTATACCCCACTATCTTTAACCTATTTGAAAATACATTAGGTCATTTATCTTTCACCCCATATTATTTTACAAGTCTCTCATTGGTTCTCCTGTTCGATGTCTTCAGAGGTGGCACGTCCGGTATGATTTCATCTTTCTGTAATTCTTTGCACATCTTTTGGTCAGTAGCTCCATTGTCTTTACCGGTTTGAATGACCTTGTACATTACATTAATCTACACTGTTGCATTTTGTTTTAATAATTTCTACAAGCAATGAAGAATTCATGGGAAAGGATCTAGTATGGTTTCATTTCAGCTTCTAGTTTGAAAAAAACAAGAGGTCATGTCCTTTTGCGAGTCAGCACACTGCAAGATAGGAAAAATAAATTTAATATGAGAGCCAAGCAACTAAGCTTCAGCTCATGCTAACTTAAGGCCTACAAGGATTTCAGCACAAATTCAATAGCGTAATCATTAATAATTAGTATAAAACGTATTCAGTATAACATTTATAAACATTTTAGTCATCATTATTAATCTACGTATACATTGGTAGCCACTCCCCGTGGTCACATTTCAGGTGCATGTTTAAACAAATACATCAATACAATTACTTAAACGGCATTACCACACACTAGTTCATAAGCATCTGATGTTAATGTAGATTATATAAGCTACGCTCTCTCAAGTGCAAGTATGATACGATTGTCTTACTGAACCATTTGGGAAAGAATGGTCCCAAAGTATCTCAGTTTAAATTTCAATACTGTCAGAAAGAAGTAAAATATTTGGGTCACCAGATTGAGAAGGGATCAAGAAAGATATCCAGAGAAAGGATTACAGCCGTATTGCAGATGAATCCCCAGACTACACAGAGAGATGTCAGGTTGTTTCTTGGGATGGTAGGCTACTGTCGGCAATGGATTCCCAATTTTTCAGTCATTTCGAGACCATTGCAGAAGCTGACTCACAAGGAAGTAACCGACCCCATAGTGTTAGATCAGGCTGGAATAAAAGCATTCACTGAATTGAGAGAGAGTCTGTGCAAGGCTCCAGCCTTGGGTATGCCTGATTACACTGAACATTTCACATTGTTTTGTCATAAGCGTGATGCATGTTCTTTGTCTGTCTTGACCCAGGTCCATGGAGGTGTATACTGCCCAGCAGCATATTTTCAGCTACTTTGGACCCAGTTTCAGCAGCCATACCAGGTTGTTTGCGTGCAGTTGCAGCAGTTGGTCAGAGCCTTACCCAGCGTGAAAGTATTGTGATGAGACATCGTCTGACTGTAATGATCCCTCACTTGATTGAGATTCTACTTACAAGGATGAAAACTCAATATTTGACTGGTGCAAGATTGACCAGATATGAAATGAATACTCTAGGGTCACTAGGCCCTGATTTATACTTTTTGGTGCAAAACTGCACTAACGCAGTTTTACACCAAAATGTTTAGCACCGGCTTGCACCATTTCTGTGCACCAGCCGGGCACCATATTTCTGGAATGGTGCAAGCCGGTACAAAGGGTGGGCTACTGTAAAAACAATGACGTTAGTCGGGTGGGGCTGGCGGTATGGAAGAAGGGGGTTTTGCACCAAAAAATTAAGTTACGCAAGGTAGATTAGGTTAGATTAAAAAACAATGACCCTAACCTGCCTAAAGTCATGTTCTGACACAAAATCATCCATACCACAAGACTCCTGTCTTAGGAAAGACAGGAGTCATGCCCACCACCCCAGTGGCCAGCACAGGGGACTAGGGTCCACTAGGCATGGCCATTGCACCACGTGCCATGTGTGGGGGCCCATTTCAGGGCCCCCTATGGCACATTAAAAAATAAAATAAAATCCTTACCTGTACTTACCTGGGATGGGGTCCCCCATCCTCTGCTGTCCCTCTGGTGTGGGTGTCCCTGGAGCCTGGGGAGGGTGCCTGTGGGCTTATGCCATTGTGGTCTACCATGGAAACAGGTCCACATGTCCCCTAACGCCTGCCCTGACCCAGGTGTTAAAAGTGGGGCAAAGCAAGCTTTGCCCCATTTTGTGACCCCTCCTACCTCCTGTGCACCATTTTTGCACAGGATTATAAATATGGTGTTAAGGCCATAGAGTAATTTTTTGCACAGGAACGCCTACCTTGCATGTGATTAAGGCAAGGTAGGGTCCATGTCCAAAAAATGACTTTAACTCCATAAATTTGGCGCTAGACAGGTCTAGCACCAAAGTATAAATATGGAGTTAGTTGCGCACCGAATTAGAGTAAAAAAAGATGATGCTAATTCGGTGCAAACAGAGTATAACTATGCCCCTAAATGTGTCATTTAAAAGATGTAGAGTGCTGAACCCGGCAACCTTACTCCTGAATGAAAATGTTGAAATTGAACAACTGGAAGACATTGAGTATGATTGTCTTGAAGTAACTGACTTGTGCACAAAACTGATGGTTCTTGTCTGAGAGACAATGCAGGGAAACTGAGAGCAGGATATGCTGTGTGCACAATTACTGGTATTGTGGGAGCCTCTTGGCTTCGAGGAGTGTATTCTGCCCAAGTAGCGGAACTGGTAGCCCTTACTAGAGCGTGCCATGTTTCTGCTCAGCTGAAAGTTACAATCTATACGGATAACCAGAATGGATTTGGAATAGTCCATGATTTTGTCCAGTTGTGGTCACAGAGAGATTTCATGACCTCTTCTGGTTCGCCAGTAACAAATGGTGAGAGAATCAAAGATTTCTTACATGCTTTTCAAATGCCTGATAAGATTGCCGTGGTGAAATGCAGTGCACATCTGAAGTCGCAGGACATTGTGTCATTGGAAAATGGATATGCAGATCAAGTCGCAAGGTTTTGTGCATTGAACTGTATATCGTTCCAAGACAAGTGGGAATTGTTACCTGAAGAAGATGAAACATGCCCGAATTTTGCATTAAAAGTAACTGACACATTGGAAGAATTGAAAATGTTGCAGAATAATGCTGGGAAGAGAAACATTCATGGAGCAAAATGAAATGTGTGCAGAGACAGGATGGGTCAATTGGCTTTGCCAAACAGTTTGCTGTCTCAACTGGCTAGGTATTATCATGGTCAAGCACATGTTGGGAGGGATGCCATGATCCGGACGTTCAAAATTGATTGGTTCAACCCAAAGTTTAGACAAGTTGCTGAAGCAGTTTGCCATCGTTATGTCATTTGCCAACAGATGAACGCGGGAAAAGGGACAGTGGTTAATTTGAGCCACATTGGAAGAGCAGGAGGTCCATTCAGCAGAATGCAAATGGATTTTATTGCGATGCCAGTGCGTGGAGGTTTGAGATATGTGTTGGTGATTGTGTGCATTTTTTAGTCACTGGATTGAGTCTTACCCTACATGAAGAAATGACAGTCTCACAGTAGCAAAACTACTGCTTAGGGAACTGATACCACGTTTTGGTTTTCCAATCTCTTTAGAATCAGATAGTGGAAGTCACTTCAACAATGAATTAATTAAATGTTTAGTATTGAACATTGAGCAGAAGTTGCATTGTAGTTACTGTCCTGAAGCATCAGGACTAGTGGAACAGATGAATAGTACTTTGAAGTCAAGAGTTGCAAAAATGTGTGCGTCTACGAATTTGAAATGGCCTGACCCATTGCCTTTAGTACTGATGACAATGAGAATCACACCAGACAGGAAAACAGGATTGTTGCTGTATGAAATACTCATGGGCAGGCCATGAGGTTGCCAGTGGTGCCTGCAAATGCACTTGTCAACATTACAGATGATATGGTGTTGGACTACTGCAAGGGTCTGGCTGATGTGGTTCGCTCTTTCTGTCAGCAGGTGGAGGCTACCACACTGTCACCGATCCATTACCCAGGGCACAGCCTGAGAGCTGGAGACGGGGTTGTGGTCCGAAAGCACATGAGGAAAACATGTTCGGAGCCTTGTTGGAAGGGTCCGTTTCAGGTGGTTCTAACCACTACCACAGCTGTGAAGTGCGCTGGAGTTCCAAACTGGATTAATTCCAGTCATACAAAGAAAGTGGCAAGCCAACTAGATCATGAAGAAGAGGAGCTGTTGAGAGTACCGACAGCTGCAAAACAAGTCTCAGGGCCGGAAGGTGAACAAAGGGGAACTGAGACCAGATCTGAGCCCATTGAGGACGGTTCAGTCACTCCTGTGAGAGACGAAGGAGAAGACCTCCAGGAGGGTGGCAGAGAGTTTATCTCAATAGAGGCAGCAGGAGAGCCTAGTCATAGGAGAGCTTTCCCAGAAGTAGACGAGCTTGAGAGTCAAACAGAGCAATTGCCAGACTCGGAGGGGAAAGGATTTGAGGTGGATCAAAGTTGCGGTGATCTGACTCCTCTTGAACCAGTTGCGGGTCTGTCAAGAGAAAACACCACAGAGCAAGAGGAAGTAACAAGTTTGACTCTGAAAAGAACATTGACAAAGGGTCCACTGAAAGGTGACAAGTGGGTAGGAATCGCAAGGAAAGAAAAAGGAAGTGGTCGTTGAAACAACAATTGAGGAAGAGATAGATACAACTAGAAGAGAATTTCTGAGTGAAGGAGGACTGAATGCTGATCAAAAGTTGAAAAGAAAGAGATCAGCAAGCGGAAGATACGCAGGTCTTGAATCGGCGTATGCAACTACAACTGAATGGCAACAAGAGTTTTTGTCTTTTTGTTTTGATAGAGACTTTCCAGGTCAATATTTGGGCACTTGAAGGAAACTTCAGAACTGAACTGTTGAAACAATCTGAAAAAATGTTTTGAGAAAGAGACTGTTCAAAGTTACCGGAAGAGACATTGATAACCTGATTTGACTTTTGAAACCTGATTTGACAAGCTGATTAGTGCTTTTTGACAAGGGTTCCTGGAACTGAAACTAAGAGCTGTAAATAACTGCAGAAAGAAGAGTTGTTTGTTTTTTATTTTGGCTGCATTTTTTCAAAGATTCTTCTGCTTTCTGATTATTTACAGATCATGGATAACATTAGACAGCCGGGTATGAACAATAGATGCTGTAAATACATGAGCATTGGTTTGGCGATTGTATGTGAGATATTGTTTGTAATATTAATTGTGGGAATGTCTGTTCTTTATAAGAGTAAAGCCAACCATGCTTCTGCTTTTGGGGCGACTACTACACTAATGGCAATAGAGAAGTTTAGGAGAACTTTCTTCTAATCTTTTCTATCGCTTGTTGAGAGAGTATGTTGAAACGATGGATGCGAGGAATTGGTATGTGTGTCAGCAGATTCCTCCATCAGAAGAGGAAGGAACTACTTATCATAGTATGCCATTAACATATGGAATAGGTTGTAGTCTGCTACTAACAAGATTCTATAACCAAGAGTACGTACAGTACTTTTACTCAAACTATGATATGGTGTTTCCGTTTGTTCCTATAATTAGGTATTGGAGTAGAGTAGCTAAGGATAATGACACAGTGATAGTTAGAGGGTTCTTTTAACCTACATTGACATTTGGCACAGCTTATGCATATCACAATAATCTGACATGCTTGCTTACACCTTTAGAGAAGAGCTTTTTAGATCACACAGATGACAGAAGAAAGGCGTTGAAGGCGAAGTTAGAAAAAGGTTTATAGAAGAGCACTTGTAGGAACGATTATGCTTATAGTGCAATTAACACACAAGGGAAATTAGCTTTAGATGCACATCACATAGGAAAACTTTGTATGTATAGGCCTAAATCACGTACTAACACTTTGTTTGTGGGAAAGAGTGAATATAGACATGTGTTTTTGTTTCAGAGTAAATTGATGTTTATGTTGAATGGACAGGACCCAGCTATTTCTCGGATCAATTACATCTGGGGTCTTAATGCTTATTACCGTCTTACAAGAGGATGGTATAGGACATGTTATTTGGGGATAGTTTTCCCAAAGATTTTTCAAATGAATGACTTAAAGAAATTTCCGAACGTGACTGAATGACATCATGAGAGATAGAGGAGATTTGTCTACTATTGTGGATAACATGCTGACAAATTTTTCAGGGGCCATATTCCTGATTAATAATGAGTTGGTTGCCGAAAGAGCTATGACTCTTCAGAATAGACTTGCTTTAGACATTCTTTTAGTGAAAGATGGTGGAGTTTGTAGGATGATTAACGCTAGGAATTGCTGTTCATATATTCCTAATAACAGTAGAGAGATAAGGGACTTTGGCGGTCAGTCCAACCGCGGCGGGCGTTCCCGCCATCCTGTTCCTGGCGGTAAAAACCACCAGGAACGGGATGGCGGGAAGGGGGTCGGAATCCCCACGGCGGCGCTGATTCCCTGGGCCAGGGGAAAACCGGCGGGAAACCGCCGGTTTCCCTTTTCTGACCGCGGCTTTACCGCCGCGGTCAGAATGGCCCAGGAAGCACCGCCAGCCTGTTGGCGGTGCTTCCGCGGTCGTTGGCCCTGGCGGTCGGTGACCGCCAGGGTCAGAATGACCCCCTTAATTACTAATCGGACTCATGAAAGCGCTGATTTCAAAGCATTGAAAGAACCAGGTGTTTGGGAAAAGGTTGGAAAAGGTTTTGTTTCAGTGAGAAATTGGCTCAGCAACATTTGGAATGGGATTCTATTGAAAATATTGCAGAGGATATTAATTGTTGTGGTTTGCTTAATTAGAACATGGGGATTATGTAAATTGTGTAAAAGGATCAAACTGAAAAAGTTAAAGGACGATTAGAGGAGGGAAGTAAAGAAAAGGGATAATTGCTTAGGGAAAATTCAAAGGGGAAACAGAAATATGAAGGGATTGAATTGACCGAATTTTAGCTGATGCAAACATTTGTGGGTGATGAGTTAGTGTGATGACACATTTAGTCATCAGAGGAAGGATTGCTAGCCAGGTGTTTTAATAAAAATTATTAATGCGTGTTTATGTATTTTGAATAATAGATTTGCATGGAAAATATAATAATGTATAAAACTAATGCACGCATTTGAAAATGTGATCTCGAAGAATGGCACCAATGTTAACGGACTGTACTAATATTAATATGAAATATTGAGCATTTGTTAGATTAATGTAGCAGTGCATCACTTTAAGAGTTATGCATTATGTGTATTAGCTTTATTAATTGTAGGCCTTAACTTAGCAAAGGTCTTGGCTTAGTTGCCAGGCTTCATGTCAAGCTGTATTTCCTAACGTTTCACAAAATGGCTGTCCTAGAGAGTTCAACTGTGATTTTAGACTGCAACATTTAAATGTGCTCTTAGCTGCATGTGAACCGATTGCTAGAAGTTGCTGTTTTTGCTAATGTAAAAATTTTTATGTAATGGGCGTGAGACTGAGTTTCCCAGGAGGAGAACACTGACTGGAGTATAAGCTGCAACAATATTGTTACCTGACAAGTCGGATGATGAAGACATCAAAGGAGAAACCCATCAGAGACATGTGAATGAAGATAGTAGAACTCTTAGTTTTGGAGTTTTAGTTTTATTGGACAAAGTGTGAACATGCGATTAATTGACCAATAGGAATTTTGGAGGTAGTTTTGGTAACTTTGACTTAACAACACTGCATAGGGAGAAGACGCGCCATTTTTCTCTATTCTTCTGGAGGGCTTACCTCTATTCTTTCGAGTTGTTTAAAGACTTTGCATTTTCTGAACTTTACTGATACCTTGCTGACGAACTGATGTCCTGAGTACGAAGACTATCATTACTTGCCGATCCAATTGAGGAGAGGTATTACTGAGATTATGTGTATGTTATGTCTTTCTAGGTACCTACTACGCTGATTTGATAGAGCCATAGTTAGATGTTTTCCAAATTTGTGTTACTAAATTGTTTTGCATGAAGCCCAACATGCTGTTGCTAATCTGATGGTAGTTAAGGATTGTCACTAATGAAATCTTGCTTACAGGGACTAATGTTTGATGTATTTCTTTGCTGACTCTCAATGCATGTTATTTCTTTTGAGGAACTATTTTTGCTAATAGTCTGCACCATAATCTTAGAATGTGTAGTAGCTCGAGCCTTGATAAGATTACATTTCTTCCGTGGATTTGGACAGCCAGTGTTGTTTCTGTATGTGTATTATTTGATTTTGAGATTAATTTATGTGACCTTAGCATTGTTAATATAGGGAAATAAACATTCTAACTTTTTCTAAAAGGTGTGGTTATTCATGACTGAAAGGTCATGGTGTGTGATAATTACTGACTCTATTGATTTTTAATGTTATTGATCATTGATTACTGATTTGCATGGATTGAAGTTGTGGCAAGAAAATCTTAATTGCGAGCCTAAAGATTAATCGACCCACTTGCGTCTCCTTGTAAGTTTACTTATCAAGATCTGACACACTAACAGGGGTGGACAGAACGTCCGGAGTTTCACTCAATTGAATTCCACAGAGTTAAAAAAAAACACTCCATGAGATTCCACAGTAGTCTGACAATGGGGGAAAAATATGTAGCTCTTGCTGCAATTTAGCTCAAGTAGTGCGAGCTGTGCTGAAAATCAGTGCAAATGACACCATTCATTGTGGAAGAGTGTGCAGCCATTCAAGATGATTTCACTGCCACTCGAGTGGAAAATCAACTTGAGGGACAGTAAATCTACTTGAATGGCAGCCCTCTGACCATGACCGCTTGCAAACAGCGGCGACCTCGCACGTTCAAAAATCGTGCTATGGGACACCAACTCTCGGTCACGCTCACCAGTTCGCATATGTTGGAGACTCATGGGAGAAAAATTCTGCCATGAGTCGATTGGTGGAATTTAGACCAAACTCTCATTTAAGAGAAACACTGAGTGGCCAAAGTTGTGCAAATATTTCGGCCACCCCTAGACTTCATGATTGTGATAGATTTCAATAATCTTGGATGTTCGAATTGCATAGAACGCAATTGCAAGCATGTCAGATTTTGACAGAAGAATCCCTCAGTGGTTTGCATGATGCCTTGCCTCATGGAACTCTACTTAGTTTACATTACAGAATTGTGTTAAAGTGGCATGTCTTTTGGTGAATGCATTATGAACCCTGAAACTATTTCACTGAAAGAAAGGGTTTCACAATTGATATTGGTATTTCAGCCCGACACTCTCTCTTGCATGAGGGAGATTTTTGCAACATGCTTTGTTGATAAAAATTTTTTAGCAAGTTTCAGCTTGTGGAATAAGCACTAGGTAGGGCATTTAAAACTATTGTTTACCTTGTTTTAATGTTCTAAATTTTAGCATTCATATTTCTTGTTTCCCCCTCAATTGCTGCTGCTTGCTGGGAACAGCAACTTATTTATGGCCTTGACTGTGTGAACTCTTTATAGCCATTTGTAAGAAAACAAGATACTTCACTTAAACCATTATTACACATATTTCAGTCAAACAGTCAAACAGTGTCTGTTTTACTCCTTGTGGTACTACCAGAGCTGCCTCTGAGCGCATATGTTCCCAGTCAAATGTAGAGGAATTTGTCCCTGTGAAAAGGCCTTGAATCCAAAAATGAATTCTGCAAATCTACACAACACACAAATTTCTAATGTTATGCCACAGTGCACAGATGATCTATACTGATAATAAAATGTAATTCTTCATGCTGGAATACCAATGCCCTCGGTATTTGTAATTCTGGATGTGTAAATACTGCATCTGGGCATACTCCCTCTAGTACTGTGTACTGTGAAGCTCATTTTGGACATGCATGGACAACATTCTCAGGCACAGTTCATTATTTCAAATGAATGCCTTAAGATACTTTTAAGGTTACAGTTGTCATGCGAATAACTTGGGGTTCTACGCAGTGCTTAATTTGTAAATTGAGGGGTGCCGGTGCTCAAAGCCCTTCTCTTAAACACAAGGCTGCTGTAATTAAATCTGCCGCACTGACTACTGAGGCAATGTAATCCTGAAGCCATCTCGGGCTTCTGCAATCCATTTACGGCCACCCCTGCCCCTTCAGCTCATCCTGCAACTTTCTACTTTCTCCCTTTATGACGCTTTTTAGTTTTTCCTTCTTCCGTTTTTCACATATGTGTCTTTTGGTCGCAGCAAATGCTTGAGGCATAAGATTTTGCCCTGGCCCTCACAAATAAATGCCGGTGCTCAGCACCGGAAACAACAAGCACAAATTAAGCACTGGTTCTACGCTTTGCATATGTGCGTCAGATTAACCTGCCCAAAAACCCTTATTAACAAGTGCAAATCCGATTTTCTAATTCAGAAAAATGTTTGTTTTTATTCCTAAATCGCTTTACTCACACAAAGGATTTTCTTGTGAATAATCATAGGAGGATGGCTGAGGAGTGGGCAGGAAGTGGACATTACATAGCGGAATACCAAATGAGTTTGTGACACAGAGCAACACGATTCTCACCAGATTACACCTGTTAAACCGTGGGCAAATAGTTTGAATAGATTTAAAAGCTCCTTTCATGTTCAAACAGGAATGTGAATCTAAAATAAAAGTAGCCCTTTAGTTGGAATCAAGGCCCAAACGTTTAGATTAATATATTGAAGGTAAGTGAGCTTTTTGTGTGAAATTCAGCGATCTTAGATACTCATTGTATGATACTGCTTTCTGGCTGTACGAAACTGCTGGCTACTTACTATTTTTTTTGTCCACGATACCGGTTTCTGTGTCTACACCACCATATTTTATACAACCTTATTTGAAAACTTTTTTAAAAACCATTCTGAATAGCCTCACTCAGTAAACGTGTCTCAGGTTTCTGTTTTATATTACCCATGGGAGCAACAAACCAGCTAAATCAGAATAACTAACTTTCTGCTAGATTCAGCTTGATAGTTTGTGGTAGACAACCCTCTTACTCAGAGGGTGATTCTGTCAATTGGTTTATGATATAAAGTTGTACAAATACAAATCTCAACTTCGGGAATGTCTAAAACAAGAAATGTTCTAGTTTTAAATTCAATGGTTAATTTATCGACCATCCAGGGCCACAAGGAATATATTTCTTCCTTTCATTAGCGATATGCCTCGACTGAATGTAAATGAATATACACTATATATATATATAAAACTGAATAAAATATTAATAGTATTTACTCACAAGCACAGGATTTAATCTAACAGTTATTCCACTATTAAGTGTAGGGAGGGTCCATGACTCACTAGAAGCAACGCTATGCTTTATTTCATGCTCTTCTTTCATGTGTATTTGTTGTAAAAAACATGTATCGAGGCAGAATCTTACTGCATAGGCTAGTATGCAAGGGAGTAAGCATGGAAAAGATATGAGTTATAGTTAATGTTGTGTTGCGAGAGAGGTGACAAGAGTGTGTTTGGAGGAGTGTGACTTACAGTAATTTGAAGGTGATGCATAGATTCCAAATTGAAGTTGTAACTATAACTTAACAATCTTTAATGTTTGTGTATTTGAAGTTGGTTTGTATTGCAAACCTTTTAACCTTTTTTTTCCGTGTATGTTAATTTTATTTTTTATTGTTAATAAAACATGTTTCAAATCGCAGTGTAGAGTGTTGAAAATTGAAGTGTCATAAAGTGGAGTGTAGTACAGTACAATGAAAGTGAGTGTTGTAATGTTGTGGAGTGGAGTATCATAGAGTGGAATAAAGTGGAGTCAAGTGGAGTGATGCAGTGTACAGTGAAGAAAAGTGTTATACAGTGGAGTGGCATGGTGTGTCATATTGTGGAGAGGAGTATCATTGCGTGTGTGAACTTCGTAGAGTGGATTGTTGTATAGTAGCATAATGTGAGGTAAGCATACATACAGTGGAGCAGATGCAAGTGGTGTAAAGTATAATAGAGTGCATTGGTATGTCATAAAGTAGAGTGGCATGGAATGGAGTTCACTGACGCAGCGCGTGTAGTGAAATGTCATAATTTGGAGGGGACTCTACAGGAAATTGGAGTGCTGTGTCGCATAATGGAAAAGAGTTTTATACTTTGGAGTGTACAGGCATACAGTGGAGTAAAGAGTTGAACAGTTGAGTGTACAGGGATAGAGTGGTTAGAATGCCATAGAGTGCCATGAGTGTGGTACACTTTTATAGAGCACAGATATATACAGTGGAAGAGAGTGTTATACAGTGGCGTAGAGTGGTGTGCACTGTAGTGGCATAGAGTGGATTATCATAAAGTGAAATAGCATACAGTGGAATACTCCACAATGGAGTGTAGAACAGTGGAGTGGCATAGAGTAGCTTAGACTGGAGTGGTGTACAGTGGAGTGGCATAGTGGGATTAGGGAAAAGTGGATTAGTGTAGAGTGGTGTGGCAGCTATTAAAGTAGCATACCGTAAAGTCGAGGAAACTTATAAATGGGAGTGACGTCTCATACAGTAGAGTGGAGTGCTATGTTGTACAGTTTTGGAAACTGTCATAGAGTGGAGTAAAGTGTTGTTTAATAGAGTGTACTGGTACAGAGTTGAGTGCAAATTTGGACAGTGGAGTGCACAGGGATGAACTGGAGTAAGTCTAGTAGAGTGGCATAGAGCATAGTAGAGTTTTGTATAGTGGAGTGCTAGAGTGGAGGAAAGTACACTGGAGTGGCGTAGGGTGGAGTAGCATATAGTAGAGTGGCATAAAGTAGACTAGTGTACAGTGGAGTAGTGTAGACTGGAATGGCATATAGACAAGTGGCATAGAATGTAATGTATAGTGTAGTAAAGTACAGTAGGATATGGTGCAGTTTCTTAACACAGTGGAGCAGTGTACAGTGGAGTGACATCCAATGGGGCGCCTAGAATGGACTTGGATAGAGTGGACTGGCATACACTGGTGTGGCATATGGTGGAATAGCAGACAGTGGAGTGGCATACAGTGGAATAGCATAGAGTGAAGTGGCATACAGTAGAATGGTGGAGAGTGGAAAAGCATTTACTGAAGCAGTGTATAGCGGAGTGGCATTCAATGAAATGGCATACACTGGAGAGGGGTAGAATGAAATTGCATACAGTTTGACAGCATAGAGTGGACAAGTGTAGAGTGGAAATTGTACACTTATGTACAGTTTAATAGCATAGAGTGGAGTGGCGTAGAGCAGAGTGTTTTACAGTGGAGTAGCGTTGAGTGCAATAGTGTATAGTGGAGTAGTGTATAGTGGAGTGGTGCTTAATGGAGTGTTATAGACTGGAGCGGCTTATAGCAGTGTGGGGTAGAGGGTAGCATAAAGTAGAGTGCCATATATTGGAGAGGGCTCCAATCTAATTGGGTAGAATGAAGTAGCATAGAGTAGAGTGCCCTACACTGGAGTGACATAGTGTAGTAGGGTACACTGGAGTGGCATACAGTTGACAGAGTACATTGGAGTGTTGTAGAGTGGAGGGGCATACAGTGCAATGTAATACAGTGGATTGGCATACATTAAATGGTGCATAGTGGAATAGCTTATAGTGGAGTAGCGTCTAGTGGAGTGGCGTACATTAGAGTGGCGTAGACTGGAGTTGTATACACTGTAATAGCATTGAGTGAGATTGTGTAAAATGGAGTCTCATACAGTGGATAGGAGTACAGTCGAGTGATATATAGTGGAATAGTATAAAGTGGAGTGGCTACAGTGGCGTGGCATACAGGTCAATGTGAAATTTAGCAGCAATGTAGATTATTTTGTGCTAGAGTAATGCAAAACAGTGAACTGCGCTGCTTTGCATTTCTCCAGATTTGCCAATCAACACAGAGCCATATGTGGTGGCTTTGCATTCCTTTGTAAATCTGACTTTTGCATTGTCCACGTGACACCATGCATAACTCAAGGGTACAGTAATCCAATAATACAGCTAGGCCTTAGTTATATTTTGGGCCATGGTATACTGTGATAACTTTGCAGTATACTGTGGTACATGGCGATGATAAGCCAGTATATATTTGGGTAATGGCTGTTTTTGAAAAGGAAAAGGCAGCCATATTGTTTTATAACACTTTGGCATTGTTCATAGTTCATAGTTAGAGCCTTAAATATAGGCAAGTAGTGAGTCCTTCCCTAGAACCATTTTGTTAAAGTGAAAATAGGTAGAGGAGTGTATGTTTTTTAAAATATATTTCTTAATACTTTTACGGCCATTTACCACAGTAGTTTTACAAAATGTGGTGAAATTCCACAAAAGCACAGTAGTGACAGATGTCACTAAGTTTAGATGCCTTAGAACTTAAAAATACTTACCATAATTAACTGCAGTGCCCTAACAGCATAATATCTGCACCATAATGCATGATCCTGACAAATTTCATGTAAATCCATGTGGTTGCTTTCGCGCTACATCAAATACAATAGTCTACGGAAAATACATTGGTAGAAAAACACATTTTGGGACACCCTTTTATCTGTCTTCTCCCTTAAAGATTAACCCCAAAATTTACATCATGTCAAAATGAAGAAAATGCTATAGGTCTGGAAAGTTTTGTGGTGAATCGGCAAACAGGTAGAAAATTATTAGGGGGGTAATATCCAAGAAATTCTTATCTTTGGGAATACTAACTAAAACTTCAGAGTGGCAGTATTTAGGCCCATATTTATACTTGTTTAGCGCCGCATTTGCGTCATTTTTTTACGCAAAAGCGGAACAAACTTACAAAATACAATTGTATTTTGTAAGTTTGCGCCACTTTTGCGTCAAAAAGCTGCACAAATGCTGCGCTAAAAAAAGTATAAATACGGGCCTTAATGTGATTTATTTCTTTTTATCTAGTGCATTTCTAATGTATTTGTTAATTGCTTTACGTAATCATGTGACCATAAATGTGTCTTTTAGTTGCTGGTTGCAGTAATTCTGAAATTTATATATGCAGTCTAGTCTATCTTTTGGGCGTCCTTACTACTTTTAGTATTTTTAATTTCAATTTTAGGATTGTGCTGCACATGAACCCCAAGGTGAATGAAAGCCTACCATTGTTGTTATAAAAATTAAGATTGTTTTTTTCCTAATGGCCAATTATTACCGTATTTATCGGCGTATAACACGCACTTTTTCTCCCTGAAAATAGGGAGCAAATGATGTGTGCGTGTTATACGCCGATAAAATGTAATGGTTTTTTTTCCTGAAATGTCCTCTTAAAATGAGGTGCGTGTTATACGCCGGTGCGTGTTATACGCCGATAAATACGGGTATGTCCTCCATGTAGTAATTTGTGTAAGTTACTTCAAGGTCACTTTTCCATTTTCCATTTTGTTGCACATGAGTACATAAGGAAGATATTTTTGTTTCGCTAGTTGGGCACATTTTTATTTTGTGAGCCAGACAGTATGCAAAGGCAATTTTATAGTTTAAATTGCATTCTATTTGTAATATATTTGTTTTTAGGCTTCCGTTAGCATGGGGCCCAAAATGGGTCTTTCAGTTCTTCATATAGTAAATCTGAAACTTTGTATGTGCATTCTAGTGTATTATCAGGACTCCTTTGATACTTTTAGTAATACTGTGCTACATGATATCACTATGTTAACATTTACTTACCCTACTTACCTGCAGTACCCCTTCAGAATCATCTGCACCCCTAATCTGCAATACTGCCAATTTGATAAAAATCGAGCTGACATTCTTTGCGCTATATGAAATACAACAGTCTATGGAAAATGCATTGGATTTGAAGCCTGTATTAGGACCTTTTATTTTCTTAACACCCCCTTGACCAAACGCCATAAAACTTTCAGTCCTCCCAATAATAAAGGGGTGCTTCAGGTCAAATGAGTGCAAATATATAAAGGGACAAAAAACTGAAAAGTCCCCATCTCTGGTTACCCTAAAAAAACGAAAAATAATGATTCATATATGGATTTGGATTTTCTTGAATTTCTCAAAAACTACTAAACAGATTTTATGAAATAACAAAAAGGGCTCTTTCTGGACCAAGAGCTACCTTTCTAGAACATTTGGTACAGTTCCATCCAGTGATTTTTGTGCTATAGCAGTTCGATTTTTATCTATGGAACTTAACATTGGAAATGCTCTAAATGCTCTAAATTTCATCCCTCTTTTATCTCGGTCCCCGCTTAAAGGATCACCCCAAAATGGATGTTTGTGCAAACAAGGATTGACATATATAAATTTGTACGCAAACAAAAATTAGCGAAGTACTTTTCAAACATAGGACCAGCAGAAAGATCAAAGGAGGTCTCTGATATATATGATTCAAACTTAACCATAGAACAAAGCACTGACTTAAAAACAGTGTATGACTTAACACACAATTTAGAAGATGACCAGATGACGGAAACACAGATATTAACGACTTTGGGTATTGACATAGGACAAAAACAAAAATCAATTTAAATCAACGTTTTGCCCGATGTTGTCTTCAGGCAATAAAATTAATGTGTTTTATGATCTTGTCATCAATGACTTAGAAACAATACAAATGAATAATAAGGCAAGTAAGGAAAATCTAACTAAAAATCAACAAGATGCACTGAAAGGGTTGATGGAAATTCAATCAATAATTATCAAACCAGCAGACAAAGGAGGAAATATAGGGGGTCATTCTGACCCTGGCGGTAATTACCGCCATGGCGGAGGTCGGCGGTAGCACCGCCAACAAGCTGGCGGTGCACCGCTGGGCATTCTGACCGCGGTGGTTCAGCCGCGGCCAGAAACGGAAAGTCGGCGGTGTCCCGCCGACTTTCCGCTGCCCTTGAGAATCCTCCATGGCGGCGGAGCGCGCTCCGCCGCCATGGGGATTCTGACACCCCCTACCGCCATCCAGTTCCTGGCGGTTCTCCCGCCGGGAACAGGATGGCGGTAGGGGGTGCCGCGGGGCCCCCGTAAGAGGGCCCCAAAAAGAATTTCAGTGTCTGCCTAGCAGACACTGAAATTCGCGACGGGTGCAACTGCACCCGTCGCACCTTCCCACACCGCCGGCTCAATTCTGAGCCGGCGTCCTCGTGGGAAGGGTGTTTCCCGCTGGGCTGGCGGGAGGACTTTCGGCGGTCGCCCGCCAGCCCAGTGGGAAAGCCAGAATGACCGCCGCGGTCTTTTGACCGCGGAGCGGTCTTTCGGCGGGAACCGCGTGGCGGGCGGCGACCGCCGTCCGCCGCGGTCAGAATGACCCCCATAGTGATTTGGGATAGAGATGACTATATGGAGGAAGCATACAGCCAGTTAAATGTTGAGTCAAATTACTGTAAACTAATCAATAATCCTATGAATGATTTGGTATTGGACTTGAATGAGAGATTGGATAAATGGCAGTTAGAGGGATTAATTAGTTGTGATGAGAGAACATTTATGATGAATGAATATCCGATCATGCCAACCATATATTTTTTACCAACGATTCACAAGACCTTAAATAAACCCCCAGGGAGACCAATTATTTCAAGTTGTTGATCATTATGTGAAGGAGTGTTGAAATATGTGGATCATTTTTTGGCATCCATGGTCAGAGACTTGAATTCATATAAACAAGATTCAGGTTTTTTTTTTAGATTATTGGATGGAGTGGCATGGCAATCTGACTATCTTTTAGTTACAATAGATGATGTTTCACTATATACCTCAAACTCTCATGAACTTGGCATGAATGCAGTGAAATGCTTTCTAAAACAAAGAAGTATCCATTATTTAAGACATTCTGAAATGTTATTGGAAATGACAGAGTTATGTCTAAGGAATAATGTATTCATGTTCAACCATCAGATATATAAACAGACATGTGGGACAGCCATGGGAGTTTCCCTTCCTCCAAGCTATGCAAACCTCATGATGGGTTGGTGGGAGAAGTGCATAGCTTGAAGTCAGGAAAACAAGGAGTATATGGAGAAAGTGGCGATGTGGTTACGGTATATTGATGATTTCTTTTTTATCTGGAATGGAACTGAGGCAATGTTCAGTGAATTTTATACTGGCTTGAATATGAATAATGTAAGGTTACAATTTACATGTAAAGTAAGCAAGATCTCTATTGAATTCTTAGATGTACTGGTGTATATTGAAAATAATATATTACACACCACATTACATAGAAAACCAACAGCAACTAATAGTATCCTACATAGATCAAGCTTTCACCCAAAGTCACTGATAAGAAGTATCCCATTTGGGGAATTTGTTTGAATTAAAAGAAATTGTTCAAATGAACAAGACATGAACATGAAATTTAGGGAAACCAAACAAAGATTCTTAAAGAGAGGATATAAATTGAGAGATGTGAATCAAGGACAGGCAAAGGGAAGAAAACACAAGCCCAGGTATTGGTAAAAAACAAAAAGGTGTCAAATGAAACAATGACAAAAACTGATGAGATAAAACTTATCTTGGATTATAGCAAAGAAAATCAACATATACTAAAGATTGTAAAAAGGCATTGGCACATGATCAAAAGAGATAGTGATATTGGACAGAAAGTAGGCATCCGTCCATCAGTTACATATAGAAAAGCACCAGCACTGAATGATATATTGGTGAAAAGCCACTTTGAGATTCCAATGAATTCTAATTGGTTAGTAGATGGAAATAAGGGATTCTACTGCTGTAATAAGTGTAAAGCATGCAAAGTTGGATGTAACAAAAAAGCAGTGACAGATTTTCGGGGTAAGGAGATCCCAATTAGAGACAGGATTATATGTGAGACAACCTTTGTTGTTTATGTCATAGAATGCCTATGTGGTCTAAGACACGTGGGCAGTACTATCTGCCCTCTGAAGAAGCATATCTTGGAGCACATAAGGGCTGTACAGAATGATGATTACAATTAAGCATTTAAAAAATCATTCAGAATAAAATTGGCTAAATCTGAGATATTACGGCATTGCAACAATAAAAAAACAAGAACGTGGAGGAGATAGAGTTCAGAAACTAAGACGACTAGAATCTAGATACATCATTAGATTAAAAACTAAGATCCCATTTGGATTGAATGGCGATGAGGAATTGTACTGTCATCTGTAAACATATTTTAGCATTTTGTAATATAATGAGAGATACTTTAACATAATAATTTGATTATGTTGTTGGTTGTGATATGGGCAGCGCACAAATTATATGTTGAAAAATTGAGTTGTGGTACATTTATGAATCATTAGATTCATAAATGAAAAGTAAAAAATTTAAAAAAATTGTATTTATTCTAAAATAAGAAAAATAAGATAAGTGGTATACATAAGTAATGACATAAGATCAGGATAGTATTATTGTGGAGATATATGTATTGTTTACAGATGGAGTGACAAAAATATTTAATGTGACTTGAAAAAATATTTAATGTGACATGAATGAGCAATAAGCATTTCTTACTTATCGGTTGGTTTTATATTCATTTTTTTAACAATGTGTATATAAGTATGACATAGTTGCACAAGGTGGGATTATGAATTGGTGTGTTTATTTTTTCTTATATTCACTTTTTTATTGTTATTAACTACAGATCCCAGAATGCCACATAATGGCATGTTGAGATGAACAGTATATAGAGCTTTGTCACCGTGATCAAGACCGTGTAGGTTGAAACGCGCTGATGTTTGTTGGAGGTATCAATTGCACATTAAATAAGAAGAAATTGACTATCCTGTGAGTGCCGCATTATTGACTTTATGTCAAAGTTGCATAGTGATGAATATAGGGAATAGGCTCTTCCCTGACGTGGGCACCAATCGAAAAGAGCGCGCCTCAATTGGGCTGTTTGTAAGTAAAAAATATATATATCTACCCCAGTAGTAAATAAGAATGTCACATATGCAAATCAACAGGTATATTATGATTCTGGGTTGACAATGACTCTGTTTTACTAGTGCCATACAACTAGTTTGAACAAAAGCATCATGCATACAAACAAATGGTTTAATAGATTCAATAGGTCTTTATGTGGTTTAAGATTACGTTTAAAACAGATTATATACTATACACTAGTCCAACATGGCCACCGTTTTTGTGGCGTAATTTGTTTTGATTTGTCTGTTTTTAGTTTTATTGTATTTTGGTATTTGAATGGCTAATGTGCTCACTTCCCCCATCCGTGAACAAGGCTACAGCTGAAACGCATTGGGAGGAAGATTCTGTGTGACAGTAAAACTTTTGTACAATTGACTGTAAGTGTCCTGACCTTTTTTGTGGTTACAAGAATATGTTTTGATTTATTTTATGGTTATTCCCGAATCCATGGTCGGACCGCCACTATTTTTGAGCCTCAGTATTTCAGGATTTTCTTTTGGATATATATATATATGTAGGTAGTCATAGTGATGGCCTAGTTTCCATAGAAAAAGTGTTTTTTGACTTGCCCATATCTTTGACACTGTTTGACGACTCTTCACCATATTTTCTAAACAAAGAAGTGCTCTGGTGATTCTTGTTGCACATGGAACGTTTGGCGGTGATCTGTCAAGAGAGAGCAGAGAAAAAGGAGGGGTGAAAAAAGTTGGGTTTCCCAAGTTAATTCCCATAGGACCTTCAGGCACCACTACAGTCTGAGCCACTGAACGGAGTTACACCAAATTTGTCAGAAAGCTAGCTTTTGGTTCGCAGTTTATGCTTTAGCTTATTTGGTGCAAATCCATTTAGTAGTTTTTGAGATATTAAAGGAAATCCAAATTTGTATATCCGGGCTCACGAATAATTTGCAAAAATTCACAATTTTTTTACGAATGAGCTTATGGAAAGAAGCTCCGTTATTGGCTGACTGCAACCTGACTAGAAAGTTGCACCTGCCATTTTATTTCAAAGGACACGGTTCCCAGGGGTGCAAATCCTAATTGAAAGTGGCATACCTGGTCAGGATGGAGGTACGCTGACACCAAGAGTGTGATATAAGTGTGTTTTATGGGCCAATTATGGGTTTTAAATAATTTTGCGTCACTGTGCACGATATTTGTGAATATTTGTGAATTATTCGCAAATTTTTCACAAATATGAAATAATTTGGAAGAGAAACACCAGACTCATGCATACACTAATTCATTCACTTATACATGCACTCAAAGACTCATGTGTCCACTCACATACCCACTCATACACTGATGCACCTGCTCAGACCCTCATGCATGTTGCTTGTTTTTTGCAGTGAATTTCTAGGGTTTCTAGGATTTTCAACATTAATTAAAATGCCCATCACAGTGCACGTGGGGGAGGGGTGGATGCAGGACCTGCCTGGTGTTGTGCTGCCCCACCCAAGCTTGCTGCTCCTGCCCCACCTCCTCCATGCCATCCATTGTCCAAGTCCATGTCTCTGCTCCCTCATTACAGTCGTGTGTAGCTATTGTTCTGCCACTGCCCTTCCCACCTGCCCTGAACAGCTAGCTTTTTTCCCCATCCACCTCCTCCCTACCATCTGTTGGTCAGGTCCATGCACCAGACCCCTTCCTCCTGCCCTGCAAGGTCTAATGTGCTGCCACAGCCCTCCATTGATCTTGATGTCCCTGATCACTCCTCGTGCCCTCTGTTACCCAATTATATGCCTCATCATTGCACTCCTGCTTAGACTCTGTGCTTAGCTTGCTGCCCCTAACCTTCCTTCATTCTGCCCTCTGATATATGTGTGCATGCCCCTGCTCCCTCCTGTTTGCACACTATGTTCCCTAAACATGCCACTGCCAATCCTGTCTACTCTGAGTGTTCTGTTGAGCTGCCACTGCCTCTTCCTGACTGCCTATCTTGATCAAATGGCTCCCACCTGTACCTGCCACCTCCACCCTGTCTGTCTGAGTTCCATCCCCCTATCCCCTCCCTTCTGTCCCCAAAAGTACATTTTGCTGCCACTCCCTTCTGCCCTCCATGCTCTGTTGTGTAGCCAACTGCTCCTCTTGCCTGCCTGGCGTGGTCTGACATGAAGGCCCTTCTCCTATCCTTTCTTGTCTATGTCCAGACGAGCCCTTCCTTCTGTCCTCCATGGTCCTGTGTGGAAGCCCCTAACCCCTCCCTCTTCCCCATAATGGCTGTTGTGCTGCCACTAACCCTACCACCTGCCAGTGTGGTCAGTGTGCTGCCCCTGACCCCATCAGCCTTCCCTCTGGTGTCTGTGTGAATGCCATTATAGTATTACTGTTGCCCTCCATGGTGTGTTGTGCTTCCAGTGCCCATCCCGCTTGGCCTCCATGGTCAGCTTGCTTCTCCTGGCCTGCCCTCTTGCCCCCTGACCTCTGGTTTGCATTTGTGGGCCCGTACCCCATTTTTCTTGCCTTGACTTGTCCATTGTCATGCCCCTGCCCCCTCTCTTCTGCCCTTCATTGTTATGCTGCAATTGTCCCTCCTGTCTGTCTAATATTGTCACCTTGCTGCCCTTGCCTCTTTCTGCTCTGCTCTCTGTTGTCAATGAGCATGGCCCTGTCCCCTCCCTATTGCTTTCCATGGTCCATTATACTGCACTGTCTTCACGCTTGCCCTGTGTAGTGTACTGTGCTGCTGCAGCCCCTGACACCAGCCCTGTAACATCAGTTTGGTGCATTTGCTCATCTTCCTCCTGCCCTCTGTTATCCGAGTCCATGACCCTACCCATTCCTCCTGTTTTCCGTGATCCAATATACCATACTTGCCAACATTTTGTACTTGGTAACAGGGAGAGTTTGAAAAAAATATCCCCGTCAATTGATTTTCCCCATTAACTTACATTGAAAAAGAGGAGATTTTAGACAGGAGACAGATAAAATAAAGCCCTTTTGTGGTTAAAAACATCATGAGTCTCCTGCCTGAATCGGGTCTGTTGGCATGTATGGTAGTACTGCCACTGGCTCTTCCTTCTGCCCTCAGTGGTATTTTATATAGCCACAGCCTCACTTGCCTGTCCTGCATGGTTGGTATGTTGCTGCTTCCCTCCTTTCCAATCTCTCCATGGTCTGTTGTGCTGCCAATTCCCCTTCTGCCTGGACAGCGTGGCCAACTTGCCTCCTCTGCACCCTCCTCCCTGCCCTCAATTATCTTAGTCTGTGCCCCTGACATCTGCCTCCCCACACTATTCTAATCAATGACTAGATTCCTAACTTTCTATATTTATTACAAAGTATGGCATGCCTGATGTCATATTGCTGTATTCAAAACTGTAATGCCTAAAGCATTTCCTTTAGAAATTATAAACATGAGAGGGTCTTATTAACATAGAAATGATGATTAGTGATCTGAAAAACTAAAATGAGGACATATTTTCTGAGTTTTCAAATAGTGACAAACACTTTTAAATTATTTGCTATCTTTATGTTTTTTTATCCAGTTGCTCACTTGATTATCTGCTACAATTAGGGGACAGGATGTGCAGTTAGGATCAGAGCTGCAAACTTTGCAACTGGGGAACCAGGTTTGACTTTTGCGGTCAACTCGACATCCTGTGATTCTAGGAAAATTGCTTAATCTCCCCACACCTAAAACCAAAATGAATGTGTCCTTGTGTAATGTATCTGATGATCATGTAAAAGCACTCCAATACCTTCTGGTCAAGTCTGCACTATCTAAAATGGCAAAAAAACAAAACTATAAAGTGTTTTGTATATTTCTGTCATTGGGCTACACTAGGGCTACATTTGGGTGATATTTTGCTACATTTGGGCTTTTTTTCTCTGATGGGCATCTTTTGAAACATATTTGTTGTGAAGCTCCCTAATGGCCTCATTTACTGCAGTAACCTCGGTTGAAAATGCTTTCAGTTTTCCACTTTGATTCCATCAAGATGGCTTTCAGATGTGCCACACTTTTGACATAAATTCAAAATGTTAGCACGCTAGTTGTGTATTAGAGCACTATATAAAGCTGCTGATTACGACTGAGTATAAACTGGCAGCCTGCTGCTGGTGTTAAAAGTAATGTTTTAATCTGCATGTGAGAATGTTTTAATGAAATAGAAGAGGAAGATATTTGAGAACTCACTTAAAACATGTCCTAATTTTTCTTTCTACAGCACTAACCATAATTTCTATGACAAAGTGAACCCCCTAATTTGGTTCCTTTCTAAATTAAATGTTTTACGTTTTGCCAGTTTGATACAGTCAAGATGGCATCAGGTGTGCAACACATTTGTCATAAGTAAGACTGTTAGTGCTCTATTTGCTCTTTAAAATTCTCTGGGAGGCTGCAGTAGAGCACAAGGGAATCATATGACAGAATTCGTCAAACGGCGCCAAAGTTATAAGCAAAACAAAAAGTGCTTCTTCAATGGAAACTAGGTCCTTACTATGACTACCTACTGGGGATTGAGGATAAGCGTTTTTTGTTTTCTTACAGATAGAGATGGAGATGGAACCAGAGATAGAGATGTGCTTTGCTATTTTGTCTTTCCTAATGTCATGGCAATTTTCAAAAGCTGCAAGATTGCCGGTTGGGGGGGGTTACTTTTGTGCTTCTTTCCTCGTAAGTAGCACCCTGTAAAGGAGACACTTCATGGGTTAGACCTGACAGCCTTAGGGTGGTCTTCCGTAACTTTTTGCTTGCCTCCCTCCACTTTTTGGACACTGTTTTTGCTGGTTTTAGGACTCTGTGCACTTTACCACTGCTAGCCAGTGCTAAAGTGCATATACTCTCTCTCTTCAAACATGGTAACATTGGTTCACACCCAATTGGCTTATTTAATCTACGTATAAGTCCTCAGTAAAGAGCACTACATGTGCCAGGGCCTGTAGATTAAATCACAAAAGTAGTCCCAGATAATTTTAGGGAGCAGATAGAGGTAACCCTAATGTCCCTGGGGCATGCAGAAATGGTGCCAAAATACCACATGCCTGCCAATACTTCCATGTATAGGTAGTGGGTCACCATCAATGGGCAAACGTTTTTTGTTTTCTTAGAGACAGAGATGGAGATGGAAATAGAGATAGAGATGTGCTTTGCTATTTTCTCTTTCCTAATGTCATGTCTGTGTGACACAGGAGCCAGCATGACCACTGTCAGGGGTCAGCTGGTGTCAGCAGAGCATGTCCTCCCAACTACATTCCACCAAGTCATTGCCGCTGACAATCGTGAGAGCCACCTACTAGTAGCTCTGGTTCCCTTTGAGTGGGGGGGGTCTCTGGTACTCTAAAAGTAGCTGTGAGTCCTGCCATTCTGTGTAGATTGTCTGTTAGGCAACGACCTTTAGCACACTACCTGGAAGGAGGTAGAGCTAAGGTCTCACTTGGAGATGTTGGGATTACCTGAATGGGTCTGCATGACCACACGGTCATGGCTGCCCGGGAGGGAAGTCAAGGGCGTCTGGAGCCTGGAACAATGGCCCAGACAGCTGCCAAGAAGAGGGGTAAGGGGCGCAGGAAACCGGTCCCAGAAGTTCCCACAGTGGTTGATGGGGTTCCCGAGAAGGAGGCCCCCGAGCCAACTGGGGAAGACATTGCCGCTCCAGGTGACCTATCTGAGCTTGCTGGCTAGAAAGTTGAGGGTGGGCCCATCAGGGAGGAATTCTGCAAGGCACAGAAAGAGTGTCCCACTCTTGAGGGCTTGAGGCAACAGGCCTCAGCCCAGCCAGCAGGTGAAGCCTCTGGCGATCACCGTAGATATTGGGAGAATGATCTCCTTTACAGTGAGCATAAGGTTCGGGCCATTGGGGCAGCGCGTGCACCTGTGGTCCCCCAGTGTTATCGGACGTTCCTTCCGGGTCTGGGTCACGACATTCCCATGGCAGGACATTTGGGGCAAGACAAGACCTTTGCCAGGCTGGTCACCCACTTCTATTGGCCCCGGATGAGGACAAACTCAGATGCGTTCTGTAGGTCCTGTCCTACCTGCCAGGCCAGTGGGAAAACAGGGAACAAGCTAAAAGCCCAACTGATCCCACTCCCTGTCGTTGGCACCCCCTTTGAAAGAGTGGGCATCGACATTGTTGGTCCATTGGCCCCCAAAATGCCCTAGGCAACAGGTTCATCCTGGTTTTGGTGAACCATGCCACACGTTACCCAGAGGCATCCCTCTGGGGACCGTAACTGCACCGGTGGTGACCAGAACTCTAATGTGGATATTTACCCGTGAAGGATTCCTAAAGGAGATTGTGTCTGACAGAGGCACTAACTTCATGTCTGCATACATGAAGTCCATGTGGGATGCGTGTGGTGTAACCTACAAGTTCACCACACCCTATCATCCCCAATCTAATGGTCTTGTGGAGAGATTCAACAAGACCTTGGAAGGAATGAGCACAGGCCTCCCTGAGGCTCTGAGGCGTAAGTGGGACACCCTCTTACCATGCCTTCTCTTTGCTTACAGAGAAGTACCCCAGAAGGGGGTGGGGTTCAGTCCCTTTGAGCTTCTCTATGATTACCCAGTCAGGGGACCCTTAAGCATTGTCAAGGAGGGATGGGAGAAAGCTCACAAGGCACCCTCTCAGGATGTGGTCAGCTACATGGTGGCCCTCCACAACCAGATTCACCGCTTCTGGAAAACAGCCAAAAGTAATGCTGGTATGACCCAGAAGGTCACCCTGGTGGAGTTTCAACCCGGAGACAAAGTGTGGGTAATGGAGCCAGTAGAGCATAGAGCTCTCCAGGACCGCTGGTCTTGCCCATTTGAAGTGAAGGAGTGGAAAGAGGAGGCCACTTACCTGGTGGACCTCCAATCACCTAGGAAGCCCCTAAGGGTGCTCCATGTCAACTAACTGAAGCCTCACTTTGAGAGGACGGAGGTCAACATGCTTCTGGTGACAGATGAGGGTATGGAGGAAGAGAGTGAACCTCTCCCCGACCTCCTCTCTGCCAAGGAAGGTGATGGGTCAGTGGAGGGTGTCATTCTCTCTGACTCCCTGACCCTAGACCATAGAGGGGACTGCTACCAGATACTGGAACAGTACTCCTCCCTGTTTTCCCTCACCCCTGGAGTCACACACCTGTGTGTCCATGGTATTGACACAGGAGACAGTCCCCCAGTAAAGAACAACATTTGCAGTGTTGTCAGATAAGGTGAAGGCCGGCATCAAGGAAGAAGTCTCTAAGATGCTGAATCTAGGGGTTATTGAGAAATCTAGTAGTCCCTGGACCAGGCCTGTGGTGCTGGTACCCAATGCTGCTCCACCTGGTGCCAAGCCAGAACTCTGGTTCTGCCTGGACTACCGGGGTCTCAATTCAGTCACACGGACTGACGCTAACCCCATCCCCCGAGCTGATGAGCTCGCAGACAGGCTAGGCGCTGCCAAATTCCTCAGTACTTTTAAGCTCACATCAGGGTACTGGCAGATCACCTTGACTGAGGGGGCTAAAGTGAGATCTGCATTTTCCACACCTGAGGGCCATTACCAATTCCGGATGATGCCCTTTGGGTTGAAAAATGCCCCCGCTACCTTCCAATGGTTGGTCAACGGAGTCCTAGCTTGCAAGGAGGCCTTCTGCTCAGCCTACCTGGATGACATTGCCTTCTACAGTGACAGCTGGGAGGAACACCTGCTCCACCTCAAGGAGGTGCTTCAGACCCTGCAACAGGCAGGCCTGACCATCAAGGCCAGTAAGTACAAGATTGGGCAGGGTTCCGTGGTGTACTTAGGACACCTAGTAGGCGGTGGCAAGGTGCAGCCACTCTAGGCCAAGATTGAAACTATCAAGGCCTAGAACACAAACCGAGGTGAGGGCTTTCTTGGGCCTCACTGGTCATTACCGCAGATTTGTCAAGGGCTATGGAACCATGGTGACACCCTTGACAGAACTTACATCCAAAAAGCAACCTAGGTTGGTGAATTGGACAGAGGCTTGCCAGAAAGCCTTTGACTCCCTGAAGGAAGCCATGTGCACGGCCCCTGTGTTCAAGGTTCTTGACTACTCCAAGGAATTTATTGTGCAGATAGACGCTTCAGAGCATGGCATGGGGCGGTCCTAGCACAGCTAAATGAGGAGGGCCTAGACCAACCTGTAGTCTTTATTAGCAGAAGACTATTACCACGGGAACAGAGGTGGAGTGCTATTGAAAGAGAAGCATTTGCTGTGGTCTGGGCACTGAAGAAGCTGAGACCATACCTGTTTGGGTCTCACTTCCGGGTACAGACATACATCAAGCCCCTCAGATGGCTCATGCAGATGAGGGGTGAAAATCCTAAACTCTTGAGGTGGCCCCTTTCCCTACAGGGGATGGACTTTACAGTGGAGCATCACCCGGGGATTGACCACACCAACGCCGATGGTCTCTCCAGATATTTCCGCCTTAGCGATGAGAGCTCCCAGGACGTTGGGTAGCTGACCCCACTTTCATCTGGGGCAGACACACGTTAGACCCGACAGTCTTAGGTTGTTCACCCCTAACTTTTTGCCTGCCTCCTTTCACTTTTTGGACACTGTTTTTGCTGGTTTTAGGAATCTGCACACTTTACCAATACTACCCCGTGATAAAGTGCATATGCTCTCTCCCTTCAAACATGGTAACATTGGTTCACACCAAATTGGCTTATTTCATCTACTTATAAGTTCCCAGTAAAGTCCACTACATGTGCCAGGGCCTGTAGATTAAATGCTACTAGTGGGCCTGCAGCACTGATTGTGCCACCCACAAAAGTAGTCCCTTAACCATGCTTCAGTTCTGCCATTGCAAGGCCTGTGTGTGCAGTTACACTGCCACTTCGACTTGGCAATTAAAGGTACTTGCCAAGCCTTCAACTCCCCTTTTTTTACATATAATTCACCCCTCAGGTAGGCCCTAGTTAACCCATAGGGCAGGGTGCTGTGTAGACAAAATGTAGGACATGTACCTGTGTAGTTTACATGTCCTGGTAGTGTAAAGCTCCTAAATTCGTTGTTACACTGCTCTGAGGCCAGCTTCTTTCATAGGCTAACATTAGGGCTACCCTCATATATTGTTTGAGTGGTAACATCTGATCTAAAAGGAGTAGGAAGGTCATAGTTAGTATGGCCAGAATGGTAATACAAAATCCTACTGACTGGTGAAGTTGGATTTAACATTACTATTTTTGAAATGCCACTTTTAGAAAGTGGGCATTTCTCTGCACTTAAATCCTTCTGTGTCTTACAATCCATGTCTGGCTAGGCTCAGTGACAGCTCCCTTATGCATTCACTCAGACACACCCCAAACACAGGATACTCAGCCTCACTTGCATACATCTGCATTTTGAATGGGTCTTCCTGGGCTGGGAAGGTGGAGGTCCTGACACTTGCATGTCAAAGTATAGTAGCCTGCCCTCACACAAAGGACTGCCACACCCCCTACTGGGACCCTGGCAGACAGGATTGAAATTAAACGGGACCTTGTGCACTTCTAACCACTCTTTGAAGTCTCCCCCACTTCAAAGGCACATTTGGGTATTTAAAGAGGGCCCCTGCCCCTACCAACTCAGACACTTCCTGGAGAAGAGAACCTGAACCAGAACCAGCATTCTGCCAAGAAGACCTGCCTGGCTGCTTCAAGGACTCATCTGTCTGCTTTCTGTAAAGGACTGCTGCCTTGCTGTTGCCCTGCTGCCTTGCTGCTCTCTGGCTGTGGTGAAAAGGTGCTCTCCAAGGGCTTGGATAGAGCTTGCCTCCTGTTCCCTGAAGTCTCAGGACCAAAAAGACTTCATCTCTACAAAAAGGACTCCTTGTGCGGCGAAATTCGTCGCACAGTCTGCCAATAATGATGCACAGCCTGCACTGCGCTGAAAATTTCACTGCACGCCGAACCGAAACGATGCAGCCAGACTTCGCAATGAGAAGATCGATGCAGGTCCAGTGTAGGGACCGGAAATTTGATGCATGGCCTCACCGGATCGATGCACAGCCGAGACAGAACGACGCAGCCCAACTACCAGAGAGGAATCGACGCAGCACCTGCCATGTGGTAGAAAATTAATTGCAATGCCTACCGTATCGACGCAGCTCTTGTGACTTCGTCCTGCCAGCGCCGGAAATCCATGCATCATCCACGAGGGGTCTGATAACCCCGCAACTCGAAGAGGATCCACAACGAGAGCCGGAAATCGTCGCACAGCCGTCCCTGTGTGAAAACTAAATGACGCATCGCTGTGTGAAGCCTGAGAAATCGACGCACACCCCTTTGTTTCTACGCATCTCCTCCTCTGCGGTTCTTTGTAGAGATTTTCTACGCAAACCAGGCACTTTGTGGTTGAAAGAGACTTTGTTTTGCTTTTAAAAGACTTAAAACACTTTATATCACTTTTTAGTGATATCTCAACATTTACTTATTTCATCTTTAATCGTTTTGACCTGCATCTTATCAGATAAATATTATATATTTTTCTAAACCATGTGTGGTGTATTTTTGTGGTGTTATATGGTGGTATGCTATGATTTATTGCACAAATACACATTGCCTTCTAAATTAAGCCTGACTGCTCAGTGCCAAGCTACCAGAGGGTGAGCACAGGATAATTTGGAATGTGTGTGACTTACCCTGACTAGAGTGAGGGTCCTTGCTTGGACAGGGGGTAACCTGACTACCACCCAAATACCCCATTTCTGACATCATGTCTCTGATAAATTGCCTCTTTTTCACTTTCACACCCATGTTTTGGGGACTGATGCTGCTGGTTTTTTTTACTCTTTGCACTGGAACACTTCTAACTAAGCCCCAGTGTAAATGCTCCAACCCCTCAAACATTATAAAATTGGCTTACTCCTAGTAGGCCTATTTAACTTTCCTGTAAGCCCATATATGGCCCACATTATGACTTAAGCGGTCTTATCACAAGACCACAGAAGCCAGGGGCGCCGGAAGACAGCACCATATTACGAGTACTGAAGGATTTCTGCCACAATTTGTGAGGAAATCCTCCAGTAGTCGTCCTTGCGGTCAGAGGTGCAGGGACGGTTCCACCACCGGCCCGCCCCACCAAAAGGACTCCACCAGCAACATTACGACTTGTAATTTAGCCTGGTGATGTCCTGATGGCAGGCTGCTGCCGGTGGTGGAAGCGCCTGTTCCCGTTCCCTGCCCGATGACCTTTTTGCCGGACAAGGTAAGTGAATCATCTGACAAGGGAGGGGGGGTGAGACGGTGGGGGGTGTTGTGTGTGCGTGTGTGAGTGGGTGTCATCTGAGTGTGTGAATGGAAGTGTGTATGAGTGTTTGTATGCATGTGTGCATGGGTGTTTGAATGCGTGTGTGTATGTGTGTGTGTATGGGTGTTTGAATGTGTATATGATTGTTGAAGTGACTGCATGTTGGAATGTTTGTGTGAATGCGAGTATGGATGCGTGTGAGTGAATGCATGTATGGATGCATGTGAGTGAATGCGTGTATGTTAGTGTTGGTGAATGAGTGTCTGTGGGTGCGTGTGGGTGTGTGTGTGTATGCGGGGAGAGGGTGCTGTACTGGAAGTCGGGTGGGCAGGTGGGGTATACTGCAGTGGAAGGGGGTGGTGGGTGGTATACTGGAAGGGGGGTGAGGGGTTCTGGTATGGAAGGGGGTAGGGGGATATTGGGATTGCAGGAGGTGGTTGGGGGAGTCGTCTGCCGGTGACAGAAAATAAATGTCCTGTCACACGTAGCCTTTCTGCCAGGGATTTTGTTGTGGTGCTACAGCCGAGGAAACCCTGGTGGAAAGCCGACTCTTGATACTGCTGGTGGTCTTCATTGGACCCAACTGCCCTGGCGGTACAGGTGGGGATGTGGCGGGTTGGCAGAGACCACCCCGCCACACTCATTATGTGGCGGTCTTCACCGCTGGCCTGTCAGCAGTGAGACCGCCACTGTGACCCTGGCAGTCTGTAGACTGTCAGGGTCATAAAAAGTACACCGATGAAATGGAAAGTTAAATGTCACCTATGAACTACAGCACTATGGAAACATCTACTCGCATAATAAGACAAACATGACTCCAGGCCTACCACTGCAGCATTTTAAAATAAAAATTGTCAAAATCATGGCAAGGCGAAGGTGTCAAAATTATCTAGGTGGCAAGGAGAGTTCCTTGGGTGCAAAATTTTAATTTCTCCCACATTGAGCTTTCTCCATCAAAACCAAAGTTTCACTCCTCCACAGCAGCAAACTATTCATTATCTCCACCCAGAAGTGGTACCTGGCCCCATGGAGCCCTATCAGCTACAGCTTGCAGCAATGTCCCTTTGTAGATTTTTGACTTCCAAACAAGTGACAAAGTCTAAATATAGTATTTTTCACTGTACCTTCATCCAGTGGCTCCTCAACAATGATGCTTCCTCCTTGGATATCGCCAACTGCCTAGTTCCACTAAACTCTATTGTTAGAAATTGGGTTTTTGGTTGGCAGTCAGGTTATCCTCTGTCCAAGCAAGAACCCTCACTCTAGTCAGGGTAAGTCACACACAATCCAAAATTTGCCTGTGCCCACCCTCTGGTAGCTTGGCACGAGCAGTCAGGCTTAACTTAGAAGGCAATGTGTAAAGTATTTGTGCAATAAATCATACAATACCACCATTTGGCACCACAAAAATACACCACACAATGTTTAGAAAAATATATAATATTTATCAGGATATTTGTAGGTCAAAACGAATAAAGTTGCAATGTGAATTTTTTAAGATATCACTGAAAAGTGATATAAAGTGTCTTAAGTCTTTAAAAAGCAAACCAAGTCTCTTTCAAGCACAAAGTACCTGGTTTGGAGTGGAAAATCTGCGCAAAGGGCCACAGAAGAAGAGAAACGTGGAAAAATAGTGTGTGCGTCCATTTCTCCCCAGCACACACAGACTTGCGTCGTTATTTTTCATGCGGGGAAGTCGTGCGTCGTTTTCCGGCCCGCGGACAGTCTCTTTCTATGGGTCGCGGGGATTACCAGATGTCCCTGGTCTGTGTGTGGATTCTCCTGCTTGTTTTCCGGCTGCGTGTCGTTCTGCGGGGGTGTGCGTCGAAGTTTTGCTCTCACGGCAGGCGTCGATTTCTCCTTTGGAAGTCGGGCGGCGTTGTCCTTGCGAGGCCGTGCGTCGAAGTTCCAGTCGTCCCGAAGGCATTGCGTCGATCAGCGTCGGTGTGCGCGTTTTTCTCGCCATGGAACAAGCTGTGCGTCGTAAATGTCGACGCACGAATCGTCCAAGTGAAAAAGATAAGTCTTTTTGGTCCTGAGACTTCAGGGAACAGGAGGCAAGCTCTATACAAGCCCTTGGAGTGCACTTTCACAGCCAGGCAAGAGTTCAGCAAGGCAGCAGGCCAACAGCAAGGCAGCAGTCCTTTGTAGAAAGCAGACAGGTGAGTCCTTTGAGCAGCCAGGCAGTTCTTCTTGGCAGGATGTATTTTCTGGTTCAGGTTTCTTCTCCAGCAAGTGTCAGATGAGGTAGGGCAGAGGCCCTGTTTTACACCCAAATGTGCCTTTGAAGTGGGGGAGACTTCAAAGAGTGGCTAAGAAGTGCACCAGGACCCCTTTCAGTTCAATCCTGTCTGCCAGGGTCCCAGTAATGGGTGTGGCAGTCCTTTGTGTGAGAGCAGGCCCTCCACCCTTCCAGCCCAGGAAGACCCATTCAAAATGCAGATGTATGCAAGTGAGGCTGAGTACCCTGTGTTTGGGGTGTGTCTGAGTGAATGCACAAGGAGCTGTCAACCAAGCCCAGACAGACGTGTATTGTAAGGCACAGAAAGATTTAAGTGCAAAGAAATGCTCACTTTCTAAAAGTGTCATTTCTAGAATAGTAATAATAAATCCGACTTCACCAGTCAGCAGGATTTTGTATTACCATTCTGGCCATACTAAATATGACCTTCCTGTTCCTTTCAGATCAGCAGCTGCCACTTCAACAATGTATGAGGGCAGCCCCAATGTTAGCCTATGAAGGGAGCAGGCCTCACAGTAGTGTAAAAACGAATTTAGGAGTTTTACACTACCAGGACATATAACTACACAGGTACATGTCCTGCCTTTTACCTACACAGCACCCAGCTCTAGGGGTTACCTAGGGCACACATTAGGGGTGACTTATATGTAGAAAAAGGGGAGCTCTAGGCTTGGCAAGTACTTTTAAATGCCAAGTCGAAGTGGCAGTCAAACTGCACACACAGGCCTTGCAATGGCAAGCCTGAGACAAGGTTAAGGGGGCTACTTAAGTGAGTGGCACAACCAGTGCTGCAGGTCCACTAGTAGCATTTAATCTACAGGCCCTAGGCACATATAGTGCACATTACTAGGGACTTATAAGTGAATTAAATAGTCCAATCAGGTATGATCCAAAGTTACCATGTTTAAAAAGGGAGAGTGCATATGCACTTTAGCACTGGTTAGCAGTGGTAAAGTGCGCAGAGTCTAAAAGCCAGCAAAAGAGGGTCCAAAAAGTGGAGGGAGGCAGGCAAAAAGTTAGGGGTGACCACCCTAAGGCATGTCAGGTCTAACATCTATTGTCTCAGATATTGTTCTTCAAACCTTTTTCCCAGTCCGAAGGTAAGTTGAGACCGGGCCAAATCCATCTTGTGTAGCCAAACCATGCAATATCGTCATTGCCTATAACTTTAAATTTTGCCCTGGTCTTGCACAACTAGATGCCGGAGGATAGCGCTTTGTTCTATTAGGAGCTAGCTGTTGGTAAAAAAAATTAAAGTTCCTAAATCTGAGTTAACTGATTGAAACTTTGTTGTTTTGGTGTCAAATATCTTATTAGTAGGTTTGATTTTTTTTGGGTGTTGTGTTTTTACTTTATTGCTGTTTTTGTGCTGCATACATACTAAACACATTGCCTGTAAGTTAACCATGACTGCTTTTGTGCTGTGCTACTAGAGGGTTAAGCACAGATATATACAGTGGCTTTTGTTAATTACCCTGACAAGGATTGTGATTGGTGCTTGAGAAGGGATTTCGCAACATCCCCATCAAAAACCCAATTTTTAACATTGGTGCTCAGTGTGCAGTGACGCTATCATGCAGTTATTTGAAGGGCACTACAAATCCAAAGAGAAATCTATACCAGACACGAAGGCTGGGAGAGAGTTCAAGCTACAGATAGCCAAACTCAAAATGGAAGAGAAAAAGTTGTTTCTGACAGAAAAGAGAATGACTCAGGATATGAGTTTGAAGCAGCTGGACCAGAAAGTCAAGCAAGAAGTGGGTTCCAGCAGCAATGATGGCAACAAATCAGTGTTCAATAGAGAGGTGGGACTCTGCATACTCCAAGACCTGAAGCCCAGCTATGTGGTGATGAATGAAACAGATAAATGGCTTTCCGCATATGAGATAGCACAGGGTCCCAGAGAAGAATTGAGGAGCCAGCTTGTGCAAACACATGGCCCCAGTTGGGAGTGATACAACTCTTGCATTTGAGGTAATGTTTGGTTCGACCCCTAAGAAGAATCGCATCAGGCTGCAAAAACTGCAAAACCCGTCTTGGGTGGACTTCTTGGACTACTTCAGGAAGGTACTAAGAAGCTGGGTGAGGGACAGTAAGGTGAGTGGTTTTCATGGACTGTGTAATCCTATTTTGAGAAAACACTTACACAGTACTTGCTTTACAGATTTGCACCAACACTTGATTGACAGTGAGCCTCCTGACCCCAGGAAGCTTGCAGTGGAGGCTGATCTCTGGGTCAGCACCAGAGGGTCCAAAAAGGCATCTGGAGGGGTGGGGATTCCCAAAATGCTTAACGGGGTTCCCACCAGAAGAAAGAGAAGGGAGATAAAAAAAATAAGGAGTTCTGTCAAGGTTCACCAAATAGTTCACAAGGGAATGTCCCCCAGTCTGGCCAGAAGAAAAATGATTTTGTTGGCAAAAAAAGAGGAAAGTTTGTCCCCAAGTGCTATGAGGGTTACAATTATGGGCACAAGAAAGGGGATTCCAATGGTCCCAGGAACAAATGCCAAAGAGCAGATGGTGAATGGAATGCTGAACAATGTCAAACATTAATCCCAGTCACAGATCTCGGCCTAAATCCATCTTTTTTTGCTCATTATGTCATTCCAGTTTGGACCCAGCCATAGACAAATCAGTCTTGAGCCTGCTTCCCATGGGAACAGTTCAACCTGAACTGCCAGGCCAGGTCATCCCTGGACCAGAAAACCAGCATTCTGGAACCAGTTTTGGGGTATCACCCCTCATTCACCAGGCTAGCATGGATCCAGTGGCTTAGCGAGCACAGGATCCACATCTGGGCATACCCTTCCCACTTTGGAAGACAAACACATAAAGAACAGATGATGAATATTGTCAAACATTCACCCCAGTCACATAGCTGGGCCTAAGTCCATGTTTTTTTGCTTGCCACGCCATTCTGGTTTCGACCCAGCCATAGTCAAATCAGTCTTGACCCTGCTCCCCATGGGAACAGTTCAGGACAAACTGTCAGGCCAGGTTCTAGGATGCTTGTTTCCGGTCTAGACAGGACCTTTCCTGGCAGCTCAGGTTTGGACTAGTGTGGGATAGTGGGCAAAAAAATGATGATTTGGGATGGGGCCCAAGGGATTGCAAGTTGCTGAGATTAATTCAAGCATTCCATCCATCACCTTGTTGTTTTTGCTTTTGGTGCCCTAAGTGCGTTGGCTATGCCCAGACATGGGTCACAGGCTTCCTCTGCCACTGGATTTAAGCAAGTCTGGCAGATGAGGGGTGCTACCCCAAAACTGGCCCCAAGATGCTTGTTTCCAGTCCATTTCTGTTTGCAAAGGCTGAGGAGTTAAATTATTAGGCAATTTTGTAAGGAGAATGAGGTAGTAGAATTAAGAGATAAAGGTCACACTGTGTCTAATTAGCATGTAAATGTGAATGTCTGGCTCGTAGGTTGTAGGTAGCAGCAGCTGAGCACTTGTTTAAACTAATGTTATGAGAAAATTGAAAATGGGGAGCCTGGCCAGTCACCAGAGAAGATGGCCACCAGAGAAGAGCTCCGGGGCTGTCAGTGAATGAATCCTCCGATACTTGTGCATCATCCTAAAGACTGCCCAGTAGCTGACGTGCCCTGCAGTGGAGGTGCTCTCTGTTCCTTTGGATGTGAAAACTCTGCCTGGGAAACAGGAGGGGTGGCGAGATCTGGAGAGTCACCGGGCCCATTCCAGGCACCTAAGAGGACAGGTGGCTTCCCTGAGGTCAAAGGAAGAACTGCATGAGTGGAGGCACCCATGAAGCCAGACATCGGAGGAGAGAACTCCGATTTGGCAGGTCCCTAGTAGATAATGGCCAGCAGGAGGAAACATAGAGGGAACCCTCCCCCCCACGGAGATCACCATAGGTGAAAGGGCCAGCGGCAGTGGCAGCACGAGGCCATGGGCTGAGGCAGAGGACCAGAGGCAGCAATGTGGCAAGGAAGGAAGGTGGCCCAGGGCAATGTGGAACCCTGGGGCTCCATATGACATAGAGTGGCCCCAAAATGTTCCACAGCACCACCGGAGACCATGGGATAAAGGACAAGACCAGCTCCACTGGGTATTGGGATCCAGGGCTCACTAACAGAGAGCCCCACATACTGCAACAGTGTGCATCAGGGTCCAGCCACGCTGATTGCTGAGGGTTGCACAGAGGACAGCATTGGCATAAGGATGGAAGGCCTGGCCTGCAAAGGCTCTTGCCCTGAGCGATCTGGTGTTGGCCAAAGATGGCAGGTGAGAGGGTGGCTAAACCTTGAGAATGTGGTCCAGAATGTAATTTAAGCACTAGCTGGCCCTACCCTTGCCTCCTGGACACACGCTTAGTTGAAGCTGGGGCCTATTTGCCCAATGAGTATGAATCGGCTGGACTGAAAGAGCTCCAGTGATCAGCTGAGTGACAGATAGCTGCCACCAATATACCATACTGCTGACCAAGAGACCAATAATTACGCAGTGGGGTTACCAGAGAGGTGCAGGTCATCTAGACATCTGAGATATGGTGAAGGGCTGCTCTCCTAAGATGGAACATACCAGCAGCCTTGAGAAATGCACAGTGAAACTGTCCTTTGGAGGTGAGCCAAAAGGGGCTGAAGGAGGGGCTGGCAAAGGGTCCCCAGAGCAGCAGGAGCCCACGTTTAGATCCGTTGTGGCGGAAGGCTCCATAGAACCCTTAGAGCCCAAAATTGACACAAAAACTCTGGATGTAAATCTGAGCCGGGGGAAATCTCAAAAGATATCTGACAAAGTTGCAGTGGCATTGACAAAAATCATCAACTTGCTTTCCACAACAAAGCAGCTTTAACAACAGGCGAAAACGCTGACACAACAAACCTCAAACATGGCAGCAAGACTGAAAGATCAAAAGGGTAGGGCCCGGCAGAATAATATTCGAGTGGTAGGGGTACCTGAGGGAATGGAGGGCCCAAGTGTAGATCTTTTCCTTGAAGATCTTATCCTCAATAAACTCAGACCTAAGAGGCACTACAACCTCTTTTCTGTCCAAAGGGCCCATGGGACACTGGGCTCTCCTCTGCATCCTGCGACTCTACCCTGCACAATAATTTCAAGAATTCTGAGTTACAGGGACCGGGATGCTATATTACAGGCAGCACGGATACATGGAGATCTGCAAGTAGACAATGCTATCATCCGCTTCTTTCCAGATTTTATATTACAGTTACAACACCAACGCAAACGCAAACAATTTGACGAAGTCAAGAAGGTGTTGAGATCTAAGGAAATCAAGTGCATGATGCTTTTTCTCACCAAAGTGAGCGTTAACGCAGATGATAAATCCTAATACTTTATCAGGCTTTAAGAGGCTTGGGAATGGATAGAGGGTTGGAGGGCGACAGGCAAATGGGCCAGAAACGAAAGGAAATTGACCCCGCCTCAGACGCTGCTGGAACAGGAGTCCTCACCCATGCTGGAAGAACAAGATACTTGTTTGAACAATACGGGGGAGGGAGCAAAGAGTAACTGTCGAGGAGACTTGATGCAGGGAAGGAAAAAAACTTTGACATCAGGGCACAGTCAGTCATTGTGCTAATTACTATGTGCTAATGATTCTGCAAATGGTTTGTCTGGTGGGCTTCCAAGCTGGTGGCTTGGCCTACCTTCACTACTAGATTATGTTTTTGGGACAACAGGCACTCTGCATAATGGGGAAGTGGGCAATTCTAGGTTCACAATGCAGGGTAGCGTGGTGGGGTAGTTGAGGATAATAGTTAACATATTGATGTTGGTAATAGTCTTCCTCTTCTTTAGCGAGCATGGCACTGTGGGGGGAAATGGTGGGACAGGACATCATTCTCTGGGGATCAGGGCCAGACCTGGGAGACAGGGTCCTTAGGACTGGGATTGGCACCTCCCAGAGATACTACTACTTACGATGCCAGTGACACCATGTGCTTTGTCCATTTGTCCGTGTAACATTAATGGGCTGGGTAGCAAAATAAAAATGTTCACTGTTCCTGCTACATTTGAAAAGACATGGCCCAGATATAGTTATGCTACAAGAAACACACCTCAGGAGACATCAGTATAAGGAACTGGACAGGTTCAGTTACATACTAAGGGCACATGCCGGGTTCACTACAGATTCAAAAGGAGTGGAGATTCTGGTAAGACAGTCTGTGCCCGTTACTCCTAGTGGGGTGTGGCATGACCAGAGGGGTCGATATGTGACGCTGCCTGGGACCAGAGAGGGCATCACTTTGAATTTCTGCTCACTCTCTGTCCTGACGCATTTCCATGGGAACACGCTGTCAAATTTGGGTGAACTCCTATTGATTTTGCCTCCCGGGATCCTGATACTGGGGGGCGATATGAACATGGTCATGAACCCCACAGTTGACAGAACCAGCAGCGCTGAGAGGGGAGTAGGTTGGGACCATTGGCTCAATTTGCGACCGTACTGGGCCTCTCGGACATGTGGAGGGAGCATAGCCCATTAGGCCGCCAGTATGCATACTTTTCACTGGCACAGGGGAGCTTTTCCCTTATAGATTATAGTTTTACTCACACCACCCAAATGTCCAGATTCAAATCGATCACTCATCCAGTGAGGGGCATATCTGATCACTCCCTGGTGGAGGTGGCTGGCCCGAACAGGCCTTGGTGCTTCCCCATAGGGTAGATGCCTGGTATCTCAGGCATCTTATCTTAGAAAGGGAGCTGAGCTTTACTTCAAAGAAAACCGGGGTTGAGTATAGTTATCACTTACTTTATGGAATGCATTCAAGACGATAATACAGGGGCAGCCTCAGACAGTGATTGGTGGCTATAAAAATCAGGACTAAAATGAAGTGCACAGCTATTGAAAAAGAGGGGCTGGAGGAAAAAGCAACAAACATTCCAACTAAGGGCTATAATCAGTGGTTGAAAGTATGGCAGCAAGACTTGGGGGCCCTAGCTAAAGACCAAGCTCTCACGCATGTACTGGTGACACAACACCAGCTGTATGAAGTGGGAGATAAAGCCAAAAAACTTCTGGTATGGCTCGAAAAAAGAGATCCGGAGTGCTCCTGGGTACTCAGGATGGGCAGGAATGTACACACGACCAATGAGTCAATTGCGGAGGCCATTGTCACCTATTAGGAACAATTATACGCTCCCACAACCTCTGAGTCCACGGACGAGTGCAACGACTTTCTGGAGGATATTTCCTTACAGAGCCTCACAGGGGACGATATATATACTCTGGAGGCAAACCTCACAATAGAAGGACTGGTGCAGGCTCCACGAAGCCTCCAGTCTGGGAAGGCACCAGGTCTGAATGGCCTGCCGGTTGAATTGTATAAGTGCATGACGAACATAGTGGTGAAACCCATTATAGACATGCTTCAGGAGACGTGCACGGTTGGCTGCTTACCTGAGGATCAGAGAACAGCAACTACTGTAGCACTCCTTCATCCTTTGAAAATGCAGGCAGCAAATGGCCTGCGGTTCATACACACCTATATCCTGGTTGAATATGGAGGCAAAGGTGCTGGTGAAAAGTCAAGGGACTCGATTGAGAGAGGTAATTTCCAAAGTCATTCACCATGACCAGACTGGCTTTATGCCCAACCGCAGCACTCATCTGAACCTTAGACGTCTCTATGGTGTCCTCCATGCAGTGGACACACAGACAATGGAGCCAGCAGTACTGATGTCTCTCATTGGCAGGATGGCTTTTGATTCCATTGAATGGCCATACCTATTTGCAGTACTGCCGCAGCTGGGCTTTAGACCACGGTTCTGTGCCTAGGTACGGCTGTTATAGCAGTTCCCTAGAGCAAGGGTCAGGGTGAATAGCAGAGTGTCTCATAGCTATGCTCTGCAGAGGGGTACCCGTCAGGGCTGTCCTCTCTCTCACATGATCTTTGCACTGCCACTTGAGCCACTGGCGGCTTGGATCTATTCATAACTGGTATCTGGATGCAAGGTGGATGGGAAAAATAATTTCTCTCTATGGGAATGATGTTCTCTTGCGTATGTCGCAACCTTCCTTCTCTCTTAACAGGATCCTCCAGGTACTCAGAATATTAAGAGAACATTCCAGATATACGACCAACTGGACCAAATTAGTGGTCAGTCCCCTTACTGAGAGTAGCCCTAGATTGCCCGGAGAGTGCGAGGCACTGGTGGTCCTGGGGGGATTTCAATACTTGGGGCTCTACATCACTCGTGACTCACAGGAATTCCTACAGAACAATATACACCCCCAAGTAGATCGTCTGAGGGATGACATGATGCATTGGAGCAACCTGCCGTTGACTGTAATAGGTAGAGTGGCTCTCTTCAAAATGATGAGTTTGCCCAGATTCCTATATACTCTATAAAACATGCCATTTCAGATCCCTTCAGAAGTTTTCGGGAAGATCGATGTAAAAGCCCATAGGCTACTGCAGCTGGGTGGGGCTCCTAGGATTGATCTACCTAAATTGGAGAGAGGGCTTTATGATGGAGGGCTGGCAGTTTCGGATATCCAGAACTACTATTGGGCGTCACAGCTCCTAATAGTTACCAAGTGGGTCTTCAGAGATCAAAAGAGCCTGGCTCACTGGTTCGATAGGGATGCAATAGGCCAGGGGGGATATAATGGGGTACAGAAGGAGAAAGAATTGCCATTCCACACCCGGACAACGGTCCGTATTTGGAAGGAAGCCACTAAATTTGTAGGATGGAAAGGGAGACTAATGGGGATGACCATCCTGTGGAACAACCACTTGCTCCCGGAAAGTTAAGGGTGTCACTGGATTCTCAGGCTGGGCTATGATCTGCATAGAACATTTAAGTGATGTTTGGAGAGGTCAAACATACATTAGCTCCGAGGACCTCTGTCATGAATACACTACGGTGGAGACAGAACGCTCCAGATACTTAAGGATGGGGCATGCTCTCAAACAACATACTATGAAGTGAGAACATGTACCCGACTTCTCCCCCTTGGAAGATTGAGTACTCACTGAATCAATACCAATCAAAGGCATATCACTATTTTATCAAAAACTAATGTGTAATTCCCCAGACACATTGGGGGCCTCAGGGTCGGCTTGGGAACGGGATCTGGGCCACCTAGAGGATTGGGACTGAGAGAAAGCCCTACAAGGCCCAAGGACAAGCTTTAGAAGCTTGATTTAGGCTGATCCAATTGAAAATACTACACAGGTCATATTACTCACAGACACGCCTTCATAGGATTGGGAGGGTAGCAATAACACTTAGGGGGTCATTACGACCCTGGCGGAACAAGTCCGCCAGGGCCGTGGGACGCGGTGGCACCGCCGACAGGCCGGCGGTGCCCCGCGGGGCATTCTGACCGCGGCGGCTCAGCCGCGGTCAGAGAAGGGAAACCGGCGGTCTCCCGCCGGTTTCCCGCTGCCCCAAAGGAATCCTCCAAGCCGGCGCATCATGCTGCGCCGGCATGGGGATTCCGACTCCCCCTCCCGCCATCCAGTTCCTGGCGGTTCTCCCGCCGGGAACCGGATGGCGGGAGGGGGAGTCGCGGGGCCCCTGGGGGCCCCTGCCGTGCCCATGCCTATGGCATGGGCACGGCAGGGGCCCCCGTAAGAGGGCCCCTAAAAGTATTTCAGTGTCTGCAAAGCAGACACTGAAATACGCGACGGGTGCAACTGCACCCGTCGCACCTTCCCACTCCGCCGGCTCTATTACGAGCCGGCGTCATCGTGGGAAGGGAGTTTTCCCCTGGGCTGGCGGGCGGTCTTGTGAAGACCGCCCGCCAGCCCAGGGGAAAACTCGGAATACCCTCCGCGGTCTTACGACCGCGGAGCGGTATTTCGGAGGGGGGAAGCCTGGCGGGCGGCCTCCGCCGCCCGCCAGGCTCGGAATGAGGGCCTTAGTCTCAGTGGCTGTCAGGGAGCGGAATGTTCTTTCACATTATATGGTAATGTCTGCTTGTACAAAACTACTGGCAGAGGGTCACGGCAATCAGTTACGTCCCTGGTGGTCTCTTCGGAGCCCAGGTGGCGGCTCCTGGAAATTACTGACGATACAACAAGGCCGAAATATTCAAAGATTTGTCTGAATCTTGTGGCAGGAATAGCAAAACGCAATATAGCATGGCAGTGGGGGCTCCACATGTTCCAGTGGTGGCAGACTGAGAGTTCTATCTGGATTGGTGCCAGAGAGCAGGACAGGTGGTTTATAACAGCAGTGGATTCCCCCAGGAAATGGGAAAAGCTCTAGGAAAATTGGCAGGAATATAGAGGGGACGACTTAATTATAGGTCCATTGGAAGACAATGGTGGGCTGAGAGGGACTAGGTTCACTGATGTAAAATGTTGGGCCGTAAAAACACCATTCTGCATGCAAAGTTCTGTACCCGCTCTGTAATGCTTGGTGATGTTACCAAATTGTTATACACTAACTTTATGTCTCTTGGATCCTAGATGTATGAAGACTATTGGTTTAAATAAAAGTAGTTATATATATATATATAATACAAAATAATATTCTCTATGACAACGTCATGATTTAAAGGGATTTGGAATGTTTATATGTGATCTTCGATCAGTGACTTACAGTGGAAGAGCTCCTGCGTGAGTGTCGTTCCCACTGTGTAGCTCATCTGTAGTAATAAACTTAGCTATCCATGCCAAAAACAAAAAGAGAATGTTGAATATGTGCAAGGCAGCACGGTGAGCTTTTTCCCTAGGATGAAGATTGCTTCCCGTCTGCATGTTCATGTGGTGTCGCCAATGTTCACTGCATCTTGTGCTGAGCAGTGATAAGGTGATAGGGATGAGGTTCTCAGGGATATCTGTGTATCTGTATATAAGTGTGTGCTTGAGCATGAGATGTTGAACACTGTACTGAGTCAGGCGGCAAGTAGGGTCATAGTGGTATTTGTGAAATGATCTGAGGAGGAGACATACGAGCCATTATATGCCCAAACAGAAAAGAAGAGGAAGTCACTCTGGTCTTCCTCCATCCTGGCTGGATTTTTGTGTAAGGGTTCTCTGAGACTGTAGTGGACATGCTGACCAGGCCTTCTGATTGTTGAAGAGCCTGCTCCTCTTGGGTGGGGTGGGGGGGTTCCCATGACGGCAGCATGCAGATACGAGTTCCTTCTGTGGGCTTCTTTCGACAAGATGGGCCGAGTGTTGAATGGGTCAGTTTCAGGTAGCGTGTAGATGCCCCTTTGACTGTAGAGGCTTATTTTGATAATGATGACTGTAGAGGCTGTCTCCTCAGATTGCCACAGAAGGCACATATTCATTGGTAACGTATGTTAGCTGTTAGTTCATGTATGCTTTCAACATTCTCTTATTTTTCCAAAGGCTTAATATAAGAGGTAGATAAACATGGTTTCGTCCATGTAATTTACGTTTCTGCCACAGATTGTATACCTTTTCATTCAGCCAGAATCTTGTATTGCTTCCTGATGACTTGAAATTGGAGCATAAGGTTATGTGGAGAGTTAACTCTAAAGAGGTTGACAGCTCGAAAGGGCCATGATTGGTAACAGTACGTTGAGGGGAGCCCATGCTATAAGGTTGTTTGTTGCAATGCTGTGCAACTGGCTATGTCAATTTCATCTTCATTTTATCTTGGTCATCAGAAGGAATTGTGAGAATAAATCTTATCCGTATCACGTCATTAATTCCTAAAGAAAAAAAGATCATTCTTGAAGGGATTTTAGCTGTGTACAAAATCCCAAACACTTGCTGTTGAAAGATCTGATAGACAGCGATCAATATTCAATGACCACAAGATGGGGAAGATGAGACACACACTTTCTCCACATTATCAAATAACAAATACATCGAATCGCGAAACCTCGAAACATATTTTCTTATAAAAATAGAAAGTAAAAATTACTACAAAAAATTGAAATTAATCTGAGACAACGAATTTCAAATAAATGAAAACAAATATTATTTTTCAGTTTAACAAACAATTATTTCTTAAAATTGCACTTTATCGTCCACATTCCCTTTTTGTGATGTGCGGGCCACTTTAGAAACCCTAAGAAGTATGCTAATTCCATGCTCGCCTGCTGCTTAGCTGTCCGATTGTCAAGACTTATCCTCCACAACTGCCAAAAACACAACAAAAAAGATGAAAGAAAATGCCCACGCCTTGGTCACTAACAGCCTAGTATCTTTCGCACGAGCAGCATGGGGCTGTCTCTTGGACAAAGGAATCCCAAGGCTTTTCAAGTTCCTTTTAGTCACGGCTTTAATAGTTCGAGTTGCCAAAACACATCTAAAAGCTTTCTGGACAGGGGTGTTTCGGATCTTAGTCCAATCACTTCAAACCTTGGCAAGGGATCTAAAAGGGATGACCGACTTCTGAGAAGAGTAGGGGTTTTAAGTGTTACAGTAAAATCTCTGCAAGGCTTGTTTCTGCTGAGAATTGTGGTTCCGCAAGCAGAATTTGTTTTGAACAAGTTAGTGAAACCCCCTGATAAGATTTCAATAATTCAGCAGCATGTTTTGAAAACTTGTCAATGTAAGTGGAATATGCTTTTTGCTAAATTTCCAGTAAATTACACTTTTTAGGCTTGCTGATTGTGAAAAGTGAAATATCTCATTTGCACTATCCTCTAATCAAACTGCCTTCTTTTGTGTATATTTTGTAATATCCAAAGATAATACAAACACACACATTTCTCTCTGTTAACTACGGTATATGGCAATTTTTCAGAAACATGGCAAAAATAAATCGAGGATGAAAGTTTTTAAAAGACATGATCGAATCTTTGATTTGCAACTTACTCTGTACATTTCATTCACTTTCCTATCTTTCTGTGTCGTTTTCAATCAATTTCTCTCCTGGTTTTTCTCCATTTCTGTTTTTACACTCGCTTTTTCTTCTTTCTTTTTCTTTCTATTCACTTTTTCTCCTCCATCTCTTTCTTCCTCTCTCTTCCTCCTCCATCTTTTTGTCTCTCTTTTACTTCTGTCCCTCGCTCTTTGTCCTCACTGTCTTTGCCAGCAGCCCACACGTAAACATCACCCCTCGCCTGTCAAACAAAATGTGATACTAGCTAGCTGAAGGTGCATTGACACATGGGGTGCTGAGGCTGGGAGAGGAGTGAGGGCAGTGCACAAGTGATGCTGATTTATGGAATAAAAGGAGACACATTTCTGCAGGACACAGATGCTGAGACTGTGGCATGCTTAAGGCATGGCCCTGAAGAGCGCAGGTTCTGCATCAGAGGGTGAATAGAGGCCAACCGTACTGCAACAAAGAGCGAAGCAAGTCGTGTCAGTGCAGTTCACTGGCACTGCAGCTGTGGAAAATGAATAGCTTACTCTTGAAGTGCACGGATGCTCTCATTCAGTGAAAGAGAACGCCTGCTTCTTCAGTCGAATAGAATTGCATCTCAGAATTAAGGGTGGACATATAGCTTTAGTGCACAGGTGCTGTTTTTTGTGATGAAGGCAGTGTGTATTCCTGAAATGCACAAGTGCTCGTTGGAAAGGTATGGCATTCTCCTTCAGAGCACTTGTGTGGCATTGCGGAAGAAGGCAGGGTGCAGTTTACTGTACTTTGAAGATGGTGTGCAGAAGGACAAATGCAGCCACGCACATTTCTTTGGTGCACAGGTAATCTCATGCAGTAAAGTGCGTGCCTCTTCCTATGATGAAAGGGAGCTGCATCTGAGATTAAATGCTTGACATGTTCAATTTGTGCACAGGTGCTGCACTTCGTGAAAGAGGGAGTTCATGGTCCGGTCCTGTACAGGTATATCATCTTAGGGAAAAGGTAGGGCATGTTTCTGCGTTGCACAGGTGATGCATCTTGTGATGGAGTCGCAGTGTACAAGGGCTGGTGGTAAACGCATGGCATTCTCCTGCAATGGAATTGTCAGGGGTTTGTCGCTGAAAGTTGTGCAATTTCCTGTATTTTGCAGATGCTGCAGCATGGACTAAATGCACCCATGCGTTCTTTTTCTGTACACTGGTCCTGTGTCTTCAGGTAAAAGCAGAGCATAATCTGCAGTGCATATAAACCGTCCCTTGATGGTTTTCACGAGTTCCGTAAAATGTCCTTTTGCAAATAAATTATCTTTCTGAGACCACGTGTACGTTTCAGCCATCTTTCCAGATAAATCGTAAGTCTCCACAAATTCAAGCTTCACTGCCCTAGTTATAATTTGCATTCACAATGACAGTAATTCAGCAGCGTCGTCCCCTTCACCCCCCACTAAGAGCCAGCAGCAGAAAAATATTATCGTTTATTTTTTCCGCTGTTGGCTCAGTCAGCATGTGCAGGGAGGGGCTGGGCCATAGGAGGGGTGGAGAGGAAGGTGAAGTGGAGTGCACTAAGGGCCAGATGTAGCAACGGTTTTACGCGTCGCAAACAACGATTTTCGCTGTTTGCGACGCACAAAACCCACATCGCGATGCCCTATTCCCATTTTGCGAGTCGGTAACCTGGTTATCTACTCGCAAAACGGGACTGCGAGACGCAAATAAGAGTGGCAGCACGATGCAGGATTGCTTTGTGACCACGAACGCGGTCGCAAAGCAATCGCAGTTACCACCAGTGTCACACTGGTGGTAACCCATTCGCAAAAGGGAAGGGGTCCCGATTTGTGAATGGCCTGGAAAACATTTTTTCAGAGCTGGCAGTGGTCCCATGGATCACTGCCTGCTATGAAAAAATGAAACTGACATGTTTAAATTTTTCATTTTGTAATGCATCTCGGTTTCCTTTAAGGAAAACGGGCTGCATTACAAAAAAAACTGCTTTATTTAAAAGCAGTCACAGGCACCATCCCTGTGAGTGCTGCGAGTCGCAAGGGGGTCGCAAATTGCGACCCACCTCATTAATAGTAATGGTGTGGGCCTTTGCGACCCCCTTGCGAGTCGCAGATAGTGTCAGGGACACCATCCTGCATCCTGAATTGCAAGTCGCAAATTGCGAGTCGCAATTCAGGGTTTTCCTACATCTGGACCTAAGTGCGCATTCAGGGCCGGGTTTAGCGCTGGTGGCGCCCCATGACCACCTCCGCGGATTCTCTCACTACCACCCGGCAAATGTTCCTCTCATCTCTCCATAGCCCCCCTTTCACATACATTTATTTGTTTTAAAATGCTTGTAAAGGCTGGCTTTACTAATCCACTCAGCAATCCACATAAAATATAGGTCTGTTCTTTGCAGCAGGCATATTAACCCTCTTAGCTACTTCATGGCGAGTCAAAGCTTCCTCTAGATAAAACTCCCATCTCTCTCCCTAGTAAGAATATTATTCACAAGAGTTACTTTGACATATTGAATTGTTTCCTAAAGGCTAGACACACAAGGAACTCTGAGTTAAGTATAAATACAGTGCCCCTCTGAGTCATTGCCCCAATCCAGTTAAGCACCCGGTGCGGCCGCACCACTCACACCACCCTAAAGCCGTGTGTTTGGCCGGCCATCTTAGGTTGGCCAAACACACATGCACACTTAGGTTTCTCTAATCCAACTGTGCTGCACAGTCGGGCTGGAGAAACTGCCCAGACCCCAGTGCACTGTCTGAGTGGCAGATCAAACCACTCAGACCAATTCTGACACTGATTTCATGTTAGGTATAGCATGAGAGCAGCACCAGGATTGCTGAGGAGCCTATGCTGGTGTCCCATTGAATGCTGGGACACCAGAAGTGCAGAGGTGCGAGTCGGCAGGAGGCAGTAGCGGGAAGCATAAGTGTGTTTTTTAAAATTATTTGTTACCCCCATCCGCGATGTACCCCCTGGCCCCAAGCTCCCCTTTGACATGGTGGCAGTCGCTGCTGAGCGCCACTTTCCACAGTCAAGGAGTTATTGCCCTGTCTTTATTTTTATGGTGGAACTTGAACACTACAGAGTTAGACCATTAGCTTTAACTTGGTGTCAGCCAGTGCTCTATGCATTGATTAGCAACCAGATATATCACATGCTGTTGCATCATTTATGGCCTTCTCCACCTTGTCAAAAGAGGTAGCATGTGCAGTCTCTTTAACTCCAAAAAAACAGCAACCTAGAGGAGCTTGATACACGAAGTAGATCTTGTCTGTGCAGGATAAAAAGCAGAGAACATCTCTGGACTTTGAGCTTTTATGTAAGTGCAAGTTTTGAGGTGAAAGCACATTTCAGAGACACTTATGTGAGGACTTAACATACTGGTGTCACATTCACCCACACACACCCATGCATGCATGCCCCCATGTATCCTGGCTCAGAAACACACATACACACACACACAAACACCACATATGTACTTGTACCTTTACTGCGCATGCCTTTGCCACACAGGTATTTTTAATGACATAATTTTTATGTTATTTAAATTTTTTTAAAGTGTTTAGGTGCTGGTAGTGATAAAAGAGTTAAGGATAATTTTAGAGTTCAGGGGTTTAGTGGTGAGCAGTAGTATAGGGAGGTAAGGGTAATTTTAGGATTTAGAGGTGTGTAGTGGCTGTAGGAGGCTGGCTCTCTATATAGTGTACGAAAAAGACATGCACTGTGCAGAGAGTCCAAGCAACCCCACTTTGGTAACCGGAGGTAAAAAGCGGACCACCTAATCCTCTGTTTTTGTGGTAGTGTGGGTGAGCAGTTAGGCTTATCTTGGAGATATGCTAAGCATTTGTTGTTCTCACAGTATTATTAAATGTATACACACACTTAGAAGAATAACTCAATCAATCTGATTGAAAAATTTCAGAAAAATGTGAAGTATTTTTTAAACCAATTTACAAAAATACTTCAGATTTTTATTAAATTTTTAAGACCAAGATCATCAATATATGGTAAATACTTCTTTTGTTATGATTTGTCAATGTTTAGCAAAAAATAGTCTTTTTGTGTGTTATTGTGCATAATGGTAATACATGGGAAAAACTTTGAAAATGCTTATAAAATCAGGCAATGCTCTCACAAGTGTCACCTTCTGTTTTTATGTCTAGGTGTTCGAGATGTCCTGCGGGACAGCCGGAGAAGTTCGGGTGGTTACTGATTCAAGCGGGAGTAGCCACTGAAAGTCTGAGAACTGGTGCACAACGGAAAAGGGGACCCCTTGGAAATATACTGCAGGGTGGACTTAAAAGTAAGTCTGGTGGGTCCCCTTGGAGTGTAAAAGTTACAAGGGGTTAGGGACCCTGAAACACAGCTGGTTTGGCATTGCAGTGACCAAGGAGGCCAGGTGCAGTTCAGATAGGTCAGCCAAGATTTGTGCATCAAGGGGTCCTTGGAGCTAGGTGCAGGTCACTTTGAAGTAGATTACAGGTCAGCAGGGCGACTCTGGGGGTGGTTCTTGGGTGTTCTGAAGTCCCTAGAATGGTGCTTGCCTTTGGTCCTTAGAGAGTTTGAAGTGGACTTTTCTTCTGTCCACTACCCTGGGCAACAGGCAATGAGACATCTTAGGCTCTGAAGGATGTAGTGCCACCAAACAATGCACACTAGTAGGCTTTATCCTTCGGTTCTGTCATGTGGATTTTGCTGGGCTGCTGGGTCCAGTTCGTTGGTCAGTAGCAAGTCAGTGAACTGGACTTCACTGGTTCCCTGCTTGGAGGCTGCAGGATAGTGATACCTTCATTCTGAGGGAGGTTCTTGGCAATTTGCAGAAGGCTGGAGGTGCTCCGGGAGTGTTTAAAGTTATTCAGCAGTAGGCAGGGTTTGATGACTTTTCCTTCTTGCAGCAGGACTTCTGCTCTTATGCTATGGGTCTTCTTTGTCCCTGGTCTTCCTGTGTCCATCAAATCTGATCTGTAGGTCTAGGGGGTGCCCACTAAATACTGAATTTAGTGGGTGTTAGGGAGAGTACCTGATAGTGGAGTGGCCAATGGGCCTCCTACCTTAGAGTGGCTACACTCACTATGTGACCACTTCCTATAGGAAGGGGTCACATCCCTAACCCTGATTGGCTATTTTCCTGCAATCCAAGATGGAGGAAAATTCAATGGAGTGGTCACCTTGCCTGGCACACTTAAGGAGTGGTGCAGGCTAAGGTGGGCCACTTCCCCTACTCTGGCTACGTTTTCCCATCTCTTTTCCTGCTCAAAGTGAGGGAAACACACCAGGCAGCCATCTGCTGTAAGCAACAGAGGCTGAGGTCAGATTTCAAAAGTGGTAAATCCTTTGAAGCTGACTGCTGGGGCAAAGTACTTGTCTGGGGGAAGAGGTGTGCCACCTCCATTCAGAAAAGACTTTGGCCCTGGTTTAAAAGGGCCTAGCTCCACTTTAGCGCTGCTTTAGTGTCATTTTTGTTAATGCTAAGGTGGAACTAAGGTGGCCTTTTCCCTGAGCCAGATTTACAAAGTGGCATAATGCATGCATTGCACCACTTTGTAACCCTTTGTGCTATATTATGGCTGCAATAGGCATAATGTATGCAAAGGGGGCATTCCCCCATTAGGGGGTGCTAAAAACATGGTGCAAAGAAATTTATTTGCGTCATTCTTATTGAGACTTTTAATGCCTGCTCAGAGCTGGTGTTAAAAGGGGGCACACTGTTGTTTACAATGGGCCCCTATGTACTGTTCAGGGTTAGCACCAAAATAGCATCAAAACTTTTGACCCTATTGCCCCCTACCCTGAGCCTTGGTGCATCGTATCTTAGATACGGAACACAGATGGTGGCGGAAGGGGGCGCTAAGGGTTTCAAGAAAAGTGCAGCGCCTCACCCCAGCAGTCCAGACTTCTGTCTGGTGGTGGTAGGCTGGATTAAACCAGTCAGCAACCATGTTAGGTTTTGCAGGGTGCACCTCTAAAGTGCCCTCTGCGTACATGCTATAATAAATCCAACACTGGCATCAGTGTGGATGTTTTACTTTAATTTGTTTGATACCAAACAACCCAGTATTCAGCGAGGCCATGATGTAGCTGGGGAACTCACAATGATCACTGTCCACCACATGCCTTTGCTGTGGCTTCCCTGTACACTTACTATGTCTTAAGGTTTTTTAAAGACCCAGTATAAACAAAACATAGCTGTACAATAAAATGTTTAATTTACCTCAGGTCATCCTCCTATATTTGGCCTGCCTTTTCATGGGAACTCACAATAAAGTAGCTTATAACAACTATTAAACTTGATACAGAAGCTGGGAGGAATAACTCTACTCCTAAAGCTACTTTTTAGGTTTTGTCTTTAAAAGGGGCTTAGAAACCACCTCTTATTTACCTTAACTTACTATTGGCTTGGTCCAACGTTGCTTTTATTTACTTGCTTCTGATTGGCCGGCACAGCATCTGCATGTTGTCTGCTTCACTTCCTGCTGCATTCTTTACAATTCATGCTGCCCTGTTGTCTCTGGACCAAGTACTCCTTCCGGTCACTTGCCATTAAACACAGGCCAATGTCCTTCTTCCTTCTACAACGCTGAAGGTACTTCTTTTTCTTTCTGCATGCAGTCTTCTTTCTTTGCTGCCAACTTCTTTCTTCTTTGGTACATGCCATCTTCTCTGCCTCCTTTCTTTGCTGCCCTTCTTCTTTGTCTCATGCCATCTTCTCTATCTTCTTTCTTCACTGCCCTTCTTCTTTCTTCAGTAAGGAAACATGCATATTTTTATTGGAAACACACATCTTAATTCAACCTCCATTCTTTATTCACATCAGAATAGCTGTATCTTTGGAAGACATATCCTGGCGGAATGGCAAGATTATGTTTTTCAGTTTGGAGAAGACTTACACAATAAGTCTAGAAGTAATTTAAGGCTAAAGAAATGGACCGGGAACAATCAGCATAAACTTAATAATATAAAGAATGAAAAGGTGAATATGGAAGCAATACATTCTCCTATGAACATTTTTCCGTCATTCTTGAAAGAATAGTTAGGACTAGTTAAGTTTAACGTTTCTGTCAAAAAAACACCGCTATTATTTCCCTTTCTAAGTAATACATTGATATAGTGCTGAAAATTGCTTACCTTAACTAAAGCTCAGCGCTTTAAAAACCATGACGTGAAAAGATTTGGCAATAGCTCAGTTAGACCTTTATATAATCATGATATGATTGTATTTTGACCCTATTCATCGGTCTATCAAAGCGCATAGATTGACTGTTCTTTAAAAATCAACAGCCAGCTTGTGACTGGCTGAAAATGGCTTTATAAATGCCACCAATCCTGGAATGACCTCAGTGGCACTCTGTATTCAACAGAGTGACATGCTCCAGTTTCACTTCGCTGCTCAGGTTCCCTTCTTTCCCAGAGCTGAAAAACTAAAAGCAGATTCATCATAATGGAAATGTTTCCAGTACTGTCGCTGACATTGAGATGCATGGTTCTTTTTCGTTTAGGCTGCCTCCAAAATGTGCGGAAAAGTACCACGCTATAAATTCCTGAAACACTCGTTGCTCGTCAGGTCCCTAATATATTTTTTTTAAGTTGTGTGTGTTAAAGGGTGGCACAAATTGGTAAATGAAAATATAGTAAATTACATTTTGATACTTGAGTGAGTAGTAACCACAAAATGCAGATAAAATAACTCAAATTTCTGGATATTCATAACAACGTTAAGCATTTAGACATAGAAAGAGTGCAGTAACGAATTATAATAATGTTTGTTTTAAATTTGATAAACCTTTAATACTTGTGCATGTTGTGATGTATGTTGAATTTATAACGACATTAACAAATATTAACGGTCTATCAAATTTAAAACAAACATTATTATAATTCGTTGCTGTACTCCTTTTATGTTTAAATGGTTAACGTTTTTGTGAATATCCGGACATTTGACTTATTTTATGTGCATCACAACATAAACAACTAATAACAGTTTATCATATTTAAAACTAACATTATTAAAACATGTTTTTAATATTTTGTAATCCAGTTAGATAAAAAGAAAAAAAACAAAGGTGAAACCTATTGGTTTTGCCAATGCGTATTCAAAATGGAGAGAGGTTGAGTACAGCAATCCAAGACGCAGCTTTTTTAACAATGAAACCAAGTGGAGTGAAGCCGTAGCCCTGAAAATCCTTGAAAAATATTGGATATAAACAGGAGTGCCTCACATGAGAAAAGGCAGTGGTTATGTGAGGACAAGCATGACGAGTTCAGACAGAGTTGAGATGAGGAGGGAATGAGGTTGAGGTTGAGGTTGAGATGAGGGCAGATCAAGAAGACGAGGTGTGAGGTGGACGTGAGTACTAGGTGGCTTGCAGGTTGAGGTTAACGTGGGTTCATGAAAGGACCAGATTGGGTTGAGGTAAATTTGAAGTTATGTGAGGTTGAGGCAAGGTAGATGACCTGATGGACTTGAAATTAAAGGCAGATCGGGATATATTTTAAAGCTAACCCTACATTCCATTGAACAATCAAAGCAAATGAGTGCAACCTTTTTAAAAGGGTTTTGTTTTTTTCCCACTATGCAGATTTGCAAAATCGGGGCAACATGGCGCCATTTATAAAACAACTTTATCTCCTGAAAGTCACAGATTTTACTGACTGCCCTGACGGGAAACTAATTAAATATGCCTGCCATTGGACTGTTCCTCTGTTGCAATAAACACCTGTGCCTATATAAATAAATGTATGCTAACAAAGCACTGGATAAGTGGCAGGAACATATGTGTGCAACCGGGCAGCAGTATCTCTCTCAGAATGTGCCTCGTTGGAAATACATTCTAACTGAAAATCCAGTGACTGGAGAACCATGCCTGAAGAAATACCAGCAAGTTTAAATAAAATGCCAGGACATAGCGTCCATTATTGATCTCATAACAGTTACTAAAACACCAAAATGTCTCCTCCGGAAAAAAAAACACATTAGATGAGGTGCTGCCATATGTCATATGTCAAGTTGCTGCTATGACAACAGGTCTTTGAGTTTTGCTTCGAAATTTATACCCTGGTCTCTTATGTAAGGGTTGGCTTAGGCGTCTGTACTGATGCTAATATGTTACTCACTGTGCCAACCTGCCAGGGGCGCTTACCTTATTTGCCAAAGAGCTGCTCACTCTGGCTGCTGGCTGTTTCAGGTGGAGTCCAAGGAGCTAGGAATATTATTCTGCTGGCTAGTACTATTGCACTTTCCGTATTATGCCCAGGTTACTTGTTTTACAGTCACAGTTCTCAGACAGTATATTGATAACTGCAGTCCCCCGATTCTTGTATCCACATTGCCACAGTATAAAATGAACACATTGCCATGACATATCCTCTACACTCCTCAGACATGTGTTGTAGGACTAAATCATTTAGCTCACAATGTCTACTTCCACCCTCAAATATCAGATGTTTTACTAGCGTTTTAATCCACTCTCAACCAAATATCAGTTCCCCTCCTGATTATAGTTCCGTGGTCCAGGCATAGAATCCAGCTTGACTCCCAGTGCCGACTTACACAAACTGCCCCAGGTCGCATAAACATTTGCAAGTTGGGCCTTTTTGTGTGTGACCAACTGTGACTGCCAAGGCCCTGAAAATAGGGGTACTCCAGTTATTGCAGCACCCCTATATATCATGGACGGGGGACTCAGCTAGAAAACAAGCAATAATACGGCCTGTTCCTTTTTGCAGCATGTCTACTTGAAGACAATCAGACTTCAGCAGCAGCAAAATGGAAAATCACAACCTTGCCAATTACTACCCTTTCGTTTGCCAAACAGATCTAAGTTTACAGTTGTTTGCCTTAAAACAAAGAGCTAAACACATGGAAAATATGCCAGCCGCCTTTTCTAAAGATTGCAAATATTTAAAAATGTGTGTGTAGCTTTGGAAGTAGAAATAGCATTGCTTATTGAGCTTAAACTGTGATTTGCAGAAACATTTACAGTAGCGTGAAAACAAAGTCAAACTAAAATAAATATTTCCTTTGAGCCATGTATACACGACAAAAATAATTGTATTTATTATTGTTTCTTTGTGAATGTCCAAGAGCAGGTCTACGGAAGCTTCTAATGTATGACAGCATGGACAAGTCTAAATAAATAAAGTATTATTGCCATACCATGAACAACTAAACCCTTAAATATGGTGTATCTTTCAATTTTCTAATTTTCAAACTTCAACACCGTGTGTACAATATTGTGATGCTTCTTTTACACAGTGCAGTGTTATTGCAGCTGATTTCTTCTTCGTTTTTTTCCCTCTATTTGAAGTAAGTGGTACTCTTAGGGAATTCACCAATCCAAAGAACCATGATTGTTACGAGCCTGCACCTGCCCCATCCAGATTTTCTGCCACTGTGCCACTGCCACTGCGTGCCTCCAAAACGGTGGTTTTATGTGATTTGCATTTCCAGACTAGGAATAAGTCCGGATTTTGTCACATGTAAAGATACATTGAACATTTGTGGTTTTGATATTTGCTTCAATTGTGAGCACCTTTTTTGATTCTTTGCTAATTCTATAAATATGTAAGAACTACATTTGAAGATTTTGAATATACATTCTTTATATTGTATTTAATAGAATTGAAGCATGGGGTTTCACAAATGGTGATGTGCACATGTGATAACTGCACATCTATGTAGTTAGCAACAAATATGCAGGGTTAGGTAGGCAATAAGGAATATAGGTCCAGATTTATACTTTTTGAAGTGAACCTGCACTAGCGCAGGTTTGTGTAAAAAAGATCAACACCGGCTACCGCCATTCCTATGCGCCAGCCAGGCGTCATATTTAAGGAATGCCACTTGCTGGGGCTGCGGCCTGGTTAGAGTAAAAATAAATGACGCTAACCAGGCAGTGGAGGAGTAGGGAAGAATGGGGGTTGTGCGTCAAAGAATGGTGCAAGTCAGGCTAGCGTCAAAAATATTGACTCTAACCTGACTAGGATCATTTTTTGATGCACAACTCCGATGGAAATGACTCCTGTCTTAGGAAAGACAGGAGTCATGCTTCCCTGTCTAATGGCCATGCCCAGGGGATTTATGTCTCCTGGCCAAGGTCATTGGGCACAGTGCCATGTAGGAGGGCCCAAGTTAGGCCACCCTATGCCACTTAAAAACAAAGAAAAAAGAAAATACTTACCTGGACTTACCGTAGATGAGTCCCCCCATCCATGGGTGTCCTCCAGGGGTGGGTGAGGGTGGCTGGGGGTGTTCCTGGGTGCAGGGTAGGGCACCTGTGGACTGCTTCCATGGTCAGAGACCACAAGTCCCCTAACGTCTGCCCTGACCCAGTCGTTAAAAAATTGCGCTAAACAGGCTTATCGCCATTTTTTAAGGCCCTCCTCCTCCTGTATGTCATTTTTTGCACAGGAATGCCTACCTTGCATTTCATTGACGCAAGGTAGGTTTCCACGTCCGGAAAATGTCGCAAACTCCATAACTTTGATGCTAGACGGGTCTAACGCCAAAGTATAAATATGGAGTTAAGTTTGCTCCGGATTTGTGTAAAAGAAAATGACGCAAATCTGGCGCAAACAGAGTATAAATATGCCCCATAGTGCTCACTGAATTCAACGCCCTTGTGGTCGACACAAAACTGACAACACACTGGCCCAATGTTAAGAAGGGCCTAGCACCAACTATCACCAGATTTGAGTGATGTTTTTTACGCTGATGTGACAATAGTGTGACAAAAACTCCACACCATATTTACAAAGTGGTGCAATGCATGCATTGCACCACTTTGTAAACCCTTGCACCACATTATGCCTGCACCAGGCATAATGTAGGCAAGGGGGGGCATTACCCCATTAGGGTGCCCACAAAAATGGGGCAGTAGAATCTATGCGATTCCACTGCCCCATTTTAGCTGCATTTTTAATGCCTTCACAGAGCAGGCGTTAATAGGAGGCACACCATTGTTTTTAATGGGCCTCTAAGTACTTTGCAGAATTAGCACCAAAATATTTGGCGCTAATCCTGCAAAGTACAACAATAATGTCAAAAGTGATGACACTATTGTCCCTAACGGTAACCTGTGCCATGGTGCACTGTATGTTAAATACTGCGCACACATGGTGGCAGTACCCCTTTCTGCCTTTGAAATAGGCTTTCTTCAAAGGAATGCATCTGTTGTTCACAAGATCCTGCCTTGCCCAGGCCAGGCCCCAGACACACACCAGGGGGTTAGAAACTGCATTGTGAGAGGGCAGGCACAGCCCATTCAGGTGTAAGTGACCACTCCTCCCTCCACTCTAACACAGATGGCTCATCCACATATGTAAGCTACACCCCAGCTCCCTTTGTGTCCCTGTCTAGAGTGGTTTCACAAACAGCCCAACTGCCAACTGTCAAACTGACCCAGACAGGGAATCCACAAACTGGCAGAGTCACAAAATGTTTTAAGCAAGAAAATGCCTATTTTCTAAAAGTGGCATTTTCGAACAAACAATCTAAAAACTAACTTCACTAAAAGATGTATTTTTAAATTGTGAGTTCAGAGACCCCAAACTCTAAATTTCTATCTGCTCTCAAAGGGAAGCTGGACCTTAATGATATTTAAAGGTGGCCCCCATGTTAACCTATGAGAGAAATAGGCCTTGCAACAATGAAAGCAGAATTTGGCAGTCTTTCACTCTTAGCACATGTAAACCCACCTTTAACATTCACTTCACCCTGTCCATGGGGCTACTTAGGGCCTACCTTAGGTGTGACTTACATGTATAAAAAGAGAAGGTTTAGGTATGGCAAGTGGGTACTCTTGTCAGTTTGAATTGGCAGTGCAAGACTGCACACACGGACACTGCAGTGGCAGGTCGGAGCCATGTTGACAGGGTTACTAATGTGGGTGGCACAACCAATGCTGCAGGCCCACTAGAAGCATTTGATTTACAGGCCCAGGGCACCTTTAGTGCACTTTACTAGGGACTTATTAGTAAATCAAATATGCCAATCATGGGTAAAACCAATCAACAATACAATTCACATAGAGAGCATATGCACTTTACCAGTGGTTTGCAGTGGTAAAGTGCACAATATCCTAGAGTCAACCAAAACAGGTCAGAAAAAATAGGAGGAAGGAGCAAAAAGTTTAGGGATGACCCTGCAAAAAGGTCCATTTCCATTAGTACTGTTAACTTTAAATGAGTATCATTGCCCGGCATGAATGTGTTTTTTTAAGTGGTGTAATAATTGCAGAACATTTATCTTCTTTTTTATTGTGTGTCAGATTCTCTTTGGAGTTGTACAAGATGTGCATTGTGTGTAATTTTATTTTGTTTTCCTATCTAGTGGGATTTTGTTGGTGCTTGCTGTGTCGGTGCAAAGTATGTGCAGGTGATCCACAGTCTAACTGTCTCTGGCAAGTGAGTGGTATTGTTTTTGCGTATAGAGGTCTTTGCATGCTTTACATTGATTGGCTTTTCCTTCCACTTTACTAAATGCCAGTAGCTTTACTTTCTGTTTAACAGAGCCACAGTTTATTTATTACTTTTTTCACACATCGTTGGTTATTTTTGCCCTATTTGTTGTGCTACCTTTATTAGTAAGGAGTATGGCTAACTGCAGGATTACCGCTCATCAGGTTGTAAGTTTGCATTTCAAATCTTTCTCTGACCCTGCATCTGAGACTGGTTCTGTATCTGAGACAGTGGAGGAAGTTCAAGATTTTGACAGTGAATTTTCTGTCTGAGAAGAATCATCTGATAATGAAGCCACTAGTCAGTGTGGTGGAAGTGCCATTTTTAGGAAAGGTCACAGATATGCTGAAAGTGCAGCAAGATGAATCTGGATTGGACTGAAAGGCTTCCTAGTGAAAGCACTGAACTCTGGCTTGCCTTGAGCATGGTACACCCTGTGTTGCCTGCCTTTAGGGATGTTGCAGGGTGTATAGTGAACACTTAAAACCTTTTGCCTATGAATTTATTTCATTTGTTTATGGACAAAATATTTTTGGATGAGATTGTTTAACCAAAGTAATTCTTATGCTGAACAGGATTTCACGAACCACAGTGCCAGACTTAAATAGCTAGCTGATGGGCTCCTACAAATCGGGATGAGTTGAAGTTCTTGAGTTTAACTTTCTGGATGGGCTTGATAAGGAAGCCGTTGCTGGCTTCCCATTTTTCTACTAGTCTCTTGGTGGCAACTGCTATGTTTCCTGCAACCATGAATCATGATCGGTATTTGCTTCTGCTTTGGATGTTCTGGATAATGCTTCAGCATTGCTTTGGGATCACTTTTATTGTGACCATCTTTTCAAGATTCAGCCTATCATTGATCATTTTGTAGATCACTTTTCAGAGATCTAAGTTCCAGGGAAAGTGTTAGAAATGGGGTTTCTGTTTGGCTAGGGTATGCACCTAAGCCACACAGAACCCACCACTCAAGTCAGGTCAAGTAAGTTACACATCAAAGAAAACCTGTACTCACCCTCTAGTAGCTTGACATAGAAGTCAGGCTTATCCTCAGAGGCCAGGCGAAAAGCAGTTCTGTAACACACTTACACCAGTAACCCAATAAATACACCACAAAAGAAACTCCACACATGATTATATAAATATGTTTCCTATATTATATATATATATCACAGGACCAAGAATGTCATAAATCAATAATTACTTTGCCAACTAGGCAATTGTCAAGCATCATGATGCGTGCAGTAAGACACAGGCTCGTAGGATGCAAATGTCATGAAATGTCATTACTGTGCATATTATGCAGTCATGTGAAATAGTACTTGTCATCCTGAACAGTGCAAGGTATAAAACGACATACAATAATCTTTAGAGAATGTAATGCAACAGGTAATGAACAAAGCACATCAATTACAAATGATTATTATAAGTACATAAATCACTGTACAATTATAGTGCACAGAGCACCTGTGCTCCTATAAAACGTGATACTGTAAATAGGCAGTCATTATGGGCTGCAGGAGCACCTACGCATCTAATATATGTATTACGGTATTTTACCATTTCTCTGTATGTGCAGGTTCCTGATTGGTGGGGGGCTCCATCGCAGACTCCACCCGTAATGCCACTAACAAAGAACATGCAACCCCAAGGTATGAGCCAACACGGGGACGGGCACTCACTGTAAAGGCAGCAGGGAGACCTTGCTGGGTCCCATGCGTCAGAATGCTTAGTGGTAACTGTAGCTGTTCTGGGCCCCACTTGGCCTCTCACTTAGGGGTTTCAGGAGTGGGGAGTCTAGCTGTGGACTGGGCACCTGCTCAGTACTTGGTTGGGTCTACAACAGCCTTCTCCCTTCCAAGGGTATGAGATGACCCTCTGGCGACTCCAGTGACACTTTGGCTTGCGCCCACACTGTCCCAGCAGTGCGAGTCAGGGCCCAAGCAAAATGCTGTACCTCCAAGGGAGTGAGGAGGCCCACTGGTCTCTCCGGTGATTAGTTGACTAGCGTCCACACTGTCTCAGCAGTATGAGCCGGGGACTGAGCAAGATGCTGTATCCAGCACCCTTCCTTCAGAGTGGGGCTGGGAATAACGCTCCCCACTCTCCACCACCAGGACCAGATGATTGTGTTCCACACGATGTGCTGAAAGGTACAGGGGATATCCCCTCCCTTGACCAGGGGCCACACACAGTGCTCACTGTATGCTAATGTTACCAAACAAAGTGAAAAATGCAATGTTCACCATGCGCTTTTTGTAAGGACTCTAAGGGCCAGACTCCTAGTCCCAAAGCCAATTCTGATGCAGCCCCGCTCCAGGAGAACATTTGGGAGGGACACAGAGCAGTCAGCAGTAGGCAGGCGGACCAGCACAACAAAACAAATAGTCCTTAAGGCGATCTCTCTTGGCAGCACCTCAGTGCCTTGGCAAAACAGAGTCAGGGAGCATCTGGCAGCAGGGCAAAAACAGAAAAGCAATCCCATGAATCCTTTAGGCCACCCAACAAGTAGACAGCAGCAGGGATATAGTAGGAGAGTAGTCCAGATGAGTCCTTTGAGTAGAGCAGCACCTCTTCTGATAGAGGTTCAGTTCCAGTTCCAAAATTGCTGTGAAAACATGGATCAGAGCCCCTGTACTTATACTCATAAATGTGTTTGATATGGGGGAGGACTTCAAAGGAACCCTTTCAAGTATACAATGCTCCACTTTCTACTCAGCCCTGGCTCACATCTATCTGTGTGGGGGGGGGGGTATCAGTCCTTTGTGAAGGGACAGGCCACTATCCTTTGATGTGTAAGTGTGAGCCCCTTCACCTTTCCTACCCAGGAAGATCCATTTGTATGCAGATGCAGTTGAGTGTTTATGGTTGTCTGAATGGAATGCACAAGGGGAGCTGTAAGACCAGACATGGATTGAAGTCAGGCTGCAAAGCACGTTGATTTATAAGCACAGAGAAATGCCCACTTTCTAAAAGTGTCAATTCTGAAACAGTAATGTAAAATCCAATTACACCAGCAAGCAGGATTTCCTACTTCCTTTCAAAACATACCAAACATGGCAATGGTACTCCTTCTAGATCAGGAATTACCACTTAAAAGTATATAAGGATATTCCTAATGCTAACCTATGACAGGAGCAGCCCTCACCACAGTAAAAAATGAAATAGGCTGTTTGTCCCTACTAGGATATGCAAAACATAAGAGTACATGTGGTACCTTTTACTTACACAGCACCATGCCCATAGGGCTATCTAAGGCCTACCTTAGGGGTGACTTACGTATAGTAAAAGGGGAGTTTATGCCTTTGCAAGTAGTTTGAAATGCCAAGTCAAAGTTGCAGTAAACTGCACACACAGGCCTTCCAGTGGCAGGCTTGAGACAGGTTTGAAAGGCTACTTCCGTGGGTGGCACAATCGACATTGCAGACCCACTAGTAGCATTTAATTTACAGGCCCTTGGTATGCCACTTTACAAGGGACTTGCAGGTAAATCAAACAAGTCCAAAAGGTAGAAGACAATCATATCTAGTTTTAGGGGGAAGATCACATGCACCCTGGCACTGATTAGTAATGGTAAAGTACCCAGAGTCTTAAAGCTAACAAAAAGTAGGTCAGAACAATAGGAGGAGGAAGGCAAAAGGTTTGAGGATAACCCTGCAGAAAGGGCCATTTCCAACATAATGAAAGAGCTGTGGATGAGTCTTTGGTCCTGTTCATGGGCCGTTTTGTTTTTAGGCAGTACAATCCTAGCACATTATGAAATTAAGATGTATATGCAAGATTAGTACTGAATATATCTGCAATTTCAGGGTGTATACTGGTGGGGATTCTTCCATTGACCCCTGTGGTTGTCCATCCACTTTCGGAGAAAATTGGATGGGAACTTGGTAGAGGAAATTTTAACAAAGGTCTCCATTTATACGTAGATAACTTCTTCACTAGTGTACAATTGTTCAAAGCAGCCAGTGTAGTTTGTTGAGCATTCTGCCCTAACCATAAAGGTTACCCTAAAGAGCTTGACAGTGTGTGGACTGGCACTTGGCTCGTGGTGGGTATGGACTGGCGCCTGACTAGCATTGTGTTTGAACTGGTGTTTGGCTGGCAGTGTGTGTCGACTGGCACTCGGATGGCAGTGTTTGTTGATCGGTGCCTAGCTAGCAGTGTATGTGGACAGGCACTTGGCTGGTGGTGTGTGTAGACTGGCAGTTGAATGGTGGTGTGAGTGGACTGATGCTTGGCTGGTGGTACGCGTGGACTGGCTCTTGGCTGATGGTGTGTGTGAGCTGACATTTGGCTGGCAGTGTGTGTAGTGACTTGCTTCTAGTCACTACACACACATTGTCAGACAAATGCCAGTCCACACACTTTAACAAACAAAAACAAATTTTCCTCATATTTCAGTGATGAAAAGTTCTTGAGTCTGTGAGGAGCCACAAACTTTCTTCCACCGAGCATTCCCCTAACTCTTCAACTAAAAATGGTACCTCACTTGTATGCCCGCAACAGAAAATGGCCCAAAATGCAACATGGACACATCAACTTTTTCCACTGAAAAACAACCCTCTTTTTACAATGTGCCTAGCTGTGGATTTTGGGCCCTAGCTCACCCTATATGGTGAGTGAGTTATAGTTTACTGAGGGCACACGTTATAGTTGCTTGAGATAACTCTATATATAACAGGTGGATTTCTATGGTTTTGTACTTTTAAAATGTGAGTCTAACTATAACTTCCCTGTAACCGTTGTTTTTTTTAAGTGAATTCCTATGTTTTTAATTGTATTTCTTAATTAGAGCATTCCTGTAACCTTTGTTTTTTTCAGAGAATTTCTATGTGTTCCTTTAACGCAAAGTAATGTAATTGTTTTACCTTAATTCAACCACTGCTTCACATGGCCTTCAGCCATGCACGGCGGGGGTAGGCTGCAGGGCCTAGCCTGTGGCCATGCCATGCAGCCAACCCCCTTTAATCCCCAGCCTTGCGTCGTGCATGGCCAAAGCGGGGGTTGGCCACAGGGCCTGGCTTGTATCCAGGTACTGCAGCCAACCCCCTATTTTCAACCAACCCCCCACTCTGCACAGCCTTTGGCCGTGCATGGCAGGGTTGACTGCAGGGCATGGCCTGCCCCCTAGCACACAGCGGGTTATGTCTCAGCAGCAGTTGACAAGAAAGAACCTGCATGTCACAGTCACTACATGAGATATTGTCCTCGAAAAAGGCAAGGATGCAAACACCTCCATTTAGGATTACAGATAACTTTTTGAGGTGGAAATGCAGAGAAAACATACTTGCTTTTCCATGGTCATGCACACAAAGTTAAGATGATCAGTACTTTACAGAAGTGGAGATTCAATGTGGAGAACTGCTTTGTTTATATCTGTAAGTGCCTCCCATTGAATTGTAACATCTGTGAGATGAACATTGTGCCAGAATGAATCCTGCTCATCGTAGTTATCAAAGAAGAGGACACCATTTTGTGCAAAATGTTTACCCAACTTGAGTACTTTCTACTGGCTAATTTGTAAGTGCTACATCATTGGGTAAATGTATAGGGCAGCTCTTTCACTACAGCTGCATAGAGGACATCAAGTAAATGTCTCCAGTGACCTTTTGTGTCTGTAACTTTGCCAATGTGATTGTTCCTCAAGCGTCTTCATCACATAATGTTCACGTTGGAACTGTAGATCTGCTCTTGCTTGCTGAAAGTGCAGTTATGATTGCTTTTGCTTGGTGCCCCCCCATACTATCAAGATAGCATCTTACCCACGCAGGTGGTGGTCCCTAGGGTGCTGGGTGCCGTGTGGCCCGCTTCCTACACTGTTTTGATTGTCCCAGGGAGGTGGTGGTCCCCAGGGCAGGGGGGGTGGGCTTTATGAACACACCCCCACATGCAATCAAGACCATCTGCCCCAGGGAGGTGGCGGTCGCCCGGGGCTCGTGGAGGCTGTGCGTGCCCCCTGCATGTGTTTACCAACATTTGTCCTGGGGAGGTAGCGGTCCCCAGCACACAGGTGGGCCCAGTGGGCCCACCCACATTCATGATTTACAGTGCCTTGGGAAGGTGGTGGTCCCGGGGGCTTTGATAAGCCCTAAGAGGGGGGCCCCATGCACCCCCCTGCTATTTTTCCTACAATGGCTCTGGGACCTGGCTCACCCAGGGGCAATATTAAAAGCAAGTACAGGAGACCACATAAATCACAGTGAAATTCGCAGATCCTAGTTCCTGAATCTATGTTCCTGGCTGAAGAGTTGGCAGTCAGGCTGATCTCTGCACGAGATCGGGAGTATTCTTTAAGCTTTCATGCCTCCATATACACATATTTGATTTTTATTTAATATTTCAAAAACTACTGAATGGATTTACACCAAATAACAAAAAATAACAAAAAATACTCTTTCTGGACTAAGAGCTTACCTGTGCTGTAAAGGTATGCGTTGTAAATGCATATGTGTACCTCATTCAATTTTGCCTCAGGGAGGTGGTAGTCCCGAGGTCTGGGGGTCTGCAACGGACAGTCTCTCAGGCTGTGAAGGGAGTGGGGGTTGTGCGCCCCTTATACATTGTACCGATTGCCTTGGGGAGGTGGTTGCCCCCAAGGCATTGGGGGGGGCTGCATTGGACAGTAGGTTTTATATATCTATATATATAAAAAAATATATATATATATATATAAAAAATATGCCACCACCTCCCTAAGGCAATCAATACAATATGTATATATATAAATATATGTATATTTCTATCATGCCATGGTCTAACGGCCGTATTGAAACTGGTGAATAAAGTTAGAATCCAGCAAAATTAACCTACAAGCAAGAGCAAAGCCAATAGGACGCAAGATCTATTGGCTTTATCAATGCTTTGGGAAAAAAGCAATATGATGAGGATAAAGCAGGACGTGTCTAACCTATTCATTAGGCTGAGAGTGCAAGCGCTATGACCTGTTGTAATCTATCTGTGGCCTTGTAACCACGCCCACCGAATACCCATCACTATCACTCGTTCATGGGCTTGCCTTTCAAAAATCTTTTGTTATCATTGGTAAATGCTTGAAGTTTGCCCCTCCTTGGGACTTTTTTGTTTCTGGCTTGGACACTAATCCTGTTACATGGATAATTGCACATTTGCCGAAACGCTTGACTGTGAGCAAACTTCTTTTTAGGGTCGAGCCTGCAAGTGCATGCACTAACCCATGCATCTTGTATGCAAGACGCTGTAGTGAAGGACTTGGAGCCCGCCTGTGGCTCACCATTTGTTGGTTTGAGTGGTACTCTTCTTTACAGCCTCGTAATTCAGCAAGGCATGTCTGGCATAATTTCCGTTCCTAGGTGTGGAGCAGGGATCAAGTACTAATTGATTTCAACTTAATTAGTGCTCGTCCACTGCTCCTGATGTGATCAAGGTACTATTTTGTTCATCTTAACTTCCAGTGCCCCACAAACAGAAGGCTTGTGACTGGCAAAAACGGGTCCTGCAGGACAAATAAAATTGCAAAGTTTTATTTTTTAGAGCTAACTTTATTTTATTTTGTTAAGTTGTCTATTCTCAGTTTCCACTCCTTTTTATTTATTTTTTTCTCCTTGGTGGTGTTGTCAAAACATGGCAATTAACTTGTTCGAAATATGCGAGACCTATCGGATTGCAAAGGCTTGTTCCTTTTGTGTCTCTCTTTCAGGCTCATGCTGGCTTGGCGCTTTAACTCGGCTCCTTTATGTCAACTGTTTTACATTTCATTCTCAATTTCTGTGGCAAGAAAAGTCCAGTTAGGAATTTAGAAAGTTAATAGCTCTAACTCGAGTAAAGGCGAGACCCGTTGCACGCAAATGCTTGTTATGTACTGCCATTGCTCTGGTGTCCTATGGGGCAGGTGCTATAATAATTCCTCTAACTTGGGCCACATGCCCTTAGATGTTATTTCCTGTAAAGTCATTGGGTCAAAGAATATGAGATGCCATTTTCTGTATTGCTATATTTTCGCTAATTAGTACTCTGGAAATCTGACAAATGTTATCTCCTTTGGGCCCCTGAATGCTGTTGGTGCGTATGTCTACGTGTTTAATAACCTGCTACATGTTAAAACAGAGCCACATGGTTTTGAAACGTAATCCAGTATAAACACATCACTGCAAAAAACTTGTTTGCAAATATTATTGTTCTTAACCTGCTTCGGTGCATCACATAAGGACCGTATGTATTTATTTCCTAATGAAAACAGACATTTTCAGTGCACCAGTTAGGAGGTTTTGACAACGACTCTGCTGTTTTCGAAAGCTCAGCTAAAAGATTTATGTAAAAAAACACAGAGGTCTAGAAACCAAATAATGTTCCACGTTTTGTCCTCACACTCAACCAAATGATCTGTCTTTTGTACTCGCTTTGTCAGAAACCAGGCGTGAAGGATAGGTCATGGGAGTATATCATATTGTTCACTAGAGGGATTGAATTGTTTAATTTGCAGAGCTGTTTTATACATGAAAGCCAAATGACTTGTGTGGGTGGTGAACACGAGTCCCTTAGTGAAATGTATGAGGATTTTCTAACGTACATTGCGTGGGTTTAAAATAATAACACTAAGTACAAGGAATCTCACACGTTGCCACAAAGGGCCGATTCAATGCATTTTAAGAGCCATTTTGGCACGCTGTGCTCTACATACGTTGAGGATTCTGCTTGCATTGCAAAGTATATCCAGGCCACAACCCTATTAGACAATACGTACTCCACTGGATAAACTATCTTCCAACCATCTTCTAAACTGTAGTTTCCAGAGTCTCTTGCACTGCTGAGTGCCCTGGGTGCACACTGCTACCTGCTGATAGTAGACTTTCTGAAAAGAGAGGTTCATGAGAAAATCTTGTGACTTTCTTTTGTCCCACATCAGGGTGTCTTCGTCCTAGCTGTCAGAGCACTACCTGACGGCGTCCCTTCTGCGTGCTAATGCATTACGGTCAACATGGAGGCCATTTCGTGGATGTTAATACTCTGTCAGAAGATTTCTTATGACTAATAGCCGACTATCAAACAATGAATTAACAAACCGCACCTCATTTGTTTGCCCGCTGAGACATATTTTAAATACAGCCCGATTCGGGTATTATTTGCTCCGATACGTTTTCATTCCATGCTTACTGAAATTGTGTTTTTGGGTGCTGTAGAGCTAGAACTAGCTCAGAGATGGTTACATCATCATTTGACTCATTGACATTAAACCGTGGATGAAAGTAATCTGACTGATACTATTATCATTGTGATCGGCTTCTTTCAGATAACAGGTTTTAAAACAATTCTCCTTCACGTTCATAGTAAATGTAACCAGATTCACCTCCCCTATATCTACAGGATCGCGCTGTGAGAACCCCCCCTTTTGATGTGGTCACCCCTATATTTTGATGTATTTATTGCTGAACTCTGGTTCTCTGCTGTTCAATCGCCAGTGTACTCTGACTCCTAAAACACGTAGAAATCGTCTGAACCTTGATTAGTGTATTTACCTGTGAGAAAATCATCCTTTTTGCCCTGATCACTCCCATTTGTTGACTGATGCTGGTGGTTACTGACTTTGGTTGTGCCCTGGGCTCTGCTAACCAGGCCCAGGGCCAGTGTTCTGTTTAAAAGGTCTATGATAATTAGGTGTACTTACAATTGGTACTGGCAATGTACCTGTTAGTCCCTAGCATATAGTGGGGCATGTAGATTTAAAGGCCCAGCAGAATTAATGTGCTTAAGTGTGCACTGCTGTTTTGCCAGCTGTCAGTCTGCTTTTAAAATAAAACTATGTCCAAATTCGACTTTGCAATTAAAGTTACTTCCAAAGTCTTAAACGACCTTATTTTTACCCAAGGGTAGGGTGCGTTGTAATAACAAGCATGAGCATTATGAAAGATGTTTGATATGCCCTGTTGAGGGAAAACCTGCCAATTTAATTTTTCCCCATTGTAGCACTAGGCTGACATGTGAAGGCTTTATTAAACTTTCATAAAGTCTAATTTTTGACAGGAGTGAGCTAGAACAGTAATTCAAAGTGCCAGAATAATAGTTACAATCGATCCAACAATATGCAAAGGTTAAATTTATTATAACAGTTGTAGGAAAGTTGTTTTAGTGCTGCGTTCCAAAAGTTACCCAAATTCCGCCCAGTAGCAGTCTCTTCAGATTGACAGGCCTGGGCTGAGACAAAGAGACCATCTAGTGGAACAAGATCTCCTGCTTCAGATGGCAGGACAGGAGAAGGCTGGGAAGCCAAACTGGTCTTCAAAGGTAGGAGGACATGTGGTCCAGGACCCAGGCACACCCGACTTCCTGCACCCACAGCCAGATAGGAGCTTCTCTAATTAGATGAGAAGAGAGGCTTGACGTGGAATGTAAGGAAAGGTTAGCCACACCTGTGGGTTTTCTCCATTTTGGAGTTTTGTAAACAGTGCTTTCTGGGACACACATAGAAGGATGGTGGCACCCTGTACCCCATTAGTCAGGGGTGCCCCCCCTGCTTGCCAGCCCATAAAACTGGATAAATATGTCGAAAACCGCCCAGCAACTCAGATCCCTGCCTGGAAATATCAAGAAAGGGACTGCTTGGTGAATTCCTTGTCTGTACCTCCAGAGTACTGCACTCACAATGACTGCACATGCTGTACACTTTGGGCGTTGCCTGGCTTCCAAAGGATTAAGGAGTGGACTCCCTGAAAGCAACAGCAAAAGAGCTATTAAATGTCACCTGCCTCAGCTTCTGCAAGGAAAACCATAGCTGATCAGTTCAACTTAACGTTTAAGTATTTGCCTGGGTGCAATGTGGGAATTGTAGTCCCAACTCTCCAAGGAGAAATTCAGAGCTTCTGGACCCTGGGCTTGTGTCCTGGATCCTTCAAGACTCTAAAAGGACCTTCTGGAAGAAGATCAAAAAGTTTGGAATAATGTGGAGAATTTTTGGTAAAAAGCTTCATAAATTGACTGACCAGTTGTTGAGAGTCAAGCACACAATGTCAAACCATGACTCAGCCTGAAATTCTGGTTTGCCCACTGAAGCTCTGGAGTGCTTCGTTGCTGACAATAAGAACCAAGGCATCCAGGGATCACAGAGGCCTCATGCTGAAGCAAGCCATCAAACTGCAATTCAGTCTGCTGAGGAGGCTCACTCCAAATCGAGATAAAAAACTCCAAAAAGTGAATAAGTGCGAAGGGAACAACTTGACCGGACCTAGCCACTCGTTGTATCCAACTGCACTCCATTGCTGTTGACCTAAAACTTTGAATTGGTCACTGGTCCAGGATGACTAGATAGCCGCGGTTGGCACTTTTCACTTTTTGGCTCTTGAAAGCACATTTTTACATTTAGGACCTGATTTAGATTTCGTAGGACAAGTTCCTCTGTCACCACGGTGAAGTACACCCTGTCTGCGTAAGAAAAAAATCCCATAGGAAATAATGGGATTTATATTTCAGTGGACAGGATATCATTACCATTGTGATGGATTAACCCATCCGCAGAAATCTAAATCAAGCCCATAATCTTTTAAAATTAATTGGTTCCCTACATTGGATTTTTTGTCTTTTTTGGTGTCATTTTAAAGATAAAAATATTCCCTATTCCTATAAATTGGTGTTGGATTTTTATTGTGTGCTGTGTCTTACCTATTAACTGTTTAGTTGATATTAAATTCTTTACACACCATTGTCCTAAATTAAGCCTGGCTGCTTGTCAGCCAAGCTACCAAACGTTGAGCAAGAATTAACTTATTGAGACTTTAACTGGACCGTATTTGTGGTTGTGCTGTTATTACTAGCTCTGGTACTTACCTGCACCTACTAATCAATCCCTTTCCAAGATTACATTTCTTATAATGCCATGATATATGGTGTAAAAAATACACCTATGGTGTAAAGAGTTAATTATCACCCGTGGACTGCAACACTTATTGTGCCATCCAATAGTTTTTCCTTGAAAGCATGGCTGCAGGCCTACTATTCTAGCCAAACTACTGAAGTGTTAAACTTTAAAAGTGGGAAATGTAGAAAATGAATGTTTCCATGCCCATACACTGACAAGGCATAAAAACCTATTTTCACTTTGGCAGGCCTAATTGTCACATGTAACAATGTACAGATTGCAATACCTATGCTGTATATCAGGAAAGGGACTAGCATACAAATAAATAAACCATAGGTATTAGAAATCCAATTCAATGGTGAAGTCAGATTGTTAATAAATATTAAGCAAAAGAAGCTTTTATAAAGTCACCATTTTCCTGCTTGAACTATAAGATGGCTAACTAGCAATAGCCTCCACCAACTCCCACCTACAAATGACAGCAAAGAAGAGGAAAAAGAACAGTTTTACAACAGACTCCAGTCCATTCTGGAGAAATGCTTTGAGAAAGATATCACCATATGGATGAGGGACCTCAATGTCAAGATTGAGAGTAACAACACTGGGTACAAAGAAGTGATGGACAGCCATGGCCTTGCCGACATGATCAAGAATGGTGAAATGCTCACAGATCTCTGTGCCCCGAACAGTCTGGTAATAGGCGGTAATGTATTCCCACACAAAAGAATAACAAGGCCACTTGGGTGTCACCAGATCACTTATCAGAAAATTAGATCGACCATGTCTACATAGCCGAGAAGTTCCAGAGATCCCTGCAGGATGTAAAAGTGATGAGAAAAACAACTATGGCATCAGACCATCACCTTGTTGTGGCCAGGCAAATGTTGAAGATGAAGAAAGCATGTGGTATCATACCACCCAGCGCCAGTGGTATGATACCACCCTCCTCAAAGATACACAGAAAGGGAGTAAATACTTACTCACTTACAAGTTTATAATCTTGCAAGAACTAGAGGACCACAGAGACCCAGTAGAAAGTCAGTGGGAGAAGATCAAAGAAACAGTGACATCGACTAGCAGGACGTCCTGGGTACCAAGAAATAAGAGCTCAAAGAATAGATCTCTACTGAGATGCTCACAAAATCCAAGAAGGAAAGTAAAAGAAAACTGCAGCTAACACCAACTGAACAAGTGTAGAAAACGTGAAAGCTGAAGGAGAACACACGAAAATCAACAAGGAAGCAAAGAGACGATTAAGAGCAGACAAGTGAAGATTCATCAGTGGTGTTGCCACAGAGGCCCAAGAACCAGCAAGCCATGGAAACTTGAAAGAACTCTATGACATAACTGGGAAACTTAACTCTCCGGTAGACACAGCAAGCCTGAAGGACCTGTTAAAGACAAAGCTGGCAAGACAATCATGGGTATCAAAGGCCAACAAGGAAGTTGAGTGAAGCACTTTGAAGAACTGCTGACACAGCCCATGCTGCGGACCCCATCAGACAAACAGCCATTCCACTGCAGCAGACCAAGCAAGGAAGACATATGGCAAGCCATCACATATGTGAGAAAGGCAACAAGATCTGACAAGAATCCTGACAAGAAACCTGCAGATGCACTGAGCGTCAGTAGACATGCTCTACCCAATGTTTGGAAGGATCTGGGAAGAGGAAAACATGCTGTTAGACTGGGCATCCTTGGTGTGGTCTCCCCTAACATTTTGCATCTGCTTCCCAGGTTGTTGATGTGTGCTGGACTCTGTTTTTGCTTTTTTTGATACTCTGGGCACTTTACCACTTCTAAACAGTGCTAAAGTGCAAGTGCTCCTATATAAAATGTATGTGTACATTAGCTTATCCATGATTGGCATATTTGATTTACTAGTAAGTCCCAAGTAAAGTGCACTTAAGGTGGCCAGGGCCTGCAAATCAAATGCTACTAGCAGGCCTGCAGCACTGGTTGTGACACCCACAGAAGTAGCCCTGTAAACATGGCTCAGACCTGCCACTGCAGTGTCTATGTGTGCCGTTCTAAACTGCCAATTCGACTTGGCAAGTGTACCCACTTGCCAGGCCTAAACCTTCCCTTTTCATTCATGTAAGGACCCGCTAAGGTAGGCCCTAGGTAGCCCCAGGGGCAGGGTGCAGTGTATGTTAAAGGTAGGACATGTACTGATGTGGGTTACATGTCCTAACAGTGAAATAATGCTAAATTCAGTCTTCACTGTTGCTGGGTTTATCTCTCTCATAGGTTAACATGAGGGCTGCCTTTAAATATTACTAAAGTGCAGATCCCTTTGAGAGCACACAGAAATGTGGAGTTTGGGGTCTCTGAAGTCACAATTTAAAAATACACTTTTTAGTAAAGTTGTTTTTTAGATTATTAGTTTAAAAATGCCACTTTTATAAAGTAGGCATTATCTTGCTTGAACCATTCGGTGACTCTGCCTGTTTGTGGATTGCCTGTCTGGGTCAGTTTGACAGTTGGGCTGTTAGTGAATTCCCTCTAGACAGTGAGACAAAGGGAGCTGGGGTGTAGCTTACATATCCGGATGAGCCATCGGTGCTAGAGTGGAGTGAGGCGTGGTCACTTACACCTGAATGGGCTGTGCCTGCCCTCTCACAATGCAGTTTCTAACACCCTGGTATGTGTCTGGGGACTGGCCTGGGCAAGGCAGGATCTTGTGAACAACAGAGAAATTCCTTTGAAGTAAGCCTATTTCAAAGGCAGAAAGGGGTATAAGTATTGGTCCCAAAACCTCTGAAAATTAGATCACTTCTGGAACCAAGAGGAACCTCTGCCAAGGAGAAGAGCTGAAGAGCAGTGGAGGAGTGCTGTCCCTGCCTGTGACTGTGCTTTGTTGGGCTATCATGCAGTTGCTGCTTCTGCCTGTGAAAGGGGGCAAAGACTGTACTTTGTGGTAAATCCCTGTCTGTGAAGAATCTCCAAGGGCTTGAACTGAGCTTGCCTCCTGTTTTGAAGTCTCAGGGCCATCAAAGACTTCCTCTGCCAACATCTGGAATCTCTGCTGAGACTTATGCCCTGCCAAGTGGTGTCCTGTCCAGTCCTTGGGCCCTTGAAAGGTGAAGTTGGTAGACAAGACCAGAAAAACCACGCACAGAATGCCATGTGGGGAAACTTTCGACGCACCATCTGTAATGCGGCTGATAAACGACTCGTCGCCGGCTTTGTGGCTAAAATGGACACTTCACCTGCATCGCGGCTGGGAGATCAACACATCGCAGCTGGAGAAATGATGCACAACATCCGCTTGTGGCTGCTGATAACGCAAACCCCATGCAGTGCGGTTTTCTAACACCCAGAGGTGTTAGACAGGATTTTCCTTGCATCGTCCCTGGGAATCACAGTCAACCCGACTCAGCGCGGATCCGAGGTGACCTGTCCGGAAATCGACATATCGCTCTCTTGTGAGGGAGAAAAACGAGACATCGCCAACTTGACCGGAGAAGAAACAACTCACGGGCTCGTGTGCAAGGAAGGAATCAACACATCGCTGCCTTTTCTGATGCACGCTCACCCGTGCAGCTTTATTTTTGACACTAACCAGGTACTTTGTGCAAAATCATATTTTCCATTGTTTTCTATGTAGGGAGACTCTTATTCTTTCGAAAATTCATATTTTAAATTGTGTATGTTAGACTTTTGTAATTTTGGTCTTGTGTAGCAATTTAGATAAATACTGCCTATTTTTCTAAACTGGTGTGGTGTCCATTTTGTAGTGTTTTCACTGTATTACTGTGTGTGTTGGTACAAATTCTTCACACATTGCTTCTGAGTTGAGCCTGCCTGCTCGTGCCAGGCTACCAAAAGGGTGAGTGGGGGTTAATCAGGTGTGTTTCTCCTTTGCCCTGACTAGAGTGAGGGGTCTTGGTTGGACAGAGTGTACCCTGATTGCCAACCGAATACCCCATTTCTAACACATGCCATAAGGCTGTCAGGAGGAATATCTCATCAAAATCCCATACAAAGGTGACCAAAGTAACTGCACAATCTACAGAGGGATAACTCTTCTATAAACCCCAGGCAAAGTGTTCAACAGAGTCATCCTGAACAGAATTAAGGAACACGTTAATGCTTAGTTGTAAGACCAGAAATGTGGCTTCTACAAAGATAGATCCTGAACAGACCAGATTGTAATGCCACACATCATCATTGAGCAGTCAAATGAATGGAACTCCCTCCTCTATGACTCCTCTGTCACTATGGTGTTCTAAATAAACTCACCAGAATCCCAAGCAACTCTTATGAAGGAACAACCTGCAAGATAGTCCATGTTGGTCAACTTACAGTTGCCTTCCAAATGAGGAGTGGAGTCTATCAGGGTTGTTTCCTCTTGGCTTTTTTCTTTGTACCTGCCATAGACGGCCTTACTCTCCCATACCTATCTGCAGATGTAAGAGCACAACTTGGCCTCAACACCCTCAGGGACAAAACCAAGGGCCATATTTACAAGAAAGTGGTTCATCAGCCTTGATATACCTCATTTTACTTGCACTCTCCTGCGCCTCTTAACGACACCTTGTGTGCGCCATATTTATAATACAACACACTATGGCACACACAAGGACAATAACTTCAAAGATTTTTGGTGCTATTGTGGTACTTTACAGGATTAGCACCGCAAATTTTGGCACAATTCCTGCAAAGTAAAAGGAGACCTCAGGTAGGCATTAAAAATGATGCTGAAAATGGTGCAGTGAAATGTAACTACACGGGCACAATGTGGTGCATGGGGTTACAAAGTGGCACAATGCATGCATTGCAAAACTTTGTAAATATGGTGAAGGAGAATTGCCTCCTTAACACCACATTAGTATTCAAAAAATAATGCTAGTGTGGCGCTAAGGGGTGCTAGGGCCTTGTAAATCTGGCCCTAAGATCCTGAAGGTTAACAGGGCCAGCACAACTGCAGTCACTCTTGCAGGTGATGCACTGGAAGAGGTTGAGGCCTTCACCTACCCAAGCAGTATCAGAAACAAGCAGGGCAGCACAGACGCTGATGTCAAAGCAAGAATCAACAAAGCAAGGGCTGCCTTCATTCAGATAAAGAAGACCTGTTGCTGCAAGGACCTAACACTGCAAGCCAAGATCAGGCTTTTTGACACCAAAGTAAAATTGTTACTTCTGAATGGAGCAGAAACGTAGAGGACAACAGTGACCACCACCAACAAAGTCCAGGCCTTCATCAATACCTGTCTGAGAAAAATCATTAAAATCTGCTGGCTAAACATCATCAGTATCAACAAGCCATGGCAGCAGATTTGCATACTCCCTGCTCATGAAAAAATCATGAAAAGATGATGGGCTGGATAAGTCATACCCTCCGCACATCTGCATAAAACACCACCATGCAAGCCTTGACCTGGAACCCTCAAGGAAAAAGGAAACAAGGAAGGATGAAAAAAACCTGGTACCGAGGCCTGAAGGCAAATTGCAAGGAGATGGGTTATACCTGGAGTCAGATTAAAGGAAAAGCCCAGGACAGAGGTGACTGCAGAGTGCTGGTTGGTGTACCATACCCCAGTAGGGGAATTCCCTACTTCCCCTCCTGGGGTATAAGGCACCAACACTGTGGTGTTAACAGAAGGGGCACAGCCCCCACTTTGCATATTCTATTGAGCTCAGAGGAATCATCTCTGTACATTCAGGTCAGCATATTGTGTGTTCCTGGGAGAAAGTTCCACAGCTCTTCCACACCTTGTCATGGGCTGAGCACAGTCTTTGAATTAGCAGGCTTACTTACTTAGTTATTTGGGAACTTTTTCAAAAACATTTGCTCTAGAGCTCCAAAGTAGACGTTTTCCTTGTAATAATGACAAATTATTTTTTCAGATTGGAACTTAGAAACTCTTTTGAACTTCCCTGCTTCCAGGCGATTACAGGGCCAATCTACTTGGTGTACCCAATTCTTGCTCCATCACTGTCAGCATCAAATCGTACCTATCATGACCATTAGCCAGGATGGGTGGAGCTCATGGAATTTGACTGAGATTCCTTGAAATTCTGCCAACAGTCATAAATAAGCATGTTTCACTGCTTGTGCTGTGTTTTAGCACTGGAAGTAAAAGGTTCTGTACTGAACAATCAGTGTGAACAGCACCATCTGGTACACCAGAGGGAGCAGCTACTCAAGTTAATTCTGCTGCCGCTTGAGTAGATGTTTTACTTAAGCAGCAGCCTTCCAACCACGAACAGTCACGACCACCCGTGACTGCCTGCTTTAGAAAAATCTTGCTGGATGTCCTCCTAGCAACCGGAATCATGCTAGGGGATGCCGGATCTCTCTCATTACAATTCTGGAGCCTCATGTGAGAAAAAATTCAGCCACACATCGATTGGCGGAGTTTGGTTGGAACTCCACTTCACAGGTGTAGCCAAATTCAACCAATTCCCTGGGAAGAAAGGAATATTATGTCCCCCTCTACCATTGACTACCACTGGCACTTGGCAATTTTTGGTGCTATTTTCAATTAAATCTAAAAAAAATGCATAGCTCTAGCTCTTTTTTATAGGATTTGTATCATTTTGGTGGTATTATGCTTTTTAATTGTTTTCTCTATTTTTAAGTGGAGTGGGGATTTTATTGTGCTGTCTTTTTGACTTTTTATCTCTTTTGCTACTTCTTACTGCTTTAGACTTCTTACTAAAGATAAGCATGTCTGCTCTGTGCCACAGTAACCAGGGGTTAAACTTAGGTTTTCCCAGAAGCAGCCCTCCAAATATACCTAAGCTTTTAACTCCTTCAAGCCCAAACTGAGGACCTCATTAAACACGAATTTCTGGATGGATTCACACCAAATCACAAAAAGCATGCTTTTCCAGATTTAGTGTAATTCCTTTCAGCAGTTTTTTTCTGTATCAGAGAGTATGGGAATTAAAATAGGAAATTCATGTTTTGGGATTCACTCTTTTGCTTTGCCCCTGCATGACAGATTGGCTTGAAACTTTCTAGGAAGGAGTTGAGAAGGGTGAACTTTTTTTTTAAAGTTTCATACACATTTATCAAACTGCACCAAAGTTATTAGCAAAACAAAATGCCCTTTTAATGAAAACTCTGACCTAACTATAACTACACAGTGGTGGCAGCCACTGAGTAACTGAGTAAAATACACACACACACACAGAGACAGTATTGCAGCACATCAGACCATTCCGCAGCAATAAACTAATAAGGTGTTTAATTTCTGCCTAAACTCTCATTCTACGTTCCGGAATGACCGTTTCCCTTTTAGCGCCTAGATTTTAGTTGGCATATTTCCAACATTGTTATTTTATGTCACTGAATAATGACACCATATAACATGATTAAGTATTTTTTCTAATTCTATTGACCTTTTATTTTTGTTTTTCCTTTCAAAATACTTCACTTTACAGTAACTGTTTCTCCTCATGATCGATTATATGTATTTTTCAATTGAGTTAAAGATAATATGCTACCCTTGTGGACTGTAGAGGATAGTCAGAGATGTGAATAATGTAAATCATTAAAAGTGGTATTTTTTGTGTGTTTAGGGTTGCATTCCTCAATTAATTGTTGAAATGGGAAATTTTGTGGACAAATCTAAAATCAATAAAATGGTGGCTAATGTGTTATTTAGCACAATCATGCATATTCTAGTTTCTTTTGGAAATGGTGATAGGACTATTTGCATATGTTAATTTAAGTGGGGTGCTTAGTGGTGTGGACTCTATGGTTCAGTCGAAGGTAAAGTCGCTGAAATGAGTCAGCCATTCTTTTTTTTCACGCTGCACTTTTTCATGTATGGAAACAATAAAAAATGGATTTATGGGTCAGTCAGTTTGTTGTGCTGCCTCTTCCTTGTGCTATATATGTATGTCACCATGGCGTAAGTATAGTTAGGTCAGAAATCCATTGGTCCCATTTTGCAAATCATCACAAAACTTTCTAAAATTGTGTCATTTTTTGACGAGTTTGTGGATGAAAAGTTTCAGGGTGATCTGTCAAAGTGGGGCCAAGAAAAAAGAGGATTCTCAAATGCAAAATCCCCCTGCACTCGCCATAGACTTTTTTAGGCAGCGCTACTACAAAAACTGCTGCACATAATTACATTCAATTTGGCAGGAAGCTACATCTTGGTTTACAGATTGTGCTTTCTGTGATTTGTTTATATTCATGCAGTATTTTGGAGATATTGAGCACCAAAATATTTGTGTATTTGGGGTCTTACTACATACAGGGCACAGTTTTCCTGTTTGCACCACGGCACACCTTAAAGCATGTGTGTCAGGTGCAAACAGTGAAAGTATGCCTTATTAGGAAGAACAGGACAGCCATGAACTCGAGCTGCATATGGAGTGGTTGTTTAAAAGCTGCTCCTTGTTTCTCTGTGCATGCTGCAACCCACCAGTACTTTCAAGGGGCATTAGAAATCCCTTTGCATGTGGGTGCAGCTATTGACTGCATTTGCCTGCAAAGGAATGCCTGGGGGGTCCATGGGACCCCCGTTCATACCTTGAGAGGGCTTCCTGTAGGAGGCACAGTGAAAGTGTGGCATATTTTTGTAGCACCATTTCAGTGTGCCTCCTAAGGGCATGTTTGACTCTGCACCCACGTCGGTCATATAGTATGGGCACAGAGGCAAAGAGTTTCCCTCATGCCCCCATGCAAATGATGGAACACCCTCTCTCAATAGTGCTGGCACTTCATTATTCCAGAAGGGTCCGCTCAAGTGCCACAAAGCAGGAGCAATTGCCAGTTGCACCTCAAGGCACTTCTGTAATACGAGCACAGGATGGTTATGTCCCTCAAATCCAATTTTTAAAAAATGGAGCATTCTGATTAGCCCAGGGAGCTTATTTTCCCTTTGGCCACCATACTCCCATGGGAGACATGGTCCCACAGGAGTAAGCTTTCTGAGTAGCTGTCAGCAACATGAGAAATATTTTGTGGACAGCCATTACAGGACTCGGAGACTAAAGGCCTGATTTAGAGTTTGGCGGATGGGTTATTCTGCCACAAATGTGATGTCCGCCATATTACAATTTTCATGGGAAAGAATGGAGTTGTAACACAGCGGATGGGATATCCGTTATGTTTGTGACAGGGTAACCCCATCTGCCCTACTCTAAATCAGGCCCTTAACTCCCCGTCCTGAAGTAAAAGTAAAGAAAAATAATAATTTAAGGAGACAGAGTAGGGAAACCTTGGACGGGGGCCCTAGAAGAAGCCCCAATGGGATCCAAATGGCAAAAAACAAAAAAAGTGCCAGAGTAGGGCCCCCTCTCCAGACCTGTTTGGGCCCCTGGAACCCCATACCCTAGGGTCAAGAATAATAATTAAAGGGACCATGCGCACCACCTATGAGTCTTGAAATGCCTTTTTGTATTCCAACTGTCCCAGAGCGATGGGGTCCCTGTGGTCAATTAAGAGTCGGGGAGGAGAGCTGCATGTCCCTCTCCCCTAAATCTTTATGTTTTGGCACGAGATGATGAGGTCCCAAAGGGTCCTGCTGCTAACCCCACACCATGGACTGCAAAGTCTGTGCATGGTTTATGGTTGGCAGCCTGCTAGGGTCTGCTTGCCAGAAGTTGGACGCAAGGCCTGGCGTCAAGCCAGGCCCTTCTACCAACCTCATGCCAAATACAATGAAAGGCTATGTGCAGCGTCGGGTTGGCTGCATGCAGGGGGTTTGGCTGCCTCTGGGTAGGTTGGCCTGTTGCCAGCCCCTTGCTGTGCATGACAATAGACCGTGCACAGCATAAGGATTGCTGCCTGCGGGGGTTGCCTCAGAGCCTGGCTGCTGAGATACTGACAGGATGAGATGTCATCAGAGATGTTATAAATTATGTCACAGAACATGTCATAAGCGATATAGTATGTGAGGTCATACATCGGCAGTGCATAGTGTGGGTGAACATCATAGTTAACTCTCATAGTTATAACTGGTGAATTCCTGTAGTATTTTAAGTTCAAAACTTTAATGTTGTCACTCACATATTCACCCAATTTCACTTTAAACTTTGTTTTTTCACTGAATACACACACAAACACACACGTACACCCACACAAATACACACACACACCCCTTTTGGTATTGCAGCACATCAAGACATTCTTCCACAATGAAACAATTAGGTGTTTTGTTTCTTTCTAAACTCTAATTTCACATTCACATGATGAAATATTTTTTTGAATTCTATTAATCTTCTTTTTTTTTCAAAATAATGATTTTTTTTTCACTTCAACATCATTGCTTGACTTAGTTTTCATATGATAAATATTGTTTTTGAAACTCAATCCTATTCACACTTTGGGAGATCCATAGCCCACACACCATTGCAATTACTTAGGGCCTCATTACGAGGCTGGCGGTCTTGAGAACGCCAGAATCGGGGTCAGGACCGCCACTGCTTTGGCGGTCCGACCACCACATTAAGAACCTGGCTGTCAGACTGCCAGGATTCCATCATCTTCGTGGGGATTGGTGATCCCAACAAGTTGACGGTGAGTGCAGGTCGAAATCAACCAGGAAAGGGTTGCATGCAGTGCCGCCTTCCTGATTACAACCTGGTTCTCCGCCAGCCTTTTCGTGGCAGTGTCACCACCATGAAAAGGCTGGTGGAGAACAGGCACCGGGGCCACAGGGGGGCCCCTCCACATCCCATGCACTTGCCATGGGCAGTGCAGGAGTCTCCCTGCCCTGCACCCTCACAATGTTCACTGTCTGCTTGTTCTATTATGATAATTGATTTTGAACTGATTGATTTTTTACTGTAATCTATTTTTTGCACCAAATAGCTCAAATTTGGTTGGTCTGTACCGCGCATAACAATGTGACTGATTTCACCAGGTCTATATAAGAAGACTGTACATGTGTGCATATCACTCACTCCACTAAGTGCAGAGCGTTTGGTAAGTATGAAAGTTCACCACTGGAGAACATAGTTCATACAGTAATTCCTTCATACTTCCATCACAGCCCGTGAGGATCCTGATGCATTGATTATATACAACAATGTGGTAATTAATTGATTTTTTTCTACACAGCCCACCCAACATATCACCCTTTGTGGGGTTTTATTAGGTTTGCCATAATTTACCATATTATGTTTCCTTCCAGCGAAGTGAACCTGGTCTCTTCTACTATTCCTCTGATAGGTGTTATTACACAGTAGCATATACATACATTGGCGGTTATTCCAACCACAGTCTTATAACTGAAGTCCTTCTCTGTTTTAATTTTTCTAGTTTTGATGGAATATATTTCACATCTACAGAGGTGAGGCTCTCCTCCATTTTGGGGCCTCTTTGCTTTTCCTATTGTTGTTTGTAGATAGTGGCACTATTTTTCTGTCCTGTTTTAATGTACGTCCGTTATGTCCTAATGAAAATCCTGTCTGGAATCAATGTTATGGTTGATACGAAAACAAATTTTCAGTTTTGATCCGTCATTTTATAGAAAACATTATAGGAGACAATCTGGTTCATAGCTAACATTATATTCTGCAGGAAACAATTTTGATGCCAAGAGTTGTTTTATGAATTTATGTAGTGATCTCAGCAGAACTATGATGCACTGCACCATTCTCTCCCTTTTGGAAAATCGAATCAGTTTATTGAAAATCTGTCAAAAAATGTTCATGGCCATTATTGATAATTACACGTGTAAAAGCGCGCTTTCTATGATAAATTATTTTCCTGCGAACACGTTTATTGATGCCTAACTATGTTTATATGTCACTGTGAATGACTCTGAAAGAACCTTTGTTGACTTAGAACTTATAATCATTTTGGAGCTCTACATTACAGTGTGCACTTGCACACACAAGTAAGCGTTTCAAGTAAATCTGAAATGCTATTTTGGGCAAAAATTGGTAGGAAGGTGCATTCCTCTGATGTTCTTAGGTAACTCCATGAGGAACAGATGCCTCATCGTGTGAAGCACTGGCTTTGGGTGGAAGAGCATTTCCCACTCCTCTGACACTAGCCAGTCACCATGGTATTTTTGTGTTAGTAAAGTTGTTATGGACGGCTCACATACAAGAGTGTACTGACTGTGGTTTATCAAGCTTTTCTGATTTCCTGCAAGGGCCAGAATAGAATTTAGTTACTCTAATTGTTCACTTCTTTCACTGTGATTTGTAAGAAAAGTATCGTTGAGATAGGGAAATGCACAGCTGGGAACTATGCCTGGGTGCTTGCTTTCATTGCAATATGGGTATTTAGATTAGAGGGCATATGAAATATGAAAGTACGTGGTACCACATATTTTATGAATATTTCTGAATACAGGATCCCTTGTGGCATTTCCTGTTGTTGAAGGGGGTGGGGCAAAGGGAGACTATAGGCGTCTGAAAGTATTGTATTTTGTAAGTTTGTGCTGCTTTTGTGTAAAAAAAATGACGGTAACGCGGCACAGAAAAAGTATAAATCACGGCCTAAGTTAAGAAGTCTTTGAGTTCCCTACCAGTGCCCTGCGAAGAAAGTGATTGTGGGACTAAGTGGAAATGTAAATTAGCTATCTGCAAACTAGAAGAATCATCTTGAGCAGCTGACATCTCTTTGGCATGCCTTTTGGGGTCCTGAGAAGTGCAGACAGCCTGGAATTTGGCAGGTTTGTACACACTTTATTAGATAAGGTTGAACATCTTGATCTGTTATGTTTTGTTTCTTTATATTGATATGTTATGTTACGTTACGGCATGCCAAGTCATACTGTATCTTGTTGTGTTTTTTGTCATGTTATATGATGGTAAAAGGATTTGTAACATGCATTATCACCCAGCAGGGTATTCAGGCACTGAGCAGGTGTGTACTCACCTTGCCTAGGGTAGGCAGCAGGGGCTATTAATATAGCCATGTCTTCTGCTTCATGCGGAACTCAAAATTGAGGAGTCTCTGATGTGTTCTAGCAGGTTGTTCCATGATTTAGGAGTGATGTAAGAGAAGGCCCAACCACCTCATCTACTTCTGAGTATGTGTATGGGTGGGATGGTCACAATCAAGAGCCCGGTAGAGCAGAGCTGTGTTGTGGGTTATGAAAGGAGATCGGGCAGATGAGGTAGGCAGAACCAGTGTCTTTTAGTGATTTGTATTTATGAGTGAGGAGTTTGAAATGTGATTCTTTGTGTATTGGGAGCCAGTGGTGTTCCTTGACGTGTAGTGTGATGTGTGTGTGGCGAATGAGGTTGAGAGCAATTCTAGCTGCTAGGTTCTGAATGGTTCACAGTTGTCTGGTGAGTTGTGTGCTGATTCTAGCCTAGTGGGTGTTCCCATATTTCAGTTTTGTTGTGATGAGGGCATGTGTGACGATTGTGGGGGTTGGGAGCCATCTAAATATTTTCCTCAGCATCTTCAGGTTGTGGCATTAGTAAGCTATGACAGCGTTCCCTTGCTTGCTGTTGATCATGATCTCAAGGTTCTTGGTATTGATGATGGAAAGGGCATGAATCCTAGTTCAACCAGAGGATAAGATGGGGTACTGTGACAAATGCAGTAGAGTGGTCCACGATCAATCTGTGGCAGGATGAGGGCTGTTTCTTTCTTGTGGCTAGGTCTGAAGCCAGACTGGGTGACACCCAGTAGTCGCTGGTCACTGAAATAGGTGGAGAGGAATTTGTTGATGAGGTTCTCGAGGACTTTGGCTGAGCATGGTTGCAGGGAGTTAGGTCTGAAGGTGCTGAACATTGGCAGGTTTGTATAATGCTTCTTGTAATGTTTATTGTCAAGGGGGAATTCCATGAATTAGACCCCAACATGATATGCTGTAAATAATGTTTTTTTACTAGATGTTAAACATTGCACTTCTTTCTCTAACTGTAAACACCTTTTTAAGTTTTACAACATACTTTTGAAGTTATATCAGTAGAGGAATATAGCTGTCTTGTGCTACATTCTCACTGGCAGTTTGCCTGTTCCCAATTGGGCTGACAAGAAAGTTTCTAAAATGGTCTTAATCTGATTGGCTTACAGACACTGGTGGCTGCCACTGAACAGGGGTAGCGGGGTGGGGGGGATGGACCTGAGGGGTGAAAAAATAAAGAAAACAAAGATTACCTGTGTCAGTGTCTCTCCTCCGTCCTCGTCCTCTTCCCCTTCCCAGCCAATCATGATGCTACTGTCACCAGCAATAGCAGCGTCGTGATTGGTCTGAGTGGCCTGCTTCACTGCTCAGACTGGGAGTTGGAGCCTGGGTATGTTCTCCACTCGGCTGTGCAATACAGCTGGGTAGAGAAACTGCCCAACACGGCCGGCCAAACAGACATGCGCTCTTTATAGTGCACATACCCATCCTCCGGCCCCCACCCACCATCCCAGCTCCACCCCTTCTACCAGGAGAAATAAAATGATAATAACACCACGTTATTATCATTTTGTTTTTCCTTTCCCCAGAATCCAGTGGAGGGAAGCTCCACCGCCTTAACAAGGGAGCCGCCCCTGCTTAAAGACTGTGCATCCTTTAACCCAATCAGAATAACTTATTTTATTGTGATTGTTTTGATTGGCTGTCTGGGAACAATCAAAACTGTTCACATCTATCTGGAATATCTTTTGAGGTTCAGGGCGGTTCAGACATCACGAATAGGGGCAGTTTTCTTTGTTCAGATATTAAAGACACCTGTTTTTCCAGTTGAACTGCACAGTAGTTTGAGGCATTTTTATCCCAAATTCGTGAATTTAAAAAAAAATCTGATTTCCCCTGAATCACTTTTCAGCTAATAACTTCGCCCAGTGAAGTTCACTTTACATAGCATTCCACAATGTACTCTGCTCTTGTACATGCTTCAAACGTTAAGATTAAAAACCTTTATTCCAATGGGTTTGCGATAAATACCACCAAAAACAAACGTGTTACAACTCATGTTTTTCGCTAGTTGTTAAAAGCTGGCTTGCTTTTCTTAGACTGTCATCACATACATCTGTAATTGTAAAATGAATTGACCATATAACACAGCTTTGCGTGCTGTCTTTCTTACCATGGAACCCACTTACCCTCAGATGAGTTGTATATTGAAGCCCCACGTGCAAAGCCTCGCATTGGACATCTTGTGCTTTTAAAGCTGTCTCTTGGTTCAACTTGAACCCGTGCCCACTGCCCAGAAACAGTGAAATCATGGAACACTATGCTCCAGATGTTGGCTTGGAATAAAACACTGTCCGCCATGATTAATTCGGCCAGTTTACGAGAGAATGGCTGTAATATTCACAGTCATGCACGGAAAACGATAGGCATGTTTATATTTCATTAGAGAGCAATTGAAAATACGAAGCGATAAAACAACGGCGTGCATTTCTTTAAAACAATGCCAGTCTGACCCTTCTTTTGCCAGATGGCATGGTGTGCAGTGAGCCTGGCACATCCAACTGGACAGCAGACAGACGGAAAATGTAACATTCCTCTGTCTCCCCTTCGTTCTTTGGATATGGCGTACATGGCCAGCCGTTCAATCACTGCCCTGGTTTTTATTGGCCGTCCTCTGACTTTAACAGATGCCACCATGTTTGCAACAGTCACTACTAAAACACTACGGATTCCAAAGTCAAACAGTTAGGTTTACATTCAAGAGGTTCGGGTGGAAAATGGAATTTGGAAATTTGGCTTCGATCTTTTAAAAGCAAATATCTCTGAAGGGAACAGATAGATATTCATTGACTTCTTGTTTGAGAACAAACAAGTGCACTGTGTCAGTTTGTCACTATGCTTGCAACTTCCAAGAAATAATCCAGTTTTTCCCCAAAATGCGTCTTACTCGTTGTTTCTTCACTCCCCAAGGAATGCATTTGTCTGTGTTTAAATCAATTTAAGTGCAGACGAAATCAGAAGTTGAAAAATTATGACCTCCTTTATGTTTTGCCTATTTTATGCTCCCAAAAAAGTTGAAAGATCACATAGGCAAAGGTCGTATTTTAATGACTTGTGGAAGTTTACAACTTTTGACCATTTTCAAAGATGGCCCAGGCTTGTGAAATCTGTAACTGTCATAGTTGTCTGAATTGCAGAAAATCCTGAGATGTAATGTCTGTCCAGAGCCAACACAGGGCTGGAGCTTGATTAAGTGATCTGTCACACCCCTGAAAATAAATAACACACAATTCCCTCTCATATTCCCACACAAGAGGTTTAAAACGTTTACTTCAAGCTTAGTGCCTAACCAGCCCAAGTAGAGTTTGAGTGGGAAATTCGTCACATGACTAGCTTTTTAAGCCCCCATCGTAACTATCAACTTTCTTTCCATCTCCTTACTTTCATGACATACTTGTTGGGGCATTCATAACAAAGGGTACATGAAGACATGGGCAATTCGTGTGTGGTCCTGCTAGAGCCTGGTTAGCCAACTCGCAAGCCTGTCACACAAGCCAAACTACCAGCATGTGCCTGTTTCACCCTAGCCCCATACAAATCGCACCCTAGGAAGAATGTATTAGCACCTCAAATGTACCCAAGCAGTGCCAACCCAAGTAATCTCATATGCATTCCACTTATCATCACTCAGAGCCCCAGCAGTGGACAGGCATTAGATCTCCATGCTAAATAATACATCAGCTAGACACAATCTTCATCACAGAAAGACAGCTATCACCTTCACACACACCCCTGAAATCATCACCAGAAGATGAATCTTAAAATGAATTGTCCAATTACACAAGATGTGAGAGGCAAATCCTCTTGACCATTTATGGTCAAGGAACCTTCTACATTGAGCTCCCTTAATCACATCACATGTAGCTGTTATTTAATCACTCTTCTAAATAGACTTCTTTTTATTTAAAAGTACTTGTGGAGCTAGCCCACCATTTGTTAGGAAAATTGCCCCCATGACTATGATAGCCATGAACCACTTCAAGAATACATTCAGCAGGGATCTCAAAATCTACAACTAGAGAAAGACCATAAAGACAGTTTTACTTGACCTCCGCAAAACCATGAACATCAAGTAACATGCCATCTAGTCAACTAAAACAAAAAACAGCACAATGGACTTAATAATCACCACCATGAAGATCCTCCTCTCCCACCCTTTAGACTGGCATAACAGCCTTGCAAATCCCAATTGTAATCTGACATATCTACACCCATCATGGTCATCTTCAAAGCCATCTTATGAGCAGCATGTTATTTCTTTCCAACCCCAAAATACTTATTTTAATAAATCTTACTGTCCCTTCTCAAGACACATCACATTGTCATTGGTTCACACAAAACTGCACAAATCCTCTCTCCACTGAAAAAAAACAACCTCAAACAGGATGACCTTCTAGCTACTGACTCACCACTCTTCCACACTCTTTCAGATAGATAACAAAATAGGTACAATACGAAATGTAAGAAGAAATCAATGTCAACTCATACTTATACAACTATAATTTGATGTTCAGACCATACAGAATAAGAGGCAGCAAACATCTTAACCGTGGCTTATGCCCTACTCAAAATCTGCACTGGGATTCAGAGTTCTATTGGCTAGTGACTGAGTGACAACAATTGATTACGACTGTCTTGTGCTCATAAATGGTTGTTGAGCACTTGTTTCTAACTATCATTGACAAAAACATCAGATGCACTTCATCACTAATTTTGCCTTACTAGTCCATATCCAGAAATGTTTTTAGGATATTGATCTTGTGTTAGAAATGGGGTCTTTGGTTGGCAGTCAGGTTACCCCCTGTCCAAGCAAGGACCATAACTCTAGTCAGGGTAAAAGCTAATCCCCGCTGACCCCCTTGGTAGCTTGGCACGAGCAGTAGGCTTAACTTCAGAGTGCTATGTGTAAAGTATTTGTACCAACACACACAGTAACTTAGAGAAAACACTACAAAATGACACAACACAGGTTTAGAAAAATAAGAAATATTTATCTAAACAAAACAAGACCAAAATGACAATTATCCACAATACACAAGTCAAGTTATCAATAAAAATGCAAAAAGAGTCTTCATGTAATTTTAAACACAACTCTAACACTGTTAGCGTTAAAATTTAACTTTGTCGCGTCAAACATAAGCCCGCACGGGCGAGTGTGCGTAAAAAAAGGCTTCATCTGAGTTGATATCACTCACGAGCGAGACCTTGCGTTGGTTCTCCTTCAGTTGGGTTGGCCTGCGTATTTTCTTCTCTCCGCGAGAGAGTGATGCGTAGATCCGGTCAGCACCCTCAGACCAGGCAGGCCTTGTGTCAATTTTACACGCCCACTGGGGCTTGATTCAGAAATCCAGTGACACGATGATCCGAAAATCACGCAGCGTGGGTTGTGATCTCACCAGGCTCCATCAACGATGCTGTGTGTCATTTCTCCAACTGCAGGCATCGATCTTCCGGTCACGTTGCAGGCGAGCGCTGATTTTCAGCTGCACAGCCAGCGGTACATCGATTTTTCAGCCACAGATCGGAGTCACGTCGATCTTTTCCCCGCACAGCAGTCGATGCATGGATTTCTCACTCTTGAACTGCCAGCTTCTCTTCTCAGGGCCCCAGGAATGGGATGGGCACCACTTGGCAGAGTAGGAGTCTCTCCAGAGACTCCAAGTGCTGGAAGAGAGAAATCTTTGCAGTCCCTGCGATTTCAGTAACAAGAAGCAAGCTCTAAATCAAGCTCTTGGAGAGTTCTTCACAAGATGGAAGGCACACAAAGTCCAGTCTTTGTCCTCTTACACTGGCAGAAGCAGCAAGTGCAGGATAGCTCCACAAAGCACAGTCACAGGCAGGGCAGCTCTTCTTCCTCAGGTCTTCAGATCCTCTCCAGGCAGAGGTTCCTCTTGGTTTCCAGAAGTGTTTAAAGTCTGTGGTTTTGGGTGCCCTTCTTATACCCATTTTGCCATTTGAAATAGGGTCACTTCAAAGAAAAGTCTCTCTTGTTTGTGAAATCCTGCCTTGCCCAGGCCAGGCCACAGACACACACCAGGGGGTTGGAGACTGCATTGTGTGAGGGAAGGCACAGCCCTTTCAGGTGTGAGTGACCACTCCTCCCCTCGCTCCTTGCACAGATGGGTCATCAGGAAATGCAGACTACACTCCAGCTACCTTTGTGTCACTGTCTAGTGTGAGGTGCAACCAGCCCAACTGTCAAACTGACCCAGACAGGGAATCCACAAAAGGCAGAGTCACAGAAATGGTATAAGCAAGAAAATGCTCACTTTCTAAAAGTGGCATTTTCAAACACACAGTCTTAAATTCAACTTTACTAAAAGATGTATTTTTAAATTGTGAGCTAAGAGACACCAAACTCCACATGTCTATCTGTTCCCAAAGGGAATCTACACTCTAATCAGATTTAAAGGTAGCCCCCATGTTAACCTATGAAAGCGACAGGTCTTGCAACAGTGAAAAACAAATTAAGCAATATTTCACTGTCAGGGCATATAAACCACATTACTATGGCTCTCATTATGACATTGGCGGTAAGTCCTTCTTACCGCCATGCCGACGGCCGCCAAGATACCGCAGGGGCGGCGGATTACCACTACCCATATTATGACACACACATAGCAATCCGTCACTATACAGCCACACACACAAGTCCGCCAGCCCAAAGGTCAGTGTTAAACTGGCGGTACTAAAACCCACACCGTTACGCCAACTGAACTACGCCCATAGCATTATGACCCACGGATCACCGTGGCGGGCATTCAACCGTGGTAAACCATTGGCAGTACATACCGCAGAGCTCAAAATACACACACACTAACAAAACAACACCACATTGGACAATTCAAACTATACACACCTGACACACATACACACACCAAACCCACACCACTATAAAACACACACCAACACTACCCACAACCCCTTATAACACAAAAATATTGACAACTGAGACAGACCAAGAGCACCCACAGAACCAGAGCCTCAAAACACCATTACCCATACACCATCCACGCACCTTACAGCACACACCCCAACACGTTACACCACACACACTACACCCATGGCAACACAAAGACACCCCAGGTTCTCAGAGGAGGAGCTAAGGGTCAAGGTGGAGGAAATCATCAGGGTTAAGCCACAACTATTCGGATCACAGGTGCAGCAGCCATCCATTGCTAGGAAGATGGAGCTATGGTGGAGAATCGTGGACAGGGTCAACGCAGTGGGACATCACCCCAGAACAAGGGATGACATCAGGGAGAGGTGGAACAACCTATGGGGGAAGGTGTGTTCCGTGGTGGCAAGACACCAGATAGCCGTACAGAGGACTGGAGGTGGACCCAACCTCCTCCCCAAAAACTAACAACATGGGAGGAGCAAGCCTTGGCAATACTGCATCCTGAGGGCCTGGCAGGAGTAGCAGGAGGACTGGACTCTGGTAAGTCAACTCTTTACTACTTGCATCCCCCTACCTGCATGCCATCACATACTGCCACCCCCACCCTCACTCCCATCACTTCACCACCTCACACACACCCCACCATCACAACCCAACCCTCCCAAAACCAAGCCCTGCATGCAACACCAATGCATGGATACCCATCACAGATCTGCATGGACAACTATCACTAAAGCATGCACACTAGAGATCATCACCTAGCCCACCAAATCACTACTCATACAAGGCAAAGCTGCCAGGGCAATACCAACCATAGAGGGCATGCACAAGATGTCACACGCAGAAACTATAACACTGCTATTACATCCCCACAGGTCCCTCATCCAACGTCACCGGAGAGTAGGGGCCAGCAACATCTAGTACCCCCCCAGAAGATGCCCACTGTGATGACAGCAGCTCTGGACGCCTGGATCTGGAGGACCAACCTGGCCCATCGGGGACCTCCGGACAGTCGGTTACCCAGGCACAGTCCCATACCACCACAGAGCCTCCCCCCTCAGGAAATACCACCACAGCACCCACCCAGCTGGCCCATACCTCTGTCCCCAGGACACATCAATCAGCAGTGTGTTCACCACTACAGGGACCCCAGGACACCCCACAAACACAGGACAATCAGGGACCTGGGTCAGTGGCAGTGGGCACACGATTCAGGGGACAGTGGCACAGGAGAACCAGGAGGCTGGGAGGACTGCTGTGCGAAAGGGGGAGGACAGGCCCAGGGAACGGACTCTCCACGGGCACTCACCAACATCCTGGGAGCATACCACCATTCCCAGGAGACGATGGGCCAGATACTGGGCAAGTTACAGGAGACCCAGCGGCTGCAGGAGGGACAGTACCTGGGGATCAGGGAGGACCTGAGGGACATCCACACCACCCTAGTCACCATTGCAGGGGTGCTGGCAGACATGGCCAGCACCATGAGAGAGGCTGTGGCACACCAACGGGCCCCTGACACTAGCCACACCGATGCACAGGCCTCCACCTCCGCTGCCGCTAGTGGACAGGAGGCCCCACCACAGGAATAACATGCCACCAGCACCCCTCCCCCGGCAGAATGAGGACCACCCCACAAACGGTCCCTGCGATCCAGGCAGAAGCCAGAGATCATTGCCAAGACCCCGCCAAGAAATAAGACTCTCCTGAATGTGACCCTTGTGTCCCACTTTGTCACCCTGTCCACCTTGAACTGTCATTGCTCCTCTTCCTATGCCCCCTTGGACAATGCTCCTGTGATCCACATAGACTGAACTCTATCCTGGACTTTCCTCCATCAGCAACCCAGCCCATTGCACATCCCCGTCCACTTATTAGTACCTAAATAAACACCCTTGGAAAAACTACAAGTATGGAGTCTGTCAATTGATTGAACTATGTATTTGTTTAACAAGCTGTAAACATTGCAATTCAACTGTACAGTAATGTATACATAGGTATAACCTGTAGTTGGCTGCAGTCGACACACCAGGAGCCAGAGTGGAGCACAGATATCTTCAAATAGAGATGCCAAAGGGTTCAGTAAGTGGCCAGAGTAGTGTAAAAAACTGCCTGCCATGTACAATGTCCAACACAAAGCTGTCAATGGAAGGTGAAGTTACAGTGTCCTACCTGTGTGTCACTGGAAGTACTGTCGAATGATTGCTGTTCTGTTGTCCTCATCCTCATCCCCTGCCTCCTCTTGGTCACTGTCCACAGGGTCGACAGCTGCCACACACCTATCCCCATCCTCATCCTCCTGCAGAAAAGGCACCTGGCATCTCAAGGCAAGGTTGTGCAACATAAAACATACCACGATGATCTGCCAGACCTTCTTGGGTGAGTAGCACAGGGAACCCACTGTTAGATGGAGGCACCAAAACCTGGCCTTCGGGAGACTGAATGTCCTCTCGATTATTCTCCTTGTTCGCCCATGTGCCTCATTGTAACGTTCCTCTGCCCTTGTTCTGGGATTCCTCACAGGGGTCAGTCGTCATGAGAGGTTGGGGTAACCAGAGTCACCTGGAAATATCGAGGGATACCTGTTATCCAAACACTAACCTTGAGGGCCCACACCATACCCATACACCAACATATACTGGGTGGGAACCACAGGCTCACCTATTAGCCACACCCGGTGCCTCTAGAGTTGAGCCATCACATATGGGATGATGCTATTCCTCAGGATAAAGGCATCATGCACAGACCCAGGATACTTTGCATTGACATGGGATATGTACTGGTCCACCAGGTACACCATCTGCACATTCATCAAGTGAAAGCTCTTTTAATTTCTGAACACCTGTTCATTTCTCTGGGGGTGGGGGGCAAATGCAATATGTGTACCATCAATAGCCCCAACAATGTTGGGGATATGTCCCATTGCATAGAAGTCAGCTTTCACCGTGGCCAAATCCTCAGCCTGGGGGAAAACAATGTAGCTGCATGTGTGTTTAATCAGGGCAGACAACACTCTGGTCTGCACTATTGAGAACATTGGCTGTGACATTCCTGCTGCCAAGCCCACTGCCACTTGGAAAGAACCAGTTGCCAAGAAATGGAGCACAGATAGGACTTGCACAAGAGTGGGGATCCCAGTGGGGTGACAGATAGCAGATATCAGGTTTCACTCCAATTGGGCACACAGCTCCGTGATTGTGGCCCTGTCAGGTCTGTAGGTGAGGATAATGTGCCTGTCTTCCATTGTTGCCAAGTCCACCAGGGGTCTGTACATGGGGGATGTCTCCATCTCCTATTCATCTACAGCGGTTGTAATCTAGGGGGCAAAACGGAGAGCGGCTAGTCAGTATTCCACATTTCCAAACTGTACACTGCATTGCATGTTGTGACTGAAACAGTATGTTGTTGGATAGGCCCAATTGGTGCCTATGTGTACTGTGACGCAGTTAGGTGCCATGGCCTGCCCCCACTAAAATGGCGTCCGCCTGTCCTGTGTGGATGGACATGTGGAAATGAGGTAATGCCAGGTAATGCTGCTGATGTTGTGCGCCGTTGCGGGAGGCGGTCGAGTACAGCCATGCAACTCCTCTTTGGTTGTCATTGGGCCCTATGGGTTACAGTGGCCAGTGGTGATGTACGCCGGTGGTGATGGTATGCACCGCCGTGGACATGACTGCCATTTTCTATCTGTTCTCTCACTTGCTACCTGACCTTCAACAGGAGAGGACCTACACTGCAAGTGCTGCTGTGACCTGTGTCTAGAACGGCCCATGGCTCAGGTCACTGGGGAAAGGGTCCCTGCCTTCACCGCTGCAGAGTTGGAGAGACTGGTGGATGGGGTCCTGTCCCCGTACCAAATGCTGTATGGGCCTCCAGACCAACAGGTGAGTACACTGTGAGCACAACGCATGGGCATGAATGCATGGAGTACTGTGTGTGAGGGCCTCCTGTAATGGGGGGGTAGTGGAAGGGTCCTGGGCAGCGTGCTGCATGTATGCTGGGCAATGTCTATGCATAAGGGGATGTGAGGGATATGGTGGGCCATGAGTGTAACAGGCCGGACGGTATGGCTGATACATTTTTCTATGTTTATTTCCCTACATGTCAGCACCCATCAGAAAAAGGGTATATGGCGTGCCATCGCCAAGGACGTGCGGACCCTGGGGTTCTACGGCAGGAAACGTTGGGAGGACCTGAGACACTGGGCATGGAAGACGGCGGAGGCCCAGCTGGGAATGGACTCCCAATGAGGAAGGGGTGCCCGTTGAACCCTGACCCCCCCCCGATGGCCCGCATACTGGCGGTGGCCTATCCGGAGCTGGATGGGCGCTTGAGGGCATCACAGCAGCCACAAGGGGGTGAGTATAGTTTCCCAATATACTACTTGTGCGTGGTGAGGTAGTCTCAGGGTGGGGGATGTGGGCCTGTGGGTGCCCCTAGGCGAGGCCGGACATTGCAGGGTAGGTTCCATGTTGGGCAGGGGTTGATGAACCCCACCTCCTACAAAAATAGTAGGCATCCTCTACTGGGCAGGGGTCTGTGGGTGTGAGGTATGCTGCTATTGGAGTTAGGTATTCCTGTCCTTGGGCTGGTGACTAGCATTGTGACTGGTGGTGCACTGCATAGTGAGTAGGCCTGTTCCCTGTGTGAGGGTGCTGTGTACGTCAACTGTAGTGGTGGTACAGCCATTGACCAAGTGTATCCTTTGTCTCCCCCCACTTTTTGTTCTGTCACCCTGTCCTGTGCATTAGCATCATCTGGCAGAGGAGTAGAGGCACCGGCGACGGAGGGAGCTGCAACCCACATGGCCCACCGATGGCTAGGGCACCAGTGGGATGGAGGGCAAGGGGAGCACCACGGCAGAGATTGGAGGGGACAGTTCTGACAGTGATAACTCCTCTGATGGTAGTTCCCTGGTGGTGGCGGTCACCTTTGTGGCCACCCCAACTACAGGTATAGCTGCCACCCCCGTACCAGCACTGCCCTCCCAGCACCCCCTCAGTGTGTTTCCCTTGCCCGCTCACCCAGGAGGGTAGGCATCTCCTTCGCCCCAGGCACCTCAGGCCCTGCCCCAGTTAGCCCTGCTGCCCTGAGTTAGGAGGCTATTGACCTCCTGTGATCCATCTCTGTTGAACAGTCAACCATAGTGAATTCCATCCAGGGCCTGGCAGGCCATTTGCAACAAACAAATGCATTCATGGAGGGCATTCACTCTGGTATGGCGGCCCAACAGAGATCAATCCAGGCTCTGGCCTCCTCCCTGATAGCCGCCATTGTCCCTGTCTCTAGCCTCCCCCCTCCAACTTCCTCTGCCCAGTCCCACTCCCCTGAACCCAAACCTATCCCAAGCACACATTCATACCAGCATGCACCCAAGACAACACACAGGAGTGGCTCAGGCAAACACAAGCACCACACGGGCACTCACACAAACACCATCCAGACGCAGACACACCAACATCCACTGCCTCTACTGTGTCCCCCTCCTCCTCCTCATTCACCACCCTCCCAGTAGTGTCTCCACTCACACCTGCATGCAATACATCTTCATCCACTACCGCCATCACCATCACGCCTATGACTACACACCCCTCACTGGCAGTCACCACCCCCACATCCATGCACATGTCCCCTGTGTCCTCTCCCACTGTGTCTGTGCCTCCTCCTCCCAAAGTACACAAACACAAGCACTCAGACACCCAACAGCCATCCACCTCACAACATCATCCAGCCCATGCACCTGCACCCCAACACAGCAGACAGACACCTCCAACAACCACTCCCTCTTCCTCCACTCCGAAACATTCACCCTCTTACTGCCCCAGTGTCCCTAAAAAGCTTTTCCTCTCTGCTGTTGACCTCTTCCCTCCCCCTCCCCCCTTCCTTTATGTCAGGCCAGGGTGGTCAGAACTCAGGCGAGCACCTCAGCCACCCACTCCACGGGCATAGTAGTGAAGGCAGCAACTGCAGATGGGAGAGGCTCCAGGGAACCAGCCATCAGCACTGACAGTGTGCCTGCACCAGCTGCCAAGGTGAAGGGCAAGGAGGCACCACCAGCTGCCAAGGTGAAGGGTAAAGAGGCACCACCAGCTGCCGAGGGTAAGGGCAAGGAGGCACCATCAGCTGCCAAGGGCAAGGAGACATCACCAGCTCGGAAGGGCAAGGAGGCCTGGTGCTGGCACTGATTCTGAGCTCCTACCACCAACCATGGCGTTTCAGCCGTCCGAGGCTGCAGGGGAAGGACTGGAGCCTCCCCCCACCACTGGCATTCCCGTCTACAGCACCGCCACCAGCACCGCCACCGGCAGCAGCAGCCCCAGTGGGCAGCCATCCGAGGCTGCAGGGGGCGAGCAGGAGCTTCCCCCCACCACTGCCAGCACCGCCAGTAGCCCAAGTGGGCAGCCATCCGAGGCTGCAGGGGATAGGCGGGAGCGTCCCCCCACCACTGCCAGCACCACCAGCAGCCCCAGTGGACAGCCATCCGAGGCTGCAGGGGATGGGCATGAGCCTCCCCCTACCACTGCCAGGGCCAACACCAGCCCCGCTACTGCCACCACTGAACAGCCATCACCGCCAGCAGGCAGTGTGTAGTCCTGCCTCCATGGACTGTAGTGTGTCCTGGACCATGCAAATCCTGAGGGTGTGACACCCAGGTGAGAGACTGTGACCTTCCACTCCCCAAGAACGGCATCAGTGGGCACATAGCCCCCTCCAGAACCAGTGCAAGAAGCCACCCACTCACCCCTTCCTTGCCAGCATGAAGCTCATTGGGCACGAAGTCCCCTCCAGAAGCAGTGGAAGAAGCCATCCACTCACCCCCTCCTTGCTAGGATGAAGCACACTGGGCAGGAAGCCCCCTCCAGAACTAGTGGAAGAAGCCATCCATTCACCCCCTCCTTGCCAGGATGAAGCACACTGGGCACAAAACCCCCTCCAGAACCAGTGGAAGAAGCCATCCACTTGAGAGACTGTGGCCTTGCACTCCCCAAGACCAAGCAGTGAGCAAACCACCCACTTGAGAGACTGTAGCTTTGCACTCCCCAGGACCAAGCTGTGGGCGAACCATCCATGAGAGAGACTGTGGCCTTGTACTCCCCAGGACCAAGCAGTGGGCAAACCACCCACTTGAGAGACTGTGGCATTACACTCCCCAAGACCAAGCAGTGGGCAAACCACCCACTTGAGAGACTGTGGCCTTGCACTTCCCAGGACATCGCACATGGCATGTAGCCCCCTCCAGGACCAGTGGCGTTGTTCCATCTTCAGGCTGAGGTGCCCCCCGTTCCCCGTCCCCCTGAGGTGCCTGTGTATTTTCGACATGATGCCCTGGCGGTGTTCTTTCCGTGTTGTTGCAGGAGTCAAGTGGGCCCTTGGCCTATGTGATGTGGCCCTGTGGCCCACAGACATTGTGGACTGGGCTGTGTCCCTCCATTTGTATATATGTGTATACTGTTTTGATTTTGAAGCACAAATTTCTAGATTTTTATCTTATTACATTCACTTTAACCTATTCCTTTTGTCCTTGCATTATTCCTGAGGGCTACGGGGTAAATATGTTTTCTTACTGCATCTGCTTGTGTGTCTGGTGTTGAAGGTCGGGGCGTTGTGTGTGCGTGCCACTCTCTTTTTCCTCCCTCCCTTATGTGCTAGCTAGCTGTACTCACCGTGGTCGTCTTCGCCGGCGTTGATGTTCATAGTGAAGAAGGAGGTAGACGAGCATGGGGAACACCTGCAACTGGGGCTCCATGGTGGCGTGGTTCTACCCTGAGTCTCCAGTGGTGAGTCCTTTGACTTCTGAGATCTGCTTCCACTGTGCTTTTGATGTCATTGGTACCGCCCCGGAAAAGGTGGCGGATAGGCCTGTTGTAATAGTGTGGGCAGTACATTGTCTTCCGCCTGGCTGTTGGCGGTTACCGCCGCAGTGCTTGTTGCTACTGCCGTTGCGGTCGGTGTGTTAAAGTGGCTGTCTGTGTGGGTGGTTTTTGCTGTGGTCATAATTCCCTTTTTGTTACCGCCGGCCTGGTGGTGGTATTACCCCCCCTTTATAACCGAACGCCAGGGTTGTAATGAGGGCCTATATGTCCTACCTTAACCATACACTGCACCCTGCCCTTGGGGATACCTAGGGCCTACCCTAGGGGTGTCTTATATGTAAGAAAAGGAACGTCAAATTTATAGTTAAAACTGCACACACAGACACTGCAGTGGCAAGTCTGAGACATGATTAAAGAGCTAGTTATGTGGGTGGCACAACCAGTGCTGCAGGTCCATTAGTAGCATTTAATTTACAGGCCCTGGTGCAACTCTAGTGCACTGTACTAGGGACTTACTAGTAAATCAAATATGCCAATCATGGATGAGTCAATTACATACACATTTTGTATAGGAGCACTTACACAATAGCGCTGGTTAGAAATGGTAAAGTGCCCAGAATAACAAAAATAGCAAAAACAGCACACATCAACAAACTGGGAAACAGAGGCAAAACGTTAAGGAAGACCACACAAAGGATGAAAAGTCTAACAAGTGTCCCCCCCAGCTGAAAGTTGGGAGCAACTACCCAACCTCATGGGAGTTCTCATCGCTAAGGAGGAAGAATCTGGGCAGACCATAAGCATTGGCATGTTCTGTACCAGGGCGGTGTTCCACCCTAAAGTCCATCCCCTGTAGGGAAATGGACCACCTCATCAGTTTTGTTTTCTCACCCCTCATCTGCATTAACCATCTGAGGGGCCTGTGGTCGGTCGGAACCCGGAAGTGAGTCCTAAACAAGTAGGGTCTTAGCTTCTTCAGTGCCCAGACAAGCCCCCTCAGTTAAGGCAATCTGCCAGTACCAGATGTTAAGTCAAACTTACTGAGGTACTTGGCAGCTTCCAACCGGTCAATGAGCTCATCAGCTCGGGGGATGAGGTGTGCATCAGTCTTGCTGACGGCATTGAGTGCCCGGTAGTCCACACAGAACCTGAGTTCTGGGGTGGCACCAGGTGCAGCAGCCTTTGGGACCAATACCACTCGGCTGGCCCAAGGACTGCTGGAATGCCCAATAGCACCTAGAGTTAACATTTTGGATACTTCATCCTTAATGCAAGCCCTGACCCTGTCAGTCACCCTGTAAACTTTTTGTTTAATGGGTGTTCTGCCCCCAGTGTCCACATCATGTGTGCACAAGTGTGTGACTCCTGGGATCAGAGAAAACAGTGAGGCGAACTGTCCCAACATGTGGCGACAGTCACCCTGCTGCTCTTCAGTCAGGGAGGGGGAGAGGGTCACTCCCTCCACAGACCCATCTTTCTCTCCTGCAGACAAGAGGTCAGGAAGAGGCTCACTCTCCTCCTCCGCCCCATCATCTGTCGCAAGGAGCATGGACAGTTCAGTCCACTCAAAGTGCGGCTTCAGGCGGTTGACATGCAGGACCCTTAAAGGGTTCCTGGGAGACTACAAGTCCACCAGGTAGGTGAATTCACTATTGCATTCCACCACCTCAAATGGCCCAGCCCACTTGTCCTGGAGCACCCTTGGCCCCACTGGTGTCATCACCCACACTTTTTGTCCAGGTTGAAACTCGACCAGAGTGGCATTCTGGTCATACCAGCATTTCGTGTCCTCCTGGTTTGCTTCTAGGATCTCCTGTGTGAGACTCCTGAGGCGGGCAGTCTGGTTTCCCAGAGCCAGCATGTAACTAAATACATCCTGTGGGAGGTTTACTAGGAGCCTTTTCCAAAGCTTCCTTGACCAGACTTAAAGGTCCACTCACAGGGTGGCCATGGATGAGCTCAAAGGGACTAAACCCAAGTCCCTTTTGAGGCACCTACCTGTAGGCGAACAGAAGGCATGGCAAGAGGATGTCCCACTTCTGCCTAAAGGGCTCTGACAGGCCCATTTTGTATAGGAGTACTTGCATTTTAGCACTGGTTAGCAGTGGTAAAGTGCCCAGAGTAACGAAAACAGCAAAAACAGAGTCCAGCACACATCAACAACCTGAGAAACAGGGTCAAAAAGTTGAGGGAGACCACGCCAAGGACGAAAAGTCATGTATGGAAAGAAGCCACAATTTTTCTCAAGTATGGAACAGCAAACTTATTTTCAGAAGCCGCATATGTCTGTTTTTATGCACAATACATACCTTATTGAGTGAGACTTTAAAACCACTGTACAACACACTGTCATCTCACACATGAACACTGTCATCTCACACATGAACATTGACAATGCCCTTGTCACTTGTATCTCTATATCCCTTGTAGTTACACATATCTGAATACAGCATCATTTGAACATTGGCATAAATACACTGGCTCCTCCATCTGGGCTATTACCAGGCCAATAGAATCACCATCTCATACACCTAAAGCATGCATATCTAGAACACTGCCCCAGTCAGTGATGAAGTACACCATGGTGGTATGCAACTTCCATTCCATCTTTCAATGTTGTGATGCCCCCAGAGCAGGTGCTAGTTTGCAGCTGTACTGAGCACAGCACATTTTTTTCCCTAACCAGGTGCACTGTTCCATCATGTGCATATGCCATGCCAGTTCACCTGACTATGGACCAATGTGAGTACAATGCTTGTATTTGTAAAATTAGAACAACTAGAATACTCATTTTTGTGATGTGATCGAACAACATGAGAAGACGTCTGCATGACTACATTCCCTTACTCTCAAATCACAGTAGAAATGCCCCTGTACTCACAATCCCTTGCCTTACAGGTCACATTTGGGAATGATGCTTGGATCAACAAAGAACAGTCATTATAAATCCTTTCAGGGGTTAGGTCGAGCGGTGGCTCCTCTGCTACGGTGGAAGAGCATTGTCCCCTGACCAGCAGCAGCAGCAAACCTTTAAAGATAAAACGATAATAATAAACAATGTTTATTATCGTTTTATTTCTAAAGGGGCGGGGCCATGAGGGAATGACAGCCATAGACGGGAGTGGTGTACACTCCACTCAGTGCGCATGTGTGTTTGGCCTGCCATCTTTGGCTGGCCAAAAACACATGCGCACTGAGCTCTCTCCAACCCCGCAATGTTTTGCCTGGCATAGAGCAGGCACGGGCTTCCAGTCTGCCTGGGAGCACCAAGTCAGAGCGCTCCAGCCAATCATAACGCTGCTCTGAGCAGTGTGAGGGTTTGGCACAGGGCAGGCTGGGAGCCTGTACCTGTAGTGCGGCAGAGAGCAAGGGAGTGGCGGTGCAGTAGGGTCAAGGTATGTTTTTTAAAATATTTATTTGCTTATGTTTTGTTCCCCCCCGCCCACCACTTTTCCCTGCTGCCAGCCGCGACTGGTTAGGTCTCTAAGTGCCATGGATTCCAGTAATCATTTATAACTAACTAGTCAAAGGCAGCACCATCACAAACTACATGGAAGGGACAACTCAAAATAATCAACAATTCAAATAAAAAAGGATATAGAGAAGGCAGGATGTAAAAGAGGTTACAGATCCATGAGGAGGTGGTCAAGGATACATTTTTCACTTGCTAACTAAAATATGTAATTCACTCTCCCAAGCCACTTTCACTATGCTGTTTATTTTGCACTGTCCTAATTTTTATTGGGGCCCTTTGCACTTTGACATCAAATAATAGTTAAGCTGAGTTTTTAATGCAATTGTGTGGTTGGTTACACCGTGGTGTGTGAAAATTAGAAGTAATGTGCGTAAATTGTTGTTGAAATATGGCTTTCTCTGATGGGCCACGCCAAACTTTTTCTGACATTGTTTTTGTTGGCTTTAGGATTCTGAGCACGTTACCACTGCTAACCAGTGCTAAAGTGCATGTGCTCTCTGCTTTAAACACAGTAACATTGGTGCATACACAACAGACACATTTAATTTACTTTTAAGTCCCTTGTAAATTGAGTACCATATACCCAGGACCTGAATAGTAAATGCTGCTAGTGTGCCTGCAGCACTGATTGTGCCACCACAAAAGTAGCCCTTTAAACATGTCTCAGGCATGTCCAGTCTATGTGTGCTGTTTAATGCCACTTTGACTTGGCATTTAAAACTACTTGCTAAGCCTTAAACTCCCCTTTTTATAACATCCAAGTCCCCATAATGGAGGCACTAGATATCCCATTCGGCAGGGTTCTATGTAACTAAAAGGTAGGCTGACGGCTAATCTCTGCCCTGCTGAGGACAAGTTCTGGATCCATCTCACTTGAATCCTAAGTGACTCCAAGGGCTTGCTGGTGTGCCCCCTATTCTTCTGCAGTCTCAGGGACATCAAAGGCTGCCTGCAACCCACAACCAGCACTTGGATTCTGCCTCACGTGAGTCCTGCTCTGCCACATGGTCCCAGTCCAGTCTTGGACCCTTGGAAGTGAGTATCTGTGCTGCAACCTCTGAAAACAAATTCATCACCGCCGTTGCACTGTTGAGATCCACTGCATTGCTCCTCGATGCCGACACATTGCCACTTCCGCTGAGGATAAAGACTTTGCATTGCTGGCTGAGCAGCTCAGGAAAGACACTTCACCCCCGGCGCAGCACCTTTCCATCACCGACGGCAGGGCTTGACAATCACGACACATCATTTTCATCACAAAGGGTTAGATGCTGCACCTTGAGGACATTGCATAGACAGCTGCATGGTTCAATGACTACGTATCCCCTGGCTGAGTGGATACAGATGCATCACCTTCGCATCAGTCATCGACAAGGAGGCTACCCACCATCCAAGGTACTTTCTCAGCACACCCTGTGTGGGTACTGCAGCCGGCCTGCCCTCCACCATGGTTGGCTTGACATTTGGATTTACCCCTGTCCAGTGCGACCTCTGAGCGCTATAGGCTTCTGAGCACTATTTTTGTATTATTCTTCTAAAATTCATAACTCAGCTTCTACTTACTGGGTTTTTATGGTTTTGGTATTGTTTTAGTCATAAAAATATAATCTATTTTTCCAACCCTGTATTGAGTACTTTTGTGGTGTCTTCATTGTGTTAGTGGGAGTGTGTGTGTGTTTGTGTGTGTTGCACACATACTTTACACATTGCCTCCTTAGATAAGCCTGACTGCTCTGTGTTAAGCTACCAGAGGGTGAGCACAGGTTATCTCTATGGACTAGAGTGGTGGTGCCTGCTTGTAAAAGTTGCATACTCTGACAACCAGAAACCCCATTTCTAACAGTAGTATTGTGCCCAAGTTGTATGCCCAGTCTCCCCATTTTCTACTCTTTTGATTTTGCAGCTAGAACCAGCTAAAAGTTGATTTAAGAGTGCAAAATGTAAGTGTGTGCAATTTACCATAAAATCCAAAGTAGTGTTAGCGATAAAACAGAACTAAGTTATATTTCATCATATCTTACCACTAGCACAATGGTCTAACTGGCACAACTCAATTTTCTTTAGTTTTTCTACCTGTCTTACCATTGCACATTCTCCTTTTCTGATGCCATCACCCAACAGTAAATCATCTGTACCCTCTAAAGCTCGAAGTCCTTGCTACAGTTCTTTCTGTGTTAGCGTTATCTTTGTACTTTAGTCACTGTGAGACAGTAGACATAAGTCTTCAGGCATTGCTTAAACAAAAAAATAATTAATTGGTTAGTTCAAAGCATAGTTCAAAAACAGCAGATACTTCTTAGCATTTCAAAGCCACAGAATAGAACTTTGACTTTTGTAAAAATTACAATGCATAGAAACAGAAGAAACACTAGTGTAGTAGTCCTATAATAGGAAAACACAAATAGGCAGGAAACAAGCAGGATATATTGGTTGGCCCCACATTATGAAGACATAGCAGGCATTACAAGTGCTCGATTGTAAAGGCAATTATTATTACACCTTTTAAAATCTGATGCCAGGGGGATAGGAATTTAAAAGGTTTGATAAGTCTGCCTTTTTTAAGTTGTGCCCTTTTAAATGAGGCATAGCATATGGAATCATTATTTAACACACTGAGGGCCAGATTATGACCTTCTCAGAGAGGATTACTCCGTACCAAATGTGACAGATATCCCCTCCGCATTGGTCATAATCAGGCACTGAATCCTGAATATTTTGCCTTTTTTAGGGGCTTTTCTTTCCCAATAAATTTTGACAGGTTTGACCTGCTGGAATCTATGAGGAAATAACTCTGAGTGCATGATAATTATCTAGCAGCTCACAACTCTGATCCTTGTGCAATCATGTGGTTGCACAGCGATTGGCATTTAGCCCTGCACTTGTAATCAGGGACATAGAAATAGATGGGGTCTGTTTTTTTCAGCATTAAGGGCCTCATTAGAAGTTGGGTGGTCAGACAGCCTAAACTCCAATTTGGCGGTAGGAAGACAGTCGCCAAGCCGGCAGCCTCCCCGCACCTGTATTATGATGATTCAGGTGGTGTGGCTGGCAGAAACAGTGCGGACATATTTCCCACAGCACCCTCGGACGCGCATTCCGAGGTTGTTGACAGGAGGGTCCCTGCACTGCCCCCAACATGGTCAGTGCAGGGGCCCCCTATGACCCTAACTCTGCCTTTCTGCCAGCATTTTCATGGTAGGGACCCCCACAAGAAAAGGCAGGCGGAAAGGAAAGTCGTGATCAGCATGGCGGTGCTGAATTCAGCCGTGCCGTTACTGACTATAACTTTCACTGCCGCCAACCCATCGGGATCTCTGATCCTAGCAGTGGCAGCGGTGTGCTGCAGTCCGGCCACCAGCATCGTATTGTGGTTGCAGCAGTCTGGATTACATATTCGTGACAAGCCCTTAAAATCTTTGATATTCATGTCAAGTGTGACACACATATATATATATATCTGTACGTATATATATATGTATATGTATATACACACACACACACACATGTATGTATATAAATATCTGAAAGAGGTTGCATATTTGCATATACATATATGTAGAGAATGTAAATATAAAAACAAGTAATTTATGGTACTATATTTTAATGACCATTTTAATGTAAAAATAATGTATCTTTATTTCTTAAAGTGAATATTTTATTTTCAATTATTTCTATTTTTAAGAATCTGTAATTTGTAAAACAAAGTTTATAAAGAAAAACGTTTTACTTTATATGGGATATTTGTCTCAATACACTTTTAAAAAAATGTAAATTTAATTCAATATATATAATTCAATTTATTTAAGGTGGGTTATGTGCTTTAATAAATATTAAAAAATGCTAATTTAATTTAATATTTAAAAGTGTATTCAAAATGTAGTTTTAAAAAGTAAGTTAATAGTGTTTGTAACAATTTTTTACTGGATGTTCTACATTCAGGGAGATGTCTCCCCAGTGGCATAAATCTCCCAATTATATGGTATATGGAGGAGTTTAAAAAGTTGATTACATGTGAAAAAAATGTTAAAATATTTGTATGCTAAATATTAATGTAAATTGATTTATCCATTTATTCTACATGTAGAGTATATATATATATATATTAAACATTCTTAAATGATGTATAGAACTAATTAGAGCTTATTTAAATATATTTTAATTAAAAAAGTTACATTCATTTTTAAATAAAAAAGATATACAAATATTTTAAAACAAAAAACAGTTTTTTTTTAATTTTGTTTAGTTTTAACAATACTTTAAATGTATTAATATTTGTATCTATTTTAATTAGTTTAATTTAATTTAACATTATTTCCCATTTGGTTTTATTTAAAGTCTGACTCCATTATTTTCAATACAAGGGTGTTGCAGTACCAGTGGTAAGACGTGTGGTGCTGGACTTACTTCATCTCTGAGCTGGAATTCATTTACTACTAGCTTGGGTTTTTTAAGGTTGTAGTAACTTTAGAAGTGCAGTTTGTGAAGAGCAATGAGCTTATTATTTGTGGGTGGGTGCATATGCCACTCTGAGACACTCCTTAACACTACCTACACCTCTTCTTACTCCTGCCTTCAACTTTCCCTTATAAGATTAGGTTTGCCCCTTTTTTCAGCCGCTCCATTTTTTCCCTCCCATGTTTACTAATAAGTAGTAAACTTACATGGGTGAGGATCGTCACATATAAAAGATGGGGATGGTGGAGGTGGAGATTTGCATTCATAGGTTTGTTAATTCTATTTGGGAGTAAGTAGTTCTACTAAAGTACTACGTCATGTACTACAAAATGCAGTTTGGAAATTGGACCTGCAGATTTACCTTTGTGAATAAGCCCCATTCATTTTAGGGGCAGATTTAAGAGCTCCTAGCTCCTCCTTGTGCCACATTAGTGACTTTTTTTATGCTAATGTGGTCCAAAAAGGCCAAAATCACTGCGCTAAATGTAGAAAATGGCGCAATGCATGCATTGCGCCACTTTGGAACCCTTTGTGCAACATTATGCCTGCACTAGGTATAATGTATGCAAAGGGGGTGTTCCCCTGTTGGGGGGGGGCACAAAAATGGCTTTTTTGTGTTAAATGTGCCATTTTTTTCGGCACTTTTAAGGCCTGCCCAGAGCAGGCGTTAAAAGGAGGCACACCATTGTTTATAATGGGACTCAATGGATTTTGCAGGATTAGAGTCAACATTTTTGACGGTAATCCTGCAAAGGTCCGAACTAGCGACAAAAAGTCGGGCACTAGTTCCCTAACTTACGCCATGGTGCGCCGTATCTTAGATACAGCACACACATGGTGGCGTTAGGGGGCGCTAAGGGGTCCAAGAAAAGTGGTGCTGCACCGGGTGCAGCATCACTTTTTAAAAATCAGGTCCTTCGTATCATGCCACCCTCTTCAACCTGCTTCTGGTTTTCCTTTCAGATTCCTCCAAAGAAAACACGCTCTCCACTATCAAATAGAGAAAGCAGACAACTAGAATTCTGGCAGTGGCTTCATCAGTGAGATGGAGAGCCACTTTCTGTTTAAGAGGCAGTGAGGCTTCAGTAGAACATATCACACTGTCACCCACTACAAGCTTAGAACACTTCTATCTGCAAAGACTTGTTCTCTCAGGATCATGCAAGATAAGCCTTTTAATTTAGTCAGGTCCTCTGACTTTTTCTCTCATGTGTATTGTAGCTACAACTTCTTCGCAAGTGATTTAACTAAATGGGTGTTTGTGTTTTCTGGATGCCTTCATACACCTGTGTCTGTATAAAAGGAAATTGTTTAGAGGCCCTCTCACACACCTTTTCGGCATCTCATGCACCTTTCTGCCAAAGTTTTTTTTTGTCCCAAGTGGTGTGGCATATATACCTGGGGTCCTATTTTTTGCATTGAGGATCAGCATTTTGTCTTTAATGAAGGCTTGCATCTCAACTTGTGTTTACTGTTAATGAAAGCCCAGTGGTCTCATGCTTCTGAAAGTTTTTGTGAGTGTTTCTTTGACTTCTCGACAGAACTTGAGCATCTCAATGAAGTATAATCTTGAAATTTAGAGCCCAATTCACTGCGATTCTAAGGGGCTAAGATCTCTGCATATGCAGATTTGCATCTACTCTTGGAATAAATCTAAATCTAGACGCAATTCAGCAACTCAAGGTGGATATTTGTTCCTAATAGTCAGGAGTGTGTGTGTTCCACCCTTTGAAGCGTGCAACTCAACCCTTTTATAGCTACTCCATTTTGTGCCACCCACATTACCTGCTAAAGTAGTAAACTTACATGTGTGATATCTCCCCATAAAAAAGATAAGAGAGGTGGAGGTTTAAATTTACACTCATGTTAATTCCATTTTATAGTAATTAGTACTACTCCAGGAGCATGTAGCATACTGTCAACTGAGTTGACTCTCGGTGTCTTGGTAAGTTCAGGTTGTGGAAGGGTGTTTATGAGGGCTTTGGCTGCACAGTGCATTTTGGTGAATTACAAAGGTATTAGGACTACAAGCACAAGGAATCCATGGCCTTCTTGCAGAAAGAACAAACACAAAGGGGCCCTGAAGGGGAGCTCCCAGGCCTTTCAACCCCAGTGCTAAGTCTTTTTTGGCTATTAAGGGTAGTTTGTGCTTAGCCCTCCATTCCTTTTTGTCCACGTAAGCTATCCACTCCAAATTTGCGTCCTTTTTTCTGGCATCCTGACGAATCTAAAGTTACCCATGGTTTGTGGATATTTCCTATTTTTTGTGCTCTCAACCTACTTCCGGTTTGTGGTGGAAACCAGTGTGAAACCCAAGGGTGATCCTGAAAAGCTATAGATTTATGAAAAGTAGAGACAATTCTAAATTCAGAAAGGGGTCATTTGTCTCACAAGGTTTTCGCAAAGAAACTAACTGTTGAAATAAAGAAATACTGTAAAGAGTAGGAAAAATGGCCATTTGTGACAACATTTTCATCTGTAACTTTTTGTTATAATGTTCAATTTACAAAACCAATATGATATTACATTTGCTATGCCCTTCTGGTTGCAGAGATATATAGAGTTGTAGGCTTTCCAAGAACCTAAGGTACTAAAAGCTAACAACTGAGCTGCATAGTATAATGTTTTTTTCATTGTGTACAAGTATAGATAATTTCATATGGTGAAATACGTAAAGTGAACAATGGCTATCAAGAAAACCTTTGTATTTCTGAAATAGGCGCACTATATGGAGTTTAGGAGCAGAGGGTATTTGTACAGCTCTTAATTTATGGGTATCCATACAAGCATATGATTTAGAGAGAATGTATTAAAATGTCTTCTTTCTTACACAATGGCTTTCCTTTGAAAGGCACAAATGCAGTGAAATCTAATTGGTAATAACAACTATCCTACTATTCTATGGTCCCACATGTCTTCTTATAAAAATGGTACCTCACTTGTGCATGTGGCCTAGTGCCTGAGAAAGGAAGTGACCCAGAACGCAACATTGATACATCACATTTTTCCACTCAAAACTGAACTGTATTGTTGCAAAGTGGGTAGCTGTGAATTTTGGGCCTCAGCTCAACCAGCACCTAAGGAAACCTAGCAAACCTGTACATTTTTGAAAACTAGACACCTATAAGAATACAGGATGGGATCACTTGCGTGGCTTTCACTAGGTTGTTTTACCCAGACTCCTATTGACCTCGGTTGGATCTGTTTCTGTCACTGACACTAGGCCCAACCACACAAGTGGCACATCGTTTTTATCAGCACAAGTGGGACAATGCTGAGTGGTAGGAATTTTGTGGGCTTCTGTGGATTTCAGGACTTTCCATTACAGAAATGAGAGGACAATGTGTGATTACATAGAATCTGGTGTTCGGAAAGCTTTCCTAGATATGCTTCTAAGGCCACACCCTTTAAAAAACGCACACTTTTCATCCACCTTAAAAGACTTTTTTGACAGCATTAGTTTAATTTCCGCATAATTGTCTTCCTTTCAGAGATGAGGTTAGTAGGGCAGTTTAGCTGTCACGTCCATAACTTGGTGATGCTGAACTTGGCTGCACAGCTGGGCAGTGGTCTCACTGGGCCAACTTTTCACATTGTTATAGTATCCGAAACCTATCCAAAACATTTCAAGATATACATTCGAATAACAAACATGTGGTGTTGCATGATGCTTTATTTTCAGTGCTAAAAGATAGAGACATACATTTTCTAAAATGACTTTTTAGATGTACTGTTCCTTTGATATATTTGGTACATTTTTGAGGGGGAACAAAACATTGCTCGATTGATCTTAAACGTCCTTCTTTGAATATGTGTAAGAAGAGACTGTGCTCCAGATGTCCCATTTCAGCTAACATCCCTCTAGACTAATCATAGAATGTGAAATGTAGTGACTTGTTATAGGTTTAGGGTTTGCTTCACAAGCAGTATCGCGTTTCCAAAAGAAAACTCCTAAACAGTGCTTTAGTTAAAAGGTTGTATGTACCAAGTAACAGAGTAAAAGGTTTATTTTTTGTCTTGTGACTGAATTCACCCAACGTTTTAAAGGGACATATGAAAAAGGCCTGATGACAAATTCGAAAACATAACTCCCTGCTCTGAACATCAAAGTTACAATCCTGCTAGTTAACATGCAAATTGACGAAACTAAGAAGACATTTCCTTTGTACTAGCATAATCTTGCATAATTTCAAGCATTTCGCATTCAGTTTGTGATGAGTAATACGCAAGATTTAACGTTTAAGTCACATCCTGCGAAGGATATTTTGTTTAGATAATATAATAACGGAGGGAGCACAAGAACAAGACTAAAATGACTTACTGACCGCCAGTGGGTCGTGTACACACTGTTGTTAGTAGCAAGCACTAGTTACTGAGTAAAATGCATTTTGAGTTTATTTATTATTTTTTCATGTATTTTCTGTTCAGATATGTGTCAGAGTGTGGCAACTGTTTATGCTGTAGCACCTTCTCTTCCCGTCCTGAAGCTTCCTGCATGCATTTGGTCTTCAATCTCTGCAGCATCAATCCATCTTTTTTTTTTATTTTTCAAGAAAGTCAAGTAAGTTCAGCTCTGTTCTGTGAAAACCATTTCATGTTCTAGGGAGAGCAGCATGAGAAGTTAAATTAATAATTTGGGTAGATAGTAGTCTACCACGAGTAAAAACAAAACTACCATATTAGATCCAGGCAGTGGTTTCAGTAATTTAAATCAAAGCTCATCCCCTTTAGCTATGGCCCAGAGTAGACAGGCTTCACTTACAGAAAATGTGGAAAGCATTTAAAAGTAACAAAACAGTTAAACAGTTAAAAACACAAAAGAATAAAAGTCCCACTCAAATGTATATAAATAGAGAAACCAGTTCAAAGGTAAAAAGCACCAGAAAAAGTAAAGTACCAATCAGTAATCAGTGTTCACCAGTGACCAGAATCTAGATGCAATTCCAGGCCGACCATGATGGAATGCCATTCAGATACTCAAGCAGGTTTATCACATTCAAGGACTTTATCTTCTGAATTTGGTTCTGAAATGGAGGTCATCATCGTCCAAAGGGGCAAGGTTGCAGGATTTATCTGCCAAAGTCCTTTCCAAGCTGAAGTGCTGTTGGATAGGATCCTATTGAAACAAATGAATTTGGTGGTCAGTGGCAGATGGAATTTAGGGGTGAATTATTAATATTTAAAAAGGGAGGATTTGCCATGTAAAAAGGGTTGTTTTGACAGGCTGAACTACAGGTTTCAACTGCAGCAATCACGCTACACTGATAGACCTAAAGCCATGTTTTCCTTGTCACACTAGTGGGTGGTACAGTCCACAGGTGATATTTAACTTTCCTTCCAAGGGTATAGTTTCTACACCATATACTATGGTCTTACAGGAGAGTTAAATATGCCAATTAGAGATTAGTCAATTTAACAAAGCCACAGGGGTCAGAGCTCATCCACCGTAGACTGGACAGTAGTTTTCCCAGTATGTAAAGTTCCAAACCCAGCCACATCAGTCCACGCAAAAAAGCACTTTCCCTATAGGATGACGTCCCCAATGATTTCCTGTTTTGTTTTTTTCCAGTTATTTTGTTGCTGAGTGGCCTGGAGTTTGGACTAGGCAATGGAGAGGAAGCTCATAGGATATTAATGGGCAAGAGTGCAAGGGCAATGGGCTTTTTGGGGTTGTGGTGGGCTTGTGATATATTTCCTCTATTATCTTGTTTTGTTTTGTCCAGATCTGTGATTATGCTTTGGTTTTTTACTCTTTGTGGCCTAGGGCCTCAATACCAGCGTGGCACTCTGAGGACTGCCACACTCAAGTTGACGGTCAGAATGCTGCAACTTTGGAGGTCCGACACCCCAATTACAATCCTGGCAGGCGGACCCACCAGGGGACCACCGTCCCCGCCAGGAACATGGTTCCCGATGGCATGAAGGCGGTCAGGCTTCTGACGAGCCAGGGGGGGCTATGAACTCAGCGCAGCTTGGCTGATTACAATCACTCTTTTGCCAGCCTTTTCATGGTGGAGACCCCACCATGAAAAGGCTGGAAAATAGCCAGTGCTAACGGCCACAGGGGGGCCTGCACTGCCCATGCCCTGCACCGTCAGAATGTGCGCTGTCTGTGCGCATTCCGAGGGTGCTGGATTGTTAGGATATTGGCCTTGACTCCCTTATAGGTGCCTAGACCAATATCCTAACACAGTTCACATCAGTCAGCCTGGCGGCAACACGTATTACAATGTTCCTGCCTTTCAGCCCAGCGAAAACATTGTAACATGCTCAGGGGGAACATTACCACTATGGTGGTGGCATCCTCCCCGTGAGTTTGGCGGTCTCCTGGTGAGGCCCCTAGTCTGCTCTAGGCCATTGAGGGTATTTCTCAGTTATTTAAATGTTTTTTTTTTCGTTCTCAATAGTGGTTTACTAAAGATATTTTAGGGCCCTGTTTATGGGATATTCATTCATTCCAAAATGTTATTTTATGGTGTGGGTGTGCCTGCTTATCCATGTAATTATTTTGTGCAAGAAGGGATGGGTGATTAATGTGTATGTTCTGAATGTTTTAAAGGCCTTTGTGTCAAACATTGGCTATGGTTTGTGCTTAAATAGTATTTTAGTTAATTGTATTGTTAGTCTCCATGTTGTGGGGGTGTCATAATTTTTTATCTTGCTTTTTCAAATTCTTGCGTGTGAACTTGTGTATTGAACTAGACTTATTTTAGATACATATATTTGTTTTATTCATGCCGTGGTATGCTGCATATGTTTGTTGGTGGTGCGGAGAGGAAAGGGTTCTAGTGTAGGCAGCCATATTCTCAGTGTCCTCCATGCTTACTTCTTCCTTTCCATGTGCATGGCCACCATTTTATAAATCTAGTGCACGTATGTAGACAGTCATCTTGATTTTGTTCTCCAGTCTTTCTCCCTGACCAGGTCTTGTGCTTCTCCATTATTTTGTGAAGTCAGTCAGCATCCAATAGCGAGCCATTGTCTTTGTTGTCCATTCCATCTTCTTTACCAAGCTATGTTCTTCTACAGCAATGTGATTGTGTCTGTTGGTTCACCATTTCCTTCCACTTATAAAGCCATCCTGCTGGATCTCACGTATATTTGTTTTATTTTTCTTTCTGATATATCTATATTTGGGTTACTCAGGACCTGAATTGAATGTAGTAGTCTGTGTAGAACATTGATTTTAGTTTTGATAATTTAACCAGTTATTACCAACTTAGAGGCCCTGTGTGCCCTGGAGCAATGTCATATATTATGTCCTACTTTTTATTTATTTTTAGAGTTTTTCTTTTAAATACCTGCCATATGGATCGAGCCTGCTGGCTCATGGTAAATATTTTTTACTAATCAATTTCTGTCAGCTCAACAGACCTGAGAAAATGCAAGATATTGATATCCTTTTTTAAGAACGTTTTTGACATTTTGTGCAATTGAAGATGCATGATAATTAACAGTCTCACAACAAATCAGCAATTTAAGTATCACTTTATTCTGAGTCCTTTTCGACTGCCAAGGCATTGCCCAACCACACTGCAGGAGGCACAATGGCATTATGTAAGCAGCAAACTGGCCCTCGCAAAAGTTATAATTATTTTTACCAAAGTAAAATATAATGTATTATAAAAGGTTAGAACGACCTAAAAGCACTGCCATTGAATTGAACAAAGGGTGGAGGTGCAGAATGTGCACAAACAAAATGCAGTCACCCATATTAAGCCAAGACAATCGCAGAAGGTGGGTTAATGCATTTCCGCATGCTATAGTGGCTGTAAGAAAAATGTGAATGACAGTTTATCTGTCAATGGATGAAGACTGTGGCCGTCATTATGACATTGTCGGTAAATCCCACTTACTACCACTGCTGTGGATATCTGTTCACCATATTATGATACACACACACCAATCCATCACTATTCAGCCACAGACACAAGTCCGCCACACCAAATGTCAGTGATAAACTGGCGGTATCCAAATCCACCCCATTACGCCAACAGAACTACACCCACCACATTATGACCCACGAATCACCACAGCGGACATTCGATGGCGGCAAACCATTGGCGGTACATACCGCTGAGCTCAAAATACACACACTCAACCAAAATAACACTACATTGGTCAATTTAAATAACACACACCTGACACCTGTACACACACCACACCCACACACCCACACCACTATAAAATACACACCCACACTACCCACAACTCTTTACATCTACAAACAACTGGCACGAGACAGACACCACGACTACATACAAAACCAGAGCCCCACACCACCTACACCTATACACCACCCACGCACCCCACATCACGCACCCCAACACATCACCCTACTCACCCTCTGAAATAAAGACATATTTACTCACACAACACCCATGGCACCACAAAGACACCCCTGATTCTCAGAGGAGGAGCTAAGGGTCATGGTGGAGGAAATCGTCCAGGTAGAGCCACAGATATTTGGAGCACAGGTGCAGCAGATAACCATTGCTAGGAAGATGGAGCTATGGCGGAGGACCGTGGACAGGGTCAATGCCGTGGAACAGCACCCCAGAACAAGGGAGATCATCAGGAAGAGGTGGAACAACATAAGGGAGAAGGTACATTCCATTGCAGCAAGACACGCCTGTTCAGACGACTGGCGGTGGACCCCCACCTCCTCCCCCACAAGTAACAACATGGGAGGAGCAAGTCTTGGCAATCATGCATCCTGCGGGCCTGGCCGGAGTAGTAGGAAGACTGCACTCTGGTAAGTCACCTTTATACTACTTCGAACCCCCTACCTGCATGCCATCACATACCCCCACCCTCACCCTCACTCCCATCACACCACCACACCCCACACTCCCCACCATCACATCTCACTCACCCAATGCCAAGCCCTGCATTTCATACCAGTTCATGGACACCACTCACAGACCAGCATGGACACCTATCACTAAAGCATGCACACTAGAGAGAATCAGCTAGCCCACCACATACCAACGTACACAAGTGAAAGCTGCCAGGGCAAATACAAACAAAGAGGGCAACCCACCAATGCCCAATATGTCACACACAGAAACAATAACACTGCATTTGCATCCTCACAGGTATCCCAGCCAATGTCAGCAGCGAAGAGGTGCAGGCACTATCCAGTCCCCCAACTGAAGAGGCCCACAGTAATGACAGCAACTCTGGTCTTCAGGATCTGGATGACCAACCTGGCCCATCAGGGACCTCTGGACAGTGGGTTACCCAGGCACAGTCACAGACAACCACAGAGCCTCCCCCATCTGGAAACACCACCACAGCACCCACCCAGCGTACCCATACCTCTGTCCCCAGGGCACGTCAATCAGCAGTGTGTCCACCACTACAGGGACCTCAGGACACCCCACAAACACAGGACAATCAGGGACCTGGGGTCAGTGGCAGTGGGCACACGGTTCAGGGGACAGTGGCACAGGAGAACAGGGAAGCTGAGAAGAGTTCTGTGTGCCAGGGGGAGGACAGGCCCAGGGAACTGACTTTCCAGGAAGCACTTGCATAGATCCTGGGAGCCTACCAACATTCCCAGGATATGCAGGGCCAGATCCTGAACAACATGCAGGAGAGCAGGCGGCTGCAGGAGGGACAGTACCAGGGGATCAGAGAGGACTTGCAGGCCATCAACACCAACCTGGTCTCCATAGCAGGGGTGCTAGCAGACATGGCCAACATTATGAGGAAGGCAACCTCACAACAGCGGGCCCCTGACACTTGCCAGACATCTGAACTGCCTAGCTGGACAGGAGGCCCCACCACAGGACCAACAGGCCACCAGCACCCCTCCCCCTGCAGAGGGTGAAACACCCCACAAACGTTCCCTGCGATCCAGGCAGACTATTGCCCTGACCCCCGCCAGGAAATTAGACTCTCCTGATTGTCTCCCTTGTGTCCCACTCTGTCACCCTGTCCACCTTGAACTGCCATTGCTCCTCTTCCTATGTCCCCATGGACAATGCACCTGTGCTACAAATAGACTGGAACAATACCCTGGACTTTCCTCCATCATCACCCCCATCCCAATGCACTTGCCCCTCTACTTCTTAGCACTTAAATAGACACCCTTTGAAAAAATACAAGTATGGAGTATGTCAAACCTATTTTAGCATGTACTCTTTCAACCAGGCCCAAACATTGCAATTCAAATGTACAATAATGTTCAAATAGGAAAGACCTGTAGTTGTCTGCAGTGTTCACACCAGGAGCGATAGCGGGGCACCAACATCTGCAAAATGAGGTGCAAAAGGGTACAGTGAGTGGGCATAGAAGTGGGAAATAACAGCATGCCAGTGCCAAAGATAATCTAAATAATGAAATGTGAAGTAGCACTGTCTTACCTATGTGTCACCTGGCCTTCAGGAGGCCAAAGGTCCGTTAATTATCCTTTTTGTTCGCCCATGTGCCTCATTGTAATGTTCTTCTGCCCTTGTCCTGGCATTCCTCACAGGGGTCAGTAGCCATGATAGGTTGGGGTAACCTCGGTCACCTGCAAATATCGAGGGACAACATTTAGCCACACACTATCTGCACATTCATCGAGTGAAAGCTCTTTTGATTGCTGAACGCCTGTTCATTTCTCCGATGGGGGGGGTGGACAAATGCAATATGTGTACCATCAATAGCCCCAACAATGTTGGGGATATGTCCCATTGCATAGAAGTCAGCTTTCACTGTGGCCAAATCCTCAACCTAGGAGAAAACAATGTAGCTGCGCGTGTGTTTAATCAGGGCAGACAAAACCCTGGTCAGCACTATTGAGAACATTGGCTGTGACATTCCTGCTGCCAAACCCACTGCCACTTGGAAAGAACCAGTTGCCAAGAAATGGAGCACAGATAGGACTTGCACAAGAGGGGGGATCCCAGTGGGGTGATGGATAGCAGATATCAGGTCAGGCTCCAATTGGGCACACAGCTCTGTGATTGTAGCCCTGTCAAGTCTATAGGTAAGGATAATGTGCCTTTCCTCCATTGTTTCCAAGTCCACTAGGGGTCTGTACACGGGGTATGTCTCCATCTCCTATTCATCCGCAGCAGTTGAAGTCTAAGGGATAAAAGAGTGAGGAGCCGGTCACAAACTGAACATCGGAGCCACAACAGTACAATGCGTGATGTTAATTTGTAATGGGTAAGTGGTATTTGTCCGGTATGTCCAATTTTCAACTGTGACGCAGTTATTATCCAGTCCCTGCCCCCTCTGAAATGGCGTCCACCTGCCCTGCGTGGAGGGACAGGTGGAAGTGAGGTAATTCCGCTGACGTTGTGCGCCGTTGCAGTAGGCGGTCGGGAACTGCTGTACAACCCCTCATTGGTTATCTTTGGGCCCTATGGGGTACAGTAGCCAATGGTGATGTACATCGGCGGTGACGGTATGCACTGCCACGGACGTGACCGCCATTTTCTATCTGATCACTCACTTGCTGCCTGACCTTCCATAGGAGAGGACCTACACTGCATGTGCTGCTGTGACCTGTGTTTGGAATCGACAATGGCTCTTGTGACTGGGGAAAGGGCCCCTGCCTTCACCTCAGCAGAGTTGAAGCGACTTGTGGATGGGGTCCTACCTCAGTTCGGACTGCTGTATGGGCCTCCAGACCAACAGGTGAGTACACTGTGCGCACGATGCATGTGGCATGAATGCATGGAGTGGTGTGTGTGAAGGCCTCGTGTAATGTCCCCTGGGTGACATACAGCTTGTGTGCTGGGCCATGTGTGTGTAAATGCTTATGTGCAGGGGTATGGTGGGCCATAAGTCTAACAGGCAGGGGTTCTGACTGATACCATTTCCTGTGTGTATTTCTCTGCAGGTCAGCGCCCATCAAAAGAAGGGTATATGGCGTGCCATCGCCAAGGACGTGCGGACCCTGGGGGTCTATGGCAGGCGGAGCACCTACTGTCAGAAACGGTGGGAGGACCTGAGACATTGGGCACGAAAGATGGCGGAGGCATAGCTAGGGATGCCCTCCCAACAAGGAAGGGGTGCCCGTCGAACCCTGACCACACTGATGGCCTGCATTCTGGCGGTGGCCTATCCAGAGCTGGATGCGCACTTGAGGGCATCACAGCAGCCACAAGGGGGTGGGTGCAGTGCCCATCATTACAACTTACGCATGGTAGGGTGTTATCCGGGTGGGGGATGTGTGTCAGTGGGTGCCCCTAGGCCAGGCCTGACATTGCAGAGTAGGTCCTATGTTTGCCAGGGTTCTTAAGTGATAATCTTGCTACCTAGCTCGTAGGAATCCACAACTGGTCAGGGCTGTGGGTCCCAGGTGTGCTGAATTTGTCGGTATGTGCCCCTCCCCATGCCTTGGTGGCTAGCATTATAACTGGTAGTGCAATACATAGTGCGTAGGGCAGTTCCCTGTGTGTGACGTGGTGTGTACGCCAACGGTGCTGTTGGTGCAGCCATTGACCCAGTGTATCCTTTGTCTCTGCCCCCCTCTGTTTTGTTTTGTCATCCTGTCCTTATGTGCATTAGCATTATCTAGCGGAGGAGCAGAAGCACCAGTGATGGAGAGAGCTGCATCCCATAGGACCCAGGAGGCAGAATCCACCGACGGTGAGGGCACCAATGGGACAGAGGGCGAGGGTAGCACGACTGCAGGGACTGGAGGGGACAGTTCAGACTCTGATACCTCCTTCAATGGAAACTCCCTGGTGGTGGCAGACACCCTGTTACCACCCCAGCTACAGGAACAGTCGCCACCGTCCATACCAGCACTGCCCTCCCATCAGCCCCTCATCAAGTTGCCCATGCCTGCTCACCCAGGAGGGTGGGCACCTCCTTCGCCCCAGGCACCTCAGGCCCTGCCCCACTGAGCCCTGCTGCCCTGAGTGAGGAGGCTATTGACCTCCTGAGATCCATCTCTGTAGGGCAGTCAACCATTGTGATTGCCATCCAGGGGCTGGCAGCTCAAATGCAACAAAATAATGCATTTCTGGAGGGCATTCACTCTGGCTTGGCAGCCCAACAGAGATCAATCCAGGCTCTGGCCTCCTCTCTGATGGCAGCCATTGTCCCTGTTTCCACCCTCCCCCCTCCCCCCTCCAACTTCCTCTTCCCAATCCCATTCCCCTCAACCCAAACCTATCCCAAACACACAGGCAGACGAGCATGCACACAAGACAACACACAAGAGTGGCACAGGCAAACACAAGTACCACACTTCATCCCACAGGCATTCACACAAACACCATCCATATGCAGACATACCAACAGACACAATTTCCACAGTCTCTCCCTCCTCCTCCTCCTCCTCCTCCACCTCCCTCCCACTTGCATCTACACTGACACCTGCATGCACTACATCCTCATCCACTACCAGCATCACTACCACACCTAGCAGAACACACACCTCACTGGCAGACACCTCCACAACAGCCATGCACACGTCCCCTGTGTCCTCTCCCACTGTGTCTGTCCCCCCTCCTAAAGTACACAAACGCAAGCACTCAGAAACCCAACAGCCATCACCTCACAACAGCATCCAGCCCATGCACCTGCACCCAAACACAGCAGACACCTCCTACAACCACTCCCTCTTCCTCCTCTCCCAAACTTTCTCCCTCTTCCCGCCCCAATGTCCCTAAGAAGATTTTCCTATCCACCATTGACCACTTCCCTCCCCCTCCCCCCACCCGTCTGTCACATCTAGCTAGGGTGGCAAAAACCCAGGCAAGCACCTCAGCCCCCCAGTCCACGGGCCCAGTAGTCTCCACACCCACTCATGGTGGGAAAGGATCCAGGGCACCAGGCAGCCTCAAGGAAGGGGTGCCTGCCCCAGCTGCTGCCCGGAAGGGCAAGGAGCCATCCCCAGCTGCTGCCCAGAAGGGCAAGGAGCCATCCCCAGCTGCTGCCCAGAAGGGCAAGGCGCCATCCCCAGCTGCTGCCAGGAAGGGCAAGGAGCAATCCCCAGCTGTTGCCAGGAAGGGCAAGGAGCCATCCCTAGCTGCTGCCAGGAAGGGTAAAGAGCCATTCCCAGCTGCTGCCCGGAAGGGCAAGGGGCCATCCCCAGCTGCTGCCAGGAAAGACAAGGAGCCAGCACCAGCAGGCAGCAAGGACAAGGGGCCTGGTGCAGGGACTCAGACAAAGCACCCACCACCAACCATGGTTGTGCAGCCATCCGAGGCTGCAGGGGATGGGCTGGACCTTCCCCCCAACACCACAAGCAGCAGCACCAGCAGTGGGGAGCCATCTGAGGCTGCAGGGGATAGGCTGGAGCTTCCCCCAACCACCACAAGCAGCAGCAGCACCACAACCACCTGTGGGAAGCCATCCGATGCTGCAGGGTATGGGCTGGAGCTTCCCCCAACCACCAGCAGCAGCACCACTAGTGGTCAGCCGTCTGAGGCTGCAGGGGATGTGCTAGAGCTTCCCCCTACCACCACCAGCAGCAGCACCACCACCACTGAGCAGCCGTTACAACGCCGGCGGACGGTATGTAGTCCTGCCTCCATGGACTGCTGTGCGACCTGCCCCCTGTGGGTATGACACCCAGCTGATAGACTGTGACCTTGCACTCCCCAGGATCAGGAGCACAGGGCACAATGCCCCCTCCACAACCAGTGGGCAAGTCACCCACCAACCCCAGTCTCCCCAGGATCAGAAGCACAGGGCACGATGCTCCCTCTAGAACCAATGGACAAGCCACCCACCAACCCCAGCCTCCCCATCATAGGAAGCACAGGGCACGATGCCCCCTCCAGAACCAGTGGGCAAATCGCCCACCAACCCCTGCCTCCCCAGGATCAGAAGCACAGGGCACAATGCCCCCTCCAGAACCAGTGGACAAGTCACCCACCAACCCCAGTCTACCCAGGATCAGAAGCACAGGGCACGATGCTCCCTCTAGAACCAATGGGCAAGTCACCCACCAACCCCAGCCTCCCCATCATAGGAAGCACAGGGCAAGATGCCCCCTCCAGAACCAGTGGGCAAGTCACCCACTAACCCCTGCCTCCCCAGGATCAAAAGCACAGGGCACGATGCCCCCTCCAGAACCTGTGGGCAAGTCACCCACCAACCCCGGCCTCCCCAGGATCAGAAGCACAGGGCACAATGCCCCCTCCAGAACCAGTGGGCAAGTCACCCACCAAACCCAGCCTCCCCAGTGTCAGAAGCACAGGGCACGATGACCCCTCCAGAACCAGTGGACAATTCACCCACCAACTCTAGCCTCCCCAGGATCAGAGGCATAGGGCACGATCCTCCCTCCAGAACCAGTGGGCAAGTCACCCACCTGAGAGACTGTGACCTTGCACTCCCCAGGACCAAGCATAGGGCATGTTGCCCCCTCCAGAACAAGTGGTCTTGTTTCATCTGCCGGCTGAGATGCCCACCCGTTCCCCATTCCCCTGAGGTGCATGCCTATTTACCAACTGATCTCCCTGCAGTGTTCTCTCCATGTTGGTGCAGGTGACAAGTGGGGCCTTGGACATTAGCCTGTGGCCCTGTGGCCCACGCACAGTACGGACTGGGCAGTGTTCCTTGAACTGTACATATGTATATGCCATTACATTGCATTTTCGTATTTCTACTGTGTTATTGTTACACTTACTTTTGCACAATTCTGTAGTCCTTGCATTATTCCACAGGGATATGTGGTAACTATGTTTCATTACTGCAGCTGATTGTGTGTATGGTTTTGGGGGGGTGTTGTGCGTGAGTGTGTCACTCTCTTTTTTCTCCCTCGCTCCCCTGTGTGCGAGGCAGCTGTACTCACCGTGGTCGTCTTCGCTGTTGTTGGTGTTCATGGTGGGTCAGGACGTAGAACATCATCCGATTTATTTGAAGTTCGGGCTCCATGGCGGCGTGGTTCTTCCCTGTGTCTCCAATGGTGAGTCCTTTCCCTTCTGTGCAGTGTTTCCGCCAGGCTTTTGATGTTGTTGTACTGCCCCGGAAAAGGTGGTGGATTCCAGGGTCTTAACATAGTGGGCGGAACATTGACTTCCATCTGGCTGTAGGCGGCTACTGCCGTGGTGGCTGTTGTATCCGCCCTGGCGGTCGGTGTGGTAAAGTAGCTGTCTATCTGAGTTCTCACCCCCTTGGTTATAATTTGCCACTAATTACCGCTGGCCTGTTGGCGGTATTACCACCACTTTATCATCGACCGCCAGGGTGGTAATAAGGGCCTATGTTATTAAAATAATTCTGGGCCTGATATAAGGGAAAATGACAGGAAGCGTCACTGCTCCAAATTTGGCAGCATCATGCACCATCATTTTCACAACGCAGGGATGCACCATATTTAAAAGAATATGGCACACCTCTGTGTTTCCCCCTGCGCCAACACTGAAGTTGCTGCCATGCACCAATGCCGCAACCATTGCACCATTGTGCAAGGATGGCTGCTTTGAGAGGGAGATTTTTTTGTGCAGGAAGGAATACCTTCCTGCACAAAAACATTCTTAAATGGAGATTTGCTCTTTCTATGCGTAATGCAGAATGCAGCACACATAGAAAGAGAAAAAACGAGGAGAAATGAAAACATGTTTCCTTGCTGTGCCCTGCTAACGCCACCCCTGTGGTGCATTAGATTTTGGCACTCACTCAGGTTTACAGAAACTCATAAATCTGGGGCAGCGTCAAGATGCAATGGGTGTTGCTGCGGCATGCCCACAACAACACCCACTGCACGACCCTTCCATGCAAAGTGCTGCGTGTGAAGGGGTGTCGCGTAGGCTCCCATTATCCTAATGAGACTACTGGATTTTTGGGCGGCAAGATTGTTCGCAATGTGGGGGACTAAGTCTGACCCACGGTGAAGGACCCTTGTCACCCCAAATTCGGTTTCGCTCCGGCTAACTAGCAGTGCCTCATCTCTCCCGAGGGGAAGAGACATTTGGGCAGCCGAGCGCATGACATCTTAGTACTTCCCAGGGAAGTCGTGGTCACTCAGGTCACAACCGGCTCTCTCATACACAGTACGGTCTCATATATAAATGACAAAGGCAGTTTAAGTTTTAAAGATTGGTTTAATAAAACAACTGCATTTTAGACAGCAAAGCGTGAGCTGCAATAACCAGAACTATACAACACAGTAGGATTAAAATAGTAACTAGGAGAGTGAAGCACAAGAATAAGGCTATCATAGTGTAACTAGATTATGTTCTCTCTAAATTATAATTTGAGCACAGCATGTGAAGCTCTAAGCCTGCCTTTCAGTTTCCCCCGGGAGGACATCAACTCTCATACCTGAGCAAAGGCCTGTAATCTGCATCAGCATCTGCAACGGGGCAGTCAGCGTCTAGTTGTAGGTTCCTGGGCGGAATCTCCCTTTAACGTGTACTAGGACTAGAAAGTGTTTTTATAACTAACACTCAGATGTTCTAAGAAATGTCCCTATGTAAGGATGTGTACTTTCTACGAACACTAGAGACTAAACTTCTACCACGTGTAGCGGCAATGTACCAGACTGTAGCCTTGACTGAAGCACAGAGCGAGCAAGAATGTATTGTTTGAGAACACAGTACTGAAGTAAGCTAAACAGTGTGATAGAATGAAATAAAAACAAGACCGTGAAACTGGTTATTGTAAAATAACAGTGCGAGGTTGAATAAAATACATCTAGGGCAAAGTGCACAGAGGCCTTATACGTTAAGCTAACGTGCATAAAGCTACATTAAAAATGGCTAAACTACAGGGGCTGTATTTACAAGGTGATGTTAAGCCACAAAAAGTGACTTAACGCCACCTTGTAAATACAGTGCAATGCAAAGCACTGCCGGAACATCACTAAAATTGATGCTTCAGTGGCACTAGGGGCTCTTAAATATGCCCCTCTGTTTTTATAAAAGACACCCAACTTTTCTAACCTACTAGTCTGAACAGAGGAGAAAGATTTGGGTGTTAAAAAATAACAATAGCAAATGACAACAAACAAGTCAGATGGGAAGGGGAAAGCAGATGGGAGAGCCCAGGGTGAAGGCGAAGGAGAAGGAGGCATGGGAACATAAAAGGGAAATAACTCACAAGGTAGGGGTGGAAGTAAATGTTTTTTGTAAAACAAATGACTCCTCCTATCTTTTTAGGTCTCGCCTGCCAGCAGTGCATGTGCTGTCACAAAGAGGGTTATTGTTTACTGTAAAGGCATAGAGCAGTCCCACTGCTGAGCATTCACTGGCATCATTTTAAGTCTTCTCTGGTGCCTCTTAATTGGCCAGCAGTGCCTTTCTTCATTTTCTCTTCTTTTTGTGGAGCATGAGCCAAGCGCAGATTGATTCATCCTAATTAGTGGCCATCTGCTGCTTGCGCTGTGATTGAGGTACTATTTCTTCTTGACCTCCTAACCCCTTCTTGGTGGTGCTTCTTCCCTCTTCTACCAGCCCCTTCTCTATGTTACTACTTCCCTCTTAGCCGTTCTCCCCTTCAATATCTGAGAGAATAAGTCAGTCTGAAAATAAGTGAGCACACTGTTCCTAAATTACAAGTAAAGAGAAGATATAGGGCACTTCTAGCTTTAGAAGCTAAAACTCTCACACATCCATTGGATGTCATGCTTCATCCACAGGTTTGCTCCTCGTCGAGCTGGCGCTGCAATGCCCAACGGGCCCCTGTAAGGGGCTCTATGCCAGAGATCTTTTAGGAGTACGTGCCATCAAGGCGAGTAGAAAAGAATTCAGACCTACTAAGTGAGACTGAGAGCTAGAAAAAAAAAAATTGCCTTGGGAGCCAACCTACAACCAGTTTATTGTGAATGGTGGGTCTCGGTCAAGGTTAAAAACAAGTAGAGTGTCTGGGAAATGATGTTCCCCTACTCTAACAAAACACATGTGTGTCTATAAGGAATAGGTTTTACATCACCTTTTTTCAATTGATCAAACAGAGAATGCACTTTTTTCAATTTCTGTTGGTCCACGGTTAAAGTGGCTTTTCCATGGAGTAATTTCTTTGACTATCACTGCAATTCGTTCCTATGGCTGTCAGAAATGCACGTTTTGGATGGTATGACCATATGCATAACACATTTTTGGAACATGCTGGACACTTTCCTTTTGAAGTCCATTGCTTGGTTAATGGCAATTATACTTTCATTAGCACATCTTTATGTAAGCGCACTCCTTTGCGAGGATATCACTATCCAAGGCCCGTGTAATAGCCTTGTGGCGCCTGCTTCCTTCATTCCTCCCACCATACTTTGTTAAACAATGGAAACTATGTAATTCGAACAAACAATTCTTGCTGTGGGTTAGTCCAAGGTTACGTGTATCTCTTTTCTGTTCAGAAAATAGTGAACTTTTGCAGAATTACACTGCATCCACCTCCAGTAAAGGTTTCTGGTAGCATTTCATGGATGAAAATCGATATATCAAATATGTGCTTTGATAAATTAAATAAGGTTGTTGTAATTCTAACACAAAAAGGGGTATCATTGACCTCTACAACCGAAACATTCGCTTTTCAAACAACTACTCTGCCGTGTAAATACAACAGCTTTTGCTCAATCAGTTACAGACTCAGTATGCTGACCTGCTTCACACGGTGTTGCATGCTTCAAACATAACTGGCATTGTGTATGTTTTTAGAATTATGAGTTCAGGCTTATTGGCTGCATCTAAATCTACATTTGGGACCATTTCTGCCTTTTTTGGTCATTTGTTTTCAAAGTTATCAATGATTTTTCTCATCATGGTGTGCATTTTCTTCATTTTTGTTTTGCTAAAGCAATCAACATGAACACCACCACAGGTTACCCAACTCAACATCAGTGTTGTAAAGCTGTTACTTTCTATCTGGGAGGAGACTGACTTCTAAATTGAGTGTATATTTCAACACTATAACTGTTTTCAGACTGTCATCTTGAACATTCCTCTGGAACAACCATCTGTGCTTTTTGCAGTTTGCCAGGAGTTAATTTAACTAATGAACGATCATCCGGTGTTTTTGCAATACAATTGACCATTGTTAAAGCTGCTTCTTTTGAGTCATTACCTGTGCTGACACGTGCTGCAACTGACATTTGTGCCACTCTCACCATTCTTGGATGTGTTTAGTGTCACTTCGCAAATCAGTCCTATTGTTGACGTTTCACCTTCTGCTCCCCTTTGATGCATCACCTAATGCCACTCTCCCCTCGGCTTCTGTAACTTCAATCTTTAGTCATGTCCTTGCATCACCATCATCTACAATTGGTGGGTTCCAGTATCAGTGCACTTTGTTCCTACATCCCCAGGTATCTATGATGTAAGTATGACTTGTCAAACACTATTGCCTCCACCTATGGATTCGCTCTTCAATGCTACAGGTTTGAAAGTTTCATATTTGTATGTGCCATCAGTTTCAGAATTAAGTTATCTCAGTAAAACATGAGAAAGGGGACCAATAGTTGCTGCCACTTGCCCATATCGCCGTCTTGAGCCAGTTTTACTTTTTAATCCATTATTTGATTCTGGGCCCCATTGCATCTCATTTACTCCTGTAATTGTGTGCACATTTCTCCTTTATAAACATTTGATTTATTTTGAATTATGTACACATATGTATTATTTAATGTCTATCATGAGTTGATAGTGCCCTAATGGCTCATATACCATGTATCTACATCACTTATAATATGAAGTACATTTCAGTAAATGTGCAGCAGAAGTATGCTAGTTCTTGCATTTTACATAATTAATTACAAGGCCTGGCAGTTTTATAATGACAAGAAAAGGATACTTAAGTCTGATACGAAAGCAGCTTCTAATAGAAACCTTCAGCTTTCCTTGGCAGCTTCGAGCATATTGCATGGTGCAAACATCCTAGCTGAAGGCCATGGGTTGGTGGACAGTGTTCTTTTCACCGTCAGAACTCCATAATAGAGCCACGCTATGACCTTCTCAAAGGACAGAAGCTGATTGAAAAAAAACATTAATATCCTTCAAAGGTATGTATGTTGGATGCTGGGAAACTCATGGGGCACTTTGGTGCTAAGGTTTAGCTGAAGGCTAAAAAAGTAGCCTGTGGAACCATAAGTTGTGTTCATAATTCAGTGCTTTGGGTTAATGAATAACACCTAAAATATTGCACTTCCTTTTAATACATTGTTTAAGCACGTTTTTCATTAGAACCATTATATTTGGTTTTATAGGAACATCTGTTTGTATAGTCTGCAGTAGATTAGGGCTTTCATTTTTAATAAGGGCTTTTTAAATATATAGGCCCTCATTACAACCCTGGTGGTCGGTGTTAAAGCGGCGGTAATACCGCCAAACAGGCCGGCGGTTAAAAAAATGGAATCACGACCACGACGGAAACCGCCAACATAGACAGCCATTTAAATACTTCGAACTCCACAGCAGTAGCAACAAACAACGCGGTGGTAACCGCCAACAGACAGGCGGGAGTCAATGTACTGCCCACCACATTACAACCCGCCCAGCCACCAGCTTTTATGGGGTGGTGCCAACGCCATTAAAAGCACGGCGGAAACAGTACACAGAAGGGAAACCACTCGCCTCTCGACAGTCAACGAAGAACTGGGACGCCATGGAGCCCGAACTACAGGTGTTACCGATGTTAGTGTATCTTCTCATCTACCAAGAGTACGAACGGCGGCGGCAACGACCACGGTGAGTACTGCAGATAGCACACAGGAGAGGGGGGAAAGGGAGTGACACACACACACACGCAACACGCAACACCCCCACCCTCACCTCCAACACCATACACACAAATACATGCATCAACATTACATATACACCCCGTAACCCTCTGGAAGAATGCAGGACAAAAGTAATTGAGTCAAATGAGTGTCATATTAGAAATAGTCATATATATGTTACAAATTCAAAAACAGTATTTACAATATATACAATATGTACATAAGGCGGTACATTGTCCACTCAAAATGTCTGTGGGCCACTGGGCCAAAACCCATAGGCCAAGCCCACACTTGACTCCTGCCTCAATATGGAGAGAACACTGCAGGGGCATCAGGTCGAAAACACACAGGCACCTCAGGTGGGGGGCGCCTCAGCTAGAAGATGGGACAACGCCACTGCTCCTGGAGGGGGCTCCATGCCCACAGCGATGTCCTGGGGAATGCAAGCCCACAGTCTCGCAAGTCTCACAAGTGGGTGGTTTGCCCACTGCCTGGTCCTGGGGAGTGCAAAGCCACAGTCTCTCAAGTCTCCCAAGTGGGTGGTTTGCCCACTGCTTGGTCCTGGGGAGTGCAAAGCCACAGTCTCTCAAGTCTCCCAAGTGGGTGGTTTGCCCACTGCCTGGTCCTGGGGAGTGCAAAGCCACAGTCTCTCAAGTGGGTGGTTTGCCCACTGCCTGGTTCTGGGGAGTGCAAACCCACAGTCTCTCAAGTCGATGCCTTTCTCCACTGGTTCTGGAGGGGGTTTTGTGCCCAGTGTGCTTCATACTGCCAAGGATAGGGTGGGTGGATGCTTTTCTCCACTGGTACTGGCGGGGGCTTTGTGCCCAGTGTGCTTCATCCTGCCAAGGATAGGGTGAGTGGATGCCTTTCTCCACTGGTTCTGGAGGGGGCTTTGTGCCCAGTGTGCTTCATCCTGCCAAGGATAGGGTGAGTGGATGCCTTTTTCCACTGGTTCTAGAGGGGGCTTGGTGCCCAGTGATGCAACACTTGGGGTGTGGCAGTTCACAGTCATTCATCTGAGTGTCTGAGCCACAAGATTTGCAGTGACCAGGATGCATGATAGTCCATGAAGGCAGGGCTAGAGTCCATCCAGTGGCGGCTACGTCTGCACTGTGGTGCTAGTGCCGGTGCCGCTGGGGGTGCTGCCAGTGGTGGAAGGAGGGTCCAGCCCCTCTCCTGCAGCCTCGGATGGCTGCCCACTGGGGCTGCTGCTGCTGCCAGTGGTGCCACTGTCAGCGGTGCAGGTGGCGGGGCTTGCGGCGGTGCTTGCAGCAGTGCAGGTGGTGCTGCTGGCCGCGGTGCAGGTGCCGGTGCTGTCAGTGGTGGGGGGAGGCTAAAAGCCCTTCTCCTGCAGCCTCAGAGGGCTGCCCACTGGGTCTGCTGCTGCTGACAGTAGTGGTGTTTGCGGTGGTGCAGGTGGCAGGGCTGCTGGCGGTACTGGCCACGGTGCAGGTGGCGGTGCTGGTGGTTGTGCTGGTAGCCACTAGCCCTTCACCTGCAGCCTCGGATGGCTGAAGTGCCTTGCCTGGTGTTTTGTGCCCATTCCTCACCTTGGCAGATGGTGGTGTCACCTTGGGTCTGGCAGCTGGAGTCTTTGAGGTGTCCTTGCTGGGTGGTTGTGGCTCCTTCCCCTTGCTGGATGCTGTCCCTTTCTTCACCTTGCCAGATGGTGAAATAGATTTTGCCCTGTCAGGGGTTGGTGGCACACTGGCTGGGCGGACGGGTGCCTCCATTGATCCTCTGACAGCTGCAGGAACCACAGCGGACGTGGACTTGGAGGCTGAGGTGCTGGGCTGGGTTTTGGCCACCCTGGCACGAGGGGAAGGAAGGGGGTAGGGGTAGGGAAGAGGTCAATGTTTGCAAGGAAAATCTTCTTAGGGACACTGGGGCGGGAGGAGGGAGAAGGTCTGGGAGTGGAGGGAGTGGTTGTAGGAGGTGCTTGCTGAGTTTGGATGCAGGTGCATAGGCTGGAAGCTGTTGTGAGGTGGATGGCTGTTGGGTGGGTGGGTGCTTGCGTTTGTGTACCTTGGGAGGAGGGGTCACAGACACACGGGGAGAGGACACAGGGGATGTGTGCATGGCTGTGGCGGTGGTGACTGCCAGTGAGGGGTGAGTTGTAATGGGCGTGCTGGTGATGGAGGTAGTGGATGAGGATGTAGTGCATGCAGGTCTGAGTGGAGACGCTGCTGGGAGGGAGGTGGACGAGGAGGAAGAGGGCGACACAATGGAGGCAGTGGATGCTGGTGTGTCTGCATGGGGATGGTGTTTGTGTGAGTGCCTGTGAGATGCCGTGTGGTGCTTGTGTTCGCCTTAGCCAATTCTGTGTGTTGATTTGGGTGAATGCTGGTCTGCAGGTGTGCTTGGGATAGGCTGGGGTTGAGGGGATTGGGACTGGGTAGAGGAAGTTGGAGGGGGGAGGCTGGAGACAGGGACAATGGCTGCCATCAGTGCGGAGGCCAGAGCCTGAAATGCTCTCTGTTAAGCCCCCACGCACGAGTGAATGCCCTCCAGGTATGCATTTGTTTGTTGCAAATGCCTCTCATTACCCTGGATGGCATTCAGAATAGTTGACTGCCCAACACTGAGGGATCTCAAGAGGTCAATAGCCTCCTCACTGAGGGCAGTAGGGCTGACTGGGGCAGGGCCTGAGGTGCCTGGGGCGAAAAAGATGCCCATCCTCCTGGGTGAGCGGGCACGGGAAACACGCTGAGGGGTTGCTGGGAGGGCGGTGCTGGTATGGGGGTGGAGGCTGTACCTGTTGTTGGGGTGGGCACAGAGGTGTCTGACACCACCAGGGAGCTTCCATCGGAGGCGGAGTCACTGTCTGTGGTGTCCCCTCCTGTCCCCGTTGTGGTGCTCCCCTCGCCCTCTATCCCACTGGTGCCCTCACCGTCAGTGGATTCGGCCTCCAGGCCCATGTGGGATGCAGCTCCCTCCGTCGCCGGTGCCTCTGCTTCTCCATCAGATGATGCTAATGCACACAAGGACAGGGTGACAAAACCAAAAGGGGGGAGAGACAGAGGATACACTTGGTCAATGCCAGCAACAAAACTACCGTTGGCGTACACAACTCGCAGGGAACAGCCCTATGCACTATTCCAGTGACAATGCCAGCCACCATCCCATGGGGTTTAATGCCTAACACCATCAGCTTCACACCTAAAACAAACAGGGCCCTGACCAGTAGTACATGCCCACTAACATTATAGGGTTTGGAGTGCTTCAGAGCCTGCCCAACAAGGGACCTATCCTGCCATGTTCGCCTTGGCCTAGGGGCACCCACAGTCCACATCCCCACCCAGGTAAAAGAATAACACGCGCAAAGTACTGAATCAGATTTTGTACTCACACCCTTGTGGCTGCTGTGATGCCCTCAAGTGCCCATCCAACTCCGGATAGGCCACTGCCAGGATGCGGAACATCAGGGGGGTCAGAGTACGATGGGCACCCCATCCTCGTTGGGAGGCCAGCCCCAACTGGGCCTCCGCTGTCTTCCTTGTCCAATGGCTCAGTTTCTCCCACCGTTTGCGGCAGTGGGTACTCCACCTGTCAAAGACCGCCAGGGTCCGCACCTCCTTGGCGATGGAACACCAAATACCCTTTTTCTGATGGGTGCTGACCTGCAGGAAAAAGACAGCAGAAAAGGGAATTAGTTAACCGTCCGGACCATCATACTCATGGCCCACCACATCCCTCCCATCCCCTGACGCACATACATTGACCACCATACATGCAGCAACCTGGCCAGGATGCCTCAGCCCCCCCACATGTGGCTTACATAGACAGTACTCCATACATTCATGGCCCATGCTTCATGCTCACAGTGTACTCACCTCTTTGTCTGGAGGACCCCATCCACCAGTCTCTACAACTCCTCCGCAGTGAAGGCAGGGTCCCTTCCCCAGAAACATGAGCCATTGTCACTTCCAGACACAGGTCACAGCAGCACTTGCAGTGTAGGTCCTCTCCTGTTGAAGGTCAGGTAGCAAGTGAGTGAAGAGATAGAAAATGGCGGTCACGTCCGCGGAGGTGCGAACAGTCTCTGCTGGCGTACATTGGCATTGGTTCCTGGAGCCCATAGGGCCCAATGATAACCAATGCGAAGTTGCACGGCGGTCGTCGACTGCCTACTGCAACGGCGCACAACGCCAGCGGAATGACCTAATTTCCACTTGTCCCTCCTCACAGGTCAGGCAGCCGCCATTTTAGGGGGGCACATGCCATGGCACCTAACTGCGTCACAGCAGACATTGGCACAGCAACTGACTCTCGGATTCACATACTGGTTCTGTAAAGGAAGAAATGCATCATTATTGCACTAGATGTGTGATCATGACCCTCTGCTCACCGTTTTCCTCCCTAGGCTTCAACCGCTTAGGATGAATATGAGATGGAGACATCCTCCTGTGTACAGACCCCTGGTGGGCCTTGTGACAATGGAGGACAGACACATTATACCAACATACAGACTTGATTGGGCCACAATCCAAGAACTGTGTGCCCAATTGGAGCCAGACCTGACGTCAGCTGTCCGCCAGCCCACAGGTATCCCCCCTCTAGAGCAGGTCCTGTCAGTGCTCCATTTCCTGGCAAGTGGTTCCTTCCAAACAACAGTGGCCATGGCATCAGGGATGTCGCAACCAATTTCTCCAACGTGTTGACCAGAGTGTTGTCAACCCTGCTTAAATACATGCACAGCTACATTGTATTCCCCCAGGTGGAGGATCTGGCCACAGTGAAAGCTGACTTTTATGCCCTGGGACATATCCCCAACATCATTGGTGCCATAGATGGTACATATGTAGCATTTGTGTTCCCCCCAGAGAAATGAACAAGTGTTCAGGAATAGAAAAAGCTATCACTCTATGAATATGCAGATGGTGTGTTTGGCGGACCAGTACATCTCTCATGTGAATGCAAAGTATCCTGGCTCTGTTCATGATGCCTTTATCTTGCGGAATAGCAGCATCCCTTATGTGATGGGCCAACTCCAGAGGCACCGGGTGTGGCTACTAGGTGAGCCCAAGGTCCCCACCCAGTATATGTTGGTGTCTGGGTATGGGGTTGTCCCTAAGGGTTAGTGTGTGTCTGACAGTTGTCCCTCGATATTTGCAGGTGACTCTCGTTACCCCAACCCCTCATGTCTACTGACCCCAGTGAGGAATGCCGGGACAAGGGCAGAGGAACGTTACAATGAGGCACATGGGTGAACAAGGAGGATTATTGAGAGGACTTTCGGCCTCCTAAAGGCCACGTTCCGGTGTCTCCATCTGACAGGTGGATCCCTGTACTACTCACCCAAGAAGGTGTGCCAGGTCATCGTTGTGTGTTGCACAACCTGGCCTTGAGACACCAGGTGCCTTTTCTGCAGGAGGATGAGACTGGAGATGGTCTTGTGGCAGCGGTGGAGCCTGTGGACAGTGAGGAAGAGGAGGCAGAGGAAGGAGATTGTGGACAACAGAAGTAACATCATACTGCAGTACGTCCAGTGACACACAGGTAAGACACTGTAACTTCACTTTACTTTTCAATTTTGTGTTGGACATTGTACATGGCAGCCTGATTTACCTATGTCTATGGCCACATACTGTACCCTTTGGCATCTCTAATTTCAGATCTCTGTGGCCCACTCTGGCTCCTGGTATGTTTACTGCTGCCCACTAAAGGTCATGCCAATGTTTATATAAGTGTGCATATGACTTGCAATGTTTTCAGAATGTTGTACTAATACATATTTCAATCATTTGACAGACTCAAGATTTGTATTTGTTCCAAGGGTGTTTATTTGACTGCTCATACGTAGAGGGGGATGTGCAATGGGCTGGAGTGATGGTGTAGGAACGTCGAGTTAGTGTCCAGTTTCTTGGTATCACAGGTGCATTGTCCAAGGGGGCATAGGAAGTGGAGTAATGTCAGATGAAGGTGAACAGGGTGACAGAGTGGGACAGAAGGGTGACAATCAGGATAGTCCTATTTCCTGGCGGGGGTCTTGGCAATTTTCTCTGGCTTCTGCCTGGAGCGCATGGACTGTTTGTGTGGTGGTTCTCCTTCTGAAGGGGGTGGGGTGCTGATGGCCTGTTGGTCCTGTCACGGGGCCTCCTGTCCACTAGCGCCAGCGGAGGTGGAGGGCTATTCTTTGGTGTGTCAGGGGCCCTTTGTTGTGCCACTGCCTCCCTCATGGTGTTGCCCACGTCAGCCAGCACCCCTGCAATGGTGACCAGGATGGTGTAGTTGTTTTTTATGTCCTCCCTGATCCCCAGGTACTGTCCCTCCTGCAGCAACTGGGTCTCCCGGAACTTGTACAGTATCTGGCCCCTGGTCTCCTGGGAATGGCGGTATGCTCCCAGGATGTTGGTGAGTGCCTCCTGAAGAGTCGGTTCCCTGGGCCTGTTCTCCCCCCTGTCACACAGCAGTCCTCCCAGCTTCCCTGTTGTCCTGTGCCTCTGTCCCCTGAACCGTGTGCCCACTGCCACTGACCCCAGATCCCTGATCGTCCTGTGTTTGTGGGGTTTCCTGTGGTCCCTGTAGTGGCGGACACACTGCTGATTGACCTGTCCTGGGGACAGTGGCATGGGCCCCCTGGGTGGGTGCTGTGCTTGTGTGTCCTGAGGGGGGAGGGTTTGTGGTGGGTTGGGACTGTGGTAGGGTAACCGACTGTCCGGAGGTCCCTGATGGGCCAGGTTGGTCATCGTGATCCAGGCGTGCAGAGCTGCTGTCATCACTGTAGGCCTCCTCTGGGGGGGACTGGATGTTGCTGGCAACTCCTCTCCTGTGAGGTTGAGTAGGGGTCCTGTGGGGATGGAAATGCAGAGTTATTGTATCTGCATGTGCCTTCTTGTGCATGGGTGTGTTTCCCTGTATGGTTGTGATTGCCCTGTCAGCTTTGCCTTTTGTGCATGGTGATTTCGTGGGCTAGGTGATTCTGTCTAATGGGCATGCTGTGGTGAGGGGTGTCCATGCATGTCTGTGATGGGGGTCCATGGATTGGTGTTACATGCAGGGCTTGGTTTTGGGATGGGTGGGTTGTGATAGTGTGGTATATGTGAGGTGGTGGAGTGATGGGGGTGAGGGTAGGGGTAGGAGTTTGTGATGGCATGCAGGTAGGGTGGGGGATATAGTAATAAAGACATGACTTACCAGAGTCCAGTCCTCCTGCTTCTCCTGCGAGGCCCTCAGGATGCATTATTGCCAAGACTTGCTCCTCCCATGTTGTTAGTTGTGGGGGAGGAGGTGGGGGTCCACCGCCAGTCCTCTGTACAGCTACCTGGTGTCTTGCAACCTTCCGCCATAGGTCGTTCCACCTCTTCCTGATGTGATCCCTTGTTCTGGGGTGCTGTCCCACAGTGTTGACCCTGTCCACGATTCTCCACCATAGCTCCATCTTCCTAGCAATGGACGTCTGCTGCACCAGTGATCCGAATAGCTGTGGCTCTAACTGGATGGTTTCCTCCACCATGACCCCTAGCGCCTCCTCTGAAAACCTGGGGTGTCTTTGGGGTGCCATGGATGTGGTGTGGGTGATGTGTGTGAGGATGTGTGGGGTGATGTGTGGGGTGATGTGTTGTGGTGTGTGCTGTGAGGTGCCTGGATGGTGTATGGGTGATGGTGTTCTGTGGCTCAGATTGAGTGGGTGACCCTGGCTTGTGTCTCTCTCTGTCGCTTTTGTCTTTTGAAAGGGTTGTGGGTAATGTGGGTGTGTGTTTTATAGTGGTCTGAGTGTGTGGGTGCGGTGTGTGTATGTGTGTCAGGTGTGTGTATTTTGAATTGTCCAATGTGGTGGTGTTTTGAGCATGGCGGTGTGTACCGCTAATGGTTTACTGCGGTTGAAAGACCGCCGCGGTGATTCGTGGGTCCTGATACTGTGGGCATATTCCTGTTGGCGTAACAGTGTGGGTTTTGGTACCTCTAATTTATCACTGACCTTTAGGTGGCGGACTTGTGTGGGTGTCTGTATAGTGGAGGATTTCTCTGTGTGGGTCATAATACCCGTAGCGGTATACCGCCGCTCTCACGGTCTCTTGGCGGCTGTCAGCACGGCGCTAGGCGGCATTTACTGCCAAGGTTGCAATGAGGGCCATGGTGTTGATTTCTTGTGTTTGTTCATCCATGTGGGAAAAAGGCTCTGGAAATTAGTAGTAAATAGAATCCTGTAGTTTCACCAGACTGATCATTTTCCTATATGTACCATCCACAAGTATACGAGGGATGATGCATGGGTTACAGACTGCTTGACACCCTGGTAAATTGGCTTTAGCCCGCAATTTCCAGAGGGTTTTAGATGTTTAAAACTGGGCCATGTTTGCTGGTAAACCTGCAAAAAATGTATCATTGTTATGCTAGAAAATTAGAAAGTCGTGAATATACCACAGATTTTATAATTTTGTAGGTAAAAGAAAGATAAACCAATAATTAGAATGGACAGTGGGTTTTTCAGGAGAGGGTAGACTGTTGTTTGCTTACAGTACGTGAGAACTGAAATTGAGCCCTACTTATTAGGTCGACATGTTTCACGCCTCAGGCGTCACTAAGGATCAATGGCTTTTCATCAGGACCGAAAAAAAACCTTAGCTACTCAAAAAACAAAAATGAAACTTACATGAACAGCTACGCAAAAAATGCCACACTTGGCGAGAGACCTGAAAAGAGAAAAGAAAACAAAGGAGAGAAACCACAACAGAATTTAACTTAAAAATACAAACCATATATGAATATTATCAAACGTGATGGCATGCTAACATTCTGCAAGTGACAATGCCTCCAATGCTATACACAGCCATCAAAGAACCCCTTGAACAAAACCAAAAGGCACATGCTCAGGAGCTTACCCTCCTATATTAAGGCACATACATCATGGGAAGAATGCTGTTTTTTTGAGTAGCTAAGGTTTTTTTTCTGTCCTGATGAAACGCCATTGATCCTTAGTGACGACTGAGGCGTGAAACATGTCGACCTAATAAGGAGGGTTGAAGTCAATGTCCTTTGCCCCACGTGTGTTTTGTTAGAGTAGGGGAACATAATTTCCCAGACACTCTACTTGTTTTTAACCTTGACCGAGACCCACCATTCACAATAAACTGGTTGTAGGGAGGCTCCCAAGCCAATTTTAGTTTTTTTTTCTAGCTCTCTTTCTCACTTAGTAGGTCTGAATTCTTTCCTACTCCCCTTAATGGCACGCACTCCTAAAAGATCTCCTGCATAGAGCCCCTTACAGGGGCCCATTGGGCATTGCACCGCCAGCCCAACGAGGAACAAACCTGAGGATCAAGCATGACATCCAATGGATGTGTGAGGGTTTTAGCTTCTAAAGCTAGAAGTGCCCTATATCTTCGCTTTACTTGTAATTTAGGAACAGTGTGCTCACTTATTTTCATACCAATTGTTTAGGGAGAGTGCACACTGGACCTTTCCTAATCCTCCCTGTCTCTCATGTATTGATATTGAGAGAATAAGTCATCATAGAGCTCCCCAATTTTCAACCCTGGAATATCTTTGGTTTAAAACTCTGACAATCGTTTTTTTCTCCTCCTTGTCTCACTACAAGTTAATTGCTGCTCACTATCATTCTGTATCATGATTGAGTATTGAGCACATCTGCTATACCTATTTGGAAAAAGCTTTTAAAGTTTTCTGCTTCACAGTTTGCCACCCCCTGGCTCAATTTCCTGTATCCTCAACCAAAACTATACTGCTACCTCAGCCACTACCCCCTCAAAGTCTAAAACATATCTATTTGTAGGCAAACCAGTTTGCCTAGAAGTGTTGTATATACTAAAAAGGTCCTACATCGGAACAAAGGCATCAGATGTTTACATAGATTATAGTTGGGATTATTAGGAACATATTGCATTGTAATTACATTGATTTACGATGAGGATTTGAAGTGCTAAAGGGCAGTTTAGTGGCAACTCTGGAAAAGTTCCATACCATAAAATGCCACTTCACTCCACATAATGCCACTCCACTCCATGCCACACATTGACACTCAATGCAACACAGCTCCATTACATGACACAAAATGCCACTCCTCTCCTCACATTGCCAATCGACACTATACATTGCCACTCCACAGAATGCCACTCCATGCCACACAATGCTACTTAACTCCACCCCACACAATGCTATTCCACTCCACTCACTGCCACCCCACCCAGTGCCACATAGTCCACACAATTCCACTCCACACAATGCCACTCCACTTAATGGTACACAGTGCCTCTTCTCTCCATTCTACTGCCGCAATGCAACACCACTTCACATAATGCCAATTTATGCCACACAATGACACTCCCATTGTTGCTATTCCATGCCCACACCATGCCATGCAATGCCACTCCACTCAACAAAATGACACTCCGCTCCATGCCACATAATGCCACTCCATTCCACTCTGCACACTGCCACACCACTCCACACAATGCCACTCCATGCCACACAATACTTCTACACACAACACACAGATACTCCACTCGACCACACACAGTGCCATTGCACTCCACGTCACACCACCACTCCACTCCATGTCACAATTCCACTCCACACCACTCAATGCCACTCCACTCCACACAATGTCATTCCACTCCACAACCTGGCAATCCACTCCATGCAATTCCATTCCAGTCCACACAATGCCACTCCACTCTACACAGTCCCAGTCCATATCTCACTATACAATTCCATTCTACTCCACACAATGCCACTCTTTTCCACACCACACAATGCCACTCCACACAATAACAGTCCACTCAACTGCACACAATGCCATTTCACTCCATGTCACAATGCACTCCACTCCATGTCACAATTCCATTACACACTACTCAATGCAACTCCACTCCACAGAATGTCATTCCACTCCACTCTATGCCAATCCACTCTGCACAATGCCACTCAAGTCCATACGATGCCACTCCACTCCAATGTAAGCCACACAATGCCACTCCACACTACACAATCACACTCTACACCTCGCCACACAATGCCTTTTCATTTGTTATTTGGTTGATACTAGAAAAGGTAGGGCTACCATTGGGTGGGAGGATCTTCAGGACAAGAGCACTGAGTCTATCCACACCATCATAAACTGTTGAACCAGTTCCTAACTATCCGACAGTTTCTCACCTGAACCCCCAACCTTACCAGGGTAACAGATGTTTAAAGCAGCCTCAAAAATGACACTCTGACTTTCAAGGGAGTCATGGAAACAGATCTTACCCCTTTTGTTGTTTACTCGTGCATGCCCAGGGTAAACACACAAAAGATTTGAGTAAAGGTTTTCAAACATTTATTGAAATAATTGCATTCTTGCAGACAGAGAATGAGCTGTGATAATTAAGCAGATGAAACAAAACATTTCAGCCAGCGTTACTAACATGGTGAAAAGAATGAACAGTCCAACCATTGTGAACTTAGATGTATATCTTCCTACCTAACTCTGTCTACAATCTGAGAGCATAGCAGGTATACTCTCTGCCTGTGCCCAATCTAGTGGTATAGCCTAAGACTGTCATACATGGAGGGCTGAGCGAGGGTGTCGGTCCAGAGTGAAGTTGCGAATCCTTGTCTGAAATGTGAAAGATCAGTGTCAGCAGAGCTGCATATTAAAAACAGGAATTGTACAGTACTGGCTGGAGTGCTCCTCGGACCCCTCTGGGTCAATGCATCATTTATAAAATCAAATCCACATTGTGGTAGAGGCACAGCTCTAATGCAATGATATATCTAGATGTTAGAAGTTGTGCCTGAGCGGGCACCAAAAGCACTAGGATATCTCGTACTATGTTCCCAACCTTGAACATAGTGCACAGATAAGATATCGAGAAAGGCTAACTAAAAACAGGCAGCATGCACAAAGCATTCTCTAAATAATATTGTACAGGCATAAAGTGTGTAAAATGTCATTGCTAAAAATGAGATGGCAGCTAAAACTTGTAAAATGTAAAATATGAACCTAAGCCAAAAGATTTGCCAAACTGAAGAACCACAGTGGGCCTAAGAAGGCCTCATGACACCCATCCCTTGGCAGTGAAGAGAAAAACTATACTAAAAGGAATAAAATGTTCACTCCAACAAGTAAAGCAAACACGACTTTAAAAGAATTAAGACATAAAGGGGGTCATTATGACTCTGGGGGTAGGTGATAATTTGGCAGTAGTACCACCAACAGACTGCCGGTACATACCTCCACATTATGACACTGACAGGTTGGCTGCAGCCAACTCGCCAATTTACCATTCCTACCGCCATGGCAGTAGCAGCCGTTGGGCCAGAGATAACAATCTCCAGCCCGGCGGCTGCTATTGTTACGCCGGTGGCATTTTGACCCTGCCTACCACCATGGTTTTCGTGGTGTTCGCAATGCCACAAAACCATGGCAGTAGGAGGCTCACCCACCCCCCAACACTCCCCAGATGCCCCCCACCCCCTCTCCATCCATGCTCCCCCCTTCCAATCCCCCACCCCCCATACACACACACCCGTAGACACGCACCATGCATACACACACTCACTCACACAGGCACACACACATTCATTCATGCATGCATCCATTCATTTTTGCACACATCTGTACACACATTCACGCTGACACGCAGACACGCATTCACATTTTCATTCATACACGCATTCTCACACATGCATACACCCACGCAAACAACACTACACACACAGTCACATTCATGCACACACTCACACATTCATGCACACAACCCCCCCACACACACATATCACCCTCCCGCACCCCCCATTCCCCTCCACTGTCGGAAGCCTAACTTACCAGCATCCCTGGGGTCTTCCGGCAGGGAACGAGATGGGGCGCTGCTACCGCCAGTAGAGCCCGCCAGCAATGGCTCATTGAAAGCATCCTAAAGCAATGGCAGTTTAATGGGACAGCATTAAAAATGAACCCTCAACAGGCACACCCGGAGATCCATTTCCATAGATTGTACCAATTGTGTTGGAAGACAGATGTTGAGTGCTCCCTCGAAAGGGTGACAAAGGCAGTGGACCACAAGCTGCACACAGTGGAACCACAGTGGTAGAAAAGACATGGACCAGTTTTCATTAAGTTCCTCCAGCATAGGCACTCCAAAGAATAGTATCATGTGTTCATGACACAGCTGGATCTGTGACAGTTCCATCACATTTGGCCATGAGGTGGAACATCTATTGCGAAGCAACAGAAGTAGTATCAAAATACCACCAAGCAGGAATAGCAAAGGTGATATGCCTCCAAATATACTTGAAAACAAAGAGTGTATAAAAGATGGTGTCACTCCGAAAACAGTCTGGAACATGCTGGCAAAGCCAAACCCAATTTAAATATACAATGCACAAGTTCACCAAAGAGTTGAGGAAAGCTCGTGCTCAGTAGCCACTGTATTTCAGAGGACAACTTTGCAATCTGAGATTTAAATGTTTCACGGGCAAATATACGTGCTAAGTTTTTCTGAAACAACAAGGCCTTTAGTCTGTTCAATTGTAAAAATTAACATTAAAGCTCAAAATTAAAGGTCACAAGCTGGCTACCCTAATCTCATGTCCCTGAGGTAAGAGCACATTACTACAGCAGGTATTATTTGAGAGACCAAAATTACATAGGGGACAGCTGCTTTCATCCCAGAACAGCCTTGATCATTCAACATCAAATAACCTTAATTTGAAAGTAACTGAAGTACTGGGCAGGTCAAGGAAACTGGTACTCCCTTCAAGTAACACACCAGATTGGTCACAGAATCATAACATGCCTCATGAAATGTCACCTGTTTACAAGTCATGGTGTGGCTTAGAATAGCTTCACATTGATTTCTGCTGAGAAGAACCTCTTTTTCTCCACAAACACATTTGTGATCTAAGGGTAATTCCCACACCTAGTGAATAAAACTCTCCCCTAAAGCTTCATATCTGCCTACTGAAAAATGTTTCAAACATGATATAAAGGAAAACATTGAAAATGGAAGTGTGATAACTCAAAGAATTATCCATGCTGCTGATGGAGTTTCAGCTACTATGAAAGGCAATTTTTCAAATTTGTCATAAATCATCATTGTGTCACTAGAATCTTTCTTTGCCTTTATTTGTTGATCACCTGTTTAAAAGGCTAAAATAGTTATTTTGTATTCACGTGCTTCCAAAACTTGTAGCATCCAAATCAGCTGCACAATAGATCTAAGCTGACTTTGCTCGTGTTGTAAAAAAGACATGAACTTCTGTATAATATCAATCACTGATGATACAATGTTATTTAATGTGTGGATACAAGTTGACAATGAATTCATTCCATTATCAACAACAGCCAATTCGTTTTCCAAATTAGCCTGATCAATTTGGCCTAAAGGAGCAGCAGCTTCCATTTGAGGAAACTTCCAAATTTCATTATAGATGGCATCATGAAAACGTTTTGAATGTGGTGACCTAAGAGAAATCCTGTAAATCCATTCAGCCGAGAGGAGAGAGAGGTGGTATTTTACTACAGATAAAGTGGAAAGTTGTAACCATTGCTGGTATAACATTCCCATGCTATAAATGGTGACCACCAAGTGCTGGGTCTGGACATAACGAGGGTCTGGTCTGCTTAATTTAAAAACCTGTGAGAAGTTTAATAAATGTTTGATAAATGTGCAAGAAAACGATTTGTGTCCACTGGCAACAATAACCACCCTTTTGGACGTGAAATTGTAGAATTAAATGTATATTCTGTAGCACACCATTTAGTTGTTCTTCAGTGTAATCTGCAACTTGTTGCCAATTGTGAACATTTGCGATTGATGGAATACTAGGCACATTAATTTCTTTAATTTTGGCTAGACCCAAGCAAGTAGTTTGCTACACTGTACCAATCAGAAAAATCATCTGCATTGGAATTAGACAGGCTTTAAATAATTAAGGCATCTATGCCCTGCACTCGCCAATGTTTTGTACCCTAAAATGACCTTAAATCAATTGTTTCTTTCCAACAACCTTTAATTGCTAGTTGAGAAATTAATTAATTTGAATATCTCAATTTTGTGTGGGTCAGCATATTTTTCATCACTTTTGCAGGGGTAATTTCATAATAATTGCAAGCTGGATCTGAGATATTATGCCCCCCAAAAATTTTACATTTGTCTGAGTATGTATTTGAACTACCCACTGGTAGTTTTGGGCAATGATGCCATTGTGTTTAGTTAAAAACTGTATGTGGAGTCCTAGCTCTATGTAGGTAACGGTGGGCATACTGATGGTAACAAAACATTTCACCATAAATAGCAGAAATCATGTACATATCCTTGCTTTCAAACATAGTATAATATTTAAGGTCAGATAGTATTGAAATCATTGTTTTTGAGTCCCAATAATCAGAAATAACACCTGGATTTTCTCATCATCCATGGCAACTTTAAAATCAAGGAATTTGCAAAGTCTCTGTTGGACCGAAAAGATGCATTATCATTGAGCCGCACAGTTGTCGATGCGATGTCCTCGAAAAGCATTGTATCGATGAACCCCTTTGCAATGAAGGGGATGCATTGTCCTCGAGTCACGCAGCCGATGATGTGATGTCTTTGTCCTCGGATTCAGTGACGATGCAGTGGTGTCAAGGGGAGATGCTCCTGTACCGACAAATGCAATGGCAGAGATACATGAATTTTATAGTTGCAGCACTTTATATCTACTTTCAAGGGTCCAGGACTGGATTGGCACCGCTTGGCAGAGCAAGACTTGCAGCAAGCAAAGCCCAGGTGCTATTGCAGGGTGAAGTGAAATCTTTGATGTCCCTGCAACTTCATAACAAGAAGCAAGGCAGCAAGCCCTTGGAGTCACTTTGGTTCTGGGGATATAGAGATGGAGGTCCAGTCCTTCTCATTCCCTGGCAAGGAGGGCAGCAGGCAACAGGGTAGGCACAGCAGGAGTCCAGCAAAATCCAGCAAAGTCTAGCAGAGAGGCAGTCCCTTAAGCAGCACAGCAGTCCTTCCTGGCAGAATGTCCCAGCAGTGCACTGTTTTGGTGGGATCAGAAGTCCAGATCTTATACCCAGTGGTGCATTTGAAATGGGGGAGACTTCAAAGAGAGGCCTTTGAAGTGCACAGAGTCCTTGCCCTTCCTGTTCTTGCTTCAGACACAGGGCGTTTTTTAGCCCTTTGTGTGGGCTCAGGAAACAACCCATAGAGGTGTGTGTCTGCTCCTCCCTCCCATCCTGCACTGGATGGCCCATGGACATGCAGATGGACAGACAGTTACACCCAAGCTCCCTTTGTGTGTGGCTGTCTGAAGGAAATGCACAAGAGCAGAGCTGTTACCCACCCGGGCGTATACTCAGAGACAGCCAGAAGGCACTAGATGATTTAAAGTAAGAAAGTTCCAACTTTTAAGTGGGCATTTTCAGAAATACAATTTAAAATCCAACTTCGCCTTAAGTCCAGAGACACCAAATAAGGTAATCCCAATGTTAGCCCACAGGAGAGAGAGACCTTGCAGTAATGAAAAACACATTCAGGAGCTTTTCCCTACCTGAATAATAGGTATAACTTAAAAGTACATGTCCAACATTTTCAATACACTGAACCCTGCCTTTGGAGCTGTCCAGGGCCCACCTTAGGGTTGACGTATATGTATTAAAAAGGAAGGTTTGGGCCTGGCAGTTTAAAACTGCACACATAGGCTCTGCAGTGGCAGGCGTGAGCCATGTTTGAAGGCTTTTGCACCAGTCTTGGAACCCCTAGGCTCACTATAATGGAGACCACTCTCCCAGTAAATCTGGTTGTTGCCATAGGACTCACCTGCTCCCTGGGTCTCTGCCTGTTGTAGAAGGCCCAGAGTGAACCCATTATTTTACTTCTCAGTAGGGGGAAGAGAGCCCTGACCCACAGAACTAGTTTGGGTCCTATTAGAGAACTGCTTTTTTTATCCCTCACCCTTCTTCTGGTGAATACCCTACCTACTCTTGTGATGACCCACCCAGATACCTTCTTGTGGATCCTGGTGCTGACCCAGTGGTCCACTTCATTAGAAAGCTAACTGGGGTCACTTGTAACAAGGTGTTGATGCAGATCTGGAAAACAAAGACTGAACATGTGCTCATTTGCAATTATGTTATACATCCCCTGGTAATCATTTACCTCACTGCCCTTCACCCAACCATCCAGTGCCTTGCAAAAGGAATCCACATAACCGAGCCAGGTCTTTTACGATTGCTTTTGACTGTGCATGAACTTCTGTCTGTACTTCTCTGGGGTAAGACAAAACTTCCTGATTAGGGCCTCCTTCACTGTACCTCATACTGTCACCCCCTCCAGGGCCAATAGGGTGTCTCTCAACTTGTTTGGGATGTGTCTAATAGATGCATGCTAACAAACACCTTTAAAAACATCAGTACTGGTGGCATTGTGTAATAGCTTTTGCTTACCCAACTTGAAGGAGATCCAATATTTAATCATGCACATACAGACCGTAACTTCACAGTTAGTCCGCATGTCTGTTGTGAAATGGATACACTGCACAGTCCTCTCCTTTTCTCCTTCAGTGCCTTAGCAACCAATCCCATCACTTCAAATTGCAGCTATGGCACAATGTTCAATGAGAACTATGTCTATATTCAAACTTTCAGTTTTGGAGATAAGGTCTCAAGAAATTTCAGAAACCACTCTCCAAGCACCAAATAAATGAGGTCAGTTGCCAATATTTTGTCAAGGTCAGGATTCTACATACTGTATGAACCACATAATGGGCTCGGTGGTAGTGTGTAGCTGAGCATATCCATGATATTTGTGATGAAGCTGACAATGACAATAGTCCCTCTCCAAGTGACTTTCATGGAGATAGGCTGCTTGGAAAAAGAGAAAAAGGGCAGCAACTCTGTTCCTGTCTGTTGCGTTTTCACTGTCATCTCAGATAGAGATAAACGTTGATTCAGTGCTTCTTGCTGGATGGAATCCAGTATGGAAGTTAGAAATTATCTTGTAAAGTGAAGTGGCATTGAGTGGAGTGGAGTGGCATTGTGTATAGTGGAGGGCTGCATTGTGTGGCTTGCAGTAGAGTGGCATTGTGTGACATAGAGTGGAGTGACATAGTGTGGAGTGTGTTGTGAGGCCTTATTGGGTCTGCTTGGTTCTCCGTTTTAGCTTCATTTTAGCTTAGGTTCACATTTTACATGTTTTAGCTGCCATCACATTTTTAGCAATGACATTTTACACACTTTATGACTGCACAATATTATTCCAAGTATACATTGAACATGCTGCTTGTTTTAAGTTAGCCTTTCCCGACATGTAATCTGTACATAGAACATAGTACAAGATATCATAGTGCTTGTGTTGCCCACTTGGAGACAGCTTCCAACATCTTGACATATCATTGCATCAGAGCTGTGCCTCTACCACAGTGTGGCTTATGATTATATAAATGATGCAGTGACTCAGAGGGGTTAGAGGATCACTCCAACCACTACTGTTCTGGAATGATTCCTGTGTTCATCATGCAGCTCTGCTGGCAATGATCTTTCACCTTTCAGAGAAGGATTGTCAACTTCACTCTAGATTAACAGCCTGACTCAACTCTCCAGCTATGGGGTTTTTAGGCTATCCCATTAAATCAGGAACAGGAACAGGGTACGTCCGCTATGCTCCCAGATTGTAAATAGAGCTAGGTAGGAAGACACAAATCTAAGATCACCATGGTTGGATTGATAATTTTTTACACCATGTTACTAACACTGGTACAATACTTTGCTTCATCTGCTTAGCTATAGCAGCTCATTCTCTCTATGCAAGAATACAATTAGTTCAATAAATGTTTGAAATCATTTATCTGTATCTTTTTAGTGCTTACCCTGGACATCCATGATTAAACAATGAAAGAGGAAAAATCTGTATCCATGACTTCCTTGGGAGTCAGATTGAGGTTGCTGTAATCATCTGTTGCCATGGTAAGGTTGGGGGGGTTCAGGTGAGGCAATGTGAGCTAGCTAGGAATTGGTTCAACAGTTTCTGATGGTGTGGATGGACTCAGTTCTCTCATACTGAAGTTCTGCTGCTCCAATATGCCATCCTACCTTGGCACTACCAACATTCATAGGTCAGGTACTTACTTAACAGGTCTGCTGAGTAGTTCTTATGTGCACACAAGGTCCTGTATTCACCTTAAACAAACATGTCTGTGGTGTTAGGGATTAAATCCTCCTCAGCATCATAGGAACCACCTATATTTGTCTGTAGATTTTTCAAGCTTGAAAATTTAAAAGGATACCCCACTGTAGTCTATTCCCTGTCAATTCCATTCACTAAAATGGCAAATGTAATAACTATCCCTGCTAATAGCAGACCTGCTCTTACAGCACATTTAACAATATATAGGCTACCTAATGGGGGTGGAGATGTTACCTTCATGGTGGAGGCCCACAAAACTAATAAAACTGAAATATTTTACTCATGGGTAACTTTTCCTGCAGTCAATGCTAATACAAACACATTCCATACATGCACTAAAGCTGCCTTACCAGGCCAGTACAGAGCTCACAATGATCTAGAAATACAATTAATACCAAAGTTGGTTCTGAGGTGCACTATAACATATATTACAAAACATTAGACTGGGTCCCCTCAGCAATGAACGGGCTACATTGCCAGTCCTAGCAAGCTATGCACCATTAGACAATATGCAACAAATAAATGTGGCTGAAATACACAAATTAGATAATGATCTAGTGAGACAATATATGCGCATCTAACGCAGTTGGCTGTGCATAAAATAACAACTGCCCCAGTAACGGCTGTTAAAGCTATTCAGGCACAGTTATCTGTGTATGCAATTAGCCCTTTAGCTATCAATCCTATTGTTGGTAAAATATCCATCAGACGGGAGTAAATTCTGTTTTGGATTGCACAAAAAACCAAGCTTGAAGCAATGTTTCCCTATACGGGACCCCAGGAAAAACATAGAATTTGTATAATGTGCTTTCCACTTCAGATTTTACCCAATATAGAAGTTTGTGCAACTTGAGGTACAGTCTTTGCTGCAGTATATACTAAAGCACATGGTACACAATCACTTGCTGTTTTGCCTGAAGTGCTGAAAAAGATCCAAAATGAGTACAGAGCTGCCCCTTCCCTGGATTTGGAGATGAAATTAATATGCAACTTTGCCACAGTTTCCTCAATTATTTTGAGCAATGATAAAGGGGAAGCAGCAGCAATTTCATTTCACAAGTGCCTTGTGCAGGTCGAGATTGCAGACCAGGAGCGCAAACTACCAAAAGGTATTGCTGACACCTATACATCTATAGGCCACAATATTTTGGGGGCCAGACCAAATAAGCACAGCTTAACCCCTTCGCTGCCAGGCCTTTTCCCCCTCCTGTGCCAGGCCTTTTTTTGACTATTTGGGGCAGTTCGCACTTAGGCCCTCATAACTTTTTGTCCACATAAGCTAGCCAAGCCAAATTTGCGTCCTTTTTTTCCAACATCCTAGGGATTCTAGAGGTACCCGGACTTTGTGGGTTCCCCTGAAGGAGGCCAAGAAATTAGCCAAAATACAGTGAAAATTTCATTTTTTTCAAAAAAATGGGAAAATGGGGCTGCAGAAGAAGGCTTGTGGTTTTTTCCCTGAAAATGGCATCAACAAAGGGTTTGCAGTGCTAAAACCACCTGCTTCTCAGCTTATAGGAACAGGCAGACTTGAATCAGAAAACCAAATTTTTCAACATAATTTTGGCATTTTACTGGGACATACCCCATTTTTACGATTTTTTGTGCTTTCAGCCTCCTTTCAGTCAGTGACAGAAATGGGCATGAAACCAATGCTGGATCCCAGAAACCTAAACATTTCTGAAAAGTAGACGTAATTATGAATTCAGCAAGAGGTAATTTGTGTAGATCCTACAAGGGTTTCCTACAGAAAATAACAACTGAAAAAAAAAAATATTAAAATTGAGGTGAAAAAAACAGCAATTTTTCTCTACGTTTTACTCTGTAACTTTTTCCTGCAATGTCAGATTTTTTAAAGCAATATACCGTTACATCTGCTGGACTCTTCTGGTTGCGGGGATATATAGGGCTTGTAGGTTCAACAAGAACCCTAGGTACCCAGAGCCAATAAATGAGCTGCACCCGGCAGTGGGTTTTCATTCTATACCGGGTATACAGCAATTAATTAATTTCTAATTAATTCAAGAAAACCTTTGTATTTCCAAAATGGGCACAAGATAAGGTGTTGAGGAGCAGTGGTTATTTGTGCATCTCTAAATTCCGTGGTGCCCATACTAGCATGTGAATTACAGGGCAGTTCTCAAATAGACGTCTTTTTTACAAAGTCTCTTATATTTGGAAGGAAAAAATGTAGAGAAAGACAAGGGGCAATAACACTTGTTTTGCTATTCTATGTTCCCCCAAGTCTCCCGATAAAAATGATACCTCACTTGTGTGGGTAGGCCTAGCGCCCGCGACAGGAAATGCCCCAAAACACAACGTGGACACATCCCATTTTTTGACAGAAAACAGAGGTGTTTTTTGCAAAGTGCCTACCTGTAGATTTTGGCTCTCTAGCTCAGCCGGCACCTAGGGAAACCTACCAAACCTGTGCATATTATAAAACTAGAGACCTAGGTGAATCCAAGATGGGGTGACTTGTGGGGCTCTGACCAGGTTATGTTACCCAGAATCCTTTGCAAACCTCAAAATTTGGCAAAAAAATCACGTTTTCCTCACATTTCGGTGACAGAAAGTTCTGGAATCTGAGAGGAGCCACAAATTTCCTTCCACCCAGTGTTCCCCCAAGTCTCCCGATAAAAATGATACCTCACTTGTGTGGATAGGCCTAGTGCCCACGAAAGGAAATGGCCCAAAACACAACGTGGACACATCACATTTTTTCACAGAAAACAGAGGTGTTTTTTACAAAGGGCCTACCTGTGGATTTTGGCCTCTAGCTCAGCTGGTACAATGGGTCGCTCCCCATCTCTGAAAAAGAAATAAAAATTGCCCTGGCGCCTGGAGGTTTCTGCCCCCCCTAGGGGCAGATCGGCCTAATAACAATAGGCCGATCTGCCCCCAGGGGGGCAGAAATGGCCTAAAATAAATTTGCCCCCCCCAACTCCCCCCGGGAGCGACCCTTGCCTACGGGGTCGCTCCCCTTGCGTGACATTGACGCAAAAAACAAAAATCCCCAGTGCCTAGTGGTTTCTGCCCCCTTGGGGGCAGATTGACCTAAAATTGGCTGATCTGCCCCCAAGGGGGGCAGAAATGGTCTAAATACAATTTGCCCCCCAGGGGAGCGACCCTTGCCTAATGGGTCGCTCCCCATCTCTAAAAAAACAAACAAACAAAAGAAAAACAAAACAAACAAATTTGCCCTGGCGCCTAGAGGTTTCTGCCCCCCCTGGGGGCACATCGGCCTAATAACAATAGGCCGATCTGCCCCCAGGGGGGGCAGAAATGGGCTAAAATAAGTTTGACACCCAACCAGGACGCACCCTTGCCTGCGGGGCCGCTCCCCTTTCGTGACATTGGTGTAAAAAGAAAATCCCTGGTGCCTAACTGACCTAAAATCGGTCCATCTGCCCCCAAGGGGGCAGAAATGGTCTAAATACAAGTTGCCCCGGAGGGAAGCAACCCTTGCCTAATGGGTCGCTCCCCATCTCTAAAAAAAAAAAAAAAAAAAAACACAAAACTTTTTTTGCCCTGGTGCCTAGAGGTTTCTGCCCCCCCTGGGGGCAGATCGGCCTAATAACAATAGGCCGATCTGCCCCCAGGGGGGCAGAAATGGCCTAAAATAAATGTGCCCCCCTGGGGAACGACACTTGCCTAAGGGGTCGCTCCCCTTGCGTGAAATTCACGAAGAAAAAAATAACTCCTTGGTGTCTAGTGGTTTCTGTCCGCCTTGGGGGCAGATCGGCCTCATAAAAATAGGCCAATCCGCCCCCAAGGGGGGCAGAAATGGCTCAAATGTAATTTGTCCCCTAGGGGAGCGACCCTTGCCTAAGGGGTTGTTCCCCACCTCTAAAAAAAAACAAAATGATCCCTGGTGCCTAGAGGTTTGCCCAAGGGGTAGCTCCCTTATGCCAATATCCAAATAAAAATAAAATCCCTGGTGTCTAGTGGGCGTTTCAAAAGCCGGATTGCTTTATTATCCGGCTTTTGAAACGCTGAGAGAGACTTCAAAGGGAAGGAAATACATTTGAAGCCTCTCTGGGCCTCCTCCACGTGATCGGAAGAGAAATGCAAAGCATTTCTCTTCCGAGCTCGCTGAAAGCTGAGCTTCCAGCGCGAAGGAGGAGGCCTCTGTGACAAGTCACAGGGGGGTTTCGGGGGAGGAAGGGGAAGGGATTCCCCTTCCATACACGACCAGGGGGTGTGGGTGGGGGGCCCATGGGGGAAGCGCTAGCGGTCCCCCCAGTTCCCAGGTGCAGGACAAGATGACCTCGTCCAAGGCACCGTAGGGGTTAAAGGTAGTCCTGACAAGGACAAAACCAAACAAGCACCAGAATCTTCTACAAAATGCTGGGAGAAACTAAGAAATAAAGAAAAAACAACATCACCGGTTAGATCTCTGCAACCGGGGACCTGGGTAAATGTTATAATTTATGTAGCCATGATACAATAAAGCAGCCTGACAGGTATCAGTATACTGAGACATGCCCTTCTCGTTCCTCTCAGGACTCATCTGACAAAGGGTCTGAGAGGGCAGCGTGGTCAGAGCGCAGACAGGAAGTGTAGGTGAAACTGAAAAAGGACTCACAATGCTCAACTGACATCATCATAAAAAATGAAGAGACACTTCCTCAACAAAACCCCCAATTTAAAAGAAGAAGGTTCCAGAAATTTTGGCTAAATAGACCACATATATTGAGAACTTTCCTTCAGAACAGTGACTCTGCTGGATAGCATGGTAGAGGTCATGATAGTCCACCAGAATCTTCAACAGTTTCTTGATGTGAAAGTAACTAATTACTACATTGTCATCCCTCCAGACACACTGTACAAATTAAACATACAAATTGAGGCTGACATAATGCTGACAATTGAAGAAATTTTCTGAGAAAATTTAGCACTTAGCTATGATATTATCTTGGCTGAAAGCGATTGGCCACTGGAATTTGTTAAAACAATCCCAATGGGGGAAGGTGTGATACTACAGTCTTTCTCCGTTCTTGTTCCTGAAGAGATTAAACAAGTGTATGCCACAGAATGTGCTCTTGCACAAGTCCCAGAACTTTACTGCAACCACGTAGGCTGGGATAAGGATTCGTTTTATCACATTATACTCATAAGGTCAGGCCTGTAACCGCAACAACAATACCCAGTAAAATATGAAGCAAAAATACCTGTGAGGGGATTTCTGTCACAGCTCGAGTACCAGGGGGTAATTGAACCCTGTGTATCTCCTATGAGTTACTGTTTATTCCCGGTAGCTATACCAGACCATTCCTACTGCCTTGTCTTAGTTTACAGACACTTAAACAGTCATACACGCCCATTTGTAATATAAAACTCACACAGTATGACTTTAATGGACAATATTGTCAGTGCAAAATACAAAATAAATCTAGTAATTTCCAACGCATTTTTCTGACAAAATATAGTGCATGAAAGCAAAGATTTGGCTGCTTTCTCCACGTTCAACCCGCACTGTCATTTTTGTCGGCTACTAGAAGAGTACAAGAATAGTCCTGGCCTTGTAACATCAATGTTGTATGATATTGATCCAGAAGCATTGCCCTTTGTTGATGACATATATCTCAAAATGCAAAGTCTGTCATAAATAAAGTACAGTACTAGTTTGTGTTACTTTTGGTTTGCCAGGAGATGTAAATAAACAAAAAAGTATTAGAGTACAGATTATCAAGGACACAGCCATTTTGGCCTGGTGACTGAGTGGTGACAACAAAAGGCAACTAATTCAATATTAGAGTCTGCCATAAGCTTTGCAATGAGCAATAGAAACTAAATTTGAAAAGGACTTTGTCATTTCCTGAAAGAACTGAATGGCTTAATGTCTCAGTTTTCATTCTTACGCTCAGCTGTCATTGATGATTGACAGGACTGGATTGCTTTTGTGGGTAGTCCACAAAAGAGACATTAGATACAACACAGAGAAACTAATTGCTGAATAATCCTCCTGGCTTGTACAAGGATGTATATTGTTCCATATCTTGCTTTGAGAAAATATAATTTTGTGTTATTTAATAATTGAACTACTTTGATATTACAAAAATGTATGGCACTTGATGTAGGAGATGCATCAGTCTTAGGAGTACAATGAGGGCTTAGTTCTGAATTTGCCATTTACTCAGTCTTTTTTCATGTTGCAAAATGTTTTGCTGGTTTCCTCAAAACAAGAAAACATCCACAACAGCATAAACCACAAACCTACACTACCCCTTTCTCAACTCAAGAAACAAATTCACATCTCTAAATTTTAAAGGGGCCAACCACTGTTGAGGAAAGAACAATTACCTTTATCCAGTCCTGCATCACTATCAATCAGAAACAATAAGAGTTCTAGAACAGTGGTTCCCAACCTTTTGATTTCTGTGGACCCCCACTTTAACATTAATGGAACCCAGGGACCCCCACTGAATCGTCATGGGAATCCGGGGACCCCCACCTGAGTCATTACTGGAAGCTGGGGACCTAATTTGTCAATATTTGTAAATATCTTTTAATTTCCTAGGCTCTCGCGGACCCCCTGAGAAGGCTTCGCGGACCCCCAGGGGTCCCCGGACCACAGGTTGGGATCCACTGTTCTAGAATGCTCTTTTGTTTACGTCAGATTAGGTTTTGAAATATATTGTGATATGATTTGCACAAAATGACGACCTCTTCTGCAGCTCATCCTACCCTCTGGAAAAATTGAGAAAAAAACTACAACTTAGTGGACATACTAATATTAAAAAAACGAATTAACTTTTATTGTAAACAGGCCAAAAATTCTGAAGCTGCCTAGTTTTCAAAAATGCATTCCAAATTCTAGGAATCCTACCAGAGAGAGTTTTCTGTTATACAAAGGTATGGCCTGTCTTCAGGCTGATAGTAACAATATCAGACCATCCCAAAAAATATGCAACTATTTGTTGAAATTATTTTAATGATAAAATCACCAACATATTTAAAATGTTTCCACAGAAACCCAACAGCATTTTATGTATTTTTCCAGTGCTTTTACCTTGAATATTTTTGTACCCTAGTCTCACTTGCACTGTATTGTATTTTCATTTTTTTGTGAGAAGACAGGTGTCCTTCGTTGAATTTAAATTGGTCATTAATAGTCTCTCTGCTTTTGAAGCATTCTACTGTTTACTAGCCTCTACTTCATCTATTATGGTGTACTTTGCAAAGCTGGAGGGTTGACACTTTGCAGACAGCATTCCTGCAACAGATAAGAAGAGTCAAACACATCATAAATACATAGTTAGTACTCAGCACTGAATGAGGCAGGAGATTGTTACTACTGACCTTTCTGCCCTGGTGTGTGCCATCAACTTCACTTTATACCACATAAGAGTGAGGTTCTGGAAACAAAAGGGACCAGTCACATTAAGATTTAGCATGTCACTTGAAAAAGATGCCCATATAAACATAACTTTCATGGTCCATTGTTTGGTTTGTCTATGCATCCTTTCAAATTGTTCCATCTAAAATGGAAAATCTTTCAAAGATTTCTCACCCAAAGAATTACCAAAATCCATGCTGTTTTTCTTTTTTCGTCCTAAGTTGGGTTTTAGAAACTGTGTCTTGATTGAAGACATTCATATGCAACACATTAGTCATGCTTGTGGTCTGCTTGCTATCCTTATACGCTGTCATATAATGGCAAATATTCTGTTTGCGATACAAGAGCAGCCATCACATTTTGATGTAGTACCCTGCCCGCCAAAGGCTAAGCTGCTAAATCTTTCTGGAAATACTTTTTAGGGAATCTGTCCTAGAATTTTCAAAAGTAACTATGCTAAACTGTCCGGGGAATGGGCCAAAAAGACATCTTCTAAAGCCCCCAACTTACTGCCACACCGTGGAAGGATTTGATTTGGTTGTTGTAGGCTGTATGTTTGGCAGTCACATGGCAGACACACTGTGGTCAGGAGTCATGTTACCAAATAGGAAGGCACCAGGCAAACACAATGAGTGGGCAAAAGGTGCAAGAAAGACAAGTCTTCCTAAGCCAAAGCAACCAGCCATGGGGAGGAGTTAGTAGAGTTAGCATGATCACCCGTACAATATTAATCAGTACTCAGAGTGCAACAGGGACATCAAAAGATAGTTAAAGCTTAGCCTAGACTTATTTTAATGTGCATCTTGCATAGATAGGAGGCAGATGGTCATGGTGAGAGTAGCACACTGATCTCTACACTAACCACTGCTCAGATCGGTCATACTTCAAACACACTTCTCCTATCACACATACATTTCTGCTTAGAAACCTGCTATGCTCATGGCTCATACCCAACAAGAGGAAGATGACCAGCAAAAGGTGGGATGATCAGATGGTGATTACACTTGGGAGTTTTACTCCACAGAATTCAGCAGAGTTGCAAAAAAACTCTGCAAGATTCTGCAGAGTTCTTCAAATGGGTGGAAATAGACACTTTCCACTGCTGAAGCTGTGATTTAAAGCCTGGAGCTCGTTCCACACTGAAGAATCAGTGTCAATGGCACCATGTGGCATGCCAGAGAGCAAAGCATCTCAACTTGATTTTGCTGCTGCTCAAATAGATTTTCTGCTCAAGTAGCAGCTTTGTGAGCATGAACTGTTGCAACCGCCAGCACTAGAGGAATCTCACCTGGTGCCCCCGAGGAGCTGAAAATCACGCTATTTGATGCCAAATCTTGCATGCGCTCAGCAACTTGTTATTTTTGCGCCACACATGAGAAACAGCTCCACCGTGTGGCTATTGGAGGAATTTGCCCAATATTCCACCAATTCTGCTGGCAGATTGGAATATATCACATAGTCCTAATGGTGATGAAGCATTGGGTGAACTGGGTGACACCATTTTTGTGGATCCCTACAGATTTCCAGTTGCCTCTGTTGGAAACAGGAGGAAAACTCTGGAATTGTAGCCACAGTTTGAAGTTTGCAGGGCATTCCAAATTAGAAAAAGTAGTGGAATCCACATAAAACAAAGAACTTTGGACACCCTCAGGTGTCTAGTTTTGAGAAATGTCTGAGGTTGGTAAGTTTCCCTTGGTACTGGACAGTCCCAGGGCCCAAATACCACTGCAAACAACACTTGAGAACAATTGAAATTCACAGGAAAAATTATGATGTCTCCATGTTGCAATAGGGGCCTTGCCTGTTGCTGCTGATTGGCCAGCAACACAAGAAGGATGCCATTTTCATTGGAGGGATGAAGGAATATTGGGTGGTAGGACTTTTGTGGATCCTTGTGTATTCTAGAACTTTGCCTGTCAGAAACGTGAGAAAAATGTGTAATATTAGCCGAAGTCTGATATTTGCAGCATGTTCAAGATAAGAAAAAGGGGTGTGATTCACATAAGACAGATGACCCTGGCCTTCCCTGGGTGTCTAGTTTTCAGAAATGCTTGGAGTATGTAACTTTCACTGGGTACCCGACGGCCCAGTGCCAAAATACTGCAGCTATCCACATCACAAGTAAAAGTGAAAGCCCAAGGAAAATGCTTGATCTCTCCATGTAGTTTGTGGGTGCTTTTCTTGTAGTGCGTGATTTGCCCAGCCACACAGCTAAGTTCTTATTGATATAAGCTTGAGAACGGTGGGTAGTTTGACTTTTGTCTATCCCCAAAGATTCGCAAACTTTTCCCCTCAGAAATATGAGGAAAATCTGTAATTTTAGCCAAAGTTTTAAGATTCCAGTGCATTCTGGGTAAAAAACAGGTTGTGGGTTCCACATAAGCCAGACCCCCCTAGATATCCCTAGGTGCCTAGTATTCAGAAATATCTGGCTTTGGTAGGTTTCCCTGGGAGGCTGAATACCCTGGACTCAAGTACCCCAACTACCAACATAACTGGAAAGACTGAAATATGAAGGAAAAGTCTTGATTTCTCCATTCTGCATTTGGGTGTCCTTCCGGTCGCAAGCAATTAGCCCACTGACACAAGTTGTTTACTCTTTTAATCAGGAGAAATGTGGGACCTCAAACACTTGTTATTATTGTTAGGCCTGGCATCCTTGGTGTGTTTCCCCCTAACCTCCTGTTTTCCTAACTTCATTGTTGCTGGTTTAAAGATTCTGAGCACTTTAGCACTGATAACCAGTGCTGAAGTGCAGGTGCTCTGTAGTCTAAAACATGGACTTATAGGCTTATCCACAACTGACATTTTTAATTAACTTGTAAGTCCCTAGTAAAGTGCAGTACATAATACTAGGGCCTGTAATTTAAATACTACTGATGATCCTGCTGCACTGATTGTGCCACCGAATACAGTATCCCTTTTTACATGCCACAGGCCTGCCACTGTATGTGCAGTTTAAACTGCCTGGCCACTGTGCCCACTTGCCAAGCCCAAACCTTCACGTTTATTACACATATGTTACCCCAGAGGTAGGCCCTGGTTAGCCCCAATGGCATGGTGCAGTGTATTTAAAAAGATGGACATGTACTTTTAAGTTTAACATGCCCTGGAAGTGAAAAACTTTTACATATGTTTCTCACTACTGCAAGACTTATCTCTCTCATAGGTTAACATTGGGGTTAACTCAAAGCAACCTTTAAGTGTAACTTCCAATTGGGAAAAGATAGAAAGTTGGAGTTCAATGTCTCTGGACAACTTATGGTGAGGTCAGATTTTACATTGTAAGTCTGAAAATGTCATTTAGAAAGTTGGCATTTTCTTACTGTGAGAAAACAGTTTTTTTTACATCACTTTTTGCCCACATTTTTGACTGATACTGGTGTTTTATGACTCTGATTGTGCCCTAGACCCTGCTAACCAGGCCCAGTGCTCTGATTAAAAGGTATATGGTAATTAGGCGCAATTATAATGGGCTCTGACAACCTGTCTGTAAGTCCCTAGAGAATGCAGGTTTAGAGACCCCAGTGAAGTTAAGGGACCTATGGGTGAACTGCTGTGGTATCTGATGTAATTTTAATTAAAGACAGATCTGCCTCACTGGCTTTCAAGCCTGCAAAGTGAAACCACAACCCAGCCTGAATTTCAGGGCTCTGGAGCATTTTTCCATCATTAAGACCCCCAGGAGTTGACCGGGGCATCATGCTGAGCCAAGCCACCACTGTCACATCGCAATCTGGCCTGAGGAGGAGACCCGCAGACTGAGGCCTCAAACTTTGACTTTTTGTGATGCTCCGGTGGCACAAATCTCTCAAACTTATCTATGAGGTCATGGGAATCCACTTTATGTGGATTTGAATGGCTTCATAGATATGGAGTACGATAAAGCAGTACGAGTCCTCTGGTTGCCTCCCTCACCTGGGAGGGATTCCATGACCGTTGCAGTGGGGTTTCCTATGTAAAACTCATGGATTTTCACACTACCACAGATTTACTTAATTATGTAAATCTGGGGAAGCGCCAAATCTTTATGCCTCCTGAGGGGAGGCGTAACAGGTAAAAATATTTGTATTTTTCATTCTTTTTTCGTCTTTCTATCTGTGATGCATTCTTCAGCACACATAGAAAGAGGAAATCACCTCTTTGGATTGTTTTTGTGCAGGAGGTACCCTTCCTACACAAAAACAATCCAGCATGCAACATAGCTACCCCTGCACCATGATGCAAGGGTGTCTGAATTGGTGCTAGGCAGAAAATTGTGTGCCAGCATGCAGGAAAGGGCAGGGAAACACCATATTCCATAAATATGGAGCTATCCTGTCCTTTCACATTGGTGTAGGGCTGTGCAGTAATAAGACTTGTGGTGCTGCCCTATGCCAATTCCCCATAATTTAGCCCCTAGGTTTATCAGAAATAAAGACACATATGCCACTCCTTGGGCAACAAAACGTGTTATCCAGAGTGGCCCACAGTACACTTCTTCAGCATTTGGCAATGGATGCTAATGCCTAAGAGATGACCATAGGCTGGCATCTTTCTTTTCTTGCTAATAGACAGAGAGAAATGTGATCATTTAGAATTTCATGGAGGAAAGAATGTATGTGAAGACTGCTGAGGAAACTGGTGCCATGCAGATCTAAGCTTTGAAGAGTGCCACAGTTCTGAGTCCGATTTGGTTTAATGACAGCAGTGGTTTAGAAAAATGTAAAGCTGCTGCATATGTGGTGCATGTGCATCTAATGTCTGAAGTTATATTCTTATTGCATATTTTAAAGGAAGATAGTGGTTAGTGGCTAGGCTTTGCTGGTGTAATAAGCATGAATGGTGGAGAATGCTGTAATACACAGGAAGATCAGATCACTAAGACAGTGACATAGATGAAAAAGCACTTCTAGGGAAAATTGCATTAATGCTGAAACTTTCAAAATTCAACAGCCATGAAAAAAAACACTAAAGGAATGCAGACAGTTTTGACCACAAAGTCCCACATTTTGTAGTGGTTAATTGAAAACAATTCACAATTTGCTATGCATAGACAGAGAGTAATGCGATCATTTAGAATTTGGTGGAGAAGAGACTTTATTTCAAGACCTCTTTTGAAAGTAGTGCCCAGTAGATCTGTGCTGTGGGGAAGAGCCATAGTTCTGATTCCACTTTTTGGTTTGATGACAGCAGTGGTTCTTTCTCTGTACAACCACCCCTTTCCCATCACACCCTCATCAGTAACAGGGAATCACTCTGTTTCCAAAGGTGGTGCCTCCTCGGGTTCCACTCTTAGAAAAGTTTGCCTGGTATCCCATCCACCACATGGTCTCTTGCTTCTGAGTATTAAAAAGGCCTTTTCACATTCACTTCTCCTGCCTAGGTCCATGATTCCTGGCATGGCAGACTCAGGCAAGAAAAGAGTAGACAAGACACTGACACACAGATAGAAGCCTCCCCTTATCCGCTAAGGACATTCATTGTCCTTATGCTGGACACAGGGCTTATCTCCTCTTTAAATATCACCTGATATAGTGGATGGTGCCAATGTTAAAGCAGATGGTGGACTGATTATTGCAATATCATTATCATAAGCAAATGAATCACAAGCAGTTTGAAGGCTACTAGTGTGAGGTGAAGAGATAAAAATGTGGTTTATTAGATGAAAGAAAACCTTAGATTGTGCTCTTGGAGGCATGTGCATGATCAATTAGGATTACCTTTAAAATGTATTTGTCCACATTTTTATGTTTAAAAAACCTGGTGGCAGCAAATCATCCTGCAATGAAACCAGTGCTATAGAAAAAAATAAGAATAGCATATATGGCAAAGGCCAGAAAACCTAAAGGATTGAAGAAGAATTGAGTCTCTCTGACCAGGACAGTCTTTTATATCATACATTTCAGAAACAAATTCATACCCACAACCTATCATTACTACATAGAATTATAGATAAGTTACTGTTAGTTATGATGTTGTTTTTGATCATACCCATAAAAGCTGTGGGAGGACAGGTATATGTTTATATTAGCTGCAACCATTTATTTTCTAAGTAAAAATGAACTTACTGGAACATTGCCAGGTTGACTTTAGCCAAAAAAGGGATGTGAGGTCAGTGACTTGGATGGTCTACTTATAAGGCAAATGAATGGAACTTGATCATGGCAGCATCCAATCTCTGGTCTTGGTCTGCGTTTGATTGCCTGTTCTATATGACACAGTCGAACACTGAATGCAGGTTGAAAATCTGGCCAGCTGTTTGGTGTATTTATAGTTGCTGTTCATTCCCAGTGAGAGATTTATCTATCATAAATCGCTCTCCTTAAAGAAATTTGTTTGACACTTCATGCTATGATATCTTGTCCCATTTGCTTTACCATGTATGAATGGATGTTGAACCTACTCCTTTGGTTTAACAGTGTGTAATTATGCAGAAGGTACTGATTGATGCTTAGTTTGTCTTCCAGGCATTTCACCTCTGGAATCAAGTTTAAATATTACAGGCTTGTCATAAATAACTGGGTGCAGCACTGAAAATTAATTTCTCCACCCTAAACTAACATGCTTCAGCACAAGGTTAACAGAATAGTTTCTGATCTTTGCAAAATCTTTGGCTAGGAAAATGGGTCACCGGTCCAACTGTCACCCATAAAGTTAAAACATATTGGAGTCTTTGTTGACTCCTGCATCCTTATGGAACCTCACATGTTGGATTTCATTAAGACAGGGCTTTTTAGGTCTGGTAGTAACTAAGACCTTTTGGTTCTTAAAACACATATTTAAAATATACATATTTAAAGGAGCTTTCAGATAGCTTTCTTAATCCATTGAAATGTTAGTGTATCATTTACATTTAGCTTCAGCCCACTGTACCATACAGCATGCAGCATGAGGCAGGGGATCAGCCTCTTTCAGCAACTAGATAACTTCTCTTTGAGTGACTGCACTATGCTCTTTCACAAGGAACACATCTGCACCAAGTCAATTCCATTCTGTGCCAATGATGTTGTAAATTCCTTTTGTAGTGTTTTTATCTAACTGCTGGTATTTTGAGCTTAGGACATTTTGCATTTGAAACTGTTCTGTATTAAATTATTAAAAGCTTCAATATTAGACAGGTGAATTCATAAGCAGACTACTCTTCAGAACACATTTATGCTGGACTCAATTTCACTAATGATTCTGTCATATACTTTGCAGAGGAAGAAAACCAGCCTTTATCATGTTTAATTTGCAGCATGTGCGTTAGGAATTGGATTTCTATTTGGCAGAGGTGTGCACCCTGTCCAAGAAGAAACCACAATCCTGGTCATGGTAAGTCAGTTACACAACCTAAATTAACCTGTGCTCACCCTCTGGTAGCTTGGCACAGAGCCGGCAGGCTTAACTTAAGAGGCTAACACAGTAACACAATGAAAACACCACAATAAGACTCCCCACATGCTAAGAAAATAGAGAATATGTATCTGAGTAAAACAAGCCCAAAACAGCAAAAATTCAATTGGTAGAAGTTGAGATATTATTTTTTAAAGATTAAGGCCCTCATTCCAACTTTTGAAAAGACAGCCGAGGCTGCGGGAGCCAGAATACCGCCAGTGCCGGCGGTATTTCTGGCTCCCTATTATGAGTTTTCCGCTGGGCCAGTGGACAGTAAACCATCCGCTGGCCCAGCAGAAAAGTCACATCAACATTGCTGCCCGCTCAGAATAGAGCCGGCAGCAATGTTGATATGCAGCGGGTACAGTAGCACCCGTCGCGCATTTCGGCAGTGAAATGCGCGACGGGGCTATGCCTGGGAGCCCCTCCACTGCTCATGCCAAGTGCATGGGCAGTGCAGGGGCCCCCAGGGGCACCCCAAGTCCCCCTTACTGCCAGCCTTTCCATGGCGGTGTTTACCACCATAGCCAGGCTGGCGGTCGGGGACTCATAACCCCCATGGCAGCGGTGCTTGCACCACTGCCCTGGGGATTATGACCGCCAGGCGAAAGCCTGGTGGTATAGCGGAGGGGCCGGCGGTATGGCCGTGGCTATTGCACCACAGTCATAATAGCTGGCGGAATACCGCCCGCCTGGTAGTGGTGTTACCACCAGTTTACCGCCGGCCGCCAGGGTCATAATGAGGCCCTAAATGTGAAATAGTGCTTCGAAGTCATTAGCGGTCAAAAGATTACTTGAGGTCATTCATGAGAGACCACTGCAAATCCAAAGTTCAGGCTAACTTCGATGAAAGGTAGGACCCAGACAGTACCCAGACCGGTCCTGCTAACAAAGTACCTTTGATGGAGCTTTGTTCAAATTCGAGATTACATTGCATCACCGTCCAGCCTCGCAAAGGGGGTCCTGGGTCATCGTCGAGCTCCATGGAAGTCAATACAATGCGTCATTATCGAGCTGCACTGAGCAGCACCATCAAGCTGTGCAGACTGTGGTTACAATGTTGTCAAGCAGCCTCTGCATCGAGGGATGTGGTGACATTTTACATGCACTTGAGGTGATGAGTCGGTTTTTGCAGGAATCAGCTGCAGAACCCACTTCTGAGAACCAGCACTGAAGAGAGGCACCTCAGGCAAGGGTATGACTCACAGATGGCGGGGACCAGCACCACCAGGAGAGTTGCAGATAGTCTTTGAAGTCCTTGAAACTGAAGGACAACTGGGGAAGCCAGCAAGCCCTTGGAGTAATTCTGAGACAGTAGGATGGATCCAGTCCTTATCCTCAGCAGGGCAGAGATCAGAAGGGCATCACAGCAAAGGAGAGAAGCAGTTCCTTGGAACAGTCAGCCCAGGCAGAGTGGTAATCTTTGCAGCACACCAGTCTTTACTCTGCCATGGTTCTTCCCAAGTCCAGCAGTGATCTAATTTCAGGGGTCAGAGCCCCAGTACCTTTACCAAAAAGTGCCTTTGAAGTGGGGGTGACTTCACAAGTAGCTCCTTGAAGAGCACAGTGCCCCCTTTCATCCCAGACCTGGCCCCATTCTATCAATGGGGTAATCAACCCTTTGTGTGGGGCTGAGGTCACTACCTTTGAAGTGTAAATGTGAGCCCTTCCCATCCTTCCTGCCCAGGAAGACCCATTAGTGTGTAGATTAATGCAGATGCAGTTGAGAGTCCTATGTTGTGGCTGTATGGAGAGAATACACACATGTAGCAATCACCCAGCCCAGTCTAGATGTGTATTGGGTACAGGCTGTCAGACACACAGAGCCGTAAGAGCAGATAAAAGACCACTTTTTCAAATGGAATTACTAAAATAGCAATAATAAATCTGACTTCACGAGTAAACAGGAGTTATTATTACCATTCCAACGATATGAAACATAATGTTACTACTCCTTTATGATCAGGAATTACAGCTTAAAAGTATATAAAGGAATTTCCAATGCTGCCCTGTGAGAGGAGTAGCTATCTCAGTAATAAAAAACAACTGTGGGGTTTCTCATTATCAGGACATGTGAAACTTAAAAGTACATGTCATAGCACCCTGAACTACGGACTACCTAGGGACTACCTTAGGGGTGACATACATAATAAAAGAGGAGCTTAAAACGTGTCAAGAGGTTTTAAATGACAAATCGTAGTGGCAGTAAAACTGCACAAGCAGGCTCTGCAATAGCAGGCCTGAGACATGTTTACAGGGCTACTTGATTGGGTGGCACAATCAGTGCTGCAGGCCCAATAGTAGCATTTAATTTATGTGTCCTGGGTATTTGGTATACCACCTTACATGGGACTTACAAGTAAATTAAATATACCAATTGTGGATGCACCAACATTACCATGTTCAGTGGAAAAGTTTAGCACTGGTTAGCAGTGGTAAATTGCTCAGAGTCCTAAGGACAACAAAAAGATACAGCAAAAAACAGGAGGCGAAAGAGAAAAGGTCTGGGGTAAGACCATCCTAACAATGCCAAGTATAACAACGTGTAACTCTTTCTTTGATAATTAACTTCCAACTTTACTCCTTTGTTTCTTTCATTCTTCTTTCTTTCTTTCTTACTTTCTTTCTTTCTTACTTTCTTTCTTTCATTCATTCTTCTTTATTTCTTTCTTTCTTCTTTCTTTCTTGCATGCTTTCCTTTTTCCTTTCTTTTCATTATTCCGTCTTTCTTGATTTACCTTTTTATGTATGCCTTCTTTCTTCCTTTCCTTTTCTTCTAGTCTTTTATTCTTTCTTTCTTGCTTTCTATTGTCTTCTGTTCCTTATTTCTTTCTGTCTTGCTTTCTTTCTCTCTTAGCTGCTTTCTTCCCTTTTCCTTCTTTCTTGCATTCTTTGTTTCTTTGTTTCTTTCTTCTTTCTTTCATTCTTTCTTTCTTCCTTTGTTTCTTCCTTTCTTTCTTTCTATCCTTCTATGACAAGTAGGGCTGTTGTTTGACTGAGTGGTTAACCCTGGTCAAGCTGCAACCAAAATCCTTGTCAAGGAAAGGCACAAGCGAACCCCAAATTAACATTTGCTCACTCTCCGATAGCCTGGCACAGAACAGGAAGGCTTAACTTGAGGGCAATGTGTAAAGTATTTGCACAAACAATAAAACAGTAAAAACACCCCACAACAAGGATCCCATCCCAGGTTACATAAATAGAACTTAATTTAATGAATAAAACAAGGCCAAAAAATCCAATCCAATGAGTAGAACTAGAGCTATGAATTTTTAACTATAAAATAGCGCTTAGAATCTAGAAGCACCAGCCAGGGATATCTGGTCATGTCAGACCAGGAAAAAGTCAAAGGTTAAGGCCGACTGAGATGGAGCATGGGCCAACTACAGAGTCCCAGTTATGCCTGCTGAACCAAAGCACCTTAAATTCTGGTTACAGAGTATGGCGTGGATCCACAAGTCCAGAAGTGTACTGTAGTGTTGGTGTCTGAGGTCAATTTCTTATACCCACTGGTGCCTTTGATGTGATGGAGACTCCTAAGACTTGATTTTGAAGCACAGAGATGGCCTACCCTGGCTACAGACTCACTATGGCAAGTATGTAACCATTTGTGTGTGGGCAAGACACAGCCTATTTAGGTGTAAGTGTGGCCAAGGATGGCCCATCAAGCCCCATCAAGTCACATCTAAGCTCCCATTGTGTGTGGTTGTCTAGGGAGGAATACACAAAGCCCAGCTGTCATCCACTCTGGACAAATTTTCAGAGACATGCTGCAGGCACCAATTGGCTAAGGAAAGAAAATGCCAACTTTCTAAAAGTTGCATTTTCAGAAATGGAACTTAAAATCCGACTTCACCATTTGTTAGGATTTTAAATTGTGATTCCAGAGCCAAATCTTGGGGGGAGGGTATCTCTTCCCTTTTGGAAATTATGCTTATAAAGTGTAATAAGGTAACTCCAGTGTTACCCTAAGTACGAGATAGGCCTTGCAGTAAAGAAAGAGTTTCTCACTACTAAGACATGTAAAACTTAAAATGTCCAACTTTTTAAATGCAGTGCACCCTTCCCCTGGGGCCTGTAAAAAGAAGGTTTGGGGCTGGCAAAATATTTACTTTGCCAGATCAACATGGCAGTGTAACACCTTCGCTGCCAGGCCTTTTCCTCCTGAAGTGCAAGGCCATTTTTTGGCTATTTGGAGCAGTTCGTGCTTAGATCCTCATAACTTTTTGTCCACATAAGCGACCCACGCCAAATTTGCATCCTTTTTTTCCCCACATCCTAGAGATTCTAGAGGTACCCAGAGTTTGTTGGTTCCCCTGAAGGAGACCAAGAAATTAGCCAAAATACAGCAAAAGTTTTGTTTTTTTCAGAAAAATTGGGAAAAAGGGCTGCAGGAGAAGGCTTTTGTTTTTCCCCTGAAAATGGCATCAACAGAGGGTTTGTGGTGCTCAAATCACCAGTTTCCCAGGTTTCAGGAACAGACAGACTTGAATCAGAAAACCCAATTTTTCAACACAATTTTGGCATTTTACTGGGACACACACCATTTTTACTATTTTTTGCGCTTTCAGGGTACTTTCAGTTAGTGACAGAAATGGGTGTGAAACCAATGCTGGGTCCCTGAAAGCTAACCATTTCCGAAAAGTAGACAGAATTATGAATTCAGCAAGGGGTCACATGTGTAGATCCTACAAGGTTTTCCCACAGAAAATAACAGCAGAAATAAAACAATATTGAAATTTAGGTGAAAATTAACAGCCATTTTTCTCAATGTTTTACTCTGTAACTTTTTCCTGTGATGTCAAATGTTTTAAAGCAATATACCGTTATGTCTGCTGGACTCTTGTGGTTGCAGGAATATATACGGCTTATAGGTTCATCAAGAACCCTAAGTATATGTAATAAATGAGCTGCACCTTGCAATGGGTTTTCATTCTATACGGGTATACAGCAATTCATTTGGTGAAATATAAAGACTGGACAATAGGTATCAAGGAAACCTTTGTATTTCCAAAATGGGCACAAGATAAGGTGTGGAGAAGCAGTGGTTATTTGCACATCACTGAATTTTGGGGTCCCCATACTAGCATGTGAATTACAGGGCATTTCTCAAAAAGACATCTTTTTTACACACTGTCTTACATTTGGAAGGAAGAAATGCAGAGAAAGACAAGGGGCAATTACACTTGTTTTGCTATTCTGTGTTCCCCTAAGTCTCCCTATAAAAATGGTACCTCACTTACGTGCATAGGCCTAATGCTTGCGACCAGAAATGCAGCATGGACACATCACATTTTTACATCGAAATCTGACATGTTTTTTGCAAAGTGCCTAGCGGTAGATTTTGGCCTCTAGCTTAGCCGGCACCTAGGGAAACCTACCAAACCTGTGTATTTTTTAAACCTAGACACATATGGGAATCCGGGATGGGGTGACCTGTGGGGCTCTCACAAGGTTATGTTACCCAGAATCCTCTGCAAACTTCAAAATTCGGCTAAAAAAACACTTTTTCCTCAAGTTTCGGTGACAGAAAGTTCTGGAATCTGAGAGGAGCCACAAATTTATGTCCACCCACCATTTCCCCAAGTCTCCTGATAAATATGGTACCTCACTTGTGTGGGTAGGCCTCGTGCCCGTGACAGGAAATGCCCCAAAACACAACATGGACACATCACATTTTCCCAAAGAAAACAGAGCTGTTTTTTGCAAAGTGCCTAGCTGTGGATTTTGGCTTCTACCTCAGCCGGCACCTAGGGAAACCTACCAAACCTGTGCATTTTTGTAACCTATACATCTAGGGAAATCCAAGATGGGGTGACCTGTGGGGCTCTCACCAGGTTCTGTTACCCAGAATCCCTTGCAAACGTCAAAATTTGGCAAATAAAAAACACCTTTTCCTCGTGTTTCAGTGACAGAAAGTTCTGGAATCTGAGAGGAGCCCCAAATTTCCTTCCACCCAGCGTTCCCCCAAGTCTCCTGATAAACATGGTACCTCACTTGTGTGGGTGGGTCTAGTGCCCGCAACAGGAAGTGCCCCAAAACACAACATGGCCACATCACATTTTCCCCCAAAAAACAAAGCTGTTTTTGCAAAGTGCCTACCTGTGGGTTTTGACCTCTAGCTCAGCCGGCACCTAGGGAAACCTACCAAACCTGTGCATTTTTGAAAACTGGACACCTAGGGGAATCCAAGATGGGGTGACTTGTAGGGCTCTCACCAGGTTCTGTTACCCAGAATCCTTTGCAAACATCAAAATGTGGGGGGAAAAACACTTTTTCCTCATATTTCGGGGACAGAAAGTTCTGGAATCTGAGAGGAGCCACAAATGTCCTTCCACCCAGCATTCCCCGAAGTCTCCCAATAAAAATGGTACCTCAGTTGTGTGGGTGGTCCAGGTGCCTGCAACAGAAAAAGGCCTAAAACCTGTAGAGATTGAGGGGATAGCACAGCGAGTTGATAAGCACATATTTTTCTTTTATACATCTTTAGGCTGACTCTGCATTGGGGACCCACACAAGTGAGGTATCATTTCACTTAGGAGGCTGGCGGGAATGCTGGGGGGTAGGAAATTTGTGCCGGAGCAGTGATCCTACAAAGAAAAGTGAGGAAAAATGCTTTTTTAAGCAAATTTTGAGGTTTGCAGAGGAGCCTGGGTAAGAAACGTTTGGGGGAATCCATGCAAGCCACACCTCCCTAGACTCCTTGGGGTTTCTTGTTTAAAAAAATATCTGGGTTTGGTAGGTTTCCCTAGATGAAGGCCGCACCCAGGACCAAAACAATAGGTGCCCCTTCACTCCAAACACAGGTAGTTTTGTAATAGATCATTTTGATGTGTCCACGTACTTCTGTGATGTTCCAAACACTAAAATTGTGAAAAGAAATGCACTTAGGTTATGTTAAAAAGACCCTCCACCCACCAACCAAGTTGGTGGCATGCTTCATCATCGGGGTACCAGCTGAGACACCTAGCGTGTCACGGGTGTGCTGAGACACCTAATTACAGCGGAGCAGGTTTTGTCATTTTTACCACACATGCTGGTTGGATTTGGCACGAGGGTGAGTGATGGTTCACTAGATCAAATTTTATTAACAAGAGATTTAACAAAAATGAAATGCACTGTTAATAACTGAAAGGCCAAAAAACTGAACCAATGACTCACAACTCGTGAGCTGTAAAGCCACGACAAGGCACCAACCGCTTCACAGTCCATTCACACACCTTTCATATATGACATGCACAAGACCATTCACGCCGCCAGCCACGGGCCCAGCACATTACAACACTCTCATCGACAGACGTGCCACTCAAGGGCCCATCACTTTCATACACCCACATGCCTGATACAGCAATCACAATAGGTGATGTGAATATATTGACTGATGTTTGGCTGGCACCGCCAGCCAAGCGCCACTTCACGCACACTGCCAGCCAAGCACCACCCCATGCACACCACCAGCCAAGCAGCACTACACATACACCGCCAGCCAGGCGCCACTCCACGCACACCCCCAGCAAAGCGCACCTCCACACACACCGCCAGCCAAGTGCCACTCCACGCACACCTCTAGCCAAATGCCACCCCACACACACCGCAATCACTTTCTTTTTGTTTTTAAACAACAAAGAAACCACTAACTTATTATAAATAAGTACAAAACTACAAACACAAAAGCTGTAACTGAAAACATGACAGAAATGTGAAACTGAGCATATGAAAATATAAAACAGGCAGTTTATGCTGACGGTATTTCCCAGAAACTTTTTTTGGTGTGGTAACTCCTAAAACAGCCGGCCACACACAGCCCAGGCCTTGAAGGGCAATCGGGGCAGTACATCCTGCTCTCCCTCCGGATATGTCTTTGGGCACAGACTCCACATTTCTTAGTGGGCAAGTCTTTTATGGGAGTGGGAGGAATGTGATCAGGAAAGTGGCGATCTTTCAATCTAGCCACATCCTCCACCACTGCTACTCTAGGAACTCTTGCCTGTTCCACCACAATAAGGATCTCTATCACTGACTCCTGAAATTTAACTAATTTTATCCTTGACTCAGGTGAACAATCCTCAAACACAATAAAATCATTAAAAGTTGCCAACTGAAATAAGTGTATGGCCAACTTTTTATACCACAAGTAAGACTTACGAAGAGCAGTGTAAGGCTCCAACCTCTGATCTACTCTATCAACACCACCCATGTGCATATTGTAGTTCAAAATGCATGCAGGTTTGTGCACTTCGGTACCCTGACCCCAAACAGTCACAGGGGAAGTACTCTAATCACAGATGGTAGTTAGCATGTACACATCCTTCCTGTCTGAAAATTTCAGAGCTAGCAGCTTATCATTCTGCAAGGTACTGCTCTGTCCCCTCTCAGGTTTTTTACAGACAAGCTCCCTTGGATAGCCTTTATGGTTAGAACAGATTGTGCCACAAGCAACAGTGTCCACTCTGAACAACTCCTTGAACAACTGCACTCCAGTGTAGACATTATCTACATACAAATGGTGACCTTTGTTAAACACTTGCCTGAAAAAGCTAGACTTACCAGCAACTACTCTGCACAGACACAGCAATCACCAATGATATCCCTGTAAAAAGAAAAAAAGAAAAGCAAATTAGACATAAGAAAACACACTTTGTGCACAAATCTAAGGACAATTTCACACACAATCCTGCATTTAGTACATCACCTACAAACATGTCATTCATGCATGTCAACAATAATCATTTGTAGTAAATTGCTTTTACTGACCTAAAACATGCAACTATGCAAAGCACAGGTCAACTACTGCCAAAACCGCAGGGATCCAAAGCAAAGGAAGCAAAAGCTTTGAACTAGAACAAAAATAAGAAATAAACTGTTATAATCACAAATACAAATACTTTGCCAGTTGATAAACACCCCGCCACCAAGAATTTACACATTTTCCCTGGTGCCTAAGTGGCTTCTGCCTCCCCTTGGGGGCAGATCGGTCTAAAAAAAATGGGCCGATCTGCCCCCAAGGGCGGCAGAAATGGCCAACAGTTCTGTGCCCTCTTTGGGGGGCGACTATTGCCAAAGTGGGTGCCCCCAAGCACACAAAAAAACAAATTGGGAAAAAAAAAAAATCCCTGGGGTCTATTTGTGGGCCTAAAATAAATAGGTCAATTCGCCCACAAGGGTGTCAGAAATGGTCATCAGTAATGTGCCCCCTTTGGGCGAACGGGCCATTTGCAATCGCAAAAATGGGTTTTGGTATGTAACAAGTCCAATTTGTGACTCGGCAACTTGTTACCGATTCGCAAATTGGATTTGCGACTACATACTGATTCGGTTTTAGGAAGGGGCGTACAAGGGCGTCCTTTCCCAATACCGAATCGCAGAGGTATGTATGATTGTTTTGTTACTGTGAATGCGGTTTCAAAACAATCGCAGTTACCACCTTCTTCAAGTTGGTGGTAACCCATTCGCAAAAGGGAAGGGGTCCCTAAGTGACCCCTTCCCCTTTTGTGAATGCATTCAAAAACGTTTTTTAAAAGAAAACTTTTAATTTTTCATTCTTAAATGTATCCCGTTTTCTTTAAGGAAAACTGTCTGCATAAAAAAAATAAAAAAAATTGCTTTATTGAAAAGCAATCACAGACATGGTGGTCTGCTGAGCTCAGCAGGCCACCATCTCTGTGATTGTAGCCATTCTCCATGGCTCACAAATTGCGACCTACCTCATGAGTATTGATGAGGTAGGTCCATTTGCAAGCCCTTGCGAATCGCAGTATGAAACTCCTGGCGTTTCATACATTCCAATAGTGATTACCTAATTGCGATTCACGAAAAATCGCAATTAGGTAATCGCTATTGGATAAAAGTATACTTCTGGCCCTAAGTGAGCTATCCCTCCAACATTCCAACCCAAAAAAAAATCATAGCTGAGAAATTAAAAAACTGTTCGGGATTGTATTCTACATCATTGTACTGTATTTTCCAAAAAATTTGAGTGCTTAGAGGAGTATGGTATTGGATGAAAACCTGTTGCTGCATAGCAATGTGACATGGAACTACATGCACACTTATTGTCAGTTCGAACTTAGAAATTCATGGACAATTACAAAACTTAAAATGTATCAATTAATATACAAGTTCAAATTCTAAAAGTGGCGGCAAGCAAAATATATCCATCAATAAAGTGGTAACAAATAAAGGATCTATAACAGTAAAATGGAAAAAATATTCCAAGCAGCGGTAACCCTCTAGCAGCAACCGTGCATTTAATTCATCAACAGCAATAGTAAGTAAATAGGTACACCCTTCACTGCAGCCTAACACTTAAATCTATAAGAGCCTGAGGTCTTCTGGCACACCGACCACACCAACATGTAAATTTGACCACTGCAAACACTACAGTCGCTCTAGTGTCACTTTTGCATATTCTGAGTGAATTGATGCGGTCCGACAACCTCAAGGACCAACACATTGGTGTGACTCACCTAGATCTTTATCTGGAATTTGCCCCGCAGAAAAATGGAAAATGTACCTCAAATGTATCTGTAGAGCAACAGGCCCAACAGAGCTAAGACTTGTCAGTCCACAAATGGCAAGAAGACGTGGAAGTGGCCAGGGGAAGAACACTGTATCAAAACTGCAGCTAAAACGAAGTGCCTGAATCGGGTTAATGTATCCAAGGCGTCCTCTAGTTTAAATACATTTTTATGCATGAGAAAACCTTTGGTACTACTGCCTGCAGAATCGGAGAGCTCACTATGGACCAGATTTACAAGACCCTTGTTCCACTGGAGTATTTCTTTTTGCAAGGCTCCGTTGGCGCTAACCACTTCTCCATATTTACAAGGAGGTGTAATGCCACTTTTTATGGCTTTATGTCTCCTTGTAAATATGGGCCCTTCCGATGCAGTTTTCTCCGTCAGAGGGGCGTGCAATGGGTGTTGCTGTAGGCGTTCCACTGCAACACCCTTTGCTTTTAAAGCTTCCCCGGATTTATAAGAAGGGGTAAATCTGTAGCAGCGCTGAAAACTAACACCACCCCAGGGGTGGTGTTAGCATGACGCAATGAGGAGGAGTACTTTTATTCATCCTCATATTTTGCTTTTTCTATGTGGATGATTGTTTATGTGCAGGAAAGGGCCACCTTCCTGAACATAAACAATCACACCCCTCAGCGACGACACCCTTGCACTATGGTGCAAGGATGCCTGCGTTGGTGCAGGATGTTTGATTTAGTGGCACTGACCCTTACAAAGGTGGTTTCACCTACACTGAATGGAAACAAGTTGAAATTATTTTGGTAAACCTCACATTAGCAGATGGTCTGTCGTCGATTAGTGAATGTCTCTTTTGGTTTTTAGATCTCCAAGACTCGTTACTCGACAAGCTAATCCCCAGGTAATCAAATTCTGTTATTTTTGCTAGTGAAGTGATGTCTACTCTAATAGTGCCACCCAATCTCTTTTTGGTGGAAAAAAAACATGAACTTGGTCATTTGAATGTTCATCTCTAGTCCATAGATGTCACAAAAAAACCTAAAACGTATCGATAAGTGTATGGAGGCCAGAGCGTGTTTTGGAATGCAGCAAGGTGTCATCAGACAAAAACAGAACTGACATATTTTTGCTTGTCAAAGAAGGGGAGCCGTTAACATAGTATACCAAATAATAGGCAAAGACACAGCCTTAATGAGCTCATTTGGCTACAATAATCTTATACATTAGTTTCTCATTTGGGTCCCACCTAATTCTAGAGTTAAGTTCCTTCATGCAGATTTATAATTATATTCAACAAGTTATCCAGGAGTTTCATATTACCTAAAACCTACCACAGTTTTGCCCTTTGAACCAAATTGAATGTTGCTCATAATTCAATGGAGGCAACCTAATGTCTGCCACCTCCAACATCCACTTTCTTGCAGGCCTGAAGGTCTGGTCGAAGGGAGCTAGTATTTGGCCTAAATCCTTATTGGAATATGGGAAATGGCTTTGTTGTCCTCTATCCAAGATGTAAATTGACCCAGAACTTGTTTGCACAAAATGTTCTGAAAATTAATGAGCAAGCTAATATGGCAGCAGTTACTTGGGCAATCTTTTTTGTAGATTGGCACAATTTCTGCACCTTTCAAAATAGATAGCATGAGTGTGCCTGTGGCTATGACATTTGCTACAGTATTAATTTATGGCACCCAGATTGGAAGGTTGGAACAAAACATATTGGAAGGGATTGTGACCAGCACTGGGGCTTTTCTCTGCTTTTGGGAGCAGATTGCTGCTGATATGTCTTTTAGGGAGAAAATAAGAGGCATATTTACATAGAACTGGTGCACCGCAGCGCTGCACCAAAATTAGCAGAGCAGCGCTGCATCAGTTCTGAAATGCAGTGATCTTCTGTACTTACAAACATATGGCACACCTCTGTGTTTCCCCCAGTGCTGCTGCTAAATTTAGCTGCCTAGCACCAATGCAGGCATCCTTGCACTGTAGTGCAAGGGTGTCTGCATTGAAGGGAATGATTGTTTATGTGCAAGAAGGTGTCCCTTCCTACACATAAACAATCTACAATGGCAATTTGGCACCTCTATGTGTGCTTCAGGAGGGACACCTTCCTGCACATAAACAATCATGAATGGCCTTTTGCTCTTTCCATGTGTGCTGCAGAATGCAGCACACGTAGAAAAAGCAAAAATGAGGAGAAATAAAAGTATTTTGCCTCGTTGCTCCATGTGAACGCCACCCCTCGGGTGGTATTCGCTTTTGGCGCTGCCTCAGATTTATGATTCCTTGTAAATCTGGGGCAGCGTCAAAAGCAATGGGTGTTGCAGTGGAAGGCCTACAACAATAACCATTGCAAGCCCCTCTTATGCAGAAAGCTGGGCCGGAGGGGCCCATATTTACAAGGTGGGGTTAAGCCATAAAAAGTGGCTTAGGGTTGCCTTGTGAATATTGTGCAGTGCACAGCGCCACTGGAGCATTACTAAAAGTGAAACTACGGTGGTGCTAGGGGCTTGCAAATATGCCCCTAAATGTCACGCTGTCACAGTGTGGAGCTGCTGTGTGCCCATCAAGGGTGGGAGACTGACCCTTAGGTGACTGAGCAGAATTACAATAGAGCAATTTAAACTGTTTGTTCCATTACCTTGACTGTATGGATGATTCAGGATCTTTAACTCGAACTTTAGCACCTTGGGTAACTAAATGCCACAATGTCTTTGAGCCTATTGTAAATGAGGCCTCTGGAAGATCTTTGTCTTGTGCAATCTAATTGTCTCCCTTCATGCTGCCAGAGACTTCCTAATGTCAGTCCGATTGCCTTGGTTTAAGGTGGTTATTAGATTGTTATTGCCTCCCTTCAAGCGGTAGAAAACCACTCTTGAGATTTGAGGTTTTTGACTGCCTGAATCCTTCGTAAAATGTTTTTTACTTTGAAAAAAGAAAGAACTATGGTCTTCAAGGATGGAATCAGGAAGATCTCAATTATCAAACATCTTATTCATGTGGGTAGTCACATTATCATAGATGGTAGAGATCACGTCCTCAGTGGAGCAAAGTGTGTTCCACGTAGCATTCGTACTATTGTTTACCACTGCCAAGTTGTTAGCTCTAAGAGTCGGTCCCTCTGACATTATATAGGACATGAGATTGCATGCTGTTAAAATCAAGGGGGCATTCGCTCTCCACTCTATGGTGTACCACTGTGTCCACCATGGTCCCCCAAATAAGCAAATCTAAAGCTATCTAATCTATAGAAATAATGCAATTGCCTCCTACAGAATTTTGGGGAAGGGTTTAAATATGAATTGGAACAGCCTTGACATGCATTTAATCCAAGAGTAAGGGAGACATCAACCATATGCAGAGCAGCCCTAGACACTTAGGGCCAGATGTAGGTACGAAAAAATTAGCGACTCGCAATTTGCGAGTAAGTGCGACTCGCAAATTGCGTGTCGCTAATAGAAATGCAGGTACAATGTCAGTGTAGAAATTGCGACTCGCACCCGGAGTCGCAACGCAGAGAGCGAGTCCGCTGTTTGCGAGGTCGCTTTTTGCGTCCATGCAAAAAACGAACTCGCAATTTGCGAGTGGGTGTCGCAAAATGCGAGTACCATGTAAATTGATTGCAGGTGCTGCAGAACACTCCAGAAACCACTGCAGAACACTCTGGAAACACTTCCTGGCACATGATGATGACATCACAGCCAGGAAGTTAACTAATACACCTGGGAGGAGGGAGGACCACACCCATTTAAACTGCTGAACTGCACACAGGAGGAACAGCAGCTGCAATGGAAGAAACTCCTAGAAAAAGAAAACTAAAATTCTGGAGCTGGAGGTGCTGACAGACGAATGCTGTCAGCACTATGATGAACTATTTGGAAAGGCAGCCCTCAATGTGCCAGAAGCCACCAAAAGCCAACTCTGGCAGGAGATCCAGGAAAAAATCAACTCCCTGGGGGTGAGCCACAGGAGTGTGGAAGAGATTAAAAAACAGTGGTATGACCTCCGCTCCCGGACCAAGGAGAGGGTGGCTGAAAGGCTCCGGGAGATGGGAGGCACAGGAGGGGGACCATCATCAGTACCACCACCCACACCCCTGGAAGAAAGGGTGGAGGAGACCCTGGAGCAGGAGGCAGTGTCAGGATTTGGAGATCTGGACACCTCTGAGCCCACTACATCAACCGGTGAGTACCATGTGATATGCCTGTACCCCTCTCAATGCCATACCCCCACCCACCATGTACACAGGGGCATGCTCAACCGAGATAGCTCCATTTCAGGGTTGCAAACACCAGAATGATGCATTATGGGAAATGTAGTCAAGTAGGCAGTTCATAGGCAAATGTTTATAAGGAAGTGTGCAACAGATAGTAGACACTGACAGTGTGTTCCCCATGTCCCACAGGTCTCCCACAAGACACCACCACAACCCACAGCAGCCAGCCCCATGAGGACAGCACAGGAGCTGCCACCACTCCCACCTGCACGACCAACACCATCCCTGTTATGTCCACACCTGCTGCAACTGTGTTCCAGGAGGCTGCGCCGGCAACAGGCAGGAGTGCCACAGTTGAGCACACAGGGCAGCCACCGCTGCGCAGGCGACGCAGGTACAGGAGATCAGGGCTGCAGGCTGCGTCCGGCCGTCAACCTACCACCAACAGTGAGGCACAGCTGCTGCGTGGTCAGCGCCTGCAAAACAATATATTAGGGCAGATTAGTGGTGTGCTGCACCGCTTTGTCAGAAACCACGAGGCCAGCATGCAGCATCTAAATTCCAGAATTGACGTTATTGCCCCAAACACTGGGGACCTAGCCCTGTCCATGAGGGATCTGGTGGCAGGACTACTGGCACAGGGCGAGGGTGGGCGGCGCAGGGACCGTCAGCTCCTACAGAGGCTTGACAGGATGGCCACATCAATCGGCAGACTGGCTGTGAACACCACTGGCCTGTTGAGAAGGACAGTTGGCCTCCAGGTCGAAATGGGCCATTTTGCTGGAGATGTGGCTAGGGGCCTGGGCCGTATCACACACGTGATTGACTTAATGGAGGCACTGCATCTGTCCAGGGGCACAGGGGACACACCCCAGGACAGCGAGGAGGGCTCTACAGTGAGCAGTGTCTCTGCCAGTGACACTAGGGTGCTCCGGAGTGGGAGTACCAGGCAGAGCACTGCAGAACCACCAGGGACCAGCCAGGCTGGCAGGGGCCGCCGTAGGACATAGACATAACCCTGTCCCTGATGATGTGGCACATGACATCAATGTGCCCCATGCATGGTTTGCATTTAGATGACCATGAACAGTTATTATTTGTAAATAGTTGTATTTCTGCACAAATTAAACAGTTTTTTGTTCCACTTAACAAATGGAGTTTTTGGTCAATAGGTGAGTATGGTTGGAGTTGACACGTACCTTCCAAAGTATTGGTTTGCGATGTGTTCCCTTTTCAGTCTGCCTTGATTAGCTATACTCCGATCCCCATGATGGCGATGTGGTTGCTCTTGCTCTTCATCCTCAGGATCTGGGTCTGCAGGGGTGAGAGGTAGCCCACGTCGGGTGGCTATATTGTGAAGGATGTCGCATGCGACAACAATTTTGAATGCTGTAATGGGGGTATACTGGAGGGCACCTCCACTGCGGTGGAGGCATCTGAATCTTGCTTTCAGTAATCCAAAGGTGCGTTCAATAAGGTTCCTGGTCCTCTTATGTGCATTGTTGTATCGCCTCTCACATTCATTGCTGGGTGTTAAGAATGGAGTCATAATCCATGGCCGTGGAGCATATGCACTGTCACCTGTTGGGCACAAACATTACACTGTTAGAAAGTCCTGGTTGGTGTGCACAGTGACCTGTCTGTATGTCTACGAGGTGTATGCAGCTCTACCTAGGAGGTATCCATCTCCAAACTCCCCACGTTCCAGGCTTTGGTGTATCCCACTGTGCCTAAAAATGTAGGAGTCATGGGTACTGCCTGGAAACTTAGCTACAATGTCAGTGATGACATAATGGGCATCACAAACAACCTGAATATTGAGTGAGTGGGTACACTTTCTGTTGCGGAAAAGATGTTCCAGGTTTGCAGGGGGGCATATTTGAATATGTGTCCCATCTACACATCCTATGACATGGGGAAAGTTGGCAATCCGGTAAAAGTCCAGCTTGGTGCTGTTGATTTCTGCCTCATTCTTGGGTAGGTATATGAAGTGAGACCTGTGTGTGAGTATGGCATCTAGGAATGCCCTGAGGAACCTTGACACTGCACTTTGAGATACCCCACCTGCCACAGCAATGACCCCCTGATAGCTCCCTGAGGCCAAGAGGTGCAGTGAGCATAGCACTTGCACATGCGTAGGGATGGCACAGCCGCGCAGAGTCTGGTGTTCTAGCTGTGGTTTTAGTAAATCAGTTAATTCTAGTATGGCTGCGCTGCTAATTCGGTATTTATCGTATATCTCTTCCTCAGTTTGCTGAAAAAGAGTCTGCCTTGTTCTATATATCTTCTCCTGTCTGTGGCCCTCCTCCTCCTCTGCTGGGCTGCGTGGACTCTCCTTCTCACTGCTATCAGGTATATCTCCGACATCTTGAGTAACCCAGATGCCTTCGGGGTCTCCTTTTATACTTTGGTTATGGTTACCACCTGCTCTGAGTTAGTGGTAAATTGCAAGTGCAAAATGGGCTTTTTGCGACTAGTCGCAATTTGCGAGTTGCAATTGCATATGGTTTGCTACTCGCAAATAGCGACTTGCTATTTGCTATTTGCGGGTCGCAAAATGGGGTCGCACATTTTGCGAGTCGCTAACGGCTCGCATCGCTTTTTGCAAGTCGGAAATTGGGTTTTTGCATCCCATTTACGATTTTGCACAGTCGCAAATAGCGATTCGGGCCATTTGCGACTCGCAAAACTTTCCTACATCTGGCCCATAATTCCTTGAGCGAGACGTTAACTAAGGGATATTCCATACCTCATATTGCTCTGTGTTAGAAATGGGGTCTTTGGTTGACAGTCAGGTTAGCCCCCGGTTCAAGCAAGGACCCTCACTCTAGTCAGGGTAAGAGAGAATCACCCTCAGCTAACCCCTGCTCACCCCCTTGGTAGCTTGGCAGAGCAGTAGGCTTAACTTCAGAGTGCTAGGTGTAAAGTATTTGTACCAACACACACAGTAACTTAATGGAAAACACTACAAAATGACACAACACCAGTTTAGAAAAACAGGAAATATGTATCTAAACAAAACGAGACCAAAACGACAAAAATCCAACATACACAAGTCAAGTTATGAATTTTTAAAGATTAAACTTAAAAATAGCACTTAGAAACAAAAATGCTTCGATGAGATGTTAACACAGCGTTGTGACGGAGTCGTTCCCAACAAGCCGACACCAGCGGCGCCGGACACGGAGTCGTGTAGACCCCCAAGTACAGTACCTTTGGTGAAGAGTGAAAACAAGCCGATGCGCGAAGTCGGGGATCACGGCGTCTGTGCGAAACGTTGAATCCGTGCACTTCGAGCGGCGTCGGTCACGACGTGATGCGGCGACTTCCACGGAGTCGCGGACTTCAGCGGGGCTGCAGCGGCGTCGGGCCTGTGAAGAGCGTCGCGTTCCAGCGAAGGTCACGGCGTCGGGTGCAGGCGGCGTTACCGGATTCAGCAGCGGCGTCGGTGCGGAGTCGTCCGAAGTCGATTTCCTTGGATTTCCACCAGCTTTCCTTTCAAGGGCCAAGGGACTGGATAGGGCACCACTTGTCAGAGCAGGAGTCTCTCCAGAGACTCCAGGTGCTGGCAGAGAGAAGTCTTTGCTGTCCCTGAGACTTCAAACAACAGGAGGCAAGCGCTAACTCAAGCCCTTGGAGATTTCTTCACAAGATGGAAGGCACACAAAGTCCAGCCTTTGCCCTCTCACTCTGGCAGAGGCAGCACTGCAGGAAAGCTCCACAACGCACATTCACAGGCAGGGCAGCACTTCTTCCTCAGCTATCAGCTCTTCTCCAGGCAGAGGTTCCTCTTGGTTCCAGAAGTGTTTCTAAAGTCTGTAGATTTGGGTGCCCTTCTTATACCCATTTTAGTCTTTGAAGTCACCTTTCTTCAAAGGGGACTCACACCTACTTGTGAAATCCTGCCTTGCCCAGGCAAGGCCTCAGACACACACCAGGGGGTTGGAGTCTGCATTGTCAGAGACAGGCACAGTCCTTTCAGATGAGAGGGACCACTCCACCCCTCCCTCCTAGCAGAGATGGCTAATTAGGAAATGCAGGCTACACCCCAGCTCCCTTTGTGTCACTGTCTAGTGTGAGGTGAAAAACAACCCAACTGTCAAACTGACTGTAGGAGGCTGGACTGGCTTGTAGTGAGTGCCAAGGGGGACTTACACCTTGCACCAGGCCCAGGTATCCCTTATTAGTGTATAGGGTGTCTAGCAGCTTAGGCTGATAGATAATGGTAGCTTAGCAGAGCAGCTTAGGCTGAACTAGGAGACGAGTGAAGCTCCTACAGTACCACTAGTGTCATATGCACAATATCATAAGAAAACACAATACACAGATATACTAAAAATAAAGGTACTTTATTTTTATGACAATATGCCAAAAGTATCTCAGTGAGTACCCTCAGTATGAGGATAGCAAATATACACAAGATATATGTACACAATACCAAAAATATGCAGTATAGTATTAGAAAACAGTGCAACCAATGTATAGTTACAATAGGATGCAATGGGGACACATAGGGATAGGAGCAACACAAACCATATACTCCAAAAGTGGAATGCGAACCACGAATGGACCCCAAACCTATGTGACCTCGTAGAGGGTCACTGGGACTGTAAGAAAACAGTGAGGGTTAGAAAAATAGCCCACCCCAAGACCCTGAAAAGTGAGTGCAAAGTGCACTAAAGTTCCCCAAAGAGCACAGAAGTCGTGATAGGGGAATTCTGCAGGAAAGACACAAACCAGCAATGCAACAACGATGGATTTCCAAACGAGGGTACCTGTGGAACAAGGGGACCAAGTCCAAAAGTCACAAGCAAGTCGGAGATGGGCAGATGCCCAGGAAATGCCAGCTGTGGGTGCAAAGAAGCTGCTACTGGACAGTAGAAGCTGAGGATTCTGCAGGAATGACAAGGGCTAGAAACTTCCCCTTTGGAGGATGGATGCCCCACGCCGTGGAGAGTCGTGCAGAAGTGTTTTCCTGAAGAAAGACCGCAAACAAGCCTTGCTAGCTGCAAGTCGTGCGGTTAGGGTTTTTGGATGCTGTTTTGGCCCAGGAGGGACCAGGATGTCGCCAATTGCGTCAGGGGACAGAGGGCACGCCCAGCAGGATGAGGAGCCCTCTCAGAAGCAGGCAGCCCCCGCAGAACTGCCAGAACAGGCACTACAAAGAGGAGTGAAACAGTGCTCACCCGAAGTTACACAAAGGAGTCCCACGTCGCCAGAGGACAACTCAGGAGGCTGTGCAATGCAGGTTAGAGTGCCGTGGACCCAGGCTTGGCTGTGCACAAAGGATTTCCACCGGAAGTGCACAGAGGCCGGAGTAGCTGCAAAAGTCGCGATTCCCAGCAATGCAGTCTGGTGTGGGAAGGCAAGGACTTACCTCCACCAAACTTGGACTGAAGAGTCACTGGACTGTGGGAGTCACTTGGACAGAGTTGCTGGATTCAAGGGACCTCGCTCGTCGTGCTGAGAAGAGACCCAGGGGACCGGTGATGCAGTTCTTTGGTGCCTGCGGTTGCAGGGGGACGATTCCGTCGACCCACGGGAGATTTCTTCGGAGCTTCCAGTGCAGAGAGGAGGCAGACTACCCCCACAGCATGCACCACCAGGAAAGCAGTCGAGAAGGCGGCAGCATCAGCGTTACAGAGTTGCAGTAGTCGTCTTTGCTACTTTGTTGCAGTTTTGCAGGCTTCCAGCGCGGTCAGCAGTCGATTCCTTGGCAGAAGGTGAAGAGAGAGATGCAGAGGAACTCTGATGAGCTCTTGCATTCGTTATCTAAGGAATTCCCCAAAGCAGAGACCCTAAATAGCCAGAAAAGAGGGTTTGGCTACTTAGGAGAGAAGATGGGCTAGCAACACCTGAAGGAGCCTATCAGAAGGAGTCTCTGACGTCACCTGCTGGCCCTGGCCACTCAGAGCAGTCCAGTGTGCCAGCAGCACCTCTGTTTCCAAGATGGCAGAGGTCTGGAGCACACTGGAGGAGCTCTGGGCACCTCCCAGGGGAGGTGCAGGTCAGGGGAGTGGTCACTCCCCTTTCCTTTGTCCAGTTTCACGCCAGAGCAGGGCTGAGGGATCCCTGAACTGGTGTAGACTGGCTTGTGCAGAAATGGGCACCATGTGTGCCCATGAAAGCATTTCCAGAGGCTGGGGGAGGCTACTCCTCCCCTGCCTTTACACCATTTTCCAAAGGGAGAGGGTGTAACACCCTCTCTCTGAGGAAGTCCTTTGTTCTGCCTTCCTGGGCCAAGCCTGGCTGGACCCCAGGAGGGCAGAAACCTGTCTGAGGGGTTGGCAGCAGCAGCAGCTGCATTGAAACCCCGGGAAAGGCAGTTTGGCAGTACCCGGGTCTGTACTACAGACCCGTGGGATCATGGGATTGTACCAACAATGCCAGGATGGCATAGAGGGGGCAATTCCATGATCTTAGACATGTTACATGGCCATATTCGGAGTTACCATTGTGAAGCTACACATAGGTAGTGACCTATATGTAGTGCACGCGTGTAATGGTGTCCCCGCACTCACAAAGTCCGGGGAATTGGCCTTGAACAATGTGGGGGCACCTTGGCTAGTGCCAGGGTGCCCACACACTAAGTAACTTAGCACCCAACCTTTACCAGGTAAAGGTTAGACATATAGGTGACTTATAAGTTACTTAAGTGCAGTGTAAAATGGCTGTGAAATAACGTGGACGTTATTTCACTCAGGCTGCAGTGGCAGGCCTGTGTAAGAATTGTCAGAGCTCCCTATGGGTGGCAAAAGAAATGCTGCAGCCCATAGGGATCTCCTGGAACCCCTATACCCTGGGTACCTCAGTACCATATACTAGGGAATTATAAGGGTGTTCCAGTATGCCAATGTAAATTGGTAAAATTGGTCACTAGCCTGTTAGTGACAATTTGAAAGAAATGAGAGAGCATAACCACTGAGGTTCTGATTAGCAGAGCCTCAGTGAGACAGTTAGTCATAACACAGGTAACACATACAGGGCACACTTATGAGCACTGGGGCCCTGGCTGGCAGGGTCCCAGTGATACATACAACTAAAACAACATATATACAGTGAAATATGGGGGTAACATGCCAGGCAAGATGGTACTTTCCTACACTGACCCAGACAGGGAATCCACAAACAAGGCAGAGTCACAGAATGGTTTAAGCAAGAAAATGCTCACTTTCTAAAAGTGTCATTTTCAAACACACAGGGGCATATTTATACTCTGTTTGCACCGAATTAGTGTCATTTTTTTTACTCTAATTCGGTGCAAAACTAACTCCATATTTATACTTTGGTGCTAGACCCCTCTAGCACCAAATTTATGGAGTTAAAGTCATTTTTTGAAAGTGGAGGCCTACTTTGCCTTAATGAGATGCAAGGTAGGCGTTCCTGTGCAAAAAATGACTCTATGGCCTTAACGCCATATTTAGGGGCATATTTATACTCTGCGGCATATTTTTAATTCTCTGTTTGCACCGAATTAGCGTCATTTTTTTTTACTCTAATTCGGTGCAAATCTAACTCCATATTTATACTTTGGTGCTAGACCCATCTAGCACCAAGGCCCTGATTTAAACTTTTTTTGCACCGCATTAATGTCATTTTATGACGCAAAAGTGGCGCGAACTTACAAAATATTGGCCCTTATTTATACTTTTAGCTGCAAAACTGCACCAACTCAGTTTTGCACCAAAAAGTTTAGCACTGGCTTGCACCATTTCTGTGCACCAGCCGGGCACCATATTTATGGAATGGTGCAAGCCGGTGCAAAGGGTAGGCTAGAGTTTTAAAAAATTACTTTAGTCGGGTGGGGCTGGCAGTATAGAAGAAGAGGGTTTAGCACCAAAAAATGGCTTTAGGCAGGTTAGAGTAAAAAAAAATGACTCTAACCAGATTAGCGTCATTTTATTTTGCTAAACCTACCATGCCACATGACTCCTGCCTTAGAAAAGGCAGGAGTCATGTCCACCACCCCAATGGCCAGCACAGAGGACAGGGGTCCCCTGGGCATGGCCATTGCACCCTGTTCCATGTATGGGGGCCCATTTCAGGGCCCCCTATGGCACTTTAAAAAATAAAATGCACTTACCTCTACTTACCTGGGATGAGGTCCCCCATCCTCGCAGTCCCTCTAGTGTGGGTGGGGGTGCCCCTAGGGCCTAGGGAGGTCACCTCTGGGCTTATTCCATGGTGTTCCACCATGGAAATAGTGCCACAGGTCCCCTAAGGCCTGCCCTGACCCAGGTCTTAAAAAATGTGGCAAAGCAAGCTTTGCCCCATTTTTTGACCCCACCTCCCTCCCTTGCACCATTTTTACATGGGAGTATAAATATGGTGTTAAGGCCATAGAGTCATTTTTTTGCACAGGAACACCTACCTTACATCTCATTAAGGCAAGGTAGGTTTCCACTTCCAAAAAATGACTTTAACTCCATAAATTTGGCGCTAGACGGGTCTAGCACCAAAGTATAAATATGGAGTTAGTTTTGCACTGAATTAGAGTAAAAAAAATGACGCTAATTCAGTGCAAACAGAGTATAAATATGCCCCTTAGTGTCAATAAATGATGCTAATCTGGTCAGAATCATTTATTTTGACTCAAAACTGTCTAACGTTATTTTTTTTTAAGCTAGCCTACCCTTTGCACCGGCTTGCACCATTCCATAAATATGGTGCCCAGCTGGTGCTAAAAAATGGTGCAAGCCGGTGCAAAACTTTTTGGGGCAAAACTGCCTTAGTGCAGTTTTGCACCAAAAAGTATAAATAAGGCCCACAATCTCAAAACCAACTTTACTAAAATATGTATTTTTAAATTGTGAGTTCAGGGACCCCAAACTCCACATGTCCATCTACTCTCTAGGGGAATCTACGCTTTAATCATATTTAAAGGTAGCCCCCATATTATCCTATGAGAGAGACAGGCCTTGCAACAGTGAAAAACGAAATTGGCAGTATTTCACTGTCAGGACATATAAACCACATTACTATATGTCCTACCTTATCCATACACTGCACCCTGCCCTTGGGGCTACCTAGGGCCTACCTTAGGGGTGCCTTACATGTAATAAAAGGGAAAGTTAAGGCCTGGCAAGTAGGTACACTTGCCAAGTCGAATTTACAGTGTAAAAATATACACACACAGACACTGCAGTGGCAGGTCGGAGACATGATTACAGGGTTGCTTGTGTGGGTGGCACAACCAGTGCTGCAGGCCCACTAGTAACATTTGTTTTACAGGCCCTGGGCACCTCTGGTGCACTTTACTAGGGACTTAGCAGTAAAACAAATATGCCAATCATGGAGAACCAATTACATACACATTTTAAACAGGAGCACTTGCACTTTAGCACTGGTTAGCAGTGGTAAAATGCCCAGAGTAATAAAAACTGCAAAATCAGAGTCCAGCACACATCAACAACCTGGGGAACAGAGGCAAAAAGTTAAGGGAGACCACACCAAGGATGAAAAGTCTAACACTCTGCAAACAGGTCTTGTGCTGTTTTATTGGGTTTAAATATTAGGCTGAAACCCCTGCAATTATGACAATGTGGATGGCTGGGTGCAAACTCAATACCTTGTCTAGTAGGAAGATAGCTCTCGATTTTTCCTGGTTCCACGTACTTCTATTGTAAATGTTGATTAACAAAATTGGAGTGCTGGTAGTTTGCGTTTTAGCAAGCCTGTATACCAGGGTAGGGAAATGACAGCTCTAAACTAGTGAATTGCAATGTAATATTCAACCAGATTAATAAGCCTCCCGAGAGTCCCCTTGCAGAAGAACTTCTTGCTGGAACAGAAAAAGCTTAAATAGCCATTCCTATACACATTTTCCAATGCCCACGTCTCAGAAGAGACAGAACCCATTATCATCGACACATTTCCCCCACTCCTTGTCCCCTAGTTTTGCCTTAATCCCTGGCAAGTTCTAGCTAAGTATTAATACTGGTGCTTGGTGTTTATTAGGGTTTAGTCCACAAACAAGGGGTCACTTTGCACTAGTATTTATAAAAACTGTAACCAGCAGCCATCTTGTGTCCTGTACTTGGTTTTATAGTTGAGTGTGCAACACAATCTTCTACTGAGGCATGGCTGGCTCAGCCCATGGTTCATTCAGCCCACTGGACCTCTATATCTCAAATGAATGCAGGAAAATGTGGCCTAGGCTACCACCACCATCACAACCATAACCTCAGAGTTTAAGGTTGTAAAATGAGTACCCTGCAACATGTGATATTTTCAGATTAATGCGGTGCAATGCCATTTGAACCCTGAAGCACAAAGGCACCAAATGGGAGCAGTACCTGTTACACCCAGGTGGTTTTAGCAACTCCTTTTAACTGCGCTGCTCTTACTGTAATTTGTACATGATCACTGTTCAGCATTTAAAACAGTGCCTTTAGCTTTGTCAAACATTAGCATACTATGTAATTGTTTAAACAATTACAATGGCATGGGCATTCAATTATCTGGTCAATACATTTCCTTTGATGTCACCAGGTCAAGCTGATCCAACATCACATCCACTGCCCCATAATGTTGGTGAAATTACACCTGAGATAGAGTAAAACGCTTTAGTGCCAGGTCAAAACAGTCTTACCTGTGTGTTTCCATACCTTCAGCATACCTGCTAAAATCTCTGCTTACATACCTTTGGAAAATATTCAGATCGATCCCTGTTAACACTAGGAAAACTGTCATGCAAGCCCTCGTCACCAGTTAGCTGGACTACGGAAATGCACTCCACGCCGGAACCACCACCCAGCTCCTCAAGAAACTCCAGACCATACAGAATGCAGTGTCCAGAATCATCCTCAGTGTCCGCAAATGGACACACATCACCCCCATGTCAGGAACCTCCACTGGCTCTCCATCCAGAAGAGATGCCATTTCAAGATGCTGACACATGCCTGCAGGGCCCTAACGACCAGGATCCTGCATAGATTAACCACCACCTGAACTTCCACCAAACCGCCAGACAACTGCAATCTGCCTCCACCCTTGCACACGTTCCCCGCATTCACCTAATATACAGTGGAGGTCATTCCTTCTCCTACCTCGCACCCATGTCCTGGAACCACCTACTCCTCCACCTGCCAAAATCACTGTCACTCCCGGATTTCACAAAAGGATACAAGACATGGCTTTTCGTCTGAGACCAGCGAGACCTCTGGGCCTGGATACCCCAAGGGTATAATAGCCATGCTCTATAAGTACTGATTGGGAGATTTAGGTAACTGACACTAATTATTTAAACAGAAACAACATTATTTATGCAATCCTAGAAAATGAGCCTAGTCAGTAAGATTACTTCATGGTTGTGAACTAAAGAGATTCCTTACAGCTGCTTTTGATCATTTTGCTTTTGTTGGGGCGGAGGGGAGGGAGAGCGGAAATTACTGCAGCCATAAAGTACACCATTTCAGAGGATATTTCTTTTGCCAAATTGCACTTGTGAATGCAGCCATTTAGGCTATAAAAGATATATAATATATATATTTTCTTTTACTTTCATCTATTTTCTATAAATCGGTTAAAAAGGCTCCAGCGTAATGAAAACAGTTATGTCTCAAATCTCATCACGTCTTTAAATACAAAAGGCCGCAGATTTGTGTAAACATGGGTTTTTCTATTGTCTTTAGTTCGGTTTGATGTTTCGACGTGTACTCCATAAAAAGCTACTGCCGAGCTGCAGTCTGGGCTGCGGACATCATGGCACGCTAGCAGCTGAAGACATAAACAGTTTATTTCTATTGCATCTCAGAGTGCAACTCTGTCTGATAAACTCCAAACAACCCCTCAGTAACCCAGATCTGCTGGAAGGCGCAGCGAGGAGGCAGCGTTCAAATAAATGCCAAGGCGGGCGTTATTTACAGTCCAAGGCCAATATGCCAAGCAGGCATTTGGGAAATATTTACGCAAGCATTAAGATCCCCTTTGCCCGTGACACACGGCACGTCATTACTTAGCTTCACTGATAATGCTGAAGCTTGCCTTGCCATATATTTCTTCATCTACTTGACTCGCTTTGAAGTACTTGGAAGCCTTGGAGTAAATCAGGCCTGGCTTCCCTTTGACATAACAGATTGTGGTTTTTTTTTTCGCTCTGACTGCCGGTCCTTTGAATAATCACCCTCTTTATCAGTCTAGCTCCTTACCCGTGATTTATGGGTCTTGAAAATATGGACTTGCTATATCCAAAGAATACCACCGAACATAGTTGCCAGCCACGGCCAACATGCTTGCTGCACATTTCAACAGCCATGTAGGGTCCCTAACGCAGACCCAGCCCTACAGAGGCACCTAGACATTCAGGGAGCCTGCATTCTGCCCAGGACCAATAAAAACCTGCGAGATATGCGAAGCTCCAAGACTCCCATCACATTTTTCAGGCGGGGCCCATCGTTTTGTACTACCTCACTGCAGCTACCTGGATTGTCCATTAGAGCTCGGAGAATGTGGATGCTTAAGAGCTGTTTTTGCTTCATGATTTTAGCTTTGGAAAAATTCGCAGGATAGTGGTAAGGCACAGGAACATTACTTCAGCTCGTCTTCTTATTTTCTATGCTGGAATTTATGAGTTCATATGGACAGTATTTAAAATGAAACTGCAGTGTGTGTGGTGCCAGAGAGTCGATGCATGTGGAAAGGTGTCACGCATCCCAAGGAATCACTTGCTTACTACCCACGCCTGCTCAGACTGGTGTTTTTGTGCATCTGTGAGGCAGCCTTACGGCATGTTTGTTAATGGGAGTTGGACAGGTGCATTGCAAGTATCTGAGATACCAACATACCGTCTTTTGGAGGGTGTGACCCTCCTCAGACTCACCATTACACTCCATACAAGTAGCATCCCTCCTATCAACTTCAGTGAGCTCACCATTTGAAGACATTTCTCATCCCTCAGAAGAAATTTTAATTTATGTTGATTTCTAAAGGATCACCCTCCACATCCACTCAGCCTCACACTCCTTGTGGATCCAAAGTTTATAGGAAATCCTGAAGATTGCTCCATACCATTTCTAGGAAAGGCTCTTAGGGGCAGATTTATGAAATAGTGTAGCGCCACTTTTCTTGTGCCCCTTAGTGCCCCCTAGCGTCGCCATGTGTGTGCCATATTTAAAATACGGTGCACCATGGCAGTTATTAGGGAACTAGAGTCATAATTTTTTACGCTAGTTCAGTGCTTTGCAGGACTAGCGTCAAAGGTTTTGTCGCTAATCCTGCAAAGCACCCAGAGGCCCATTGAAAACAATGGCATGCCTCCTTTTAAAGCCTGCTCTGAGCAGGTGTTAAAAATCCAAGAAAAAGTTATGAAAAGAAATATTTTAGATTTCTTTGTGCCATTTTTTCAGGCCCCCCTAAGGAGGGAACACCCCTCTTGCATACATTATGCCTGGCGCAGGCATAATGTGGCGCAAGGGATTACAAAGTGGCGCAATGCATGCATTGTGCCACTTTGCAAATATGGCTTCGCCTTTTTGGCATTCCAATGCCACATTAGCATAAACAAAATGATACTAATGTGGTGTTGGAATGGTGCTAAGCCCTCTTAGATCTGGGCCTTGGTTGTGAGCAAACCAAAGTCTTAGGCCCAGATTTGTGGGCTTCTGACATAGGGCAGTGCAGCAAGTCACCTTGGTACACTGCCCTGCCTCAAAGGAAAAGGGCAGGAATGCTTGGCTAATCACGTGTGAGGGTCTTGAGGTGCTGGGGGGAAGGGAGGGCCCTCATCCGAAGAGCCACGTCTTGAGGTTCTTTCTGAATATGGTGAGTGACAGGCTTTGTCTGAGGTGCAGGGGGAGGTTGTACCAGCTCTTTGCTGCAGTGTAGGTGAAAGATCGTCCTCTGGCGGTGGTTTTGCAGATGCGAGGGACAGTGGCCAGGGCCATCTGGGCAGAGCAGAGGGATTTGACGGGGGTGTGGAAGGAGATGCAGTGGTTCAGGTAGGCTGGTCCTGTGTTGTGTATGGGCTTGTACGTGTGGGTGAGAAGCGTGAAGGTGATTTGCTTCTTGACCGATAGCAAGGTGAGGGTCCTCACGTGTTGGGAGATGTGTTCTCAGCGAGGGAGGTGCAGAATGAGTCTGGTGGCAGCGTTCTGGATGAGTTGAAGTTTTTTGATGTTCCTAGTTGAGGTGCCGGTGTAGAGGGTGTTGCCATAGTCAAGCTTGCTAGTGACTAAGGCGTGAGTGACTATACTGTGACAGTCTGCTGGGATCCATCTGAAGATCTTCCAAAGTTTGCGGAGTGTGTGCCACCAGGAGGAGGTGACAGAGTTTACCTGTCGGGTCATGTATAGGGAGGAGTCGAGGATGATTCCTAAGTTGCGGGCAAACTCAGTCAGTGCAGTGGTGGCGCTGAGGGATGTGGGCCACCAGGTGTCATCCCAAGCTGAGGTGGCTTTTCCAAAGATGATGAGCTCAGTCTTGTCGGAGTTGAGCTTTAGGCAGCTTTCTCACATCCAGGTGGCAAGGGATTCTATTCCTAAGTGTAGGAGGCTGGCCTGGCTTATAGTGGGTACCTTGTGGTACTTACACCTTGTGCGAGGTCCAGTTATCCCTTATTAGTAGAATAGAGCTGTTTCTAGCAGCTTAGGCTGATAGAGGTAGCTATGGCAAACCAGCTTAGGCTGAACTAGGAGACATGCAAAGCTCCTACTATACCACTTATATCATATAGCACAATATCATAAGAAAACACAACACTCAGAGTTACTAAAAATAAAGGTACTTTATTTAGTGACAATATGCCAAAAGTATCTGAGGATACCCTCACTTAGGAGGTAAGTAATATACACAAATTAAATGTACACAAACCCAAAACAGGTAAGTAACAGTAAGAAAAGTAGTGCAAACAATGTTGAATCACAATAGGATGCAATGGGTAGACATAGGTCTAGGGGCAACACAAACCATATACTCCAAAAGTGGAATGCGAATCACAAATGGACCCCAGACCTATGGGAGGTTGTAGAGGGTCGCTGGGACTGTAAGAAAACAGTAACGGTGTCCAAGATACCCCACCCCAGGACCCTGAAAAGTAGGAGTAAATTTACCCTACTACCCCAGAAAGACAGAATAGTCGTGATAGGGGATTCTGCAAGAACCACAAGTACCAGCAAAACACTGAAGATGGATTCCTGGACCTGAGGAACTGTAAAGGAGGGGGACCAAGTCCATGAGTCACACAAGTGTCCGGGGGGGCAGGAGCCCACTAAACCCCGGATGAAGGTGCAAAAGGGCTGCCTCTGGGTGGAAGAAGCCAAAGATTTTGCAACAACATAAGGTGTCAGGAACTTCTCCTTTGGTCAGAAGATGTCCCACGGTGTGCTGGAGGATGCAGAGTTGTTTCTTTGCAGAAAGACCCCAATCAAGCCTTGCTAGCTGCAAGAGTTGCGGTTGAGGATTTTGGGTGCTGCTGGGGACCAGAAAGAACCAGGATGTCGCCCCTTAGAGGAGGAGACAGAAGAGGCACTCAGCAGCTCAGATAGCCCCCACAGAAGCAGGCAGCACCCGCAGAATTACCAGAACAGGCACTTAGAAGATCTGAGGACAGCGGTCAACTCAGAGTCACAAAGGAGAGTCCCACGACATCGGAGTCCAACTCAGCGAGTTGGGCAATGCAGGACGGAGTGCTGGGGACCCAGGCTAGGCTGTGCACAAAGGACTCCTTGGAAAAGTGCACAGAAGCCGGAGCAGCTGCAGATCACGCAGTGCACAGGATTACTGTCTGGCATGGGGAGGCAAGGACTTACCTCCACCAAATTTGGACAGAAGGGCCACTGGACTGTTTGAGACACGTGGACCCAGCTCCTGTGTTCCAGGGACCACGCTCGTCAGGATGAGAGGGGACCCAGAGGACTGGTGATGCAGAAGTTTGGTGCCTGCGTTAGCAGGGGGAAGATTCCGTCGACCCACGGGAGATTTCTTCTTGGCTTCCAGTGCAGGGTGAAGGCAGACAACCCTCAGAGCATGCAGCACCAGGAAATAGTCGAGAAAGCTGGCAGGATGAGGCGCTACAATGTTGCTGGTAGTCATCTTGCTACTTTGTTGCGGTTTTGCAGGCATCCTGGAGCAGTCAGCGGTCGATCCTTGGCAGAAGTCGAAGAGGGAAGTGCAGAGGAACTCTGGTGAGCTCTTGCATTTGTTTTCTGAGGAATAGCCCAGAGGAGAGATCCTAAATAGCCAGAAAAGGAGGTTTGGCTACTGAGAAAGGAGGCTTGGCTACTGAAAGAGGTAAGCACCTATCAGGAGGGGTCTCTGACATCACCTGCTGGCACTGGCCACTCAGAGCAGTCCATTGTGCCCCAACACCTCTGAATCCAAGATGGCAGAGGTCTGGGACACACTGGAGGAGCTCTGGGTACCTCCCCTGGGAGGTACTTGTCAGGGGAGTGGTCACTCCCCTTTCCTTTGTCCAGTTTCGGGCCAGAGCAGGGCTGGGGGATCCCTGAGCCGGTGTAGACTGGCTTATGCAGAGATGGGCACCATCTGTGCCCATCAAAGCATTTCCAGAGGCTGGGGGAGGCTACTCCTCACCAGCCCTTCACACCTATTTCCAAAGGGAGAGGGTGTAACACCCTCTCTCAGAGGAAATCCTTTATTATGCCTTCCTGGGACTGGGCTGCCCAGGCCCCATGGGGGCAGAAACCTGTCTGAGGGGTTGGCAGCAGCAGTAGCTGCAGTGGAGAACCCGGAAAGTTCGTTTGGCAGGACTCGGGCTCTATACTGGAGACCCTGGGATGCATGGAATTGTCCCCCCAATACTAAAATGGTATTGGGTTGACAATTCCATGATCCTAGACATGTTACATGGCCATGTTCGGAGTTACCATTGTGACGCTACATATAGGTATTGACCTATATGTAGTGCACGCGTGTAATGGTGTCTCCGTTCTCACAAAGCCCGAGGAATTTGCCCTGAACAATGTGGGGGCACCTTGGCTAGTGCCAGGGTGCCCACACACTAAGTAACTTTGCACCTAACCTTCACCAAGTGAGGGTTAGACATATAGGTGACTTATATGTTACTTAAGTGCAGTGTAAAATGGCTGTGAAATAACGTGGACGTTATTTCACTCAGGCCGCAGTGGCAGTCCTGTGTAAGAATTGTCTGAGCTCCCTATGGGTGGCAAAGGAAATGCTGCAGCCCATAGGGATCTCTAGGAACCCCAATACCGTGGGTACCTAGGTACCATATACAAGGGAATTATAAGGATGTTCCAGTGTGCCAATGAGAATTGCTAAAATTAGTCACTAGCCTGCAGCGACAATTTTAAAAGCAGAGAGAGCATAAACACTGAGGTTCTGGTTAGCAGAGCCTCACTGATACAGTTGGGCACCACACAGGGAACACATACAGGCCACAAACTTATGAGCACTGGGGTCCTGGCTAGCAGGATCCCAGTGACACATATCAAACACACTGACAACATAGGGTTTTCACTATGAGCACTGGACCCTGGCTAGCAGGATCCCAGTGAGACAGTAAAAACACCCTGACATATACTCACAAAAAGGCCAAAAGTGGGGATAACAGGGCTAGAAAGAGACTACCTTCCTACACTAAGTGGAAGATTCTTTTGTCCGTGTCCGGGTCTTCGGTGAGGGAAATGATGAGTTGTGTGTCATCGGCATATGACACAGTGTTCATGCCGTGGCATCAGATGTTGGCAGCAATAGGGGACATGTATACGTTGAACAGTGTGGGACTCAGTGAGGATCCTTGGGGGACTCTGCAGTTGACTCCTGTGGGTCTGGAAGTGTAGGGCAGGAGTCTGACCCTCTGCATCCTCCCAGAGAGGAAGGAGTGGATCCATTCCAGGGTTTTCCGCGGATTCCTATGTCATGGAGTGTGGTGTGCATAGTGCTGTGGGAGACTGTGTTGAATTCTGCAGAGAGGTCCAGGAGTATGAGTGCTGTAGTGTGACCACGGTGAAGGAGTAATAGGATGTCATCAGTGGCTCCCAGGAGGGCTGTCTCCATGCTGTGGTTGCTGCGGAATGCAGACTGGAAGCTGTCAAGGGAGTTCTTGGCCTTGATAAAATTCCGTAGTAGTGCGTTGATTGCTTTCTCCAGTACTTTGGCGGGGTAGGGTAGCAGCAAGATAGGCCAGAAATTCTTTAGTTCTCATGGGTCGGCCGAAAGTTTCTTCAGGAGAGGGCATAGTTTGGCATGTTTCCAGTCCTCGCGGAAGGTGCCCATGTTGATGGAGCAGTTGATTGTGTTACGGAGCTCAGGTGATGGATGTGATGGCTCTGATGTATATGTGGTGCGGGAAGGGATCCAAGGGTGCTCCAGAGTGGGTGCTATTCATGATGTTGACTGTTTCCTCTGTGGCGAGGGTGGATCAGCTATGGATGGTCTGGGTGGGTTCTGGGGGGGATGGGTCAGTCACAGGTTCATGTGCCAGGATTTTCCAGGAGGAAGCTGTCGTAGATGTCCTGGATCTATCAATGCAATAGGGTGCATTCCTTTTGTTTCCCATTGCGCAGGCATCGTTTTGACTGCCTAGTGCCAATGCAGGCACCCTTGCACCATGATGCAAGGGGTCTGTGTTGTAGGAAGAATTGTTTCTGTGCAGGAAGGAGCACCGTCCTGCACAAAAACAATCCCAGGATGCATTTTTCTCTTTCTGTGTGTGCTACATAGAGAGAGCAAAAAACGAGGAGAAATAAAGATATTTCTCCTTGTTGCACCTCCCCTGGGAAGGCATAATGTTTTAACGTATCCCCAAGTTTTCAAGCTCTTGCAAATCCGGGGATGCAAAATCCATGGGTGTTGCATGGGAACACCCACCTCAATGCCCATGGAAATCCTCCCATGCACAGAGTAAGGCAACACAGTGATTTGCACTGCCTTGCCTTTCTCCATATCTATGAGGCCAATCAGAGTCCTGCAAAGTAGCTTTGCATGGCCTCATATAAATTATTGTAAGGTTTGTGCCACCGTTGATCAAAAAAGTGACGCAACCGCTGCTCAAAGGGCTCATACATATGCTTGTTAGTTTTTAGGGTTTGGAAATTAACTTTGTCATTGAATCATACAGTGTACAACATGTAATGCAATACATTTTACATCAAATGACACAACGTTTTGTACAGAAGCTGATACAACACATTTTACTGCATGATCTCTCAAATACTGTACCTCACATTGTACAACAAACTCTATAGGGAAAAGTAGTATAGTATACCAGACATGAGTTCCCAAATGAATTATTTTTTCCAAAATCAAATATTTATATGCAAAGTTTTCAATTCACTACCATACCACAGATGCACTATAAAAGGTACATGAAGTGGCTGTCAGTCTCTTTCTAGAGTGATGCATTTGTTACTGTTAGGAAGTTGTTAAATAGTTGTTACTCATTTCGTACCGGTTTTTGTTCAGCAGCTGTGGAAATCCCATAAAGTGCATGTCATTGTGAATTCACTGAAGACACATACTATACAAAAACATTTCTGGGTAAAGCTGGTTGGCTAGTGAAAGAAGCCAATACTACCTACATTTTACATAAAAGTTGTTTTTTCATTTAATAATGTAGCTATTATTTTGATCTTTCAGTTGCATTTATGAATTATGCGGACCAACATCTGGAATATGGTGAATTAAGAGTTGCATTTAAAAGTTGCAAGGAAATATTACAGTGGATGCATAAATGTCTAGCCAGGTTAATAAAGACAGCCTTCCTTCAGGTAGTCATATGGAGCACAAAATCCATGAACTTATGAAAGTGGTTCTCTGCCAAATTTTCTCACAAACTAAGACATAAAGGGAGTAGTGGAGAGTACACCCAGTTTGCTAGTGATATGTCCTGTGGTATCACCAGTAATTTTCTAATCTGTAAAGATGATAAATACACAAGGAACCAAAGCATAACAAGACAACTTAAAGGGTTAGTGTAAGTCTGTTAAATCATGGGTGGTGGCATGCATGCTCCCATCTATAGATCATTTAAGTAGCACTCAGTTTCCAGTAGATGAGACCGGGATGCATCCTCTGAGCATTAAAAAGTACCTCAAGGAAAACTGAATCTATGATTCAACACCACCCATTTATTTGGGGGCCATAACAGAAGGAGAAATATTTATAATTTGTAAGTTTGATGGATGTATCCTCATGGCATCTATTTATTAATTATTACATCTGTGCCGAAGATTATGCAGAGATTAATGCTGAGGTAAGTACCATAGCTTAACAAGAAGATATGCATTCAGAGGAGGCAGTATGGCTCTCCGTGCTGCCCAACAGAGTGTTTTTGAAAGCAGCGCCTAACTCATGACTGGACGTTGTAAAAACACAGATTATTCTGATTTCTCAGTGCTCCTAATCTGGAGAGAAGTTTAGAGAATGAAACAAATAGGCAGGAGGCGGTACTGGAAAAATCAGCGAGGATCAAAAAAAATGTGATCTTGGGATTCTTCTTTTTCATTATGAACAACAAGAGTTCCAAAAAAGAGGGGTTCTAGGGAGCTGGGTTTTTGATTAGGGGGATGAAGACTCTTCTCAAGCAAAAGCCACAATCCTTCTCACTATGAACCACAAAACATTGCTAAATTAACTTGTGCTTATTCCTGTGGTCACTAGGGACAAAAACAGCCAGGATAACCTTAGAGGCAATCAATGTGTTAAATTTTATGGAGCACTGAAACAGTAATAATATAAAAACACAACACAAGAAAAATTTCACATCAATTTAGAAAAAAAGATAAAAATGCAATCAGTAGACTCAGAGTTATGAAATATTCTGTGGAAAATAGCACCTAAGAAATCAAAGCATCAACTGTGGGCATCTAGTTGGGTAAGACAAGACAAAGTTGAAAGTTATGACTGACCGCAATAGAAAACGTTTCAGATACACGAGGTGGATTGGGCCTGTTGTCCACTTACCATCCAACTTAGAAGACTTTTTGAAGTAAAGTCTAGTGGGGCAAGGCAGCTGGCGATTTCCAAGGAGGTGGTGTCATTGTCAGGGAGCCCCTGAATGAAGTCACGGTGAAGATCTCTACATTCAGACTTAGGCCCTGATTTAAAAGAATCTGGTGCATCAGTAATGATAGGCCAGATTTCTTGTGCCCCCCCACTGCCACTTAACAACACCATGGGTGTGCCGTATTTACAATATGGTGTACAATGGCGCACGTTATGCCAATAGCGTCAACATTTTTGATATTATTGTGGCGCTTTAGCAGCAAAGTGCAAGGAAGACCATTGACTTTAATGGGTGCGCCCTTTTAAAGCTTGCTTTGAGCAGTCACTAAAAATGATGCCAAAAATGGTTCAATGAAATCTTGAAGATTTAATTACTCCATTTTTGCGGGCTTCCTAACACCGCCCTTGCATAAATTATGCCTGGCACAGGCATATTGTGGTGCAAGGGGTCGCAAAGTGGCTCAATGCATGCATTGCACCACTTTGTAAATATGATACAGCGATTTTTGCTGTGTTGAGCCACATCAGCATAAAAACAAATGATGCTAATGTGGCACAAGAAGGTGCTATGGCCTTGTAAACCTGGCCCTTAGTCTCCTTTTTGGAATTTGAAAATCAAGTGGAACAAAGCTGCAGGCTATAGCTGATGAGAGCTCCGAGAGGCTGAATACCCTTTCAAAGAGAAGTCACTGGACCAGATTTGCTCCTGCAATGTAGTGGGAGGTACCATGAAGTTAGACTGACCAGTGATCAATCTTGGGTAGATGGGCGAGTATAGAGGTTTGGGTTTCCTGACGGTTCAAAGAGCACTTTTTGACGGAAAATGTTTTATGTCCAAAGTTTGGGTTTTTGGCTGTTTGGGTACCTTTTGAACCATTTCCAAGGGTCCAGGACTGAATGAGCACCACTTGTAGAAGGTTGTTGGGTCATCTTATGTCCCTGTAGCTCAGAACAGAAACCCTTGGAGTTGTCCAACTGGTCCTTGGAGTCACTCTGATAATCCTGGGATCAAGCAGCATTGCAGACCTCAAAGAATAGGGCAGTCATCTGAGGACACAAAGCAGGCTTCAAGCATCACATCAGTCCTCTTGCAGCATCAGGGACTTTCTCGGAAGTACAAAACAGGCCTTAAGCAGTGGGGCACTCCTCTGAAGTACTTACAAGGCAGTACTTCTGGCGTTCCTTCACTGGTCCAGGAAGGGGCTGAATAGTAGATCTGAGGGTCCCATATTTATACCTGATATCAGATTTGAAGTGCAAGCAACTTCTAGAATTTTTACTCCACAGATGGTTCTGGGATTTCTTTTCTCCCTGACCAGGCTACAAGCTGTGTCGGGGGACAAGAGTCTAGTGTCAAGTTCTTTGTGAGTGTGCTGAGGTAACTCTTTTGAAATATAAGTGGGGCAGGGACCAGCTTTTGGCCGTGCATCCTGGCAGAAAGGCCCCCCATGCCAACACCCACTCCCCCATTTCTCACTGTTTGGGAGGAATACACAAAGGCCAACTGCTGTGTTAATCATAGTCATGTGACCCAGCACACAGGCTGCAGGCACCAAATGGTTAGGTCCAGAAAATGCAAATCTTCTAAAAGTGTATTTTCAGAATTAAAATCCAACTTTGCCACTAAGGAGAATTTCAGATTAAAAATCTTTTGGGACCAAACTTGATATTTCTATCTGCGCCTAGTCAAGAGATAGCACCTAATGAATATAATAAGAAGCACAATGTTATCCTATAGGAAAGGTAGACCTCCCAATAAAAATGATTTCTCTATTTACTTCCAGGACATGTAAGAAATCAAAGTACATGTACAACCTTTTAAGTACAATGCACCCTGCCCTATGTCTGTTTAGGACCTACACTAGGAGTGACTTATATGTATTAAAAGGGGAGTTTTAGGCCTGGCAAAAGGGTTATTTTGCCAAGTCAAATTGTCAGGTTAAAGCTGCAGAGAGGCTTCTTTAAAGGAAGATCTGAGACATGTTTGAAGAGGCTACTAAAGAGAGTGGCACATTAAATGCTGCAGACCCACTAGTAGTAGTCAATTTACAGGGCAAAGTCATGTGTTGTTTCAATCTACTAGGTAATTATAAGTAAATTAAATGTTCTAATTGGGTTTAAGCCAATTTCCCAAGTTTAGAGGAGAGAGTCCAATCACTTTAGCACTGGTTAACAGTCATAAAGTGCAGAGTTTGATTGCCAACAAAAAGAAAACTCAGAAAACAGGAGGGGTAAAGACAGAACGTTTAGGGGTGACCCTGAAGAATGGGCCAATGCCAACAGATGTTAACAAATGCTGTCAAGAGCCCTTTTCAAGGGCAAGGTCTGTCTATAAACTGTAATCTGTAGTTCCCAATTCAAGATGTAGTAGAGTCTATTTCTGGGATCTCAGTTTCTGAATGGACCGTGTATAAAAGAGGGACTCATGAAAAAAGATGTATTGTAATGCATTTGTGTACTGGTTTTTCACTGTATTGTTCGTCCTTTTGCTACTATTTTCTGGATTTTAATTCTAGATATTATTCCTGGTTCTTTTCCTTTTCGTACTGTCGGCATGAGTTTCGAGAGCTGCAAGACTGCCCGGGGGGCCGGGTGCAACCTTTGTGTTTTATTTCCGCCTAAATGGGAACCTCTCAAGGAGGGACACTTTAACATATACTGTTTTGTTTTAAGAAGCTCTGTGGCTACCGTGAAGTATTCACCATTTCCTCAAGAACATCAAGAACTGGAACCAGCTAACCTTCTCAGCGTCCAGTGCTTGGCACTATGCAGGTAACACTGCATTTTAAGTGAAGTACTTCATGTTGTTCTGAAAATTGCGCTACATATTGTACAGCATGTCCCACAACATATACATTAAGTCCTGAAAAAAAACATATACTTTTACTGCCTGGTATAACACAGATAGTACAACATCAAAAACCAAAAAGGTAATTATTTTTAAATTTGTTTAGTCTAAAGTTTGACACACCACATGCTGTTCAGCATGTAAAACCACAAATTTTGTTACATGTAACATCACACACTTCAACATCGCATAACTCATGTAACATATAGACTAATCTTTTCAATCTGAAAAAGTACACATGCATCTTGTCTCCTGTGATGACTTGCAAGTGCATAGTGAAGCATCCGCTATATCAGTTTAAGTGGGGCCTCGACTGGAACTGATTTAAGTATTTTATGGCCTTTCCTAATTTTGATATATGGCTTGTAGGTCAAAAGCAATGAAAGAGAAAAATATAAATTATTCCAAGCATAAACAAAAAAGTGAGAGGCAAACAGAGTGAGGGAGAGAGAAGAAGAAAGAAAGAAAGAAAGCAAGCAAGAAAGAAAGAACAAAGAAAATAAGAAACAAAGAAAGAAAGTCACAAAGAAAGAAAGAATGCTAATAAGAGAGGAACGAGAAGAAAAAAGGAAGCAGGATGGAAAGAAGACACAAAAGTAAAAGTAAATAAAAATGAAGGAAGGAAAGAAAGAGAGAATGAAAGATAGAAAGAACAGAAGAGGAGAGGCAAGAAGAAATTATGTCAGGAACAAAGAAATAAATAGAAAAGGGTAAAGAGGAAAAGAAGTAGCACAGCATAAATTGGAGGAAATAATGGGAAGAAGAATGAGAAATAAAAGGAAGGATCATAAATGAAAAGGAGAGAAATAAGTAATGGATGGAAGGAATGCAAAAACAAAGGGTGGGATGATGGTGAGTAAGAAGGACAGGATATTCGTGAGAAGAAAGAAAATCATGAAAGAATGTGAAGAGGGAAAGTATGAAAGAAATAAAATGAAATAGAAATATGAAGAAGGACAGAAAGAAAGAGAGATGAAACATAAGAAGAAGAATGGAAAGAAGGAGTGAATTAATGATAGGAAGAAACACAACAAGAATAATAGAAGTTAGGAAAGAAAGATCTATAGAATAAAGAACAGGGTGAAAGAAGAACACAATAGAAAGAAAGAATATATAAAGAATGAACAAACAAGAGGAAGAAGGCAATACAGGCAAACGCAGATTTGGGCTCAATTCATTTAAAATCATGCTGTAAAACGCAAAGCCATGGTCAAGTATTTACAGGAAAAATGAAGGCCAAGACTGAGGCATGAATAACTGTTTAATGCGGTCATGCTATCGCTCACACTACAAATGTGTAATTCCGTGACAAGGTTCCTTGAAACAAACATTAATGTTAAATTGCACATGAACATTTGTGATGTGCAGCAAGGTCTGTGGAGAGAAGAGTGCCCCAAATTCCTTGAAAGTCAAGTGCGATGAACAGGAATTGATAACTAGACAATTAGAGGGTCTTCTTTCCGGCACAGAAAATTCAGAAATTTCACATGAAGCCCCCATTTGCGTAAAGTCCAATAGAACCCGCTATAAGTAATTTGCAGCTTCGTATGCCCCTACATTTAATGTTTTTTTACTTGAAAATTCTGGATGGTGTCCCGCTGAAGCAATAAAGAGTGATATATACATAAAGCACAAATAGACAGCTACAAAAACTCGTGAAAGCTAAAAAAAATAAACACTTCTAAAAGAGAAGCAGCAGATCTAGTGAATTGTGTGTGTTGAAAATCAACATAAAAAGAATAGCTCTCAATTCGCCCCCTTCAGATGGGTAAAAACCGCTTGCCCTCCTACACGGTTCACAGCTAGCCTCCCTTCCTCACCAACCTTGCTGCTGAGTGCACCATACTCTTGGAGCAGTGAAGCACAGATGTAGAAAATCAGTGGTTTTAAACAAAACCCAAACAACACTTGTTTCATAATTAACAATTCATGCACTGCGAATATTAGGTGTTAATAATACCCTGGCTCTCTATTTACTAAGTTTTGGTAGGACGGTAGAGTGGGTATCACCCCCACATTTTTTGTGTTTACCCCTCTTGTTATGCTGAATTCATTTTTATTGGCTTTTGGCCTTTGTGCACTTTGCCACTGTTAACCAGTGCTCAGGTGCTTGTGTTCTCTCTCTGAAACATGGTATAATTGGCTTACACGCTATTGGCACATTTATTTTACTAATAGATCCCCAGGAAAGTGCTACTATTTTTATCCAGAACCTGTAAAATAAATACTACTATTGTGCCTGCACTACTTGTGCCACTCACCAAAGTCACCTTTATAAGCATGTCTCAGACCTGCCATAGCATTGTGTGTCAGTTTTAAACTGCAGTTTTGACCTAACAAAATAAAGTTTTTGTGAGACCTAAATTTCCCTTTTTAATACGTATAACTCACCTTTAGGGCCCTAAACAGCCCATAGCACATAGCGTAGTGTTTTTCATGTATTGGTAGCGAAGAACTCTTCAATTAATTTTTCACTACTGCAAATCCTACCTGTCTCATAGGGTAACATTAGGTTACCTTATTACATTTAATACGTAATAACTTTTGATCAGGAGCTAGTAGGAATGTTAAGTTCCATTTTAAATTAATTGTATTTAGAACCCTCTTTAATGGTAAAGTCTGATTTTAAGTCATAATTTAGAAAATGCCGCTTTACGAAAGTTTGATTTTTCTTGCATTGGGTGCCTGCAGCCTCTATCCTGGGTCACATGACTAGATATAGCATTGCAGTTGGCCTCTGTGTATTCTTCCCAGTCAACATAAAAACGGGTGAATGGATTCTGGCAAGTTGGGGCATCCTGGCCTAATGGGAGGGTCAAAGTTGTCCCCTGCCACAATTGCACTTCAAAAGGACTTCCTCAGCACACACACCCTCACAAAGGACTTTACAGTAGTCTATTGTCACACAGTCACCTCAGAGCCGGAGAAGGGAGGATATTCCAGAACCAGATGTGGGGGAAATCTATAGGTTGCTCCCACTTTAAAGCGGGCACCAGGTATAAATATTGAACCCTCAGGCCAACCAATTCTTCAGATAACTTCTGGACCAGTAGAAGACTCAGAAGAAAGACTGCCCTGCTGCTCTGCTGCTGGAAGACTGACTTACTGCTTTGCTGCAAGTAGAACTGCCATGTGCTTCAAGAAGGAAGACTGGACTTGCACCTTGAACACAGAACTACCAAAGTGACTGTAAGGGTCAGCTGACTGGTCTGCTGGTCTGAGCTACAGGGACATCACAAGCTCCAGAGACCTGTCCTGTATCTGCCCAGCTTCCCAGACTCAACTGGACCTGCCTGTGTCTTACTACTGGCCTCTGTTGGAATGAGTCCTGATCCCCAAGAGGTGCCCCCAGGTTCTGGACACTTAAATGGCATCAGAGTGTACTCCTCCTGGCTAAACTGTGGATTCGCTCAGAACTGGTGGGTTGTGTCACAGAACCTTGCATCACAGCACCACACAGCTCTTGATCGACAACCTCCCCGGAACCGACGCAGCACAATGAAACTTGATGCAGCACTACACAGCTCCTGATAGGCAGCCCCATCTAAACAGAAGCAACTCGATGCAGGTCCTCACATCTCAGTCTAAGAATAGCCAGGTATGTTTCCCAGCAGGCCAAAGTTGTTCCTGTACCCAGCCTTTGCTCCATCACTGTCAACTTGAATTGTGACTTTTTCCTACTCTGGTGTGACAAGATAACCCTATTTGGCACTTCACACTTTTTCTGGCACTACTTTTACTTTAGACTTTGAAACTGTATATCTCCAGTTTTACTGATTGGATTTTTGTCATTCTGGTATCATTTCATTTGGTAAAATGCACTCTATGTTTCTAGTTTGGTGTGAAATATTTCTTGTGTTGCCCTTTCACTTTGTTAAGGACTGGTTGCTGCATAAATACTTGACACATTGCCAATAAGTGAAGTCTGACTGCTTTTTGTTCACCCTGAAAAGGATTGTGGTTGTTGCTTGAAAAGAGTTACCCTCAAATAAAAACGCAATTTCCCACAGTATACAATTAACTATTAGCAATATATTTCTGCATCCAGCCAGCCGGGGCGTAGCTTCAGCGGGGGTTTTGGGATGTTACACCCTCACTAAAAAATGTATTCTGTATTGAATAGTTGGTTACAAGTGCTTTCAGTCAGGTATTGTGAGGTTTCTGCCATATTTCACCTGCTATGTTTACACACAAACAGATAAAAACAGACACACTCATGCTCTCTCGTCACTTTCAATGGTTTAAAAAAAATATTGGTTGATTTAAAAATAACTGTGTTGAAGTATTTCTAAACATACACATTCTGCCCCTTAAGACCACTCCGGGCCCTGCTTCTCATATAATATATTTTAACATGAAATGTCAGCATGATTATTGGGAAATCTGAAGTTCACACCCCACTAATCTTACTGACCTAGCTACATCTCTGCCAGTCAGACAATGCACCAAACCCCCTTCAGCCTTTACACAGCCCACAGCCTTAATCCTTTGTGGGTATCCAATCCTTATTTCGTGTGAGTTAAAAAAAAAAAATCCCAGCACTGAACTACTCCTGCAGTACCTGTAACTCAAGCTCCATCCTCATGGCACTGCAGTACCAAATAAGCTTCCCTGCGAAAGCTTGTGTGGTACCACTGCACAATGGGGGTGAAGCTTGAGTGGTGGCACCCTTGGAGTACTGTGGTATCATATGGGAGTACTGTAGTACTGACAGTTTAATTTTACTTTGCATTTTGGCCTATGAGGGTGTGCTCTCTGTCCCCCTACAAGTGCCTGGGTTCAAGGTGTCCCTACCCTGCCACCTTATACACTATCTTTTAAACATTTTCAGGACAAGTGGACTGAGTCCCCGAGTCCTGTAATGATGTCTACATCTCTTTCTTCCAAGCTGCGACCAACTATTCAGATCACTGTGGTCTCATGGTACCAACACGGCAGATGAGATAAAAAGCTCCTTCAGCAATCAGATGGCCTAATTTTTTTATTTTCTGTACCACAGGACTCCCACAGGACCTAGGGCCAGATATAGGTAGAAATGGTTTTGCGAGTCGCAAATTGCGAGTCGGAGCGACTCGCAATTTGCGAGTCGCAAAACGATATGCAGAATGGTGTCCCTGACACCATCTGCGAATCGCAAGGGGGTCGCAAAGACCCACCTCATTAATATTTATGAGGTGGGTCGCAATTTGCGACCCCCTTGCAATTCCCTGCACTCACAGGGATGGTGGCCTGCTGGAGACAGCAGACCACCATGTCTGTGACTGCTTTTTTAATAAAGCAGTACTTTTTTTTTTGTATTGCAGCCCGTTTTCCTTAAAGGAAAACGAGTTGCAATACAGTCGGGAAAATGAAACAATTTGGTTTCATTTTTTCAGAGCAGGCAGTGGTCCATTGGACCACTGCCTGCTCTGAAAAAATATTTTTGGCGCCATTCACAAAGGGGAAGGGGTCCCATGGGGACACCATCCCTTTTGCGAATGAGTTAGCACCCACTTCACATGGGTGCTAACTGCGAATTGCTTTGCGACCGCGTTTGCGGTCACAAAGCAATTCTGCATCATGGTGCGAATCGCAAATAGGAAGGGGAACACCCCTTCCTATTTGCGAGTCGCATTCCCATTTTGCGAGATGGTACCGACTCGCAAAATGGGAATGTGCATCGCGATGCGCATTTTGCATGGCGAATTTCGCAGTTTGCGCCATGCAAAACACTTTGTATATCTGGCCCCAAGTATCTAACATTTTATCCCCTCAAGCCCCACCAGAGCACTTCAAATGCAAATAGAAATGTATTGAAAATGGTTAACTGGATTAACAAAAAGCATGCTTCATGATTAAAGTCTAACAATTTGCCATGGTTGGTGTACTTCGGTTGTGATGTTTTGTCTGTATCAGAAAGCAAAGCTTCCTTTGGAAATTAAATAGGAAAAATCAACTTTGGGGCTACTCCCCCTTTTTTTGGCCCATGACTTGATGGACAACTGTTCTGGATAGAGCTGAGATGGATGAAATTATTTTTGGAAAGTTTTGTGCAGCTTCATCAAGTGATACCATAGTTATTTATCTGAAAAAATAAAAAATTCTTCACATCAAAATGACATATAAATATCAATTGTGTTTATTTGGGGTTTGGGAGCTCTTCTACATTCACTGAACTGTTGTTTAAGTGACTACCTCCTCTGTAATGGGTTTAGCATGTAGAGCCGTGGAGGCAGCATGTTTTGTGAATTAGTAGTTGTGAAAATACCTTTTCCTTTGTGTCTTTAGAGTTAAGACCTACTGACCCACGCATGCAATGTTCCACTTCTCTTTGCTAACTCTGATCGTAGTGCAAATATCCCAACTGTACATAGAGCATATGCAAGAACGTTGGCTGTTGAGTACATGCATTTTGTGAATAAGCAAATCTGAGTAATGGGGGCTTGTTTCTAGACACAAGGTTGAGGTGGGGCTGTTTTCCCCTATAGTGAAAGTGTATTGCTGGTATTCCTGAAGCTGGAGGGAGAGGACCCAGATTCTGAAATGAGGAACGAGGAGACAGGGCCACTTTTGAAATTTGATAAGGTTATTTTGCTGAGAGAGGGAGCTGATTAGATTTCCTGAGCACTCCCATTAGATAGATGTTGGGAGTGAAGGGTGGAACTCCACTTTCTTTTGTTAGGGATGAGAATGTTTTTTGTCTGATACTAGCCTTTTATGTCTTTCCTGTTCACTGTCAGTGTGGCTTTCGATGAGCAAGATCCAAACTTCCCTCACCTGTTTGTACCTCTACTGTTGGTACTCCAGGCTGGAGACTACCCATTTGTGAGGAGCATCATCCTGCACAAAAGCTATGTCTGAAGACTGATGAAAGATGAACCTCCCCAAAGTAGCTCTAAAAGTGTAAACAGGGAATCCTGATTCCAGTTAGAACTTCTCTCTAAATAACTAAAGGAGTGCTCCACCGAGTACATAGAGAAGTGTTGTGCAACCAGAGCTAGTGTCTCTCAGGCAACTAGCTTCTCTAAGGTGCTTGAAAATCAAGAGTCAGAGGAGATTAACTTCTAGTGATGTGTGGTACTTCACAGAAAGGAAAAGTGAGAAGAACAAGTATGTAGTCCTCAGACTCTTCATGTGGACATTTTCCAGAGAAATCATGGAAAGTGGTTGTAGGAGAGTACCTTCTTTTTGGCATGGTTGCCCCCCCCCCCTTTGTCTGCTGTTAGTATGTTTTGACTGTGTTCACTGGGATCCTGCTAACCAGGACCCCAGTGACTGTGCTCTCTCCCTCTAAACTTGGTTGCTCAGGACTTAGCGCACTCCACTATTGGCATACTAGTGCCCCCATGTAAGTCCCTAGTATATGGTACTTAGGTACCTAAGGCATTAGGGCACCAGGGGTTACCCCCTGGCTGCAGCATGTATTATGCCACCCATGGGAGCCCATGTAAAATGTGTCTGGCGGCCTGCCATTGCAGCCTGCATGAAAAGGTGCATGCACCCTTTCACTACAGGTCACTATACCAGGTCACTGTAAGTCACCCCTGTGGCAAGCCCTCCTAGACCCGAGGGCAGGGTGCAAGTACCTGTGTGTCAGAGCACCCCAGCATGAGCAGACATGCAAACTCTAGCTCCATTTTTCTGGGCTTCGTACCCATGTTGGGTAACTCCCAACATGGGCATGTTTGGTATCCAACATGTCAGAATTATACCCCAATACTGTTGCCAGTATTGGTTGTATGATTCTATGCACTCCAGGGGCTCATTAGAGGACCCCCAGCATTGCTCCAACCAGTCTTCGGTTTTTTTTCCGGGCCGCCCGCGCTGCTGCCATCCTACAGACAGAACATAGGATTTCCTTTTGGAGAGGGAGGCACCACCCTCTTCCTTTGGAAATAGGTGTTACATGGCTTAGGAGGGATAGCCTCCCTAAGCCACAGGTATGCTTTGAAGGGCACATTTGGTGCCCTCCTTGCATAAACCAGTTTTCACTAGTCCAGGTAACCCTGGCCCCTTCTCTGGTGCAATACTGGACAATGGAAAGGAGAGTGACCATTCCTCTGTCCATCACCACCCCAGGGGTGGTGCCCAGAGCTCCTCGCGGTGGCTACTTGATTCTGCTATCTTGAATTCAAGGTAGGCAGAGGTCCCTGGGAGCATTTGAGTGGCCAGGTCCGGCAGATGACATCACAGCCCCTCCTGATAAGTGGTCACCCTGCTAGATGACCAATCCCCGATCCTGGGCTATTTAGGGTCTCCCTCTAGGGTGAGTCTTCAGATTCGATGTGCAATATTCCAGCAGGACTCCTCTACACTGTTTACATCATCTTCTGCCCACCGGGACTGCAACTGGACCCTCAAGGAAACAACAATCCTCAACTCCAGCTAGAACTCCGCTCTGCAACATTGTTTCTTCGGTTCCTTCCAGCAACTACAACATTCCACTGGCTGTGCACCCTTTCAGTGCGATTAGCCTTCAGCCTGCACAAGAAGCAAGAAGGAATCTCCCTTGGAGTAAAGGAGTAACTCCCCTGCATCCGCAGGCACCAACTGCAACACCGTCACGCTGCATGGATCATCTCTCCTGCAAAACTGTGTGGATCCTGCAACACAGGAGGTGGTCTGGAGTAGTCCCCTCAGTCCTCTCTACCAGCTGTCCAACATGAGAGACGGTGAGCACTTTCCTCTTCTTGCAGGACAGTAACTCTGTGCACCATGACTCTTGCAGCTACCAAGGCTTGTTTGTTTCTCCTCCAAGGGATATTCAGGCTCCGTGTAGCTCAGGCCTCCCGCACTCTTCCATACAAAGTACAGTCTCCTGCCTGCTGCTCCAGTGACGTGGGACTTCTCTGCATGTGTGCTGAGTGGGCCTCACTGCGACTCCTGTGCCTGCTGCCTGTGGGAGCTGCCTCCTCTTCTTCTGACTCTTCTCACTACTGAGGGTCACCTGGGATTCCCATCCTTGGGCTGAGTCCCCCTGGACCTTGCTGGTCCCTGGCAGCTCTGCAACTCTTCATCTGCAACTCTTGCCTTTGCCAAGGCTTGTTGGTGGTTTTCCACTGACTACAACTCTTCTTCCGTCATGGGACACCATCTGCATCACTTATGAGACTCCTCTCCTGCTCCAGTGCTGCCCAACTGACTCCTTGTCCTCACCATCGACCTGGTCCTGCAACTCCAGAAGGGTGGGTTGTGACTTCTGCCCCACCCGGACACTCCAACTTCATTTACAGGTCTCTTCTGTCAGGATCCACCTTTGGTTTCTTCCAGTCTTGCTTGAGTCTTGCACAGTCCTTTTCCAAAAGCTTACCTGTAGGTTTGGAGGGAAACAGGTACTTACTTCTTCTCTCCTAGTCTCTGGGAGCACCCTGGTACTTACCTTTTGGGGTTCCTAGTTCCTACAGCTCCCCACTACAGATTCTACCTCCTTGGGTGGGGGGCTGACTTTCGCATTCCACTTAATTAGTTTAGGTTTTTGTCTCCCCCCTTGGGTCTCCATTAATTTCTGTTATTTCACTGTTTTCTATTGCTTTCTTTGCCCGTCCCTGACTTCTAATGTGTATATAATAGTGTGTTTACTCACCTTCTAATGTGTATATAATAATGTGTTTATTCACCTTCTAGTGGAGTATTGCCTATACATTATTTTAGTATTTGTATTACTATAATAAAGTACCCTTTTCTGTAACACTGTGTGGTTCTTTCATGTGTGTAAGTGCTGTGTGACTATAGTGGTACTGCATAAGCTTTGCATGTCTCCTAGATAAGTCTCGGCTGCTCATCCACAGCTACCTCTAGAGAGTCCTGACTTCCTAGACACTGCCTACACCTGACTAATAGGGGATACCTTGACCTGATATAAGGTGATAACGCCATAGTTGCTCACCACACACCAGGCCAGCTTCCTACAGTGGTGTCAACCCTGCCCAAAAGAAGGTTTTGCAAAAGGCGAAGGGAATCAATGACACAATATCATGGTGAATAATATTGCTGACAAAAATATTGTGTTCAAAATATTTTTTACCACATTATCGTGTTACGATACTTGTAATAGTAAGTACCAGAATATAGGGAACAAAATTATTGATCCTAATGTCATGCAAAGACATTAAAAAAATATCGATTTTTTAAATTTAGAGTTTAAAATAGTAAATGTTAATATTTTAATTTGCACTAATATTTCATACTACATATAAATATACCTATATAAACATATATATACAAAAAACATACACACAAAAAACATAAAGTAATAAATAATTCAATAAAAAATATTAATTCATTTAGGCAATAAATGAAATAATAAAAATGTTAAAGCCCAGATAACACATTTACCAAAATATTATAAACATTAAAATTAAATAAAATAAAAAAAAATAGAAAAAATAGAAAATAGAAAAAACAAACAATTAATACTATAAAATCTATTTAACTAATATTATGAAAACTTTTGGAGTCTAACAATGATATAAACATTATTCCCTCTCCATTTTATGCAACAGTATAGAAAGAGTTGGATTTCAGATGGGTTAGATTTATTATTTATACTCCAGTCTCCACCTCTGACACTACAGTTCTCATGCCCACTGCCATTATGTCAGAGTCACCAGATCCTCGGGGTCTGTGCACGTTCCCAACACTTCCACCACAAGACAGCTCCAATACTCTGATTAGATTTATCACAGAGTCTAAGAGAGTCAAAGTGGGGAAAAGGGGATTAGGACGGGAACAGCTGGGAAGGAGACCTGTAGGAAGCAAAAGGTTAAACATCAAAATTACATCTCATGAAATCAGTACCATGCTACAACTCTAAGCTTCGTCTTTTCCGAAAAACATGAACAACCCTAGAATAGTCCTAAAACTGACTAGGCTTTAGATGACCGAATGCCTGAGGAGGAAACAGGAAAAGTTCAATAAGACTTTCAGATTCAAGTACTTTCTTTAGCATGAGAATCAGGAAACACTCTGAGCAATTTCTAAACAACCATATGAATCTCCTTTTAAGAATATATATCAGGAACACACAGCATTACATCTAGAACTCTGGTATTGTTGTGTTCATCTCAGAAAAAACATTGGGAAGTGAATTGCGCACATTGCAGATATTTATATGAGTATTAAACACCATAAAGGATTGTGCACCATGAAATCACACAACGTAGATTCAAGGAATAAATCACGCAACGTGTCAACTTGAAATGCTACCAAGAAATTGTCTTAGAATAGTAGCGCACAGTAATTTACATTATTTATACACAAGGAAAGAATTGCGCACAATGAACAACATGAAAAGCACTCAGGGAAAGAATTGCGCGTCTTGCAGATTCAAATGCCACCATGCAAATGCCAAGAAATGGTAGCGCACAATGAATAACATGAAAAAACACTCATGGAAAGAATGGCGCATGTTGCCGATTCGAATGCCACCATGTAAATGCCAAAAAATGGTAGCGCGCAATGAACAACAAAGTTAAATGCTCATGAAACGAGTTGCAAGTCTTGCCAACTCGTAAAACATAATGTAAAGGTCAAGAAATATCAGCGCGCAATGAACAACAATGTAATAACGAAGTCAAATTTTTATGGAATAAATGGCGCGTCCTCCCTATTTGCAAACCACCATACAAATGTCAAAAAATGGCAGGACACAAGTAATCTGTTATTCATTTAAGAATTAAAATCAAGAATATGAAAATTCTCAATTACGGTGTTGGGAAATGTCCAAACACCGTCTTACCGCCTGGAAACAGTGATCACCAATGAGAGATGAGCGCAGAAGACTGGAAAATCCAAATAGGCCGCCGGGACAGGAGCTCAGGAAGAAGCTGCTGCTCTGCACCGGTACCTCTGAATAGTGAGCACTGGAAGTTGGGCTGACTCTCTTTTATAGAGTCTTGGCCAAGCCTAGAACTACGTCCAGGCATGTTGCAGGGAAAGTCTCTAGAAGGCCCTGGAAAGGGACCACACCCTAACACACTCTGAATGTCTGCAGCAATACATTGCAAATGTACAGTATTTATAAGCACCTTAAAAATGAATCTTTTGGATGGAATTCTGCAATGCAAAAGGTTAAATAATAACATATCCTCACAATGCATAAATTACATTATCTTGCGAGTGTTGGGTTTTTGCATTCGAGATGCCCGTAGAGCACGCACTGTCCTGGTGTTGACACATTATGCTCGCTACAGTGCTTGTTCCTGTGCTACTATGTGTAGCAGTTCACATGTGCAGTATGCTCTGCTTTTCTTGTCACAGATCTGTGTTTGTCTGCTGCCTTGCAATGACCAATTAAAGAGCCTGTTTGGACCCGACATGGACTGCTGCTGTGAATGCGGAATGCTGCACATTATCAGACAATTCCTGAAATAGGAGTGTTACTGCAGATACTGTTATGGTTGTTGCGGTGTTTATATTTCAACTTATTTTGACTGTGATATTGTTGATGAATCCAACCAAGATTGTGTGATCCTGGGTTATTGCATTGGGACAGATTTTACCCATGCCAGATACTGTTTGCAAATTCCCCAGTCACAATTTGATATTGTCAGCAAATTTGTGGTTGCTGCTGTCACATTTTTGCCCATTCCACCCAGCACCTGAACTTTAAGGTAGGATGCTCATATATCAAGTTGATACTTACGGCGGATAGGAATTCTGAGTCGTCCAGCCGCGGGACCACCATAACACTTATGTGCTGAAAGTCCCAAACCTCCCCACTGTCAACTGCTACCATACTCAAGCCCCCTGAGGAGCTGGGGGGATTAGGGTGTACGTCCGAGCAGTAAGGCAGTGTACAGGGCATAGAGGGTGCAGAGGAAGGTTCAAGGAGCTTCAAGGAGCTATTAGCAAATTGACTGAATGGTAAAGGGGCACCTGAAGCGGCAAAATAAGGGGTGCAAGAAGTCAATAAAGGTGGACAAAGTAAAGTGGTGTTTGGAGGTGGCAGTATCAGCTAGGCAAAGGTGTAGGTAAGTTCTTTCATTCCTACAGCTTTTGTGTCCTTCAAAGGCAAATAAAAATATAATGCCACTGAGTAAAGTATGGGTGTGTGTGGGGGTATGGCTCAAAAAGACACTTCAGTTAAAAAAGTGCCCACCCCCTGGAGTACCATCATGATGAATTTGTGGGAAATATTACTACTAGTCCACCAGAAGAAAGATTGACCCCAAGTTTGCTACACAAGGATGACTCAATAGGTGCCACGGAAGTAGTTGATGCAATGCCCTTGGATCAATCAATAGAGGAATTTGTGGGGAAATACTTCAAAAACAATACCGATGTTTGCCAGCATCAAGTGGGGAAAAAACCTTTAAGTCCTGTCCAGAGTGAGGAAGAGGGTATAATAACAAGTGACTTTATCATGCTGGAAACAGTCCAGAACATGGACCTAGCTTTAGGGGACGAAATAAGTACAAATATGGGGGGGAACGTTTTTACCCAAACTGAGGTTCTCCTCATCACCCCACCTTTTCCTCTTAGTGGTTAACAACTTAATGTAGGGCAGAGGGTCTCCATATCAGGGAGCGATAGGGAAGGAGGGGTTGGGGGATAGAGAGTCTAATGTTTTGGAAGAGGAAGGTAAGCCTACCCTTCGGTTGTATTCTCCTCCTCCTGTTGTTTCTCAGTCCTCCTTGGGCACAGATATAACAGCAACCCTTGCCTTATCACTATTAGAAGTCATGGTTTCAATGCAAAAAAACTCTTCAGGCAATCCTTGAAGCAATAACCATGAATAATGACTGGGGTATGTCTTATAAAAAACAACTACACAGGATTATGGAGGAATCAGCAGCTATATGCCCACCCTAGTAAGGCCAGTTCCAAAAAAAGGTTACCAGGAGGTAAAAGGTTTGCCTATGGTATATATTTCAAAGCAACATATGCTGGTAATAAAGAGTGGTTGGTACCAGAGGCAAAGGGGCTATATATCCTATCCCAGTATACTAGCGAAAACACAAAAGTAGCCCAAAAAGAAAGGGACTGGAAAAAAGGGGTGTGGAGCAGTATAAGTACCTAGGGGTATTGCCCCAGCAGAAGTGCAAAGTGGGTAAGTGTGAGGGTGATTGGAACTCAGAGAGGAGTTAGAGCTCTAAATAAAGGGGTCACTCAGTCACTGATAGAGGATACACCCCAATGGTTTGTAAAGGAGGAAAGTAGGTAAACAGTGTGTACTAAAAGAAAGGAACGAAGCTCAAGGGGTGTGGGTACTGGCATAACTAAAAGGGAGGATGTAAAGGCTTGAGGAAGTTCAATCCTTTGAATCGCACAGGCCTACTACATGTGTTGGATAAATGCCCTAGTTTATGTGACATAGGATCGGGGTACATAGGGAAAATCGGGTTTACAACAAACCTAGAAGGAAATGAGGTGACAAAAGCTCTCTTCTACTCTGGATGTATAAAACAGTTGGTGGTGAGGGCTGAGGAAGAATTAGAGGAGTGCATAATACTGGTGCAGATGTGTGAAGTGGGATAAGAAGGGAGGAATTATAGAGTCCTGACCTGTCATGCAGGACTGTGTCCAGAATAAATGCAGCATATCCCAGTAGGGGCCTAATACAGAAGAACATGTGTTGATAGAAATGAGGGAGGGATAAGTGTAACCATACTAACCAATGCCAAAGGTCCCACATTGAGGATTCAATTGGAGTACCTCCCAAATTCCCTTTTAAATTGTGGTGATTACAGTGGGGGGTGACCAGGATTAGTGATTAGAGACTTTGCACAGTCTTTTGGTTTTATCTTGGAATTTAGGGGAAAATAAAAAACACTTAATGCAAGATAGCTTTAAAGAGTTGTTGGGACAATATGATATTGTGTATTTTCAGGAGACTCAGCTGTGTGAAGAAACCAAGCCAGTAGGTGTATTCCTGATGCTCTTTAAGGTTACCAGGCTAGACCCAGGTCAACCCTCAGGTGGTTTGATCACCTTAGCCTCGACTAGAAGAGCTAGCAAAATCACCATGTTAAAAATGAAAAGTAAACGGCTATTGGCTGGCCTGATAGAGCTGTATAGTGACACTGGAGGAAAGAGACAGATCATTGTAATTATGAATATATATTCAACCAGGGAAGATGGTTGGTAATGATGTCTAGTTAGGATTGCTAGAAGAAGATTTAGAGATGATTAGCACATCTAAGGCAACTCAATTGGCACTGATATTAGGAGACATCAACCACAAACTAGATCCAACCATGAGTGATCAAATGAACAGAGACTTGTTGGATGCCACACAGATACTGTGGGCTATCTTTCCTAGATCAGATGTTACGGCATGTGATGGGACTTTAGTAAAAATCCTAAGCTCTATAGGGCTGTTCTGCATCCATGAATGGATGGATACAGACCGGCCTGCAAGCCAGACCTTCTGAATAGGATTGCACCTTATGGCATCCATTAGCTAGTTTTGTTTTAGTATTATGAGCTAGGATATTTTATCTTGTTTATTATAGCACTATACTGTTTTAAGACTGTGTGTCAGTGTTCTTATGAAGTGATTAATACTGTTTTGTTCTTGTTGGTATATTTTATATCTTTATGGCCACTGCCAAATAAATTTTGTTTTTGACATGACTGACTTATCCCACTCCAGTCTATGCAAAAGCAGGAAAAGTGTTTGCCATAAAAAGAATTACATACATGAACACAAATCCTATAAAATGACTACAAAGGTTTGAACACTTTGCCACCGCTCTGCTGATTACAACCTTGTTCTCTGCCAGTGGAACTGCCATTAAAATGCTGGCAGAGAACAATGTAGGGGACCATGGGGGCAGGGCAGTGCAGGGCTCCCCCTGCCCAGCACCCTCGAAATGAGCACTGTCTGCTGTGCAGACAGTGTGCATTTCAGTGTGCTGGTGCCCCCTGCATACAGCAGCATTGCCAACGGCTCTATTATGAGCCATTGACAAAGCTTCTGTACCTTTCCCACTGGGCTGACCGGTGGGAAAGCTCTAATGGGACCAGTGGGGAGGTCGACAGCACTGTGGCAACCTTCCCGTGGGGAGTTTGGCGGTCGGATGTTTTCATCCGCCAAACTCATAATCAGCCCCTATGTCCTTTACCTATAATCACATACATTGCAATTCGGTTCATTATTAGTAAGAAATGGAAGCATGCAAAATGAGCAGCAGAACCTTCACTCTTGAAGTAAAATACGTAGGAAAGGTTGTGACCTAGGAGTACTGTCTCCAAATTGCACCTATACTCCTCTGTATATTAAATTTGTATAAAAATACTAAGACTAATTAAATGTTCGAATATGGTCATTCTCAGCCAGTTAATTCCAGAATCACCCAATCATAAGGTACATTTCTAATCAAGTTGGGAAGCATCCAAAGAAAGCACGAGAAAAAACAGGAAATCTATAAAACAGTTTAGGTTTCCTGGGTGTGTTAGAGCATCTATTAGTGAAGTCCACCTTAAAAAAAAAAAGTGTCTTAAAGAGTAATTAGAGAGCTCTTTATTTAGTTTTCCAGCGTAACTTAATATCTTGTCCATTTCGGGGGTTTTGAGCTTCACACCACACAGAAACTGAAGCTGACATTATACTTCTTTTTAAATATTTTGACAAATCAAACATTTTTAATACTTGCCAGTTCAAACTACTCTGCCAGATTTAGGGCTGCTTTTCATTTCTGGCCAGCGGCCACTGCTTTATGGTTCTACGTCTAGTGAATAGCCACTTTGTCAAGAAATGTTTGCATGCAAAGAATATGAGCCACATTGCAAGTGAATTCGCTGCATGGGAAATGAAACTCCAGCTGAGTGATAAAACGTGTAGCGAACTGACTATGTCAAAGCAAGTAAGAAATATGTCATCCCCTGTATTTGATCAACCTAACTTTCACAAATTAGCAATGATATTGGGCATCTTCCAAGGAGAAAATGCTCATATCTGTGGCAAGCAATATGTGTCTAACAAAGGGCAGCTGGTATAAGTGTAATTTTATCTATTTGTTCTGAATTTGCATCATTTATTTTACCCAAATTCAGTGCAAGCCTAACTCCATATTAATATTTTGACATTAGATGCGTCTAACATCAAAATACAGGAGTTTGTACCGTGTTTTGGATGCGTGCACCTACCTTGCATCAATGAGATGCAAGGTAGGATTTTCCATCTAAAAAATTGTGCTATCCACATAGCCCCATATTTATCCCTCATGCTAAAATGATGCACGGGTGGGAGGAGGGGCTAAATAATTGTGTCAAGCTTGCTTCGCACCATTATTTAATGCCAGGTCAGACCAGGCATTAGGGGAACTGTGGACCCATTTCCATGGTTAATCACCATGGAATGGGTCCACAGGTGCACCCGAAGCCCCAGGAACACCCCTACCCCTACCAGAGGGACACTGGAGGATGGGGGACCACAACCTAGGTAAGTAGAGTAAGGCCCATATTTATACTTTTTGACGCAAAACTGCGCCAACGCAGTTTTGCGTCAAAAAAATTTGCGCCGGCTAACGCCATTCTGAAGCACCATGCGGGCGCCGTATTTATTGAATGACGTTAGCCGGCGTTAGCCGTCGGCGCTGTCTGGTGTGCGTTAAAAAAAACGACGTACACCAGGCAGCGCCGGCGTAGGGGGAAAATGCCGTATGGGCGTCCACAAATGGTGCAAGTCAGGCTGAGGCAAAAAAATCGCCACAACCCGATTTGCGCCATTTTTTTACAACGCCCATCCCCCATTGAAATGACTCCTGTCTTAGCAAAGACAGGAGTCATGCCCGCTTGCCCAATGGCCATGCCCAGGGGACTTCTGTCCCCTGGGCATGGTCATTGGGCATAGTGGCATGTAGGGGGGCACAAATCAGGCCCCCCTATGCCGCAAAAAAAAAAAAAAAAAATACCTACCTGGACTTACCTTAATGTCCATGGGGTGGGTCCCTCCAGCCTTGGGTGTCCTCCTGGGGTGGGCAAGGGTGGCAGGGGGTGTCCCTGAGGGCAGGGGAGGGCACCTCTGGGCTCATTCTGAGCCCACAGGTCCCTTAACGCCTGCCCTGACCCAGGCGCTAAAATCCGGCGCAAATGCGGGTTTTTTAGACCCGCCCACTCCCGGGCGTCATTTTTGCCCGGGAGCATAAATCCGACGCAATGGCATTGGAGTCATTTTTTAAGACGGGAACGTCTACCTTGCATATCATTAACGCAAGGAAGATGTTCACGCAAAAAAATGATGCTAACTCCATGAACTTTGGCGCTAGACGCGTCTAACGCCAAAGTATAAATATGGAGTTAATTTTGCGTCGAAAAAAACGACGCAAATTCGGCGCAAACGGAGTATAAATATGCCCCTAAGTATTTTTTAATTTTTGTTTTTTTGCCATCTGGGGACCTTGTCTCCTGTGCTGGCCATTAGGGTGGTGGGCATGACTCCTGTCTTTCCTAAGACACGAGTCATGTTTTTAATGGTTGTGCACCAGGAAATGGCACTAGTTTGGTTAGAGGCATTTTTTTTGCCTCTAACCAGACTAGCAACATTTTTTGACGCACAACCCCCTCCTTCCCTACCACCACCCCACCTGGCTAGTGTCTTATTTTAAGACACTAACCCAAGTTTAGCACCGGCTTGAACCATTCCTTTAATATGGTGCCCAGCTAGCGATGTGGAATGGTGCAAGCCAGCACTGTACTTCTTGCTGCAAAAAGTAAAAATCTGGGCCTGTCATACTTCTGAGGTGCGCTCAAACCTGAGAGCCTCCACTCTTACCTGAAATTAAGACATAGCTCGGGAGTGCTGGAGGATTGGTTTACTACATGAAATGCTGCAACAGTAGACTCTTGGTGTTGTCAGCATTTCAAAAATAATCTGTGATGATGTAGAACACGGCTGTTGTCCTGTGAAGAGACTGCATGCTTAGCTGCGTAGTAACAGTGACTTTGGTGAGGGCACCAAAGGCCAGAAGAGGGAGTAGCTGGGGAACAATACAAAAGAGTTAAAAAAACACGGTATGGGTAAGAACTCACCTCTCTACTGGATGCAGGAGAGGAGATAGGAATAAAACATAAGGTCTCTTGTGAAGCTATGGATAAGAAAATTAAAAGAGGCTGAGTCACATTTACATGAAAGTGGTGCATCAGATGTGATGTCCCACTTTTCTTGCACCCCCTTGCGCCCCATAATGTATTTACAATATCGTGCACCAAGGCGCATGTCAGGACAATAGTGTCAAAATTTATGACACTATTGTGGTACTTTGCAGGATTAGCACCATCAATTGTGGTGCTAATCCTGCAAAGTAAAGGGAGGCCCATTGAAAGTAATGGGAACGCCATTTTACCGCCTGCTCTGAGCAGGCGTTAAAAATTATGCTAAAAAGGGCGCAGTAAAATGTTGTAAATTTCCCTGTGTCATTTTTATGGGCTTCCCTGCAGGGGAATGCCCCCACTTGCATACATTAGGCCCTGTGTTGCTTCCCCAAAAGCGTGGTTCCTATTTTGAAAACCTTAACTGGTATATTTCACTTGTATTTAACTTCACTGTAAAAAAGTACAAAGCCTGCACCTCCACAAGTGTATTGAAAGTTAAATATAAAATGCAGGACAGCAAGACTGTCACCCATACTTGGGATTAAAAGCATGAAAAAAGGTCTAAGAAACCTCGCAACATTGCAGACAGGGTCCCAATCTGTTTCTGGCATCTAATAAAAACCTTGGCATTATGTAGATCAGATGTAAGCAGCAGCTCTTAGCAGTATAATATTTAGCTGTAATTCATGAAAGTTGTCAAAGCTTACATGTAACAAGGAATAACATGGACATTAATAGCATTTTACTAGAAGGGGCTGTGAATATTCAGACATTGATAAAGGCTATACAGTGCCTTAAACGGCGCTTTGACGGCGCTGGCTATTAAGGCCCATATTTATACTTTTTGACGCACAACTACGCCAACGCAGTTGTGCGTCAAAAACTTTACCGCCGGCTAACGCCATTCCAAAGCGCCATGCAGGCGCCTTATTTATTGAATGACGTTAGCCGGCGCTGCGGACTGGTGTGCGTCAAAAAAAATGACTCACACCAGGCAGCGCCGGCGTAGGGGAAAATGGAGGTTGGGCGTAAAAAAATGGGGCAAGTCAGGTCTGAGGCAAAACTCAGGCCTCAACCCGGTTTGCGCCATTTTTTTTACGCCCAACCTCCATTGACATGACTCCTGTCTTAACAAAGACAGGAGTCATGCCCCCTTGCCCAATGGCCATGCCCAGGGGACCCTGGGCATGGTCATTGGGCATAGTGGCATGTAGGGGGGCCCAAATCAGGCCCCCCTATGCCACAAAAAAAAACCAAAAAAAATACTTACCCCAACTTACCTCAACTTCCCTGGGATGGGTCCCTCCATCCTTGGGTGTCCTCCTGGGGTGGCCAAGGGTGGCAGGGGGTGTCCCTGGGGGCATGGGAGGGCACCTCTGGGCTCCTTCTGAGCCCACAGGTCCCTTAACGCCTGCCCTGACCCAGGCGTTAAAAAACGGCGCCCATCAGGCTGGGCGCCGTTTTTTAAGGCCTGCCCCCTCCTGTGCGTCAAAATGATGTCAGAGTATAAATATGGGGCACAGGCCTTAAAGTCATTTTTTGGAGGGGAACGCCTACCTTGCATATAATTAACGCAAGGCTGGTTCCCCCTTCCAAAAAATGACGCACATGGTGGTACTTTGACGCCCGCGGGGTCGGACGTCATAGTATAAATATGGGGCAGGGTTTGCGCTGATTGTGCGTCAAACATTTTGACGCACATTCGGCTCAAACAGAGTATAAATATGCCCCTAAATTTCTAAAAGCTCCATTCTCATGACAGACATTGTATTACGTAATAAAAATACCAATCATTGCTGAACTCATTTTTTAACACAAATATCACAAGAATGAGAAATGTGGATGTCGTTCTATTATTCCTAAAATGGTTCTAATCGTCTGTTTGCCCAATGCATGTCTCTCTTGGGGGTGCAACCTGCAGTACATTTTAATTAGGTGCCCTCTAGCTCCGGAAAGCTGTACGAGATGTGTGCTCCTACAAGTTTAAATATTTCACCATTGGTCTCTCGCTCACAGGCCTCCCTGTATCAGCAAGGTTACGAGGCACTCATGAAAGAGCCAAATGGGGGACTAACGGATCAGTTCTGCCTTTGAAAAAAGAAATAGGTTTGACAGGTCAGGCATACAAAGGTATACTTGGCAGTTTGCCATAGTAAGCATGTGCCAATAAAGGAACGCTGCAGGAATTCTCTTTGACAAAAGGAACCAAGGAAGATGTTCAGTCACCTTAGTCATAGAGAAGGATAATTTATAAGTGACCAGAAGGAATAGGTTTCTCTTTGATCAGAGGAGAGCTAGCTCAGATTGGAAGACTGGATTCAAGTGTGGACACAGGGAACCAAATGAGGCCTTGCTATGCCAATAGTTCTCCATATTAGAACATTAAGGGGGTCATTCTGACCTTGACGGTAAAAGGCCCTTACCGCCGGTCAGAAGTCCGCCATTCTACCGCCGCGGTAAACCGCCACGGTCATTCTGACCACCAACTGTGAAACCGCCAAAAATCCGACATCCAAGGAAGGCCGCCTCATCAGCGGGCCGCGGAAAACTGGAGATGACCAAACCTCCACCGTCACGCCAACACAAACACGCCCATGCCATTCTGACCCACTAATCCACGCGGCGGTCTTTCAACCGCGGTATTCCATTGGCGGTACACACCGCCGCGGTCAAAATACACACCCAGCTCCAAAACACAGCCACATTGGACAATTTGAAATACACACACCTGACACACATACAAACAACACTCCCACACATCCAATCAACTATAAAACACACACCCACATCACCCACAAACCCCCACTAGTTGGAAATCGGAGAGAAGGCGATAGAGATAGAGATAGAGAGAGCGAGCACAGCAATCGAAAACCCCAACACACACAGGAACCCAACTTCATCACCCACACCACATTTACGCACACATCACCACATATCACCACGCACATCACCACAAACACCACCCCACACCTCATCCACACCACCCCATGGCACCCCAAAGACACCCCAGGTTCTCGGACCAAGAACTCAGGGTCATGGTGGAGGAAATTATAAGGGTTGAGCCCCAGCTCTTCGGCACACAGGTGCAGCACACCACTATAGCAAGGAAGGCTGAGCTATGGCAAAGGATCGTAGACAGGGTCAACGCTGTGGGACAGCATCTCAGAAATCGGGAAGATATCAGAAAGCGATGGAACGACCTACGGGGAAGGTGTGCTCGATGGTGTCGCGACACAACATCGCTGTGCAGAAGACTGGCGGCGGACCCCCACCCACTCCACCCCAATTCACAGCATGGGAGCAAGAGGTAGTAAACATCCTGCATCCTGATGGCCTCGCTGGAGTACACGGAGGAATGGACTCTGGTAAGTCGAATCTCAACTACTTCACCCCCCCCAACCACCAGAATGCCAACACCCCCACCCACACCCCCAATCTCAACCCCCCAGCACACAACCTCCCTGCCAATGTCTCACCAGCACAACCCACCCTAAACAACACCAACCCCTGAATGCCAACACAAACCATAGACAGCCACCACCAAAGCATGACCATTGCACATACCCATACACCCCCCCCCACCACCCTCACAACACCTCCCACAAGGGAATGCCAGCACTGGGGGACAAGGGCACCCAAAATGCACGCCATGGCACACACAGAAACAATAACCATACTCCTTTACCCCTGCAGGGCCCGAACGCCAACACACCGCCACGGAGGGTCCAGATTTGTCCATCCCACCCCCAGAACAGGCCCCCAGCGAGGACAGCAGCTCTGTCGACCTAGAACCTGATGACCAGCCCGGACCATCGGGGACCTCTGGACAGTCGGTTCCCCACACACAGACACAGGCCACAGCAGACCCAACCCCCTCTGGGAACACCAGCACAGCTCCCACCCAGCGGGCCCATGCCTCTGTCTCGCGGACACGTCAATCAGCGGTGTGTCCGCCACTACAGGGCACCCAGGCTGACCCAACACCCCAACAACAACAGGGACCTGGGGGCAGTGGTAGTGGGCACACCGTCCAGGGGACAGAGGCCCGGGGAAACAGGGCAACTGGGAGGGCTGCTGTGCGACAGGGGGGGGAGGACAGGCCCAGGGAACCGACTCTCCAAGAGGCCCTCACCACCATCATGGGAGCATACCATCACTCCCAGGAGACGATGGCGACGGTACTGGCCAGGTTCACCGAGATCCAGGCACAGCAGGAGGAACGGTACATGGGGTTCAGCAATGAACTCAGGAACATCGCTACCGCTATGGGGACCATAGTCCAGGCCCTCAACCGGATAGAAACCACATTGCGGGACCATGTGGCACCACAAAGGGCCCCTGTCACTAGCCAGGAACAGCCTACCACCTCCGCCGGCGCTAGTGGTCAGGAGGCCCCCACAGAACGACGGCCCACCAGAACCCCACCTCCTGCTGAAGAACAACCACCCCGCAAGAGGAACCTGAGATCTCACAGGAAGACAGAGTAGGATGCCAAGACCCCTGCCAGCATAAGATACCCCCTGATGTCATCCCACTGTCCCACAGTGTCACCCTGTCCAACCTTGAACTGCCCCTGCTCCATCCTTCCACAGGCATATGGAAAATGCACCTGTGAAACTGAGAACTGGGCTCTGCCATGGACATAACTCCACCCTCACCCATCACCGTTTTAATATCATGTACCAATATCTAGCACTAAAAATAAATCACTCATTGCACTGAAATCATTCAGGAGTCAGCCTGTATTATTTACAAATGTATAACACATTACTAATGTTCTGTTATTTTTGTGATGACAACATACCGATGTCAATAAGCATTAGTCCATGGGCTAACCAAGCAGAAGTCACGCAGTGGGTCATACAGCATTGAAAAGGGAAGGGAAAATCAAACATCAGTTTAAAAGTACTGGGGGGAAATACACAAAGTAAAGATGCTTTCAGTAAATGTTAAATGGCGTGGGTGATTCTTACCTGTGTGCTACTGAAAATACTGTTGGATAACTCTGTCCCTGTTGTCTGGGTCGTCCTCTTCGTCTTCCTCCTCTTCACTCTCCGCAGGCTCCACAGCTGCTTCAACACCACCATCTGGACCATCCTCCTGCAGGAAAGGCACCTGACGTCGCAATGCCAGATTGTGAAGCATACAGCAGGCCACGATGATCTGGCACACCTTCTTTGGTGAGTACATCAGGGATCCCCCTGTCATATGCAGGCACCTAAACCTGGCCTTCAGGAGGCCAAAGGTTCTTTCTATGATCCTCCTAGTTCGCCCATGGGCCTCATTGTACCGTTCCTCTGCCCTGGTCCGGGGATTCCTCACTGGGGTCAATAGCCAAGGCAGGTTGGGGTAACCAGAGTCACCAATTAGCCACACACGTTGTCTCTGTAGCTGTTCCATCACATAAGGGATGCTGCTATTACGCATCACATACGCGTCATGCACTGACCCAGGGAACTTGGCATTCACATGGGAGATGTACTGGTCAGCCAAACAGACCACCTGGACGTTCATAGAATGGTAACTTTTCCTGTTTCTGTACACCTGCTCATCGTCTTTTGGGGGTACTAAAGCCACATGGGTCCCATCAATGGCACCAATTATGTTGGGGATATGTCCAAGGGCATAAAAATCACCCTTCACAGTGGCCAAATCAACCTCCTCAGGGAATACAATGTAGCTCCGCATGTGTTTCGTCAGGGCAGACAACACTCTAGACAAAATTTTTGAAAACATAGGCTGAGACATTCCAGATGACATGGCCACTGTTGTCTGGAATGAGCCACTTGCCAAAAAATGGAGGACTAACAGAACCTGCACTAGAGGGGGAATTCCTGTGGGTTGGCGGATGGGGGACATCAGGGCTGGCTCCAGCTGGGCACACAGTTCATGTATAGTGGCTCGGTCAAGTCGGTATCGTAGTATGATATGGCGTTCTTCCATTGTCGACAGGTCCACCAGCGGTCGGTACACGCGAGGATTCATCCTTCTCCTCGCAAGTCCCAGCGGACGGTGCCTAGGAAGGACAACATGGAGCACAGAGTCAAGCAAATCACAGGTACGTTCACCACAGCATGCCGAGCACACGATTATCTATGTATTGAAAGGCGTGTATGTGTGGCAATGCAAGGCCTAGGCCTGTGTGACGCAGTACAAATTATGCCATGTGGGCCCTTGAAATGGCGGCTGCCTGACCTGTGAAGTGGGACAATGGGATGTGAGGTCAATGCGCTGGCGTGGCACACTGTGGCGGTAGGCGGGCGAAGACCGCTATACGAAGCCGCATTGGCTAACATTGAAGCCTATGGGTTTCAGGAGCCAATGACGAGGTGCGCCGGCGGTCGCGGTACGCACCGCCGCGGGCGTGACCGCCATTTTCTATCTGCTTAATCACTCGAGACCTGATCATCCACAGGAGAGGACCTATACTGCAAGTGCTGCTGTGACCTCGGTCTGGAAGTGACAATGGCTGCTGCGACTGGGGAAAGGGCCCCTGCCTTCACGTCTGAGGAGTTGGAGAAACTTGTGGATGGGGTCCTCCCCCAGTATGCGTTACTCTACGGTCCTCCAGACCAACAGGTAAGTACACTGGGTGCACATTGAATGGGCTATGCCTGTGTGGAGTGGGGTGGATTTAAGTTGGTGGGGTGGGGGGCGAATGAGGAGTGCAACGCACGACAGATGAGAGCATGTGCCATATGGCAAGGTTGGGGAGGGGGGGCCAATCGCATCTAACATGCAGAAAATTGATGAATTTTTCCTTCCCACCCTGTACATGTCAAATAGGTCAGCGCCCATCAGAAAGTGGACATTTGGCGTGCCATCGCCAAGGAAGTCCGGGCCCTGGGGGTCCACGTCAGACGGGGCACCCACTGCCGCAAGAGGTGGGAGGACATCCGCCGCGGGACCAGGAAGACCGCCGAGTCACTGCTGGGGATGGCCTCCCAACCTAGGAGGGGTGCCAGTCGTACCCTGACCCCCCTGATGTCCCGGATCCTGGCGGTGGCCTACCCTGATTTGGATGGCGCTTGAGGACATCACAGCAGACACAAGGGGGTGAGTATCAGCACATTCTGCTATCTCTCTGCGCAGTGGAGGCGTCTGGGTGGGGGAGGAGGGTTGTGGGTGACATTAGGCCAGGGCGCTTTCTGTAGTGTAGTCCTCTCCTTTAGGCATGGCCCTGTGCTCCCGGCCCCCACCTCTGTAGGGTGACAAGTACAGCTATCGATGGTCCAGCATCACACATGTGCGCGTTTGTCGTCTCTAGACCTGTTGTCCTAGTCAGAAGTACTGAGTAGAGTACCCCGAATGCGCGGCTTAGTGCATGAGGCTCCTGTGTCTGTCCTCTCCGCCAACGGTGTTGACATTGCATGCACTCAACCTGGTCTTCGTTTTTCTCCCCCCACCCTTCTTCTTCATCTTCTTGTGCATGTGTGCATTAGCATCATCAGGCGGAGGAGAATTGGCATCGGAGCACGAGGGAGCTGCAAGTCACAAGGCCCCGGTGGGCCCAGGAACAGACACCGAGGGCACCAGTGATCTGGAGGGCGAGGGGAGCACCACAACGGGGACCAGTGGTGACACCAGCGACACTGACACGTCCTCGGATGGGAGCTCCCTGGCGGTGGCGGCAACATCCGGGCCCCCCGCCTCTACAGGTACAGCCGCCACCCAGCGCACCAGCCACGCCCTCCCAGCAGCCCCTCAGCCTACGCTACGTGCCCGCTCGCCCAGGAAGGCGGGCGTCTCCTTCGCCCCAGGCACCTCAGCCTCTGCCCCTGTTACCCCTCAGTGAGGAGGTCATTGACCTCCTTCAGACCATCATTGTTGGGCAGACTACCCTTTTGAATGCCATCCAGGGGGTAGAAAGGGAGGTGCATCGGAGCAATGCCTACCTGGAGGGCATTCATTCGGGTCAGGCTGCCCATCAACGATCGTTCAATGCTCTGGCCTCAGCACTGACGGCAGCCATTGTCCCTGTTTCCAGCCTCCCTCTTCTGACTGCCTCCACCCTGTCTCTGTCTCCTGTTCCTCAGCCTATCCCATCCACACCATCAGACCAGCCTGCACACACCTCAACACCCAAGGGCAGCTCATCCAGACCCAAGCACCACAGAACCCACAAGCATTCACGCAAGCAACACCCAGATGCAGACATTCCAACAGTCACTACCACCTCTGTGTCCCCCTCCTCCTCGTCTCCCTCCTCCCTCCCTGTGACGTCTACACTCACACCTGCATGCACACCACCATCAGCCAGTGCTTCCATCACCAGCACACCCTCCAGTACAGTCCGCACACGTGCAGTCACCACCCCCACTACCATTTACACGTCCCCTGTGTCCTCTCCCACTGTGTCTGTCACCCCCTCTTCCAAGACACACAAACGCAGGCAGACACCCACCCAACAGCCATCCACCTCACGACAGCCTCCAGCACAAGCACCTGCACCCAAAGACAGCACACCTGACTCTCCTACAACCACATCCTCTTCCTCCACTCCCATCACCACTTCTCCTACCCTTTACCTTGGTCCTAAAAAACTTTTCCTCGCTAATTTTAACCTCTCTCCCTCCAATGACCCACCCCCTCCATCTGCAAAGAGTCCCAAGAGCACCTCAGCCACCACCAGCCCAGCTTCGAGTGTCACTGTGGTGCATGGGTTCTGGAGTCCACCCTTTGCCAGCAGTGACACTTCAATCAGCAGCAAGGGGACAGCCAGCCCCCCCCCAGGCAAGAGGACCAGGAAACTAAAGGGCCGCCGTGAGAGGACTGACACGGCTGCCCCCAAGGAGCAAAGTTCACCCACTTCACCAGCCACAACATTTAGGGGAGGCAAGGGCCCGAGAGCCCCATCTAAGGAGCGAAAGGGCAGCAGGGCGGAGAAGTCAGCCAGCAGGAGCGCGGAGCAGGAGGGGCCCAAAAGCTCCATCCCGGGTGTTAGGGAGGACACCAAAGGGCCCAGGACTCCATCACCGAAGGGTCCAGCAACAGCACGGTCAGAGGGCGACTGAGCAGGGAGTCCAGGCCAGGTCTGGCTCCCTTGACTTACTGGACGAGCACCGCTGAACAGGGCCCCGCCGTGCAGAAGAGCACCGCTGAACAGGACCCCGCCGTGCAGAAGAGCACCGCTGAAGAGGGCCCCGCCGTGCAGAAGAGCACCGCTGAAGAGGGCCCCGCCGTGCAGAAGAGCACCGCTGAAGAGGGCCCCGCCGTGCAGAAGAGCACCGCTGAAGAGGGCCCCGCCGTGCAGAAGAGCACCGCTGAAGAGGGCCCCGCCGTGCAGAAGAGCACTGCTGAACAGGGCCCCGCCGTGCAGAAGAGCACCGCTGAAGAGGGCCCCGCCGTGCAGAAGAGCACCGCTCCGCTGGGCCCTGCCGTCTCAAGCACCGCTCCGCTGGGCCCCGCCGTCTCATGCACCGCTCCGATGGGCCCTTCCTGTCAAGCACCGCTCTGCTGGGCCCTTCCTGTCAAGCACATCTCCGCTGGGCCCTTCCTGTCAAGCACCGCTCCGCTGGGCCCCGCCGTCTCAAGCACCGCTCCGCTGGGCCCTTCCTGTCAAGCACCGCTCCGCTGGGCCCTTCCTGTCAAGCACCGCTCCGCTGGGCCCTTCCTGTCAAGCACCGCTCCGGTGGGCCCCGCCGTCTCATGCACCGCTCCGCTGGGCCCTTCCTGTCAAGCACCGCTCCGCTGGGACCCGCCGTCTCAAGCATCGCTCCGCTGGGCCCTTCCTGTCAAGCACCGCTCCGCTGGGCCCTTCCTGTCAAGCACCGCTCCGCTGGGCCCCGCCGTCTCAAGCACCGCTCCGCTGGGCCCCGCCGTCTCAAGCACCGCTCCGCTGGGCCCTTCCTGTCAAGCACCGCTCCGCTGGGCCCCGCCGTCTCAAGCACCGCTCCGCTGGGCCCTGCCGTCTCAAGCACCGCTCCGCTGGGCCCCGCCGTCTCAAGCGCCACTCCGCTGGGCCCTTTCTGTCAAGCACCGCTCCGCTGGGCCCTTCCTGTCAAGCACCGCTTCGCTGGGCCCCGCCGTCTCAAGCACCGCTCCGCTGGGCCCTTCCTGTCAAGCACCGCTCCGCTGGGCCCTTCCTGTCAAGCACCGCTTCGCTGGGCCCCGCCGTCTCAAGCACCGCTCCGCTGGGCCCCGCCGTCTCAAGCACCGCTCCGCTGGGCCCTTCCTGTCAAGCACCGCTCCGCTGGGCCCTTCCTGTCAAGAACCGCTCCGCTGGGCCATTCCTGTCAAGCACCGCTCCGCTGGGCCCCGCCATCTCAAGCACCGCTCCGCTGGGCCCCGCCGTCTCAAGCACTGCTCCGCTGGGCCCTTCCTGTCAAGCACCGCTCCGCTGGGCCCCGCCGTCTCAAGCACCGCTCCGCTGGGCCCTTCCTGTCAAGCACCGCTCCGCTGGGCCCTTCCTGTCAAGCACCGCTCCGCTGGGCCCCGCCGTCTCAAGCACCGCTCCGCTGGGCCCTTCCTGTCAAGCACCGCTCCTCTGGGCCCCGCCGTCTCAAGCACCGCTCCGCTGGGCCCTTCCTGTCAAGCACTGCTCCGCTGGGCCCCTCGTCTCATGCACCGCTCCGCTGTGCCCTTCCTGTCAAGCACCGCTCCGCTGGGCCCCGCCGTCTCATGCACCGCTCCGCTGGGCCCTTCCTGTCAAGCACCGCTCCGCTGGGCCCCGCCGTCTCATGCACCGCTCCGCTGGGCCCTTCCTGTCAAGCACCGCTCCGCTGGGCCCTTCCTGTCAAGCACCGCTCCGCTGGGCCCCGCCGTCTCAAGCACCGCTCCGCTGGGCCCTTCCTGTCAAGCACCGCTCCGCTGGGCCCCGCTGGGCCCCGCCGTCTCAAGCACCGCTCCGCTGGGCCCTTCCTGTCAAGCACCGCTCCGCTGGGCCCCGCCGTCTCAAGCACCGCTCCGCTGGGCCCTTCCTGCATGCACTGTTAACGGTTCACTATGCCCACCATGCCTCCTCCTTGACCAGTGGATACTGTAATCCACCTGATGGACTGTGGCTTTGCACTCCCCAGGATGGCACAGTGGGCAACCCACCCACTTGTGAGACTTGAGAGACTGTGGCTTTGCACTCCCCAGGATGGAACAGTGGGCAACCCACCTACTGTAGAGACTTGAGAGACTGTGGCTTTGCACTCCCCAGGATGGAACAGTGGGCAACCCACCTACTGTAGAGACTTGAGAGACTGTGGCTTTGCACTCCCCAGGATGGCACAGTAGGCATGGTGGCCCCTTCGTGGATCTGGCGTTGTGGACTCATGTGGCTGTGGTGCCCCCCCCTTCCCTTCCCCCTGATGTGCCTGTAGTTTTTTCATCAGATGCCACTGCAGTGTTCTCTCCAGAGGACTCAGGTCTCCTGTGTAGGCTTTGCCCTTGTGTTGTTACACTTTGGCCCACGGACACTTCGATTTTCTTTTGATGTGCAGGACTAATTGCCTCGGTTATCCATTGCACTGTATATAGAATTATTTTGATATTGATTTTTTGGCTAGTTGACCATTACTTTTCAGAGCCTATTTTGTACATAAATTTTTATTCACAATTTAATTATGTCTTTGCATTTTTCAGGGGGGTTTGGGTGGTGTCACTGTGACTTGTTGCTCTGCATTGGTGTGTACATAGTTTGGGGGGGTGGGGGTCGCATATGTGTGTGCCGTAAGCTTTCCTCCTCCCCCCTCCCGTGTGTCGTAGGTGCAGTACTCACCGTTGTCGTCTGCGCCGGCGTTCGTACTCGTGGTAGATGAGCAGGTAGACGAGAGCAGGTAGGATGTTTAATTCGGGTTCCATGCTGTCCTCCTTCCTCGTGGAGTGCGTAGAAGTGAGCGTTTTCCCGTTCGTAGTCTGTTTCCGCCGTGTTTTTATCGGCGGGGCTCCCGCCCCGGAAAAGGTGGCAGATTGGTGAGTTATGATACTGTGGGCGGTACATTGTCTGCCGCATGTCTGTTGGCGGTGATCGCCGCGCTGTTTGTCTGTACCGCCGTGGCGGGCAGAGTGTTAATGTGGCGGGCTGTGTTGGCGGTTCCCGCCAGGGTCAGAATTACATTTTTTGGACCGCCAGCCTGTTGGCGGGTTGGCCGCCGCTTTATCACCGACCGCCAGGGTTAGAATCACCCCCTAAGATGTAATGCTTCATAGTGGAGTGATGTCAGCAAAAAGAATAGGAAGTGCTGAAAAGATGTGTGAAGACTCCATGATAATTTTCCTTTAGCAGGTCATCATCAATTGACCAACAAAAGGCACATGTTTAAAATATTTCTTAACTGCATGGAAAAGGACAGTGGAGTGACTGACACAACTTCTTCTTTAAATCTCTGCTTCTGTGATTTATTTTCAGGTCCAGACGTTCTCTTGGTCACCCAACATGGAGAAAGAAGGTTTCAGTAATAACCAAGGAGTGTCTACTGCTGAGGCTGAACTATCCCTAAGGTTTTGAAGGGAAGAGACTCTAAAAAAAAGAGTACTTTGCACTGACTTGGATGAAATAGACAGGGCCAGTAGGAACTAGACTTTTGGTTGAGGGCTTGAAGAAAGTGGACCTGTGATCTGGTAATGAACGAACTGTTCCTGAAAGTCTCGGGACAATTGGGTAACCAAGAAGTAGAGGCTGTTTGTGCTCCGGGAGAGAGGGACAAGGTGACATGCATCCACGACTAAGGCAGAATTATAACAGTGACCTTTAATTTATTTGTTCCTCTCAGAGCTTTGAGGCATGAAGTTTAAGGCTACTCTGGAACCACAAAAAAGAAAGAATCTAACATTGTACTCCCTTCTTCAACTACAGCATCCGTCGTTCACCCACTTAAGGATTTTGAATTTTGAAAACGTTTAAATGTGAAACTATTGACCAGAATGAAATGCATGATCTTACCCAAACCTCGCTCTGTCCCAGTGGACAAAGGTGTGCCTAGGTCCCTGTCTACGTCTCCTGGTAGACTACTGCTCTTTCGTTTTACTGAATTGACTTGTGTATGTTAACTGTATTGCATTATTCTCTTTGAGGTTCTTGTAGTGCTGCTAATTTAACAGACATCTTTTCTCTGAGGGATGAAAGTCAACCTGTCTAAAGCTACTACGAATAGGGTGAGGATTCTGCTCAGACCTTTGTGTTTAATGTTAATGACTAAATTGCTTAAATTCATGGTAACTCAGCCAAAACTCTCAAGAATGAGCCCCCTCACCCCGGAGTTATCATCTAACAATCAGTTTCTTACAGATTTAGGGGCACATTTATACTCTGTTTGCGCCAGATTTGCGTAATTTCTTTTACGCAAATCCGGCGAAAACTTAACTCCATGTTTATATTTTGGCACTAGGCATGTCTAGTGCCAAAATATTGGAGTTAATGTCATTTTTTTCCTGCGGAAAACTACCTTGTGTCAATGAGACGCAAGGAAGGCATTCTCGGGCAAAAAATTACTCAAAGGCCCTAGCTCCTTATTTATCGGCCTGTGCAAAAATCACACACGGGAGGAGGAGGGCCTTAAATAATGGCGCTAAGCCTGCTTAGCACCGTTATATAACACGTGGGCCAGGGCAAGCATTAGGAGACCTGTGGGCCTTTTTCAGAGACCATGGAAACAGCCCATAGGTGCCCTTCCCTGCCCCCAGGGACAACCCCACCCACCCGCGCCCACACCTGGAGGACACCTAAGGATGGGGGGGACCCATCCCAGGTAAGTCCAGCGAAGTATTTTTAATTTTTCTTAAAATTGCGATGGGGGGCGTAACTTGGGCCCCCCTACACGGCACTGTGCCCAATGGCCAGGCCCAGGGGACATAAGTCCCCTGGGCATAGCCATTGGGCTGGGGGGGGGATGACTCCTGTCTTTACTAAGACAGGAGTCATGTCCATGGGGGTTGTGCGTCAAAAAAATGACGCTAGTCAGGTTAGAGTCATTTTTTTAACTCTAACCTGACTAGTGCCATTCTTTCCTGCACAACCTCCAGTTTTCCCTATGCCTCCCATGCCCGGTTAGCATCATGTATTTTGACGCTAACTGGGCCTTAGCGCTGGCTTGCGCCATTTCTTAAATATGGAAAACAGTGGTCATTTTCCTGCATTCATATAAATGTTAGTCCAGTTACAAATCAGAACCCTTCCCATCTGCAAATTAATTTCTTGACTCAAAGGATAAATCTCACCAAAGATTTTGTGAATGTGTGAGTGACATTTGGGGCACAAAAGAAAGAACCACCCTACCCCTCAGTGTTTCCACTTTTTGAAAAAGTGATTCTCCATGGATAGTAGTTGCAGCCCTTCCTATTACAATCAATGATTTACGAGTATTAAACTCAATTTCCAGTACAAACAGTGGGAAATAAAGTACATGCCATACTCAAACACCAAAATCTCACCATGAGATTATCAGCGGAAGGCACACTCTGCACCCCAGGTGTACATGGCCAGTCCAGCCAGGGCTACAAGGTTCACACAGACGGAACCCCCACCCCCCAGGTCCGCTGTGACTGCATGTCCCTTAGCTGCACAATAAAATACAATCTGTTGATTGCAGACAATGAAAGACAAAATCAGAAAGCGTGAAGCTGACCTATTACACTTCTGTACCTCAACTGATTACACACCTTTTAGCGGTATTCTGAAGATGTTGGCATAGTTCACTAATGTCACTTCTGGCACGGCCAAATGTGCATTGAACTTTTTGAGGCCACTATGCATCTCCACCAGCAATTCCATTCAGGTGCTGAAAGTGAGCGTTACAGATTTGTGAGGCTTCTCCAGCATCCAACATTGCCTTCGTACAGGTGCTGCAGATGAGTAATACCTCCTGATGCTGATGCTGTGAGTCTGTGGATGCTACTGTGCTCGTGCCCACCTGCCCACCCGTGCATCGGCAGCCAAGCAGAATGAAGATTGTTGACACACTGACACGCCAGAGCGCTTGGCCAGGCTTGAAGCAGGTTCATTTATTTCCCACATTTCATGCTTATCTCAGTTGTGCCCCATCCCGCTACAACTTGATGACACTCCCGGAGGCGGAGGGCAGGCCTGCTTCCCTTCGACAGACTTACCCATGTGACTTACCCATGTCCTACGAGAGCCTCTGGGGCCCAACATGCTGCAACTGTGCCTGCTCAACATGGGGAGCCATGAGAAGCCTGACGTGTGGCAGTGCAAGTGTGCGGCCTGTGGGGGAAATAGTTGGAATCGGTAAATACTTTTGGTTTAAATGAGGGCGTGTAAGTAAGGCCCCCAGCACTAAGAAAACTGAGCCCTCAATTATTAGGAGGATTCCCCTTGAAAAGTGCTCTGGAGGAAAGAAAGGGTGGAGGTGGTGGCAGCTACACAGCACCTAACATACCAGGAGTGCAGAGGTAAGTGCCAGTGACATTGTATGCAAACTAGGGAATACGAGTGACCAATAAATTCCCTGCAAGAGTGGGTCTTGGGTCCATAAATTGAGGGTGGAAAAACAGGAGGAAACCACAGGACTTAAACCACCAGAGAACACGCTTGTCTACCTCATAGCTTGTAAGCGAGAGAGTGGTATAAACCCTTGAGTAAAAGTGAGACTCCAGCGTAAGTCCTGTAAGAATGGCCCTAAGGAGAGATTGAACTCTCCAACTACTGAACAATCACCAACAGAAGGGAGAAACAACAATGGCAGGAAGCATGACCTTAGAAGGTAATCAGGTAGTCCAAAAGGATGAATAAAGGAAGGACTGATGAAGACGCGCAAAGCAGCATGATCCCATAAAAGCTCCTCACTGAGCGAGATTGATGGGTTGTCAGTAACTAAATTAATCAAGGAATTTGTGGGTAAACATTTAAAAAAAAGGCAAGCACAATTTGAGGCATCAGTATCAAGAGAGAGAATGCCTAGTGGTACGGGGAATGAAAGTTACTGGACTTCGGACCTGAATCTACCCTTCCTGAATAATCCTGATATGACAGACTGTAACGAGCTTTCACTAGACCCAAGATTGCCTTCTTCACCCCAGCTATTCACCCTGTTAGATAATAGGGTGATGAAAGAAGGGGGGCAGAAGGCATGATGTCCCAAGGGGGCATTAGAGGGACTGCAAAGGAAAATAGGGAGGAGCATGAATACACAGAAGCAGGTGTATCTGCGCAAAATTATTTTCTAAACTTGGAGGTCTCAGCGTCACCATTGTCCTCAATGTTGGACATAATGCGAATCCCACAAAAACCTTGAAAGGAATACTAGAGGTGTCAGTGCTGAGCAAAGATATTTTAAAATCACAGAAGGCACAACTACAGATTATTGCAGGGGAATAAAACAAATAAAGGGCATTATGCCGACCTTAGTAAGACCTGTTGACAAAAAAAAGAAATCGATATCTAATGAAGACCCAAGGAAGGCAGAAGTTTCAAGTGTTTATGTGTCCAAACACCATATGTTGATTAAAAAAAGTGGGGAGAACCCACTATGTACATACAGTATATCCCTCAAACAAAGATAATTAGAAATGGCCCAGGGAGCAGTGCATGGGAAGGGAGAAACAAATAATCAAAGTTCTAAAAGAGAAATTCCATAGAACCACACAAAAGGGATCTAACAGCATGTGTAGGGAAAAAAGATGTAGGAAGGGGAGATTCAGGGAGGGATAGTTGGAATAATCCTCAGCCCCTAAAAAAGAAAAGAGCTTGGAAACACTAAAAAGGGGTAGCAAGGGTAGGAAACAGAGGGGCACATTTATACTCTAATTGCGCTGAATTAGCGTCATTTTCTTAATGCTAATACAGTGCAAACTCAATGCCATATTTATATTTTGATGCTAGACCCGTCTACTGTCAAAATATTGGTGTTAGCATAATTTTTCGGATGCGTGAAATCTCCTTGTGTCAATGAGATGCAATGTAGGCATTCCCGTCCAAAAAATGACCCAAACCCCCTAGTGCAATATTTATCCACCCGGGAAAAAATGACGCACAGGTGGGAGGCAGGCTCAAAAAATGACATCAACACCAATTTGCATCAAAATTTAACACCTGGATCAGGGCAGGCATTAAAATGAGGCAAACTAATCGCTACTTAAGGAGAACACACAGAAGCAACATTACCAACCCACATGTCCGGCTCGTACCACCTGCAGCAACTGAGCACTTATACCGGAATCCTAAGCACACGCATCCCATTAATGTGCAGGCCATAGTGTACCACCGGGGACTATGCATAAACATTTTGGCCAAGTATTCTGGGAGTGTCCATGATGCCTTCATATTCCGGCACAGCAGGATCAATGAACAATTCCAGGATGGACAATATGGAAATGGACTACTTGTGGGTAAGTCAACAAACCTAGAAATATACACACAACACACGAACCCTGTAGGACACACAAGACATACACCACTACATTGACACATGGCCAGGGTAACACAGATGTGCAGGTAACAACACATAAGCACCATGCTGAAGTACAGCACAATCAGTGCATACCACAAACACATACACCCACATGTACGTAACACACCCACAAATTGACAGGCACACCACATGAAGGACAGGTGCAGGCATGTACCCTTTGCTAACAGAAGAACTATACAGAACACTAGAAGTGCCCACAGGTTGCCTACTATGTACACACATAGTACACCAAACAAAGAATAGCACAGCCATGTCAATGGCATACACCATGCCCATGTCATGTAAGTTCAATCTAGGCACAGATCCCTCAAGTCATGCCGTGCAAATCATTGCTAGAACAAACATCAAAAACTAGAAAAACTGCTGCCTACACCAACTGCATCTCATCAACACATACCTGACTTACCTGTAGTGTGCAGAGACATCTGTCTGATGCATTGACTCACACACATAGGAATACAAGATCAATGCCCATCACATACCGTGTGCCAGATGTGTGATAAGTGGTACCACACCTACTGTGGTGCCACCTCACATGCAACACTTACTGATCCACAACAAAATCATGTCTGTACCAGATACAATAAATGGGTCACCATGGGGCAGAGTCACTGTCAAACAGTGCAGATCATGGATGCCATGGTGGGAACCTATGGGAGAAAACAGGACATCAATGACCTCACATGCACTGTGTCAAGGGACACATTTGCTAAGTAGCTGAGCTCCATCCCATTGCCTGCACTGTGCATGTGTTGACAGTAAAAATGCTGATTCATGTGTTGTAAGATAGGAGAGACACTGGTAGTTATGTTGATCATCCTGTAACAATGGGATACACATCCTTGGACACCTCACAGCTGCCACAAACATTAGCTGCCAGTCTCGATCACCAAGGGACCTATGTAAAAGCCCACAGTGCCATTGTTATGGCCTGCACTGTATGTACAACTCGCCAGATGCCTATTTTATAATGACTTGAAGCCACCCTCCCATGCTGTATGTAGTGTGGAAGGGATGTGCAATGTGTGTTGCTGCAGGTCTGTCACCACAAGATACATAGCATTATGATGCTGATTCAGGTGTAGGTGTCACCTAAAACCTGAGGCAGTGCCAACAACAAACACCACCCCAGGGGTGCTGTTTTCAGGTTGCAAAAAGGAAGTAGACTGTGCTTTGAACTCAAATGATTTTGTCACCAATGCATGCTACATACTGCTGCACACACATAAAGAGCCATTTGGCCATCAAAACAGCATATGTATAGGGTGATGTCCCTTCCTTCACAGATATATCCACCTCCACAAGGCAGCTAGCCAAGTACCCTTGTGCAAGGTAGGTAGTGTAGGTGCATGGCTGCATATAAGCAACTGGCACAGGGTACAACAAAGGGTTGCCTAGTAACATGTCACACAAGGTGCATTCTTGCCTAGTCTAAATGTTGCAGGACAGTGCAGCCACTTTTTGAGACGTGTTGTGCATTGTCACTTACCAATTTCAAAGGCCCTAACTGTTGCACATCATCTGCAATGACACATGTCAAAATGGATGGGTTGTTCAGGCTCTGTAGTGCTACCATGTTGCCACCACATTTGACCCCATTGTGCTGTGAGGATGTGTCATATCCCCTTTAGTGATAGGACACTGATACAAAGATACACTACACAACGCATGGTACATAAATACTGATTGTTAGAAATGGGGGCTCTAGTTGGCAGTCGGTTGGCACCCTGTCCAAGTAGGGACCCTTACTCTAGTCAGGATAAGGGAGGTACCCGCTCAAATAATCCCTGCTCACCCCCTTGGTAGCTTGGCACGAGCAGTCAGGCTTATCTTAGAAGCAATGTGTAAAGCATTTGCACAGAACACACAGTAATAAGTGAAAACACTACAAAAGGACACAACACCAGTTTTAGAAAAATAGCCAATATATATCTATATAAAACCAGACCAAATATGATAAAAATCCAACATACAGTAATAAAAATATGAATTCTATAAGATTTACTCAAAAATGCAGTTCCTTGAAGTCGATAGCTCCACCTGGGGCTATCACAGCGTCGTGATCAGCAAACCCAACAGTTTAGGCCGGCCGTGGCATTGCGGGCCAGTTGCGGTGTTGGGAAGACCCCCAAACAGTACCTTGGATTTGCAGGTGTCGTGATCCTCACGGTGAGCTCCAGAGAGCGGTGTCGCTGGCATTGCGGTGTCGGTTCCGGAGTCGGTGCAGGAGTCGTCGGGCCCTTGAGGTCACACGCTTTGCGGATCGAACTCCAGGCTGATGAAGTCAGGTGCGCCGGTGTGGATGGCGTCGGGGATGCGATGCGAAGTGGGACAATGTGACGTGTGGTGCCCACAGGTCACGTGCAGGCAGCGGCTCGGTGACAGAGTCCAGTGGCGTCGGGAAGACCAGGGCTGCGATGTGAAGCAGGTCGGTGCGACGTGTGGTGTCGGGTGCAGGCAGCGGCATCGTCGGTGCTGAAGCGCTGTCATCAGTAGGCCCAAGCCAGTGGTGGGGGACGGGACGGTAATTCGTGACCCTCACGAGCGGTGTCCACAGGCCACGCTGCAGGCAGGATGCCTGGTGACGACACAGGAGTCGATGATGCTGGCGCCGATGGACTGGGGCTGCGGTGTGGGATGGGGCGGTGCTTCGTGTACCTCACAAGCAGGCCACAGTGCAGGCAGCGGCACCGGTGTCAGCAGGAGCAGCGGCGTCGGGGATGCCCAGGCTGCAGTGTGAGCAGGCGATGCCAAAGTGCGGGGCCCACAGGTCGTGGTGCGAGCAGCAGCTCAGTGAAGTCGTCCGATGACAGCATCAGTGAGACCAGGGTCGCAGTGCAAAGTGGAGCAATGCGACACCATGCGGCGTCGGCAAGTCACGGTGCAGGCCAGCGGCATCGTTGGTGGCATCGCAGTGGTTTCTCCTCTTGAGCAGCACAAAACACACAGTTCCCAGTGCTGCAGGTCGAGGAAACTGAAGTCTTTGGTGTCCCTGAGAATTCCAACAGGAGGCAAGCTCTACTCCAAGCCCTTGGAGAACTTTCTCAAGCAGGACACACAGCAAAGTTCACCCTTTGAACCCTTTTCAGGCAGAAGCAGCAACTGCAGGCCAGTCCAGCAAAGCAACACAGCAAAGGGACAGAACTCCTCCTCCAGCTCTTCTCCTGGGCAGAGGTTCCTCTTGATTCCAGAAAGATTCTACAAGTATGTGGTTTTGGGTATTCTTCTTATACCCAGTTCTGCCTTTGAAGTTGCCAAACTTCAATGCAAAGTCTCCAGTGTTTGCTAAATCCTTCCTTGTCCAAGCCAGGCCCCAGACCCACACCAGGGGGTTGGAGACTGCATTGTGTGAGGGCAGGCACAGTCCTTTCAGGTGTGAATGACAACTCCTCCCGCTTGTCTAGCTCAGATGGCTCATGAGGATATGCAGGATATGCAGGGTACACCCCCACCCCCTTTTGTGTCACTGTCTAGAGTCTAGAGAGGTGCAAAACATCCCAACTGTCAAACCCAGACAGACAATCCACAAACAGGCAGAGTCACAGAATGGTATAAACAAGAAAATGTTTACTTTCTAAAAGTGACATTTTCAAACAGACTATTTAAAAACCAAATTCACTAAAATATGTATTTTTAAATCTTGAGTTCAGAGACCCTAAATTCCACATTTTATCTGCTCTCAAAGGGAATCTGCGCTTTAAGGATATTTAAAGGCAGCCCCCATGTTAACCTATGAGAGAGATAGGCCTTACACAATGAAAACCATATTTGGCAGTATTTCACTGTTAGGACATATAAAACACACTAGTATATGTTCTACCTTAAACATACACTGCACCCTGCCCATGGGGCTACCTAGGGCCTACCTTAGGGGTGCCTTACATGTAGTAAAAGGGAAGGTTTAGGACTGGCCAGTGGGTTCACTTGCCAAGTTGAATTGGAAGTTGAAAACTGTACACACAGACACTGCAGTGGCAGGTCTGAGCCATGTTTACAGGGCTACTAATGCGGGTGGCACAACTAGTGCTGCAGGCCCACTAGTAGCGTTTGATTCACAGGCCCAGGGCACCTCTAGTGCACTTTACTAGGGACTTACCAGTAAATCAAATATGCCAATCATGGATAAACCAATAAACAGTACACTTAACACAGAGAGCATATATGCACTTTAGCCCTGGTTAGTAGGGGTAAAGTGCCCAGAGTCGTAAAGCCAACAAAAACAGGTCAGAAAAAATAGGAGGAAAGACTGGGGATGACCCTGCAAAAAGGGCCATTTCCAACACTGACCATCAGTTTGGAATCCAAATCATATGTCCCAGGTTCTTGAGCCAAACACAAGATTGTCATGTTCAACAACCTAGTGCTGAGGAGACATTACACAAGGAAAGGAACTCACAGCATACCATAAACACATATGAGTCACAACCAACTCAAAATATCAACTGCCATGCCACATGACAAACCTGATGCAAGCCTTAACAACAACTTACTCATTTAGGGCCTCATTACAACCTTGGCGGTCGGTGATAAAGCGAAAGTAGTACCGCCAACAGGCCGGCGGTAAAAAAAAAAGGAATTATGACCACGTTGGAAACCGCTCACACAGACAGCCACTTTAACACACTGACTGCCATGGCGGTAGCAACAAGCACCGTGGCGGTAACCGCCAACAGCCAGGTGGAAGACAGTGTACCGTACCACAGTATAACAACAGGCCTATCCGCCACCTTTTCCGGGGCGGTACCAACGACATCAAAAGCATGGCGGTATCAGTAAACAGAAGGCAAAGGACTCACCTCTGGAGACTCAGGGAACAACCACGACGCCATGGAGCCCGAGTTGCACATCTTCCCCATGATTGTATACCTCTTAATGCATTACAAACAGCAATGCCGGTGAAGACGACCACGGTGAGTACTGCAGCCTAGCACACAAAGGAGGGAGAAGGAAAAAGAGAGTGACACACACACGCAACACGCAACACCCCCACCCCCAAACACCATACACACAAACAGATGCAATAACATCACATATCTACCCCGTACCCCTCAGGAATAATGCAAGGATAAAAGGAATAGATTAAAGTGAGTGTAATAAGATAAAATAGTAGAACTTTGTGCTTAAAAATCAAAACAGTATATACATATATACAAATGGAGGGGCACTGCCCAGACCTCAATGTACGTGGCCCACAGGGTCACTACACAGAGGCCAAGGCCCCACTTGACTCCTGCAACAACATGAAGAGAACACTGCAGGGGCATCAGGTCGAAAATACACAGGCACCTCAGGGAGACAGGGAACGGGGGGCACCTCAGCTGGAAGATGTAAAACAACACTGGTCCTGGAGGGGGCAACATGCCCTGTGCGATGTCCTGGGGAGTGCAAGGCCACAGACTCTCAAGTGGATGGTTTGCCCACTGCTTGGTCCTGGGGAGTGCAAAGCCACAGTCTCTCTAGTGGGTGGTTTGCCCACTGCTTGTTCCTGGGGAGTGCAAAGCCACAGTCTCTCAAGTGGATGGTTTGTCCACTGCTTGGTCGTGGGGAGTGTACAGCCACAGTCTCTCAAGTGGGTGGCTTGCCCACTGCTTGGTCCTCGGGAGTGCAAAGCCACAGTCTCTCAAGTGGGTGGTTTGCCCACTGCTTGGACTTGGGGAGTGCAAGGCCACAGTCTCTCAAGTGAGTGGTCTGCCCACTGCTTGGTCCTGGGAAGTGCAAAGCCACAGTCTCTCTAGTGGGTGGTTTGCCCACTGCTTGGTCCTGGGGAGTGCAAAGCCACAGTCTCTCAAGTGGGTTGTTTGTCCACTGGTTCTGGAGGGGGCCTTGTGCCCAGTGTGCTTCATCCTGGCAAGGAGGGGGTGAGTGGATGTCTTCTTTCACAGGTTCTGGAGGGGGCCTTGTGCCCAGTGTGCTTCATCTTGGCAAGGAGGGGGTGAGAGGATGGCTTCTTCCACTGGTTCTGGAGGGGGCCTTGTGCCCTTTGATGCAGCCCTTGGGGAGTACCTGGGTGTCACACCTACAGGATTTGCAGGGTCCAGGATGCACTACAGCCCATGAAAGCAGGACTACACACTGCCCGCCGGTGGTGACGGCTGCTCAGTAGTGGCAGTAGCAGTGCTGGTGTCAGGGGTGCCAGTGTTGGGGGGAAGCTCCAGCCCTTCCCCTGCAGCCTTGGACTGTTGAACTACCATGGTTGGTGGTGGGGGTTCAGAATCAGTCCCAGCACCAGTCTTCCTGTCCGTCCTGCCTGCAGGTGCAGGACCCTTGCCCTTCCCTTTCGCAGCTGGTGGTGCCTCCTTGCCCTACCCCTTGGCAGCTGGTGGTGCCTCCTTGCCCTTCCCCTTGGCAGCTGGTGGTACCTCCTTGCCCTTCCCCTTGGCAGCTGGTGGTGCATCCTTGCCCTTCTCCTTGGCAGCTAGTGGTGCCTCCTTACCCTTCCCCTTGGAATCTGGTGGTGTCTCCTTGCCCTTCCCTTTGGCAGCTGGTGCAGGCACACTGTCAGTGCTGATGGCTGGTTCCCTGGAGCCTCTCCCACCTGCAGTAGCTGCTGACACTACTGTGGCCGTGGACTGGGTGGCTGAGGTACTCGCTTGGAGTGGGAAGAGGGTGAAGGTTTGGGAGTGGAGGAAGAGGGAGTGGTTGTAGGAGGTGTCTGTCAGCTGTGTTTGGGTGTAGGTGCATGGGCTGGACGCTGCTGTGAGGTGGATGGCTGTTGGGTGTCTGAGTGCTTGTGTTTGTGTACTTTGGGAGGAGGGGGCACAGACACAGTGGGAGAGGACACGTGGGACGTGTGCAAGGATGTGGGGGTGGTGACTGCCTGTGAGGGGTGTGTAATGATAGGCGTGATGGTGATGGGGGTAGTGGATGAGGATGTAGTGCATGCAGGTGTGAGTGGAGACGCTACAGGGCTAACTGGGGCCGGGCCTGAGGTGCCTGGGGCGAAGGAGATGCCCACCCTCCTGGGTGAGCGGGCATGGGAAACTTGCTGAGGGGCTGCTGGGTAAGGCGGAGCTTTTACGGGGTGGTGGCTATACCTGTAGTTGGGGTGGGCACAGAGGTGTCTGCCACCACCAGGGAGCTTTCATCGGAGGAGGAATCACTGTCCGAACTGTCCCCACCTGTCTCCGCCGTGGTGCTCCCCTCGCCCTTTGTCCTACTGGTGCTCTCACCTTCAGTGGATTCGGCCTCCTGGCCCCTGTGGGATGCAGCTCCCTCTGTCACCGGTGTCTCTGCTCCTCTGTCAGATAATACTAATGCACATAAGGACAGGGTGACAAAACAAAAAGGGGGAGGGGAAGAGACAAAGGATACACTTGGTCAATGGCAGCAACAAAACCACTGTTGGCGTACACGACACACGCACACACACAGGGAACAGCCCTACGCACTAGGCAATGCACTAACAGTCACAATGCTAGTCACCAGCCCATGTACAGGAATACCAAATGCCAATAGCAGCATACCAGAGACCCTCAGACCCCTACCCACTATCTTGGTTGGAGGTATTTTATATCAGAACCCTGCCCAACATGGGACGTACCTTGCAATATCCAGCATGGCTTAGGGGCACACACAGGCCCACATACCCCACCCTTTGACCACCCCACTACGCGCAAGTAGTATATCGGGAAACTGTACTCACCCCCTTGTGGCTGCTGTGATGCCCTCAAGCGCCCATCTAGCTCCGGATAGGCCACCGCCAGTATGCGGGCCATCAGGGGAGTCAGGGTTTGACTGGCACCCCTTCGTCTTTGGGAGGCCATCCCCAGCTGGGCCTCCGCCGTCTTCCTTGCCAAGCATCTCAGGTCCTCCCACTGTTTCCGACAGTGGGTGCTCCATCTGCCGGAGACCCCCAGGGTCCGCACATCCTTGGTAATAGCACGCCATATGACTTTTTTCTGATGTGCACTGACCTGCAGAAAAAGAAACATAGAAAAAGGTATCAGTCATACCGTCCGGCCTGTTACACTCATGGCCCACCATAGCCCTCACATCCCCTTACGCACAGACATTGCCCACCATACATGCATCAAGCTGCCCAGAACCCTCCCACCAACCCCCCTACACGTGGCCCTCACACACAGCACTCCATGCATTCATGACCCATGCATCGTGCTCACAGTGTACTCACCTGTTGGTCTGGAGGCCTATACAGCATTCGTTATTGGGGTAAGACCCCATCCACCAGTCTCTCCAACTCCGCAGCGATGAAGACACAGGTCACAGCAGCACTTGCAGTGTAGGTCCTCTCCTATTGAAAGTCAGGTACCAAGTGAGTGCACAGATAGAAAATGATGGTCACGTCCGCAGCGGTGCGTACTGTCACCACCGGCGTACATCACCATTGGCCACTGTAACCCATAGGGCCCAATGACAACCAATGAGGCGTTGCACAGTGGTACTCAACCGCCTCCCGCAACGGCACACAGCGTCAGCGGCATTACCTCATTTCCACATGTCCATCCACACAGGACAGGCAGACGCCATTTCAGGGGGGGGCAGGCCATTGCACCTAACTGGGTCACAGTACACATAGGCACCATTTGGGCCTATCCAACGACATACTGTTACAGTCACAACATGCAATGCAGTGTAGTGTTTAGAAATGTGGAATTCTGACCAGCTGCTCACCATTTTGCCCCCTAGATTACAACCGCTGTGGATGAATAGGAGATGGAGACATCCCCCGTGTACAGTCCCCTGGTGGACTTGGCAACAATGGAGGACAGGCACATTATCCTCACCTATAGACTGGACAGGGCCACAATCACAGAGCTGTGTGCCCAATTGGAGCCTGACCTGACATCTGCTATCCGTCACCCCACTGGGATCCCCCCTCTGGTGCAAGTCCTATCATTGCCCCATTTCTTGGCAAGTGGCTCCTTCCAAGTGACAGTGGGCTTGGCAGCAGGAATGTCTCAGTCAATGTTCTCAATAGTGCTGACCAGAGTGTTGTTTGCCCTGATTAAACACATGCGCAGCTACATTGTTTTCCCCCAGGCGGAGGATTTGGCCACAGTGAAAGCTTACTTCTATGCAATGGGACATATCCCCAAAATTATTGGGACTATTAATGGTACACATATGGCATTTGTCCCCCCCCGGAGAAATGAACAGATGTTCAGAAATCGAAAGAGCTTTCACTCGATGACTGTGCAGATAGTGTGCCTGGCGGACCAGTACATCTCCCATGTCAATGCAAAGTATCCTGGGTCTGTGCATGATGCCTTTATCCTGAGGAATAGCAGCATCCAATATGTGATGGCTCAACTCCAGAGGCACCGGGTGTGGCTAATAGGTGAGCCCATGGTTCCCACCCAGTATATGTTGGTGTATGGTTATGGTGTTGGCCATAAGGGTTAGTGTTTGGCTAACAGGTATCCCTCGATTTTTGCAGGTGACTCTGGTTACCCCAACCTCTCATGTCTGCTGACCCCTGTATGGAATCCCAGGACAAGGGCAGAGGAATGTTACAATAAGGCACATGGGTAAACAAGAATAATAATAGAGAGGACATCCAGCCTCCTGAAGGCCAGGTTTCTTTGCCTCCATCTAACAGGTGGATCCCTGTACTACTCACCCAAGAAGGTCTGCCAGATCATCGTGGCATGCTGCATGTTGCATAACCTTGCGTTGAGACGCCAGGTGCCTTTCTGCAGGAGGATGAGGCTGGAGATGGGCGTGTGGCAGTAGTGGACCCTGTGGACAGTGAAGATGAGGAGGCAGAGGATAAGGATGAGGACAACAGAACAGCTATTATACAACAGTACTTCCAGTGACACACAGGTAAGACACTGTAACTTCACTTTGCATTGACAGTTTTGTATTTCACATTGTACATGGCAGGCAGATTCCCCCAATTCTATGGCCACTTACTGTACCCTTTGGCATCTCTATTTTCAGATATCTGTGCCCCACTCTGGCACCTGGTGTGTTGACTGCAGCCTACTACAGGTCATTCCTATTTATTTATTCCTGTACAGTTGTATTGTAGTATTTAAAGCTTGTTAAACGAATACTTTGTTCAATCATTTGACAGACTCCATACTTGTATTTTTTGAATGATGTTTATTTAAGTGCTAAGAAGTAGAGGGGGTAGTGAAATGGGCTGGGTTGATGGTGGAGGAAAGTCCAGTATAGAGTCCAGTCTAATGGTATCACAGCTGCATTGTCCAAGGGGGCAGGGGAAGTGGAGCAATGGCAGTTCAAGGTGGACAGGGTGACAGAGTGGAACACAAGGGTGACAATCAGGATAGTCTTATTTCCTGGTGGGGGTGTTGGCAATAGTCTCTGGCTTCTGCCTGGATTGCAGGGACCGCTTGCAGGGTGGATCTCCTTCTGAAGGGGGAGGGTTGCTGGTGACCTGTTGGTCCTGTGGCGAGGCCTCTTGTCCACTAGCAGCAGCGGAGGTGGAGGGCTGTTCATCAGTTTGGCTAATGTCAGGGGCCCGCTGGTGTGCCACTGCCTCCCTCATGGTGTTGGCCATGTCTTCCAGCACCCCTTCAATGGTGACTAGGGTGGTGTGGGTGTCCTTCAGGTCCTCCCTGATCCCCAGACACTGACCCTCCTGCAGCCGCTGGGTCTCCTGAAACTTGTCCAGGATCTGGACCATCGTCTCATGGGAATGGTGGTATGCTCCCAGGATGTTGGTGAGTGCCTCCTGGAGAGTCGGTTCCGTGGGCCTGTCCTCCCCCTAACGCACAGCAGTCCTCCCAGCTTCCCTGTTGTCTTGTGCCTCTGTCCGCTGAACCGTGTGCCCACTGACCCCAGGTCCCTGATTGTCCTGTGTTTGTGGGGTGGCCTGGGGTCCCTGTAGTGGTGGACACACTGCTGATTGACGTGTCCTGGGGACAGAGGTATGGGCCCGCTGGGCATGTACTGTGGTGGTGTTTCCTGAGGGGAGAGGCTCTGTGGTGGTATGGGACTGTGCCTTGGTAACTGACTGTCTGGAGATCCCTGATGGGCCAGGTTGGTCATCCAGATCCAGACGTCCAGAGTTGCTATCATCACTGTGGACCTCTTCTGTGGAGGGACTGGATGTTGCTGGCACTTCCTCTCCGGTGACTTTGTGTGGGGGACCTCTGGGAATGTAAATGCAGTGTTATTGTTTCTGCGTTTGACATCTTGTGCATTGGTGTGCTGCCCTGTATGGTTGTGATTTCCCTGTCAGCTTTGCCTTGTGTGAGTAGTGATTTTGTGGGCTAGGTGATCCTCTCTAATGTGCATGCTTTAGTGATGGGTGTCCATGCAGGGCTGTGTGTGATGTACATGCATTGGTTTTGCATGCAGGGCTTGGTATTGGGATGGGTGGGTTGTGATGGTGGGGTGTATGTGAGGTGGTGGGGTGATGGATGTGAGGGTAGGAGTGGGGGTATGTGATGGCATGCAGGTGGGGGAGTGATAGTAATAGAGATTTGACTTACCAGAGTCCAGTCCTCCTGCTACTCCTGCAAGGCCCTCAGGATGCGGTATTGCCAAGACTTGCTCCTCCCATGTTGTTAGTTGTGGGGAAGGAGGTGGGGGTCCACCGCCAGTCCTCTGTACAGCTATCTGGTGTCTTGCAACCACGGAACGCACCTTCCCCTGTGGGTCATTCCACCTCTTCCTGATGTCATTCCTTGTTCTTGGGTTCCCACGGCATTGACCCTGTCCACGATTCTCTGCCATATCTTCATCTTCCTAGCTAGATGTCTGCTGCACCTGTGATCCGAATAGCTATGGCTCTACTCGGATGATTTCCTCCACCATGACCCTTAGCTCCTCCTCAGAGAACCTGGGGTGTCTTTGAGGTGCCATGGGTTTAGTATGTGTGGTGTGTGAGGGTGTGTGGGGTGATGTGTTGGGGTGTGTGCTGTAAGGTGCATGGATGGTGTATGGGTGATGGTGTTCTGTGGCTCTGGTTCTGTGGGTGCTCTTGGTGTCTCTCTCTCTCTGTTGTCAATTTATTTGAGTCGTAAAGGGTTGTGGGTAGTTTGTGTGTGTGTCTTATGGTGTTGTGGGTGTGTGGGTGTCCAAAGTAGTGTTGTTTTGGATGTGTGTGTGTATTTTGAGTGCAGCGGTATGTACTGCCAATGGTTTACCACGGTTGAATGTCTGCCGTGGTGATTCGTGGTTCATAATGCTGTGGGAGTAGTTCTGTTGGCGTAACGGTGTGGGTTTTGCTACTGCCAGTTTATCACCAACCTTTGGGCTGGCGAACTTGTGTGTGTGGCTGTATAGTGACGGATTGCTATGTGTGTGTCATAATATGGGTAGCAGTAAACTGACTCGGAGGCGGTATGTTGGCGGCAGTCGGCATAGCGGTAAGCGGGACTTCCCGCCAATGTCATAATGAGGGCCTTAATCTTTTGTAGCGGATCAGGGTTATGGCATACAGCAATACAGTGTGATGACCCCATTTCCCAACCCAAGCACAGCAGCAGAGCGTGCATAAAATGAGATACATCGGAGGATACAGACTATTGTGGAGAGGACATTTGGCATCCTGAAGTCCAAATTCAGGTGCCTGGACATCACAGGAGGCAGCCTCCTATATGCCCCACACATCGTCTGCAAGATCATAATGATGTGCAATCCTGCACAACATATGTGTGCGGATGAATGCCCATTTATACAAGCAGGTTGATGACCTGCCTGAGGAGGAGGAGGAGGGTGCTGGAGAAGAAAATGAGGAGGAACAGCTGTAGGAGGCTGGCCTGGCTTGTAGTGGGTACCAGAGGTACTTACACCTTGTGCCAGGTACAGTTATCCCTTATTAGTGTAGAAGAGGTGTTTCTAGCAGCTTAGGCTGATAGAAGGTAGCTATAGCAGAGCAGCTTAGGCTGAACTAGGAGACATGCAAAGCTCCTACTATACCACTGGTGTCATATGCACAATATCATAAGAAAACACAATACACAGATGTACTAAAAATAAAGGTACTTTATTTTTATGACAATATGCCAAAAGTATCTCAGTGAGTACCCTCAGTATGAGGATGCCAAATATACACAAGATATATGTACACAATACCAAAATTATGCAGTAATAGCAAAAGGAAGTAATGCAAGCAGTGTAAAGTTACAGTAGATTGCAATAGGAGCACATAGGTATAGGGGCAACATAAACCATATACTCCAAAAGTGGAATGCGAACCACGAATGGACCCCAAACCTATGTGAGCTTGTAGAGGGTTGCTGGGATTGTAAGAAAACAGTGAGGGTTAGAAAAATAGCCCACCCCAAGACCCTCTAAGGTAGGTCTAAAGTGCACCTACAACCCCCAGAGAGCACAGAAGTCGTGATAGGGGGATTCTGCAAGGAAAACCAACACCAGCAATGCAACAACAGTGGATTTCCGGACCTGAGTACCTGTAAGACAAGGGGACCAAGTCAAAGAGTCGCGACAGTGTCGAGAGTGGGCAGGAGCCCAGGAAATGCCAGCTGAGGGTGCAAGGAAGCTGCCACTGGATGGAAGAAGCTTGGTGTTTTGCAAGAACAAAGAGGACTAGGAACTTCCCCTTTGGAGGATGGATGTCCCACTTCGTGAAGAAGCTTGCAGACGTGTTCCCAAGCAGAAAGACCTCAAACAAGCCTTGCTAGCTGCAAGGGTCACAGTGAGGGTTTTTGGATGCTGCTGTGGCCCGGGAGGGACCAGGATGTCCCCACTTGGATGAAGAGACAGAGGGGGCACCCAGCAAGTCAGGGGGCCATCACAGAAGCAGGCAGCACACGCAGAAGTACCAGAACAGGCACTTAGAAGAGGAGTGAACTGGAGTCCACCCAAAGTCACAAAAGGGAGTCCCACGACGCCAGAGGATAACTCAGAAGGTTGTGCACTGCAGGTTAGAGTGTCGGGGACCCAGGCTTGGCTGTGCACAAAGGAAATCCTGGAAGAGTGCCCAGGAGCCGGAGCAGCTGCAAATCATGCAATACCCAGCAATGCAGTCTAGCGTGGGGAGGCAAGGACTTACCTCCACCAAACTTGGACTGAAGAGTCACTGGACTGTCGGAGTCACTTGGACAGAGTTGCTGAGTTCCAGGGACCACGCTCGTCGTGCTGAGAGGGGACCCAGAGGACCGGTGATGCAGTCTTTTGTTTCCTGCGGTTGCAGGGGGAAGATTCCGTCGACCCACAGGAGATTTTTTCAGAGCTCCTGGTGCAGAAAGGAGGCAGGCTACCCCCAGAGCATGCACCACCGGGAACCAGTTGAGAAAGCCGGCAGGAATGAAGCGATACAAGGTTGCAGTAGTCGTCTTTGCTACTTTGTTGTGGTTTTGCAGGCGTCCTGAGCAGTCAGCGGTCGATCCTTTGGCAGAAGATGAAGAGGGAGATGCAGAGGAACTCTGGTGAGCTCTTGCATTCGGTATCTGACGAATTCCCAAAATCAGAGACCCTAAAGAGACAGAAAAGGAGGTTTGGCTACTTAGGAAGGAGGATTGGCTACTAAGAGAGGTAAGAGCCTATCAGAAGGAGTCTCTGACGTCACCTGATGGCACTGGCCACTCAGAGCAGTCCAGTGTGCCAGCAACACCTCTGTTTACAAGATGGCAGAGGTCTGGGGCACACTGGAGGAGCTCTGGGCACCTCCCCTGGGAGGTGCAGGTCAGGGGAGTGGTCACTCCCCTTTCCTTTGTCCAGTTTCGCGCCAGAGCAGGGCTGGGGGATCCCTGAACCGGTGTAGACTGGCTTATGCAGAGATGGGCACCATCTGTGCCCATCAAAGCATTTCCAGAGGCTGGGGGAGGCTACTCCTTCCCAGCCCTGACACCTATTTCCAAAGGGAGAGGGTGTAACACCCTCTCTCAGAGGAAGTCCTTTGTTCTGCCTTCCAGGGCCAGGCCTGCCTGGACCCCAGGAGGGCAGAAACCTGTCTGAGGGGTTGGCAGCAGCAGCAGCTGCAGTGAAAACCCCGGAAAGGCAGTTTGGCAGTACCCGGGTTCTGTGCTAGAGACCCGGGGGATCATGGAATTGTCCCCTCAATGCCACAATGGCATTGGGGTGACAATTCCATGATCTTAGACATATTACATGGCCATGTTCGGAGTTACCATTGTGACGCTGTACATAGGTAGTGACCTATGTACAGTGCACGCGTGTAATGGTGTCCCCGCACTCACAAAGTCCGGGGAATTTGCCCTGAACAATGTGGAAGCACCTTGGCTAGTGCCAGGGTGCCCACACACTAAGTAACTTTGCACCCAGCCTTAACCAGGTGAAGGTTAGACATATAGGTGACTTATAAGTTACTTAAGTGCAGTGGTAAATGGCTGTGAAATAACGTGGACGTTATTTCACTCAGGCTGCACTGGCAGGCCTGTGTAAGAATTGTCAGATCTCCCTATGGGCGGCAAAAGAAATGCTGCAGCCCATAGGGATCTCCTGGAACCCCAATACCCTGGGTACCTCAGTACCATACACTAGGGAATTATAAGGGTGTTCCAGTATGCCAATGTGAATTGATGAAATTGTTCACTAGCCTGTTAGTGACAATTTGGAAAGCAGAGAGAGCATAACCACTGAGGTTCTGGTTAGCAGAGCCTCAGTGAGACAGTTAGTCATCACACAGGGAACACATACATGGCACATACTTATGAGCACTGGGGCCCTGCCTGGCAGGGTCCCAGTGACACATAGACTAAAACAACATATATACAGTGAAATATGGGGGTAACATGCCAGGCAAGATGGTACTTTCCTACACAACCCCCCCCCCCCCAAACGAAGGACAATAAGACTAGCCATGACCTGATGAGTCTTCATTGTCTAAGTGGAAATATCTGGAGAGTCCATCTGCATTGGAGTGGGTACTCCCAGGTCTATGTTCCACTGTATAGTCCATTCCCTGTAGAGATATAGACCACCTCAACAATTTAGGGTTTTCACCTTTCATTTGTTTTAGCCAAAGTAGAGGTTTGTGGTCTGCCTGAACACTGAAGTGAGTGCCAAAGAGGTATGGCCTCAACTTCTTCAGTGCCCAGACCACAGCAAAGGCCTCCCTCTCTATGGCAGACCAACACTTTTCTCTAGGGGTCAACCTCCTGCTGATAAAAGCAACAGGTTGATCCTGGCCCTCAGAATTGAGTTGTGATAAGACTGACCCTACCCCTAATTCAGATACATCAGTTTGAACAATGAATTTCTTGGAGTAACATGGGCTTTTTAGGACAGGTGCAGTGCACATGGCCTGTTTGAGCTCCTCAAAAGCTTTCTGACAGCTAGCTGTCCACAATACCTTTTTAAGCATCTTCTTGCTAGTGAGATCATTAAGTGGGGCTGCAATGGAGCCATAGTTTTTGATGAATCTCCTGTAATACCCAGTGAGGCCTAGGAAGGCTCCCACCTGGGTCTGTGTTGTAGGGAGAACCCAATCCATGATTGTTTGGATTTCCCCTGAAGTGGTGCAATCTGTTCTCCACCTACCAGGTGTCCCAGATAAACCACTTTCCCCTGCCCTATCTGGCACTTTGAAGCCTTGATAGTGAGTCCTGCCTTTTGCAGGGCCTCCAAAACTTTCCACAGGTGGACCAGGTGATCATCCCAGGTGGAGCTAAAGACAGCTATATCGTCCAGATATGCTGCACTAAAAGCCTCCAACCCTTGCAGGACTGTATTCACCAACCTCTGAAAAGTGGCAGGTGCATTTTTCAAACCAAAGGGCATTACTGTGAATTGGTAGTGCCCTCCAATAGTCGAAAATGCAGTTTTTGCTTTAGCATCCTTTGCTAATTTGATCTGCCAATACCCTGTAGTCAAGTCAAAGGTGCTTAGATACTTGGCAGATGCCAGTGTATCTATGAGCTCATCTGCCCTGGGTATAGGGTGAGCATCAGTTTTTGTTACCTGGTTGAGACCTCTGTAATCTTCACAAAACCTCATCTCCCTTTTTCCATCTTTTGAGTGAGGCTTTGGTACAAGCACCACAGGAGAGGCCCATGGGCTTTCAGAATGTTCAACCACTCCCAGATCAAGCATTTTCTGAACTTCTTGCTTTATGCAGTCCCTGACATGGTCAGGCTGCCTATAGATTTTACTTTTGACAGGCAAGCTGTCTCCAGTATCAATTGTGTGTTCACACCAAGATGTGGTGCCTGGCACAGTTGAAAAGAGTTCAGAAAACTGACCTAGGAGATTTATGCAGTTGTCTTTCTGTTCTGCAGTAAGACAGTCTTCCAAAACTACACCTTCTACTAGAGCATCATCTTCAGTGGAAGAGAAGAGATCAGGCAGAGGGTCACTCTCTTCTTCCTGTCCTTCATCTGTTACCATGAGCAGGGTGAGATCAGCCCTATCATAGTAGGGTTTTAGGCGGTTGACATGGAGCATCCTAAGGGTACTCCTGGCAGTGCCCAGGTCAACCAAGTAGGTGACCTCGCCCTTCTTTTCAACAATGAGATGGGGTCCACTCCATTTGTCCTGGAGTGTTCTTGGGGCCACAGGCTCCAATACCCACACCTTCTGTCCTGGTTGGTACTGAATCAGAACAGCCTTCTGGTAATGCCATTGCTTTTGGAGCTCTTGGCTGGCCTGAAGGTTTTTACTGGCCTTTTTCATGTACTCTGCCACTTTCTCTAACAGTAAGGAGCCTATCCCTACCCTTTCCATTGAAAGATAGCCATAGAATAGCAGCCCACTGCCTTTGAGGGACCCCCTGTATCACACAGGCCCTCTCAAGTGCAGCAAACCACTTGTTAATGTCATCCCCCTCCTTGTAAGGGGGAACTATCTTATGCAGATTCCTGGAATCATGCTCTCTCACAGGATTGCTATCAGGAATACTGCTGCTGCCACCATGGGGTCCTAACCCCAATCTCTGTCTCTCCTTCTCCAGGTCTAGGGATTCCCTGTCTAGAGCCAGCTGTTGCTGTTTAAGCTTCAGCCTGGTCTCTTCCACTCTCAACTTTTTGAGTTCCCTTTCTAACATGTTGTCTTCAGGGTGGGTGGGTTGGGAATGTGTAGACACTGAGGATATATTGGAACCAACAGAGGGAGATCTGTCCCTAACAGTTTGGACTCTAACAACCTGGCCTCCAGGAACAAAAGCATCCCTATTATGATGAGAGCTTCTATTACTACCACCATTGCTAGGAGGTCTGCTAAGGGGCAGATTTGGAAGAGAACCCTGTACACCACCCTCAAGGGGTTCCCCTGAGTCAGAGTGTGAGCTATCTACTAACTTCTCAGTTGAATTGCCACCTAGGGACTTATCATTCTCAATGAGCATGTTATACAGAAATTCTCTAGAAGGGTTCTTTCCTACCACTAAACCTCTATCAATGCAGAGACTCCTTAGGCTCTTGAAGTTTAAATTGTCATAAGTTGTATTGACTAATTTAAGAGCAGTACGTACATCAGACATGATAGAAGGAGGTTTAGAAACAGTGAGAAGAGAGAAAAAGTTTCAGGACTTTTTAAAGAATAGGAAAAAAAAACTTTTTCAACCTTTTTGAAACTTTTAGAAAGTTTAGGAGTACTTTTCAGCACTTAGCAGAAAGTGTAAGAGAAGAAAAGCAAAAGTTTTTGGTTAGGTGTACATACACTGAGCTTGTTTTGTATATGTTTCTCTTATGAAAAGTACAATATGACAAAGTGGTAAGTAGTTACAAGTACTTATCCCACCGCTGCACAACCAATGTAGGAGGCTGGCCTGGCTTGTAGTGGGTACCAGAGGTACTTACACCTTGTGCCAGGTCCAGTTATCCCTTATTAGTGTAGAAGAGGTGTTTCTAGCAGCTTAGGCTGATAGAAGGTAGCTATAGCAGAGCAGCTTAGGCTGAACTAGGAGACATGCAAAGCTCCTACTATACCACTGGTGTCATATGCACAATATCATAAGAAAACACAATACACAGATGTACTAAAAATAAAGGTACTTTATTTTTATGACAATATGCCAAAAGTATCTCAGTGAGTACCCTCAGTATGAGGATGCCAAATATACACAAGATATATGCACACAATACCAAAATTATGCAGTAATAGCAAAAGGAAGTAATGCAAGCAGTGTAAAGTTACAATAGATTGCAATAGGAGCACATAGGTATAGGGGCAACATAAACCATATACTCCAAAAGTGGAATGCAAACCACGAATGGACCCCAAACCTATGTGAGCTTGTAGAGGGTTGCTGGGATTGTAAGAAAACAGTGAGGGTTAGAAAAATAGCCCACCCCAAGACCCTCTAAGGTAGGTGTAAAGTGCACCTACAACCCCCAGAGAGCACAGAAGTCGTGATAGGGGGATTCTGCAAGGAAAACCAACACCAGCAATGCAACAACAGTGGATTTCCGGACCTGAGTACCTGTAAGACAAGGGGACCAAGTCAAAGAGTCGCGACAGTGTCGAGAGTGGGCAGGAGCCCAGGAAATGCCAGCTGAGGGTGCAAGGAAGCTGCCACTGGATGGAAGAAGCTTGGTGTTTTGCAAGAACAAAGAGGACTAGGAACTTCCCCTTTGGAGGATGGATGTCCCACTTCGGAAAGAAGCTTGCAGAGGTGTTCCCAAGCAGAAAGACCTCAAACAAGCCTTGCTAGCTGCAAGGGTCACGGTGAGGGTTTTTGGATGCTGCTGCGGCCCGGGAGGGACCAGGATGTCCCCACTTGGATGAAGAGACAGAGAGGGCACCCAGCAAGTCAGGGGGCCATCACAGAAGCAGGCAGCACACGCAGAAGTACCAGAACAGGCACATAGAAGAGGAGTGAACCGGAGTCCACCCAAAGTCACAAAAGGGAGTCCCACGACGCCAGAGGACAACTCAGAAGGTTGTGCACTGCAGGTTAGAGTGTCGGGGACCCAGGCTTGGCTGTGCACAAAGGAAATCCTGGAAGAGTTCCCAGGCGCCGGAGCAGCTGCAAATCATGCGGTACCCAGCAATGCAGTCTAGCGTGGGGAGGCAAGGACTTACCTCCACCAAACTTGGACTGAAGAGTCACTGGACTGTGGGAGTCACTTGGACAGAGTTGCTGAGTTCCAGGGACCACGCTCGTCGTGCTGAGAGGGGACCCAGAGGACCGGTGATGCAGTCTTTTGTTTCCTGCGGTTGCAGGGGGAAGATTCTGTCAACCCACGGGAGATTTCTTCAGAGCTCCTGGTGCAGAAAGGAGGCAGGCTACCCCCAGAGCATGCACCACCAGGAAACAGTCGAGAAAGCCGGCAGGATGAAGCGATGCAAGGTTGCAGTAGTCGTCTTTGCTACTTTGTTGAGGTTTTGCAGGCATCCTCAGCAGTCAGCGGTCGATCCTTTGGCAGAAGGTGAAGAGGGAGATGCAGAGGAACTCTGGTGAGCTCTTGCATTCGGTATCTGAAGAATTTCCCAAAGCAGAGACCCTAAATAGCCAGAAAAGGAGGTTTGGCTACCTACGAAGGAGGATTTGCTTCTAAGAGAGGTAAGAGCCTATCAGAAGGAGTCTCTGACGTCACCTGATGGCACTGGCCACTCAGAGCAGTCCAGTGTGCCAGCAACACCTCTGTTTCCAAGATGGCAGAGGTCTGGGGCACACTGGAGGTGCAGGTCAGGGGAGTGGTCACTCCCCTTTCCTTTGTCCAGTTTCGCACCAGAGCAGGGCTGGGGGATCCCTGAACCGGTGTAGACTGGCTTATGCAGAGATGGGCACCATCTGTGCCCATCAAAGCATTTCCAGAGGCTGAGGGAGGCTACTCCTCCCCAGCCCTGACACCTATTTCCAAAGGGAGAGGGTGTAACACCCTCTCTCAGAGGAAGTCCTTTGTTCTGCGTTCCTGGGCCAGGCCTGCCTGGACCCCAGGAGGGCAGAAACCTGTCTGAGGGGTTGGCAGCAGCAGCAGCTGCAGTGAAAACCCCAGAAAGGCAGTTTGGCAGTACCCGGGTTCTGTGCTAGGGAACCGGGGGATCATGGAATTGTCCCCCCAATGCCAGAATGGCATTGGGGGGACAATTCCATGATCTTAGACATATTACATGGCCATGCTCGGAGTTACCATTGTGACGCTGTACATAGGTAGTGACCTATGTACAGTGCACGCGTGTAATGGTGTCCCCGCACTCACAAAGTCCGGGGAATTTGCCCTGAACAATGTGGGGGCACCTTGGCTAGTGCCAGGGTGCCCACACACTAAGTAACTTTGCACCCAGCCTTCACCAGGTGAAGGTTAGACATATAGGTGACTTATAAGTTACTTAAGTGCAGTGGTAAATGGCTGTGAAATAACGTGTACGTTATTTCACCCAGGCTGCACTGGCAGGCCTGTGTAAGAATTGTCAGATCTCCCTATGGGTGGCAAAAGAAATGCTGCAGCCCATAGGGATCTCCTGGAACCCCAATACCCTGGGTACCTCAGTACCATACACTAGGGAATTATAAGGGTGTTCCAGTATGCCAATGTGAATTGATGAAATTGTTCACTAGCCTGTTAGTGACAATTTGGAAAGCAGAGAGAGCATAACCACTGAGGTTCTGGTTAGCAGAGCCTCAGTGAGACAGTTAGTCATCACACAGGGAACACATACAGGGCACATACTTATGAGCACTGGGGCCCTGCCTGGCAGGGTCCCAGTGACACATAGACTAAAACAACATATATACAGTGAAATATGGGGGTAACATGCCAGGCAAGATGGTACTTTCCTACAACAGCACAACACAGCTGCTGGGATACGCCGCAGACTGCACATCGTTGAGAACTTCTTCACTTAATAATCACGTAACTCACCTTGTACATTTTGTCAATAAACACCTCACTTATTAACACAGTTCAGCTTTGGTCTCTTCACTCTCCACATCATATACCATAGGATTGTGAGTCTGATCTCAGGGAGCATTTTACAAACACTAATCTGAAGTACTGTAGCAACATCACATGTGATGCAAAAGATTGAACTGCTACCATCACACACATCACAAATAGCCTCATCACTTGAATGTGACAACTGAAAGACACAATCTATGGACCACAACATATTAATTACATCCATGTTGCCAACTTGCACAACAATAGCTCATCACACACAACTACAACATGTCCAAACAGGAGGTAAACAAGGCCCCCACACATGAGCCAGTGTATGTCAAAATATGGTGAGACTAGTGTTTGAACAGACCACTGACACATCTCAGTGTGAGATTTGCAATGGCTCCACGGAGCACATGTGACAAGGGGGGACATCATTGGTGACAATGGTCATCATGATTAGCCCAGGTATGACACTGGTGGAGGCGGGAGCTGCAGGAGCCCTGGGTCCTCAGGGTATGGTAATTGGAAGTAGCGGATGAGGAGGATGACGGGAGGGGCCTGCGGAATGACGGGGCTTCACCTCACCCCCACCACACCCTATGTTGTGGATGGACCTATGATCCTTATGGCACAGAAGATGAGCTGCTGGGTTGTGGAGGACTTGGGCTGCGAGGCCTGACCTGAGCGGATGTTCTAGCGCCGGTGCCCTCGGGACCCCTGGGTGCAGACGAGGCTGAGCACTGTAGGGCCAGTCTGCCATGAACTGACTGGGCGAGAACCATAGCCTCCGAGAGGAGGGTAGCGGAGGTTGGAGTGGACACCGCCACAGCGGGATCCAGAACTCCCCCTGATAGAATTTGAAGCTCAGGTGTGGGGCGAACAACCTGATAAGGGTGGACCAAACAACTGTTAGACCTCTGGGAGTCCGACGGCAGTGCCTGGTGCCTGTTGGGACAATACCCAGGGGAGCAGCTCGGGTCGGCAGCAGCCCTGCACTTTGGGGGATCCGCCGGGATGCTGCGAGCCCCAGGCAGAGGAGAGGGGACTAACATTGGTGGCTAGAGGCCCCCCCCAGATCTGAACCTGAATATTGCAACCTAGCAAGACTAATGGGAAAGTAGCACCCTAAACCGCAGGAATCGCGGGTGGCTAGCCCAGACACTGAGCAAAGGGCCAAAACAACGACTCAACAGATAGCACCCTAGCCGTCCCAGGTGCAAGACACCTTACAAAAGATTTTGGAGGCAATTGAGAACTTTAAGAACACCCTCCGACAAGAAATAGGGATGGTGTCGGCGGAACTGAGCCTTCTAAGAACTGACCACTGGAAGCTGGTGGAAAGAGTGGACAATGCAGGGGAAGAGTTGAATGAAATGGGCACATCACATCGGGTGCAACAAACCCAACTCACCCACCCTATAGACAGAGTGCAGAGATTGGAACATAGGGCTAAAGGCGCGGAGGGCCGCAGTCGGCGAAATACCATCCGGATTGTAGGACTATCAGAAGCTGACTATACAGCAGCAGTCCAGGCCAAGAGGGCATCCTATACCGAAGTGAAGAAGGCCCTAAGGACTGCTGGAATTCGATATGCTCTGCTATTTCCCTCGAAACTGAAAATAATGTGGGATGGCCACACCCATTTCTGCCTGTGCCCAGAGGAGACATGGTCCTGGCTTGAAACGTACAGAACTGGAAAAGATGACCAGAACCTGCGCGAGCCTCCCCCAGCTAGACGCCGGAAGAAGAGAAGCTGCTCCGGTGATCGGCCTCTCAGGGACAAAGTGCTTGGGACGACAAAAACGCAAGCCAGTCAGGGTAAATAGGTGGCGATTCAGGCAGCCGCTTCTCTGGCGCAGTCACCCACATCTGTTAAGGACAAAATACGTCACACGGATGCTGGTTAGACAGAGGACTCATCAGATCATGAGTCTGTTGTGGACCCTCTTGGTGATCTGCTGCACGTGACACCTCAGACAGCTGAAGACATTATTTAGCCGCTGCCACCTTCCATCATTACATAGAATTTCCCATACGGGAGCGGCGCCCGGAGTGCAAGTTTGGGCCGCTCCGGACGTCACCGATGACCAATTCTATTGCGATGTTATAGGATGAGCATAACCCCCATTTGCCCCCAGACTACTCCAGCGGGGTGAAGACGATGGCTAGTTTCAGACTGTTAATACAGGATTGGGCGGTCGGCCATTGACGTTCTGTCCCGGGGATGGGGAGTTGGGGATTGATTAACCGTTATTGCTATTGGTGATGCCCAGGGCGCGATTGGTGTGTGGGGTTGGGGGGGTGGAGTGTGGGGGGTGGCATGGATCACGGGGCAAGTGACACACTAATTCCCTGATGCCTGCAGCAACTGCTCTTAAATTGATGTCTTGGAACATTCAGGGGATGGGTAAATGTAGGAAAATGGCTTCTTGTTGCAGTTACCCCCCCACTTTTGCCTGATATTGATGCTGACTTGACTAAGAAGTGTGCTGGGACCCTGCTAACCAGGCCCCAGCACCAGTGTTCTTTCACTAAAAATGTACCATTGTTTCAACAATTGCTACACCCATGGCACACAGATAAGTCCCTTGTAAAAGGTACCAGTGGTACCAAGGGCCCTGTGGCCAGGGAAGGTCCCTAAGTGCTGCAGCATGTGTTGTGCCACCCTAAGGGATCCCTCACCTAACACATGCACACTGCCATCGCAGATTGTGTGTGTTGGTGGGGAGAAGAAGGCAAAGTCGACATGGCATTCCCCTCAGGATGCCATGCACACAACATACTGCCTGTTGCATAGGTAAGTCACCCCTCTAGCAGCCCTAAAAGCCCTAAGGCAGGGTGCACTATACTACAGGTGAGGGCATAGCTGCATGAGCAATATGCCCCTTCAGTGTCTAAGTCTATTCTTAGACATTGCAAGTACAGTGTGGCCATATTAAGTATATGGTCTGGGACTCCACAGTTCCATAATGGCTACACTTAACACTGGGAAGTATGGTATCAAACTTCTCAGAGTAATAAACCCACACTGATGCCAGTGCTGGATTCATTAAAAATTGCACAAAGAGGGCAAATCCTTCAGTTCAGGACTGACTGGTCTGTGCCAGCTTGCTACTGAGATGAGTCTCTGACCCCCAGAGGTGAGAGCCTTTGTGCTCTCTGGGGCCAGAAACAAAGCCTGCACTGGGTGGGGTGCTTCATGCCTCCCCCTGCAGGAACTGTAACACCTAGCAGTGAGCCTCAAAGGTTCAGGCTCCATGTTACAATGCCCCAGGGCACTCCAGCTAGTGGAGATGCCCCCACCCCAGACACAGCCCCCACTTTTGGCAGCAAGTCCAAAGGAGATAATGAGAAAAACAAGGAGGAGTCACCCTCCAGCCCGGACAGCCCCTAAGGTATCCTGAGCTGAGGTGACCCCGCCTTAGGAAATCCTCCATCTTGTTTTCCACCCACTAGGATTAGGGATGTGCCCCCCTCCCCACAGGGAGGAGGCACAAAGAGGGTGTAGCCACTCTCAAGGACAGTAGCCATTGGCTACTGTCCCCCATACCTAAACACACCCCTAAATTGAATATTAAAGGGTGACCCTGAACCCAGGAAACCAGATTCCTGCAACTTGAAACAAGAAGAAGGACTTCTGACCTGAAAGCCCCGCAGAGACGATGGAGACGACAACTGACTTGGCCCAAGCCCTACTGGCCTGTCTCCAGACTCAGAGAACCTGCAAAGTGATGCATCAGCGGGACCAGCGACCTCTGAGAACTCAGAGGACTGACCTGCACCTAAAGGACCAACAAACTCCCGAGGACAGCGGCTCTGTCCAAAACTGCAACAAAGAAACTATCTTTAAAGAGACTCCAGCCTCACTCCGGAAGCGTGAGTCTTCACACTATGCACCCGACGCCCCCGGCTTGTGTTCAGAAGAACCAACACCCCAGAGAGGACTCCCAGACAACTCCAACGACATGGACACCCTGAGTTGACCTCCCTGCACCCCCACAGCGATATGTGCAGAGAGGACCCAGAGGCTCCCCCTGACCGCGACTGCCCAGTAACAAAGGAACCCGACGCCTGGAAGAAGCACTGCACCTGCAGCCCCCAGGACCCAGAGGAACCAACTACCAGTGCAGGAGTGAGCAGCAGACGGCCCTCATCTGTGCCCAGTCGGTGGCTGGCCCAAGAAGCCCCCCTGTGCCCTGCCTGCATCGCCAGAGTGACCCCGAGTCTCTCCATTGATTCCTATCTACAACCCGACACCTACTTTGCACACTGCACTCAGCTGTCCCTCTGCCTCTGAGGGTGCATTTTGTGTGCCTGTTTGGGACCCCCCCCAGTGCTCTACAAAACCCCCCTGGTCTGCTCCCTGAGTATGCAGGTACTTACCTGGTAGCAGACTCGAACCAGAGCACCCCTGTTCTCCATATGTGCCTATGCTATTTGGGCACTACTTTGACATCTGCACCTGACCGGCCCTGAGTTGCTGGTGCTGGGAGTTTGGGTTTACATGAACCCCCAACGGTGGGCTGCCTATGCCTAGGAAACTGAACTTGTAAGTGCTTTACTTACCTGAGAAACTAACCAATACTTACCTCCCCCACGAACTGTTGATTTTTGCAGTGTCCACTTTTAAAATAGCCATTTGCCATTTTTTGCCAAAACTGTGTATATTACTGATTTAAAAGTTCCATACTTACCTGTGTGAAATACCTTTCAATTTATGTACTTACCTAAATTCTGAATCTTGCGGTTCTAAAATAAATTAAGAAAATAATATTTTTCTATATTAAAACCTATTAGCCTGGAGATGTCTTTGAGTGTGTGTCCTCATTTATTGCCTGTATATGTACAATATATGCTTAACACTACCCTCTGATAAGCCTACTGCTCGCCCACACTACCACAAAACAGAGCATTAGTATTATCTAATTTTGCCACTATCAACCTCTAAGGGAAACCCTTGGACTCTGTGCACACAATCTCTCACTTTGAGATAGTATATACAGAGCTAACTTCCTACAGTAACGTGTCAAAGTGCCATAGTATCCTGACATACATGAAGAGAAGGGGAGTCCACATTGCTATGTTACAGGAGTCCCACCTCACTAAGGTGGAGGCTGATCGCCTCCATAAGCATTGGCGGGGCAACTGTTTGCTACCACATACTCTGCATATGCGCTGGGAGCGCCGATTGGGTTGAGGGCGGGAATGACAATCTTGGTACACGCAGACAGAGAGGGCTGGTGCGTATTAGTAGAAGGCAGCTTGTACGGACAACTGATAGTACTGGGGAGCATATATGTACCCAATCAACATCACGTCTCCTTCCTTCACAAGTTGTCTTGCCCGGCTGCCCGGACACCCGGGCAGTCCCAATCTCCTAGGGAGTGACTTCAAAGCTGTCCCTGATCCTGATATAGACCGTTCTACTCCACCTCTGTGGGGGGCGGTGGCAACCCGGGTGGCAAGCAATTTGATGAGTTGGAGGTCTGGGTGGGAGTTGGAAGATAAATGGTGGCTGCAGAACCAGCACTGCAGGGAGTTCTCACATTATTCTCACATCTATCAAATACATACTAGGATTGACAATATGCTCTGGCATTAGCAGTACATTCACGCACTCAGAATACCTGGGCTGCACGGTGTCGGATCACAGTCCACTGCTAGTGATGATGCAGACAGCTGAGAAGTTACCGCCAATCCCGACGTGCTGCCTGTATCCTAGAGCCTTAGAAGACGAGGTCTTCCGCAGCGCCTTAGGGACTAAACTGACGGAGTACTTCACACTAAATAAGGAGACAGCCTCAGATCGGAGGGTGGAATGGGCGGCTCTGAAGGTGGTGATCCGGGGCCATTGCCTGGGACAAACAGTGGGAATCAGAAGGGAACTGACAGCCACAGTCCTTCACATAGAGGCAACCCTACGTAGATGGGAGTCGGAGATGGGTGCCAACCCGGAGGCACCTTGACAGCTCTTAGTAGCACGAAAAACACATAGGGGGTGATTCTGACCCCGGCGGTTCCTTACCGCCGGGGCCAGGGTCGGCGGGAGCACCGCCAACAGGCTGGCGGTGCCCCGCAGGGCATTCTGACCGCTGCGGTTTTGCCGCGGTCAGAAGTGGAAAACCGGCGGTCTCCCGCCGGTTTTCTGCTGCCCTGGGAATCCCCCATGGCGGCGCAGCTTGCTGCGCCGCCATGGGGGATTCTGACAGCCCATACCGCCATCCTGTTCCTGGCGGTTCTCCCGCCAGGAACAGGATGGCGGTATGGGTTGTCGTGGGGCCCCTGGGGGCCCCTGCAGTGCCCATGCCAACGACATGGGCACTGCAGGGGCCCCCGTAAGAGGGCCCCACTTTGTATTTCAGTGTCTGCTCAGCAGACACTGAAATACGCGACGGGTGCCACTGCACCCGTCGCACCTTCCCACTCTGCCGGCTCAATTCTGAGCCGGCGTCCTAGTGGGAAGGGTTTTTGCACTGGGCTGGCGGGCGGCCTTTTGGCGGTCGCCCGCCAGCCCAGTGCAAAAGCCAAAATACCCTCAGCGGTCTTGCGACCGCGTAGCGGTATTTTGGATGGGGGAAGTCTGGCGGGCGGCCTCCGCCGCCCGCCAGACTTAGAATGACCCCCATAATGAGGTGCTAGAGCGCCTTCCCTATCACAACTATAAAATACACACTAACAGAATTCACGCAGAGGAGGGGAGGGCCGGGAAGCTACTGGCTTGGCTGATCAAACCGGAAAGCAGGGGCGCACCAATCACTCACCTGATGACTCATGACGGGACTATACTGCATGCACCGACACACATTAAAGATGAGTTTAGATCTCACTAAATGACCCTATATTGCTCACCACTGCCGGCAGAGGGGGGTGCACTGCATACCTACTTGGGTGGACTATAACTGCGAATGCTGCCAGCGTCAGACAGTGAACAATGGGGGGCACCGGTGATGGCACAAGAGGTGCGGACTGCTATAAAAGACCTGGTGATGGGGAAAACCCTGGGACTGATGGTCTCCCCCCTGAATTCTATCAAAGATTCATGGGAGTACTGCCGTCACGACTGGTGCAGATGTACACAGAGGCTTATGAGAGGAGGGAATTACCTCACTCTGCTAGGGAAGCGTTGGTGATATCCCTATCCAAGGGAAGGCGGGACGGGGCGACGGCTGCTGATTACCGCCCACTCTCAATGTTAAACACTGACTTCAAGATACTCAGCAAAGTGCTGGTAAATCGGCTACTCCCACACATGAGGGACCTCATCCATGAGGACCAAAACGGGTTCATCCCTACGTGAAACACATGCAGTAATTTACGGTGACTCTACATGCTGCTCTATGATGAGAAATACTCACATGACCCAACAGCTATGACAGTGTCCGTAGACCTGAAAAAGGCCTTTGACAAGATACGCTGGGACTTCCTGGAGACAGTGATGCAATGCATGGGCCTGGGACCGGAGTGGGAGAGATGGGTAAACTTGCTCTACACCCACCCTATAGCCAAGGTTAAAACCGGACGCACGATATCTGCCTGCTATGAAGTCTATAGGGGGACCAGACAGGGCTGCCCACTCTCGCCCCTACTCTTTGCCTTTGCCATAGAGCCTCTGGCAGATAATTTCCCGAATAGGGTATGGGAGTAGGGTGTGATTAGAGGGGGGATCCCACACATCATCTCACTGTATGCAGATGACCTCCTTATCTATGTGCGGGATGGGAGTGTTGTGCTCCCACAGGTGCTCCAGACGTTGGAGGATTTTCGGTAAACACTCAGGCCTACGGCTTAACAGATGAAAGACGCATGTATATCCAATGCTTGAGGGAGTGGCACGTCCGCTCTCGTGCCCGGTGGATGTACAATGGGCTCCCTGAACATTTAGTTATCTGGGAATCCAGATTTATCATAATAGAAAAGACCCCTGGGAGGGCAACCTGGGGAAAGCCTACAGAGATAGCTTTCTGGAGCTCCTTAAAACTAGCAGTTATGGCCAGGATCACACTTACCAAGATGTTGATGCTCCCTAGACTCCTCTACTATTTCACCAACTTGCCGCTGACTGTTCTAGCATCATGTTTTCGGACACTAGACTCCATACAATGCGAACTGATATGGGACGGGGGACGTCAATGGGTGCCACTGGGGAGTCTTCATCTGCTGCCTGAGAAAGGGGGATCTTGGAGCCCCAGATTTTGAACTATGCTACCTGTCGGCTCGATGCCTAAATGGGCTAGACTTAACAGAGACAACGCTGGACAGTGAAGCTGGGCAAGGGGAGGAACTCATGGCACGACTGCTTAGGGGGAAACCATTACCGCCCAGACTGAACATATTGGTACCTACAGCCCTAGCGGCGTGGCGTAGAGCCCTTTGGAGAACAGACACAACTATTCCCTATGCACCTGCGCTACCCCTTGTGGGACTCCCACGTAGTGCGACTGGTCCGCCTTCGCCTCCAGACAACTCCAATACTGGACAGAGGCAGAGATCACTACAGTGGGCGACTGCTATCAGGGAGGGATGCTGATCCCCTTCGGGGACCTTGCAGACCAAAAGGGTCTGCCTGCCGGCCAATTCCTGACTTATGAGGCTGTTGCACAGGCCCTGAAGGAACTGTGGGGAGATGAACCACCCGCGGTGGCAGCCCTCCAGACTCTGCTGGTTGTGGGTAGAGGTTCACACCTGGTCACTTGGATTTATAAGGCATTAAGGCCCATATTTATACTTTGTGACGCAAAACTGCGCCAACGCAGTTTTGCGTCAAAAAAATTAGCGCCGGCTAACGCCATTCTGAAGCGCCATGCGGGCGCCGTATTTATTGAATGACGTTAGCCGGCGTTAGGCGCCGGCGCCGTCTGGTGTGCGTTAAAAAAAACGACGTACACCAGGCAGCACCGGCGTAGGGGGATATGGAGCTTGGGCGTCAAGAAATGGGGCAAGTCAGGTTGAGGCAATTTTTTCGCCTCAACCCGATTTGCGCCATTTTTTTCCGACTCCCAACCCCCATAGAAATGACTCCTGTCTTAGCAAAGACAGGAGTCATGCCCCCTTGCCCAATGGCCATGCCCAGGGGACTTGTGTCCCCTGGGCATGGTCATTGGGCATAGTGGCATGTAGGGGGGCACAAATCAGGCCCCCCTATGCCACAATAAAAAATAAAAAAAACACTTACCTGAACTTACCTTAATGTCCCTGGGATGGGTCCCTCCAGCCTTGGGTGTCCTCCTGGGGTGGGCATGGGTGACAGGGGGTGTCCCTGGGGGCATGGGGGGGCACCTATGGGCTCCTTCAGAGCCCACAGGTCCCTTAACGCCTACCTTTTGCAGGCGCTAAAAAACGGCGCAAAAGCGGCCGTATGTCATTTTTTTTTACCTGCCCACTCCCGGGCGTGAATTTTGCCCGGGAGTATAAATCCGACGCACATGCCTCGGAGTCGATTTTTTAGACGGGAATGCCTACCTTGCATATAATTAACGCAAAGTAGGTGTCCACGCTAAAAAATGACGCTAACTCCATGGACTTTGGCGCTAGACGCGTCTAACGCCAAAGTATAAATAGGGAGTTCGTTTTGCGTCGAAATTGCGTCAAAAAAACGACGCAATTTCGGCACAAACGGAGTATAAATATGCCCCTAAATGGGATGATTGAGATACCCCTAGACGGACTGCGACTCAAATGGGATGCCGATATAGGTAGAACCATGACAGATGCCGAATGGCATAAGATTCTAGCCTCTGTACATAAGATTTCACGTAATATGCGACTGAAGTTTATACAATATAACTATGTTCACAGGACCTATCTCACCCCGCGCAGAATTAACCAGATCTATGGGGTGATGACAGCAGCATGCCCCCGGTGTCGGTTTGCTGATGTGGACCTTCGCAATATGACCAGGGACTGTCCAGCGCTAGGGCCCTACTGGGAAAAGGTGATTGCCCGTCTCAACACAGTTTTACATAGACAACTAGATGATGGGCCAGCGGTATGCTTGTTGGGCCTTTTTGACAAGTCCTTAATTAAAAAAGTGGAGAATAAATTTGCAGACTTGGCATTGGTACTAGCAGGTAGGAGAGTGTGGATGGTCTGGAAAAACAAGTATGGACCCCAGCTGGCCACATGGGTGGCAGATGTTACTCACTGGGCAAGGGCGGATGAGAGAGAACTGCAGAGAGACAAGATGAGTGGACTGAGGAGCTGACCGATCGCCCCCTTGTGGACGGAGGTGGTGACCGCATGGGACACGCTGGATGTCGCTGCGGACGATGGCACAGGTGGGGCCCTGACTCTGAATGGCTCGTGGATGAACGAGAGCTAGTGCCGACCTGACCGCTGTCGGTCTGCGTCGTGGGTAGGACTCCCCCTCAGTCTACCCTCTCCTTACCTTACCCCTCCGTGCACCCCCTCCAGCCCCTGGAATTCAGGGGCCGGCATGGGCAGCTGCACACTGTGCATATGATCTCTGGAGAACTGAGCAAGTTACTGGGTTAACTAGTTATACTGTTTTGTTTCTTTCTATTTCGTTATTGGCTTGCACACACAGGGAGGACAGGCATGCATGCCTGCAAGTTATTTGGGGTGATTCCCGGCTCCCTATCTCGCAACTATGCAACTGAGAATCTGAGAAGGCTTAAGACTTTGCCAGTATGATTTTGTATGCCAAATAGGAATAAGATATTGGATATCCTATGACTGTGGTTCTGTGAAGTATGTAATAGATACCTACAGGCTGTATAGCAATGTGATGTAGAACCCTGAGTATTAAGTTCTGGCAAAATGAACGCACCAATCTGTACTATTTGAAATGGCAATAAACAAAATTGTAAAAAAAAAAAAAAATGTTGCATAGTACTGACTGCCATACATATGTGGATACTTTGTTGTCACACATGCATACATATGCACGACATTGCATGCTATCGACTCTGTAACACACACATCGGTGTAACAGACCAATCACGCTAAAATCACGTTGTTGCATGGACTGCCACATGAGGTCATACACAATATGCCACCCTGCAGCACAGCCCATTCCATTTGTATGTTGATACAGGGTGCATCCATAGACAATGGAAGAAAATCACGCAATCAGGAATAGAGTCAAAAAAATTGATGCCAATGCTTTGAAAACATCTGCAAACGCAAAGTTTATGACCCATGGGCCCTTAGCCTGAATTCCACCTTCACACTCATCTCAATGCTGATTTTCTCTTAATTCAACGCATAACGGTAATGCGTCAAAATAAAAGACGCACGTAGGTCATACGTCTGAAATCGTCCCGCAAATAGCACATGTGCCAAATAAATACACGCATAACAGAAAACGTGACGCACGGGGACAGAAAGTGATGTCATAGGAAATCCTGTTTACAGGCATGGTACAGTGGGTGTACTCTCACTTTCTCTTTACAGTCTGTGCCTCTTTTGACTGTGTGGTTGTGCTCTGGAGTTGGTGGTGTGTTCTTGTTCAGTATTGTATCTTGTGGTGTCCCTCCCGTTGTGTTTTTTGTATTTTTGACTGTACTTTGTCCCAGTGTTTGTAAATTTGTGTGTGTTTTTGTGTCTATCATTGTACTTGTACTGTAGGGTGTATGTCCGGGTTAGTTGATAAGTTGGGTTAGTTGAGATTAATCTTTGGGCCTTAAGTTTCCTTTGTATTCATTTTGTTTATATTCATTATTGTCGTCAACCTGTACCTGATAGATATGTCTGGTAGGGGGAGGTTGACAAGGATGGGGGATAAGGAGGTGGAAGGCTTTGTGTGGCTGGTATCCCACTACCTGCCATTAATGTTGGAGATGGAGGTCCGTGTGATCCAGGGCTACCGGACAGTGGCGAGGCACCTGGGTAGGGAAAGGTGCTCCACCACCTGAAGAGGGTGTTTCACAGCAGCCGTGACAAGTACCAGCTCAAGCATCGCTGGGCAGATCTGCTGACCAGGGAGCAGGATATGCTTACCCATCTTGGTGAGGTGATCCGTGGCCCTTTTGGCGAGTCTCCCATTGGCATACTATCTACTGTTCACCGCTCTTGAATGGCAGTAGCACATGTATTGGAGTGCTGCATGCAATGCTTGTGGACAGGTTGCATGCAATCAGAATGGAGTCTAACTGCGCCAGTCTAGACATGGAGTTCACATATCCTACCATTTTACCACTGCCGGTCAGATGTTTGGTGAGTCATGCACAACCATCACTAAGTCTCACATTTCAGAGACCATGTCAACACCTGTGCCCCAGCATAGTGACATGTACGATAAGCCAAGACACTGCTAGCATACCATATTTAACTGGATTGTGACAACAAAGTAGGGCAATCCATGTATAGCGCTACATTGTCATTATTTCACACACATGATCCCTGCCATTATGTTATGAAAGGGGGCACACCCACCTTAGGGGCACTGGTAATGGGGCATTTGATACCATCAGACAACATTGCCACATCAGTCATGGATTACTCAAAGCATGATCATTGCAGACTAACAATTGAGCCGCATGTCCATCACAAAATGCCTCTCTGTGCCTTGCAGGACAAGCCAGAATACCTGAGTCAGGGTAGTGTCATGTATTTGTCACTTACCTCCCCCTCATACCATGGAGTTCCATCTTCTATAGATTGGCTACATATGGTTGTTACAGGGTGTAGCACTATATGAGCCTCAGGCCCAGTGTAAGTGTGCAGATATGAGGCTCTCACTCACCTGAGTGTCAGTGTCATCGTGAGTTTGCAGTGGTGTGTCTGTTGCACTGTCTTACACCAGGATAACTAGCTCACTCCTCTAAATTAGTACACACTGTAATATGTTGTCCACTAGTAGCGACAGTGATATGACACTAAGCATGGTTTTCTATCCACATCTTACAGGTGGACCTGCCGCCTTCCGCATGCACATAAGGACAGGGTGACAAAACAAAAAGTGGGGGGCAAAGGATACACTTTGTCAATGGTGGCAACAACACCACCATTGGTGTACACACCACACACACATAGGGAACAGCCCTATGCACTACGCAATGCACCAACAGTCACAATGCTAGTCACCAGCCCATGGACAGGGATACCTAACGCCAATTGCAGCATACCTGAAACCCACAGACCACTGCCCAGTAGTGGATGCCTACTACCTTGGTTGGAGGAGGTTTACATCAGACCCTGCCCAACATGGGACCTACCCTGCAATGTCCGGCCTGGCCTAGGGGCACCCACAGGCCCACATCCCCCTCCTGGATGCCACCCCAAAAGGCATAAGTAGTATATTGGGGCACTGTACTCACCCCCTTGTGGCTGCTGTGATGCCCCCAAGTGCCCATCCAGCTCTGCATAGGCCACCACCAGTATGCAGGCCATCAGCGGGGTCAGGGTTCGACGGGCACCCCTTCCTCATTGGGAGGCCATCCCCAGCTGGGCCTCGGCCGTTTTCCGTGCCCAGCATCTCAGGTCCTCCCACCGTTTGTGACAGTGGGTGCTCTGCCTGCCGTAGACTCCCAGGGTCCGCACGTCCTTTGTGATTGCACGCCATATACCTTTTTTCTGATGGGCGATGACCTGCAGAGAAATACACATGGGAAAAGGTATCAGTCAGACCGTCCTGCCTGTTACACTCATGGCCTCACATCCCCTTACACACAGACATTGCTTACCATACATGCAGCACGCTGCCCAGGGCCCTCCCACCAACCACCCCTACACGAGGCCCTCACACACACCACTCCATGCATTCATGCCCCATGCATTGTGCTCACAGTATACTTACCTGTTGGTCTGGAGGCCCATACAGCATGCAAGTACTGGGGTAGGACCCCATCCACCAGTCTCTCCAACTCTGCCGCTGTGAAGGCAGGGGTCCTTTTCCCCATGACACGAGCCATGGCCGGTTCCAGACACAGGTCACAGCAGCGTACTGTCACCGCCGGCGTACATCACCTTTGGCCACTGTAACCCATAGGGCACAATGGTAACCAATGAGGAGTTGCACGGTGGTTCTCGACCGCCTACCGCAACGGCGCACAACATCAGTGGAATTACCTCATTTCTACATGTCCCTCCTAAATGATTAAAGATCGGAAAAGAGAATATAAGGGGAACTGCTGGGAAACTATACTAGGAGCTATCAAAACAAAAAATGTAAGAAACATTTCGAAACTCGTGCAGTTGGGTTCAGGGAAGGAGATGGGGACGATGAACTGCATGGTGGAAGAAGAAGCATAGGTAGAACACGAAAGAGAAATATATGGAGCGGATTTGTTGCTGAGAGTAAGAGCTTAATAGAATGTAATGAAGTGGATGAGGATATTAGAAAGCCTCATCATCTTGACCCTGGATCTGTTTAGAGCAGCAGGGCCAAAAAATCTATATAATCTACCTGTTGTTATTGTTAAGACTGGGGTTGACTGGTGGGCAAAATGTATCTATCTGACATTTCAAGGAATTTTAGCTGTGGGCCATGTCCCAGATAATTGGAACAGGACAACAATACACAAGAAGGAGTACACAAAAGACCCCAATAATTATAGGTTGTTCCATCTGCTAGATATGGGTGAAAAACTGTTTGCATAGATAATCTTAAATCGACTTAAGAAATGGAATGATTTACACCATATTGTACCACTGGAACAAGCAGGCTTTAAGGAAGACCACTCCATGAGAGAACATTCCTTTAGCCTATGGTCGCTCACGCAGAGGTCTATAGAGCAAAGGGGCAGCTTATTTTGCTGCTTCATAGACTTCCACGCAGCCTTTGACTCGGTGGACAGGAATTGTTTATGTGGAACATTGGCAAATCAAGAAATCGCAAAGAGACTCCTGGCTATTTTAAAAGGGCTGCATTCATTCACACAAGTGGGCAGAGGTAATCAGATATATGGATGGGACTTTGACCTAGAAGCTCCAAATTAATAATGGGCTGTGATAGGGATGTGTCTTGGCCTCCCTGCTCCTTTCCTTGTTTATTGCTGACTTACCATCAGCACTAGCAGTTGCAAAGGGTGTCAGCCCAAAAATGGATGGCAAACATATGTCATGTCTCTTATATGTAGACAACCTCATTATTATGGATCTGATGGAGATAGGCCTACAAAGGAAACTGAATACATTCATGGAATGCTTCATGTTAGAAATGGGGTCTTTGATTGGCACTCAGGTTACCCCCTGTCCAAGCAAGGACCCTCACTCTAGTCATGGTAAAGGAGAATCACACTTAGTTAACCCCTGCTAACCACCTTGGTAACTTGGCACGAGCCGGTAGGCTTAACTTCAGAAGCAATGTGTAAAGTATTTGTAAGAACACACACAGTAATACAGTGGAGCACCACAAAATGACACAACACAGGTTTAGAAAAATAGGTAATATTTATCTAAACAACACAAGACCAAAATGACAAAAAACTAACATACACAAGTCAAGCTACGACTTTTCAAAAGAATAAGAGTCTTAGGGCCAGATGTACCAAACGTTTTGCGACTCGCAAACGGCAAAATCTGCCGTTTGCGAGTCGCAAAACGCGTATCCCAATGCAGAAATGCATTTTGCGAGTCGTTACCGACTCGCAAAATGCTTTCAGACTCGCAAATAGGAAGGGGTGTTCCCTTCCTATTTGCGAGTCGCATTGGGATGCAATACCATTTGCGACCGCATATGCGGTCGCAAATGGCATCGCAGTTACCATCCACTTCAAGTGGATGGTAACCCAATCGCAAATTGGAAGGGGTCCCCATGGGACCCCTTCCAGTTTGTGATTGCACCCCAAAATATTTTTTCAGGGCAGGGAGTGGTCCAAGGGACCACTCCCTGCCCTGAAAAATCCGAAACTAAAGTTTTCGTTTTTTTTTGTAGTGCAGCTCGTTTTCCCTTAGGGAAAACGGGCTACACTTAAAAAAAAAAAAACCTGCTTTATTGACAAGCAGGTCGCTAACATGGAGGCCTGCTGACGTCAGCAGGCCTCCATGTTAGCGAGTGCCCATACTCGCAATGGGGCCGCAATTTGCGACCCACCTCATGAATATTCATGAGGTGGGTCATTGCGACCCCATTGCGAGATGCGGAAGGTGTCTGAGACACCTTTCTGCATAGCAAATTGCGACTTGCAATTTGCGAGTCGCACGGACTCGCAAATTGCAAGTCGCAATTTGCAAGCTACCTACATCTGGCCCTATATCCTTAGAAAGCAGTGAGAATGTTATTACAGAAAGTACCTGGTTAGCATAAAAAATAAAGCCACACGGGCGAGCGTGTAACAGAAAAGAGTAGAGATGTGTTGATTCCTTACTTTCAAGTGAGGATGTGTGTCATTTCCTTCTCCGGTCAGGTCTGCGATGTGTCATTTTTTTTCCTTGCAAAAGAGCAATCGGTCAATTTCCAGATGGGGCACCTTGGATCTGCGCAGAGTCGGGTTGACTTTGACACCCAGGGACGATGCACGGAAAATACAGTGGCACAGTGTTGGACCTGGCCTTTTTGACATGGTCATCCCCAAACTTTTTGCCTCCTTCCTCCTATTTTTTCTGACCTGCTGTTGTTGGCTTTTGAACTCTGGGCGCTTTACCACTGCTAACCAGTGCTAAACTGCATATGCTCTCTCTGTAAATTGTACTGTTGATTGGTTTATCCATGATTGGCTATTTGATTTACTTGTAAGACCCTAGTAGAGTGCACTATATGTGCCTAGGGCCTGTAGATTAAAGGCTACTAGTCGGCCTGCAGCACTGGTTGTGCCACCCACTTAAGTAGCCCCTTAACCTTGTCTCAGGCCTGCCATTGCAAGGCCTGTGTGTGCAGTTTCACTACCACTTCGACTTGGCATTTAAAAGTACTTGCCAAGCCTAAAACTCCCCTTTTTCTACATGTAAGTCACCCCTAATGTGTGCCCTAGGTAACCCCTAGAGCAGGGTGCTGTGTAGGTAAAAGGCAGGACATGTACCTGTGTAGTTTATATGTCCTGGTAGTGTAAAACTCCTAAATTAGTTTTTACACTATTGAGGCCTACTCCCTTCATAGGCTAACATTGGGGCTGCCCTCATACATTGTTGAAGTGGTAGCTGCTGATCTGAAAGAGTAGGAAGGTCATATTTAGTATGGCCAGAATAGTAATACAAAATCCTGATGACTGGTGAAGTTGGAATTAATATTACTATTTTAGAAATGCCACTTTTAGGAAGTGAGCATTTCTCTGCACTTAAATCTTTCTGTGCCTTACAATCCACGTCTGGCTAGGTTTAGTTGACAGCTCCTTGTGCATTCACTCAGACACCCCCCAAACACAGGGTACTCAGCCTCCCTTGCATACATCTGCATTTTGAATGGGTTTTCCTGGGCTGGGAGGGTGGAGGGCCTGCCCTCACACAAAGGACTGCCACACCCCCTACTGGCACCCTGGCAGACAGGATTGAACTGAAAGGGGACCTGGTGCACTTCTTAGCCACTCTTTGAAGTCACCCCCACTTCAAAGGCACAATTTAGTATAAAACAGGGCCTCTGCCCTACCACCTCAGACACTTGCTGGAAAAGAACCCTGAACCAGAACCTGCATCCTGCCAAGAAGTACTGTCTGGCTGCTCAAAGGACTCACCTGACTGCTTTCCACAAAGGACTGCTGCCTTGCTGTTGGCCTGCTGCCTTGCTGAACTCTTGTCTGGCTGCAGAAGTGCTCTCCAAGGACTTGGAAAGAGCTTGCTTCCTGTTCCCTGAAGTCTCAGGACCAAAAAGACTTCTCTTTTTCAACTGGTCTCCATGTGCGCTGAAAAATTCGACGCACAGCTTGCTCCACGGTGAGAAATTCACTGCATGCCAATCCGGAAAGACGCCGCTGGACGCGACGCCTGCGGTGCGACAGGAACTTCGACGCGCGGCCCCGTCTGGACAACGGCGCCCGACTTCCAGAGAGGAAATCGACGCGACGCCTGCCGTGAGGAAGACAATTCCACGTACAGCCCCCCGGAACGACGCGCAGCTGGATAACAAGCTGAGGATTCCACGCACAGACCCTGGGACATCCGGTAATCCCGCGACCCACAGAAGGAGACGGTCTGCGTGCCGGAAAACGACACACGTTTTCCCGAGTGAAAAATAACTACGCAAGTCCGTGTGTGAAGGGGCGTAACCGACGCACACACAATTTTTCTTCCCCTGGAACGACGCACCTCTCCCCGCGTGGAAAATGACGACGCAAGTCTGTGTGTGAAGGGGCGGGGCGTAACCGACGCACACACCATTTTTCCACGCATCTCCTCCTCTGCGGCCCTCTGCAGAGATTTTCCACTCCAAACCAGGTGCTTGAAAGAGACTTTGTTTGCTTTTTAAAGACTTAAGACACTTTATATGACTTTCTAGTCATGTCTTCACAAATTCATATTGCATCTTTGCTCGTTTTGACCTGCAAATACCCAGATAAATATTATAGATTTTTCTAAACACTGTGTGGTGTATTTTTGTGGTGCTATATTGTGTTATTGTATGATTTATTGCACAAACGCTTTACACATTGCCTTCTAAGTTAAGCCTGACTGCTCGTGCCAAGCTACCAGAGGGTGGGCACAGGATAATTTGGATTGTGTGTGACTTACCCTGACTAGAGTGAGGGTTCTTGCTTGGACAGAGGGTAACCTGACTGCCAACCAAAAACCCTATTTCTAACATTGGTGATCAGCGGTGAGGATAAGACTTGTATTTGTGCAGTGACATACAGTAGTTAAGTATTTCACTACCTACCCACAGTTGAAGGTCAACTTGATTTTTTCATCTTTTTGCTTTGTGTTCTCTGATGTCCTCCTGGATATATTATTAATATTTTGGACTTTGGATTTTGGTTTTGCCTGTGATACCTTGCCAGATTGGGAATGGTTACCTACCGGGTGTCATTCTTTGTGCCTACTGAATCCCTCACCAAGGCTGACCTAAGGGGGCTTTGCAGAAAATGGGGACTTCCTATGTCAAGGAGATCCACTAAGATGGAACTACTAGATATCTACATAGCCTGGGGGAAGAACGATGGGCAGAGGAACAGGCTGCAAAAAAACAAAAGACTGAGGACTGCTCAGATGAGGAAGAGGACTGCTCAGATGAGGAGGAGGACTACTCAGATGAGGAAAGAGAACCAGTGGAAGATGAATGGCTCCTAGAGGCAGAGCGGTGGAGAGAGGAGCTAGATTACTTTATTGAGAGGGCTGAAGCAGCAAGAGCCCTAGCCCGGGAAAGAATTGCAGCTCAGGAGCTGAGCTGTGAAGAGCTGGAACTGGAAGCCGGAAGGGTTGAGTCCAGTTCAGATGGTGGCAGCAAAAATTTTGCATCCAGTACTGCTGAAGAAGGGCACAGGCCCAGAGATGTGGTGCCCGACTTGAAGAAGGGAGTTGACACA